>NC_134479.1:31622394-32169894 GCF_964194025.1 Convolutriloba macropyga
CACTTGCTTGACTCCACTTGACGATCAACCTATTGTAATATTCAACAGAGTTCAGGATCCCTCTCCACCAATACAGAATAATTTTTCAAGTGATCACCAGAACTGTGCGAACTATCTCAACAATAAGCCAAACGCTGCACAACAACCTCGTTACAATTCGCTTTATAGCGCAGCAGCAAAACGTTATTTTGCAACCATTACTCTTTCTCCCGACGAGCTAGACAGCTTTAGAGCTTTCCTGCCCGTGATAGATAATTTCTATCACTTCCAACTGTACGTAAAAAATAAGCAGAGAGCTCGAGAACATCGGAATCAGTTCAATTATGGCTATGATCAAAGCAAACCAGAAGCCTATGCAGTCCCCCAAAGAGCAGCGAATCCCACGTTGGAAGCAATGGGCGGACAAAAAAGTTCAATTTAGATTGAAGAAAACACCACCGGAACGTGAGCTATCACTAAAAGAGATGCCGAATGAGCTGCGGTTATATGTCTTTGGAACACCCCGAAGTTGAAAAAGTCTTCAGTCAACCATCGTTCAATGAAAATGACTCATCAACTGTTTGTTACAAACTCGAAATAAAAAGTCATATTAAAGGTTTCAATTTGTTTGAGTTCTGGTACATGAAACAGTTGCGCAGTGAATAATTCAAAAATTTAACATTCTATATCATTCTTGTTTCAATTCACTTTTCAATTAATTATTTTTTCAATGAATTAAAGAGACGAAGCTGACGCCAGTATCAGCAATTTAGTCTTTGATGTAAACAACAAGGAGAAACCCCCATGGCGTTGTTGTTCAAATTCAACAGTGCCAAGGTCCGAAGTAATATTTTTTGTTCAAGTTAGTATCATTGTCTTAATGATCATTCTTTGCTTCTCTATGCTCTTTCTATTATCAGAAAGCTGTGAAGAGAAATCAATTTGGATTGCTCTCTTATCGAGTTTAGTTGGTTACATTTTACCTAATCCCAAACTATGAACAAAGTTATTCTTACACATGACAGGGTATTCATGTCAATTGTAGGACCAAGTGGTTGTGGTAAAACAGAACTATTGTTTCGGATGCTAAAAGGTTCGACCTTTTATACAAGCTTTGAAAAAATTTATTATTTTTACAAAGAGTTCCAATCACTTTTCAAAGATATGCAACGAGTTATACCAGGGATTGAGTTTCTAAAATACTCAGGCTTTGATATAACAAAAAATCTATCATATTGTCTGCTTATCTATGACGATTCATGTGAAGAAATCTTCAACGACAAAGAATTTGTAAAAATAGCTACCTCAGGACGTCATCGCAAATTACATGTTATATACGTCAAGCATAATTTGTTCCATCAAAGCAAATAGTCCAGAACCATTGATCTGAATACAACACACATAATATTATTCAAGTCGCTTCGTGACATTCAACAAATTGAATATCTTGGAAAACAGTTGAATTGTCTCCAACTGATAAAAGAAGCATACAAACTAGCAACTGAGGAGCCCTTTGGACATTTGATGATTGATCTCGACTCAAAAACCAGTCAGTGTTTACGTTTTTCATCGCAACTAATTGGACCGGATCCTTCTATTTTTTACATTTCGTCCCCTGAAGCAGTCATTACAACAATTACAAATGAAAAAGAAACATTTGCTTATGCTCAAGCAATGGGCAAATAAGAGGAATGAGAACACAGCTCAAATAGAAATATTACATCAGGGCGATTTCATTTGGTTCTTGAGTGACTGTGTGATGAACGTACTCTCTGGAGTTGTACCAATCAAAAAAGTTGAATTAAAAAAATTTGAGAAACCACTACGTAAACTTGCAGACAGGCGAGTTGAAAAAAGAGAGAATCAAAATTTTTCGATCAGAGTCTGGAGTCCGTCTAATTAAACAGATTGTGTTACCTTGTATTGCTTTTCTGGAGCAAAATGCACACTGAAGAGTTTGTGCTAATTCCTCGTCAAATGTATGCGAATGAACAACCTCAAATTGCCCAACTTCTCAACAATAAAAATGTCCGAGATAAAGCAAAACAAATATCACTGTTGCAAAGAAGCAAGTCTCCACCAGCACCTTCTACCACGCAACAAGACACGCAACAGCAGACAGATAATATTTTGGAGAATGTCAAAGATGAGTTGAATGAGACTAGAGATGACAAAATTGATACAAAAATTTCAACTGAAATCAGGGAGCGAGTTTTGAGAGATATTAAACACCTTGACAGAAAAAAGTTTGAAAAAGCGAGCATAATATTGGAAAAAGTAGAAGAGTCAGAATCGCTATCGCTGGATCAGACATCAAGACTAGTGGTTAATAAGTCAAGCACAGGAATTCTTGTCGCAGATTTTCTTTACGATCTACAACAAACAACATCTAAGCTTTCACTTGAACATTACAAATCCTGACTTTTCTAGATATCAGTTCACAATTAACTTGTAATACATACGCAAAAAAATTTCTTGCCTTATCACTAAACGAAAAGTTACAGTTGTTTGAGGATGAACCAGAAAACGAAGAATCAAGAGTCTCGAGAACAGAAGAATCAAAAGCTTCTGGCGACGATGAAGGAAGCTTTGAAGATGCAAAAGACGAAATCCAACCGTCTAGCTCGTGGACAAATTACTTCCTCTCACGTTAAACAATTGAACAAATTATACACAAAAGGTACTGCAGCTTTTGGTAGCATTGCTAACTTGAAGGAAGCCAGTGGTTTACCAAGATCCAAAGTGGTTCAATACCTTCAGTCGAAAGCCCCATACACAAAATACAGACAATTCAGAAAAACTTTTCCGAGACTAAAAGCTGTTGCATACAGAATAAACGAAATCTGGTCTGTCGATGTGGCGTATATGGATAAAATTGCCCAACACAACAATGGAGTCAAATATTTACTGGTGGCTGTTGATGTTTTATCGCGACACCTACGAGTGCAACCAATGAAGGCTTTATATGCAAAAGACGCTGTTGAAGCGTTCAAAAAAATGATAAAGCAGAAAAAACCAGAAAGGGTTTGGACAGCCAAGGGATCCGAGTTTAAAGGTGAATTCAAAAAATTTGGTGAAAAGAAGGAGATTCATTTACATACAACAGAAAACGAAACCAAGTCGGCATTTGCTGAGAGGAATATTCGATCGCTCAAAAACATTATTCACAAATATCTGGAGGAAAATTGGACTTGGACATATATTAAGGAATTGCCCCAGTTTGTAAATACTATAAGCAGTCGTGTACAAGCCGAAATACGAAGAAGGAGACCTGGTTCGGATTGCAAAGCCAGACGAAATAGATAGGAAAGGTTATAAACAAAATTACACAGACAAAGTCTTCACAGTATTCAAGGTTGCCACCCTCAGTCCACCAACATACAACCTTATAGACGCAAACAACGTTATAATTGAAGGTAAATTTTATGAACCAGAATTAGTCCAAGTGAACGTCATTCCTGTCGAAGACTAAACATGAGTATTAATAAAGAATTTACTATTGATTTGATATCGAATGCATCAATGGGAATTTTTACCAATAATACTATGGCCAAGTTTCGAAATCAACTTGCCCAACCATTACAGTTAGATGGAGATTGGCAAGTTGCCCTTGCTTCAATATCATTTCCATCAAACATCAATAATGTAAACTCAGCCGAAATAGTTTCGTATGTCAGTTCTGGCGCTGAACTTGATGCTTCACATAACCGCACCGGACAACTTCGAAGAATTCGCAAAGGTATATACAACAGTTCAGAAGAGCTTCTGGAAGAAATTTTTCGAATCGCTCAATTGAAAGTTTGACTATGATTTTGACACTGTAACGCAAAAGTTAGTTTTGAAATTTGGACCTAACGAGGGTTTGTCATTCGAAGATGAAGAAGTACCCAGTATTCTGGGTTTTGAAGGAATAAGACATATTTCGAATCATGGTTTTATTCATATTGGTTACAAGTCAGAAAATGCAGGCAACTCTTTGAACCGACATGTTGGAGATTTTCCAGTTGATATTACTTGTGGATCACAGCTAATATTTGTATACATTGATATAATTGAACATCAGAACGTTGGTGATGTGAGAGCTCCGGTAATAAAAATCATTGAGTCTGAAAGACGTTTGAGAAACGGTAGCATAAACATAGTGACACCCATACACCACAAGTCGTACACAAATTTGGATTACAAGCCAATATTATCAAACAACATTCAGAACATCCAGGTAGAGTTGAGAAACGAAACTGGAAGACTAATTCCTTTTACTGGAACCGGAAAAGTTATAGTCAGTTTAAAATTTCAAAAAATTACTTGATATGGAGGCATACTACAGCAATCAAGCATCTCAATCAATGCCTCATTTTTCCGGACACTACAGACAAAGAGGCAGCTGTTTTGGAGCCCTTGCTGCAGGTATTGGAAGAGTTGCTCTGACATTAGCACGCAAATTTCTCTGGCCCGCAGCGAAAAAGATTGCGCGTGACATATTGGTTCAGGGAACACCAGAGTTAGTAGAAGTTGCAACCAAAAGAAAGTCAGCAAAACAAGCACTGAAAAGTACAGTAGCCAAAACAGCTCGCAAACAAATAGGTGGATCTCTTCAATCATGTATTGCATCAGGTCGTAAAATAATTAGACGAAAAAGACGACAATACACGAGACCTCGCTAAAACCAAAAACGAAAAATCTCAACCAGAAGAATCATTTCTCGAAAACCCCGTCCAAAAAGGAGTCGTCTGGATTTTTTCTCGCGAGTGAAAAATGCGAACTAATATTGTAATACCATCTGAAGCCACTCACAGTTCTTTAGACTTATTTGAAAAACCACCTTTGCTGGTAACATTTGATCAATCATTCGAGCAAAAAACAGGACCGCTTTATTCGCCCTCAGGATCATCATTGGAATTTGAAGTTGTTGGTGATCGCAACAATTTTATTGACTTGCAAAAAATTTACCTGGAGATCAAGTGTCGAATACTTCAAACAGATGGAACGGATTTGCGCTACACAGCTGGTGACGCTAATGCCAGTGATCTTCCATATTTTGCTGATAATATCCTTCATTCACTTTTCGCCGACTGTACTGTTTCTGCAAATGGTATCAAAATTTCAACAGCTAATGGACACCATGCACACAAAAGTTTCATAGAAACTGAATTCTCTCACGGTACAGACGCAAAGAAAACCTGGCTAAAATGTCAGGGTTACGAGTATGAGGAAAACCCGGGCACTATTCCAGCAGCTATATCAGATATAAGAAAAAGAACAGTGCGACAATCCGCAATTATAACGTTATATGGAAAGTTGGCGGTTGATTTCTTTTCGTGTGAGAAACATTTGGTTTTAAAGGTAGTTTTAAAAAACCACGTCTTAAACCAACTCTAATCTTTGCTCCCTTTACTACATAAATGTGACTTAAATCAGCACTCTAATTTGCCCTCTCACTGACGTTAAAAGCCGAAAAAAGCCTGAACCGATCTTAAAAAACATAGCAGGAAAAGACCTGAGTTATAATCCAAAGAATTGATTCAGCCTCCACCTGACACAAAAAGCCGTGTTAGATGTCCAAGGAGAACAATTAGTTCGAGACAATTGAGAATAAGCAATTTTAGCACAAGAACAAGAAACAAGCAAGATTAAAAAATCATATCTTATTTTTAAAGACAGGGTCAAAATGAAAAAAGGACTTCAAAGAACTCTTTCCATTAAATTAAGCCCCCTGTTTATCATTATCAACCGATGAAACCTGTCATTAATGAGGCTAAGTGATAAGACATCAATAAGTTCTAATACTTGCAAAGTTCAAAAACTCACTAAAAGTTTTTTTTAAAAAAAAACGGGCAGCGTATAACTCAATGAAAGAAATAGCTATGAATTGAAAAGATTTTAAGTCAAAACAAAACATTTTTCAGAAACCAATGAAAATGGTCAACAATGAGACAAAGTTAACAAAACTCGCAAAACTATAATATTTCTTGAAATCAATCGATGTCAAAGCCATAGAAGACATCAGCTTGTAACAGAATGGATTTAATCGACTAAAACAACCCCTATTAGCCACCTATGAGTCCTGTTATTAATGAAAATAAACCATAGACAACAAATTACAAAAAAAAACTTACAAATTACAAAATTAACGCATAATTTTTGAGAAAAAGTAGTGTCAAAGTCATGAAAACTTTTGAGCTATTAACTCGGACCATTAATTAGGTCCTTCTGCGCCTCATTATCAACCAATGAGACCTGTCATAGACGATACTAAGTGATAAGACAACAGAAACAGATTTTGAAAGTAGGCAAAATCAAATATTCTTTAATGTTTATTGACAAAAAGTGTTCAGGTCATAAAAAGTTTCAGCTGCCTCTTGATGAAATCTCGCGATTTCAACTAGGCCTAATTAGACCACAAATGTATCATGCTAAAAGCACTCAAGGAAAGAAACTCTGCAGTCAAATTGACGCACGTGAAAAAAAACTCCCCATAAAAACCGAAAATTTGCTCAAACAACAATTTCTAAATCTACTTTAAAGGTAGTTTAAAAAACCACGTCTTAAACGTACTCTAATTTTCGCTCCGTTACTACTTCAGCGTGACTTAAATCAGCACTCTAATTTGCCCTCTCACTGACCTGAAATGCCGAAAAAAGCTTGAACCGATCTCAAAAAACATAGCAGGACCATTCCTGAAACAATCCAAAGAATTGAATGGAAAACTTGGAAAAAACTAAATAAAAAGAAAATGACAAAAACTTTCAAAGATGAAAAAATTGCAAAAATTAGTATAAATTTACTTGTTCATGTTTGGAGTACCAAAACATATAGCTCATAAAATGGTCAAAAAGTACTTATGTCTTGCAACAGACCTTTAGAAACTTTTTATCCTCAATTTGAGATTGGTCTAATAAAAAACTCAAAAAATGACGGAAAATTGCAATATTTTGGACCCAAAAACTGAAAACGACCCTTTAACCTATTAAATTAAGGCCATCCCAGCAGCAGCACCACTCTAAGCACTTTGAGGACTACTAAAGCCCACTTTGGGCCCTATTGAAACTTAATTCCCGCTGGGCTTTACCTGTTTATCCCCTTTTGAAAGATCAAAGTCATTGAAAAATGTGTGAAAACATCTTTAGAAAAATAGCAAGACAAGTCCTGACGTACAATTCAAAGAATTTTCATTTACTAAACAAAAGACTAGACCTAGAATGGACAATGAGTGAATAGAGCAAACCAATTAATTAAATCATATCCAAAAATGTAAAATAGAAAATCAATTTTAAAATGCCACATGTGAACAAAAAACCACTAGCGAAAAAGGGAATTTTTAAATAAACACCGTTTTCTCACTCCAAAAATTGAACACCAAATTCTCACTTTTAAATCAGAGTGAAAAAATTTCACACCCCAAAACCACTCGCTTTTTCGCTCCACTTCCTGTTTCGGCGTGACCAAAATCACTACTCCAATTCAACAAAATCGTGAAAATGTGAGAACATATCTTAAAAAAACAGCGCCACAATGCAATTAATATTCTTTGAATTGTAAAACACACGCAGCTCCCCAATAAAATTCATATTATTTGAATTGTAAAAAGACAACACACCAATACAATCCAAATCCTTTGGATTGTAACAAAAGGAGAGCACCTTAATAATAGCCGTTACCATAGTTACCAGAAACTATGCAATGCCCTATTATTAAACCTAAAAGGAGATTCCCTGATCCCTGAAACCGGAAAAACTAAACAAAAACAAAATGACAAAAAACAAAAGTTGAAAAAATTGTAAAAATTAGTACAAATTTGCTTGTTTATGTTTGGAGTACCAAAACATATAGCTCTCAAAATGGTCAAAAATTACTTATGTATTGCAACAGAACTTTGGAAACTTTTTATCCTCAGACTTGTCTAGTAAAAAAATTCGAAAAATGACGAAAAACTGCAATATTTTGGGCCCAAAAACAAAAAACTACCTTTTAACCTTCAAAATTAAGGCCATCCCAGCAGCAGCACCACTAAGCACTTCATGGACTACTAAAGCCCACTTTGAGCCCTATTGAAACTTAATGCCCGCTGGGCTTTACCTGTTTATCCCCTTTTGAAAGATCAAAGTCATTGAAAAATGTGTGAAAACATCTTTAGAAAAATAGCAAGACAAGTCCTGACGTACAATTCAAAGAATTTTCATTTAATAAACAAAAGACTAGACCTAGAACGGACAATAAAAGAATTGAGCAAACAATTTTCAAACAAATCAGATTAAAAAATAAAAGATAGAAAATCAATTTCAAAATGCCGCATGTGAACAAAAAACCATAGCGGGAAACGAAAATTAAGTTCAAACGAAAACTAGGCCTAGAATGAACTAAGAATGGATTGGGAGAACTATTCAGAAAATCCAGCCCAAAAAATTGACAAACAGTAAAAATCGAAGTGAAATTGCCGCGTGTGAACAAAAAACCACTAGCGAAAAGCGAATTTTTGTTCCAACACCGTTTTCTCACTCCAAAATAGAACACCAAATTCTCACTTTAAAATAAGAGTGAAAAAATTTCATGCCCCAAGACCACTCAATTTTTCACTCCACTTTCTGTTTCGGCGTGACCAAAATCACTACTACAATTCTTCAAAATCGTGAAAACGTGTGAACATATCTTAAAAAAGACAGCGCCCCAATACAATAAATGTTCTTTTAATTGTAAAACACGCAGCTCCCCAATAAAATTCATATTATTTGAATTGTAAAAAGACAACACACCAATACAATCCAAATCCTTTGGATTGTAACAAAAGGAGAGCACCTTAATAATAGCCGTTACCATAGTTACCAGAAACTATGCAATGCCCTATTATTAAACCTAAAAGGAGATTCCCTGATCCCTGAAACCGGAAAAACTAAACAAAAACAAAATGACAAAAAACAAAAGTTGAAAAAATTGTAAAAATTAGTACAAATTTGCTTGTTTATGTTTGGAGTACCAAAACATATAGCTCTCAAAATGGTCAAAAATTACTTATGTATTGCAACAGACCTTTGGAAACTTTTTATCCTCAGACTTGTCTAGTAAAAAAAATTCGAAAAATGACGAAAAACTGCAATATTATGGGCCCAAAAACAAAAAACTACCTTTTAACCTTTAAAATTAAGGCCATCCCAGCAGCAGCACCACTAAGCACTTCATGGACTACTAAAGCCCACTTTGAGCCCTATTGAAACTTAATGCCCGCTGGGCTTTACCTGTTTATCCCCTTTTGAAAGATCAAAGTCATTGAAAAATGTGTGAAAACATCTTTAGAAAAATAGCAAGACAAGTCCTGACGTACAATTCAAAGAATTTTCATTTACTAAACAAAAGACTAGACCTAGAATGGACAATGAGTGAATAGAGCAAACCAATTAATTAAATCATATCCAAAAATGTAAAATAGAAAATCAATTTTAAAATGCCACATGTGAACAAAAAACCACTAGCGAAAAAGGGAATTTTTAAATAAACACCGTTTTCTCACTCCAAAAATTGAACACCAAATTCTCACTTTTAAATCAGAGTGAAAAAATTTCACACCCCAAAACCACTCGCTTTTTCGCTCCACTTCCTGTTTCGGCGTGACCAAAATCACTACTCCAATTCGACAAAATCGTGAAAATGTGAGAACATATCTTAAAAAAACAGCGCCACAATGCAATTAATATTCTTTGAATTGTAAAAAACACAGCTCCCCAATACATTCAAATTATTTGAATTGTAAAAAGACAGCACACCAGTACAATCTATATCCTTTGGATTGTGAAAAAAGGAGAGCGCCTAAATAACAGCCGTTACCATAGTTACCAGAAACTATGCAGTGCCCTATCATTAAACCCTAAAGGAGAATCCCTGAGACCGGCAAAACTAAAAAAGACAAAATGACAAAATTTTTCACAAAGTTGAAAAAATTGTAAAAATTAGTATTAATTTGCTTGTTTATGTTTGGAGTACCCAAACATATCGCTATTAAAATGGTCAAAAAAGTACTTACGTCCTGCAACAGACCTTAAGAAACATTTTAACTTCAATTTGAGTCTGGTCTAATAAAAAAGATTCGAAAAATGACGAAAAATTGTAAAACTTTGGTCCCAAAAACTAAAAACGACCTTTTAACCTATTAAATTAAGGCCATCCCAGCAGCAGCACCACTCTAAGCAATTAAAAGGACTCCTAAAGCCCACTTTGGTTCTTAATGAAACTTAATGCCCGCTGAACTTCACCTGTTTATCCCGTTTTGAAAGATCAAAGTTATGGAAAAATGTGTAAAAACATCTTTAAAAAAATAGCAAGACAAGTCCTGACGTACAATTCAAAGAACTTTCATTTACTAAACAAGGGACTAGACCTAGAAAGGACAATGACTGAATTGAGAAAACCATTTTTAAACAAATCAGACAAAAATCAAGAATAGAAAATCAATTTTAAAATGCCGCATGTGAACAAAAAACACCAGCGAGAGGGGGAAATTTGGTTCAAATAAAAAACTAATCCTAGAAAACGGTGTTGTAATGAACCATGAATGGTTTGGGAAAACTATTTAGAAAAAAGTCCAGTCCAAAAAATCGACAAACAGTAAAAATCAAAGTGAAATTTCCACATGTGAACAAAAAACCACTAGCGAGAAAGCGGATTTTTAAATAAACACCGTTTTCTAACTCTCAAATTGAACACCAAATTCTCACTTTTAAATCAGAGTGAAAAAATTTCACGCCCCAAAACCACTCGCTTTTTCGCTCCACTTCCTGTTTCGGCGTGACCAAAATCACTACTCCAATTCGACAAAATCGTGAAAATGTGAGAACATATCTTAAAAA
Source organism: Convolutriloba macropyga (assembly GCF_964194025.1). Classification (NCBI taxonomy): domain Eukaryota; kingdom Metazoa; phylum Xenacoelomorpha; order Acoela; family Convolutidae; genus Convolutriloba; species Convolutriloba macropyga. Next base: position 31,633,209 of record NC_134479.1, read on the forward strand.
AACAGCGCCACAATGCAATTAATATTCTTTGAATTGTAAAAAACACGCAGCTCCCCAATAAAATTCATATTATTTGAATTGTAAAAAGACAACACACCAATACAATCCAAATCCTTTGGATTGTAACAAAAGGAGAGCACCTTAATAATAGCCGTTACCATAGTTACCAGAAACTATGCAATGCCCTATTATTAAACCTAAAAGGAGATTCCCTGATCCCTGAAACCGGAAAAACTAAAAAACAAAATGACAAAAAACAAAAGTTGAAAAAATTGTAAAAATTAGTACAAATTTGCTTGTTTATGTTTGGAGTACCAAAACATATAGCTCTCAAAATGGTCAAAAATTACTTATGTATTGCAACAGACCTTTGGAAACTTTTTATCCTCAGACTTGTCTAGTAAAAAAAATTCGAAAAATGACGAAAAACTGCAATATTTTGGGCCCAAAAACAAAAAACTACCTTTTAACCTTCAAAATTAAGGCCATCCCAGCAGCAGCACCACTAAGCACTTCATGGACTACTAAAGCCCACTTTGAGCCCTATTGAAACTTAATGCCCGCTGGGCTTTACCTGTTTATCCCCTTTTGAAAGATCAAAGTCATTGAAAAATGTGTGAAAACATCTTTAGAAAAATAGCAAGACAAGTCCTGACGTACAATTCAAAGAATTTTCATTTAATAAACAAAAGACTAGACCTAGAACGGACAATAAAAGAATTGAGCAAACAATTTTCAAACAAATCAGATTAAAAAATAAAAGATAGAAAATCAATTTCAAAATGCCGCATGTGAACAAAAAACCATAGCGGGAAACGAAAATTAAGTTCAAACGAAAACTAGGCCTAGAATGAACTAAGAATGGATTGGGAGAACTATTCAGAAAATCCAGCCCAAAAAATTGACAAACAGTAAAAATCGAAGTGAAATTGCCGCGTGTGAACAAAAAACCACTAGCGAAAAGCGAATTTTTGTTCCAACACCGTTTTCTCACTCCAAAATAGAACACCAAATTCTCACTTTAAAATAAGAGTGAAAAAATTTCATGCCCCAAGACCACTCAATTTTTCACTCCACTTTCTGTTTCGGCGTGACCAAAATCACTACTACAATTCTTCAAAATCGTGAAAACGTGTGAACATATCTTAAAAAAGACAGCGCCCCAATACAATAAATGTTCTTTTAATTGTAAAACACGCAGCTCCCCAATAAAATTCATATTATTTGAATTGTAAAAAGACAACACACCAATACAATCCAAATCCTTTGGATTGTAACAAAAGGAGAGCACCTTAATAATAGCCGTTACCATAGTTACCAGAAACTATGCAATGCCCTATTATTAAACCTAAAAGGAGATTCCCTGATCCCTGAAACCGGAAAAACTAAACAAAAACAAAATGACAAAAAACAAAAGTTGAAAAAATTGTAAAAATTAGTACAAATTTGCTTGTTTATGTTTGGAGTACCAAAACATATAGCTCTCAAAATGGTCAAAAATTACTTATGTATTGCAACAGACCTTTGGAAACTTTTTATCCTCAGACTTGTCTAGTAAAAAAAATTCGAAAAATGACGAAAAACTGCAATATTATGGGCCCAAAAACAAAAAACTACCTTTTAACCTTTAAAATTAAGGCCATCCCAGCAGCAGCACCACTAAGCACTTCATGGACTACTAAAGCCCACTTTGAGCCCTATTGAAACTTAATGCCCGCTGGGCTTTACCTGTTTATCCCCTTTTGAAAGATCAAAGTCATTGAAAAATGTGTGAAAACATCTTTAGAAAAATAGCAAGACAAGTCCTGACGTACAATTCAAAGAATTTTCATTTACTAAACAAAAGACTAGACCTAGAATGGACAATGAGTGAATAGAGCAAACCAATTAATTAAATCATATCCAAAAATGTAAAATAGAAAATCAATTTTAAAATGCCACATGTGAACAAAAAACCACTAGCGAAAAAGGGAATTTTTAAATAAACACCGTTTTCTCACTCCAAAAATTGAACACCAAATGCTCACTTTTAAATCAGAGTGAAAAAATTTCACACCCCAAAACCACTCGCTTTTTCGCTCCACTTCCTGTTTCGGCGTGACCAAAATCACTACTCCAATTCGACAAAATCGTGAAAATGTGAGAACATATCTTAAAAAAACAGCGCCACAATGCAATTAATATTCTTTGAATTGTAAAAAACACAGCTCCCCAATACATTCAAATTATTTGAATTGTAAAAAGACAGCACACCAGTACAATCTATATCCTTTGGATTGTGAAAAAAGGAGAGCGCCTAAATAACAGCCGTTACCATAGTTACCAGAAACTATGCAGTGCCCTATCATTAAACCCTAAAGGAGAATCCCTGAGACCGGCAAAACTAAAAAAGACAAAATGACAAAATTTTTCACAAAGTTGAAAAAATTGTAAAAATTAGTATTAATTTGCTTGTTTATGTTTGGAGTACCCAAACATATCGCTATTAAAATGGTCAAAAAAGTACTTACGTCCTGCAACAGACCTTAAGAAACATTTTAACTTCAATTTGAGTCTGGTCTAATAAAAAAAATTCGAAAAATGACGAAAAATTGTAAAACTTTGGTCCCAAAAACTAAAAACGACCTTTTAACCTATTAAATTAAGGCCATCCCAGCAGCAGCACCACTCTAAGCAATTAAAAGGACTCCTAAAGCCCACTTTGGTTCTTAATGAAACTTAATGCCCGCTGGACTTCACCTGTTTATCCCGTTTTGAAAGATCAAAGTTATGGAAAAATGTGTAAAAACATCTTTAAAAAAATAGCAAGACAAGTCCTGACGTACAATTCAAAGAACTTTCATTTACTAAACAAGGGACTAGACCTAGAAAGGACAATGACTGAATTGAGAAAACCATTTTTAAACAAATCAGACAAAAATCAAGAATAGAAAATCAATTTTAAAATGCCGCATGTGAACAAAAAACACCAGCGAGAAGGGGAAATTTGGTTCAAATAAAAAACTAATCCTAGAAAACGGTGTTGTAATGAACCATGAATGGTTTGGGAAAACTATTTAGAAAAAAGTCCAGTCCAAAAAATCGACAAACAGTAAAAATCAAAGTGAAATTTCCACATGTGAACAAAAAACCACTAGCGAGAAAGCGAATTTTTAAATAAACACCGTTTTCTCACTCTCAAATTGAACACCAAATTCTCACTTTTAAATCAGAGTGAAAAAATTTCACGCCCCAAAACCACTCGCTTTTTCGCTCCACTTCCTGTTTCGGCGTGACCAAAATCACTACTCTTCAAAAATCATGAAAATGTGTGAACAGATCTTAAAAAAAGACAGCGCCCCAATATAATTCAAACTCGTTGAATTGTAAAAAACACAGCTTCCCAATACAATACAAATTCTTTGAATTGTGAAAAGACAGCACACCAATACAATCCAAATCCTTTGGATTGTAAAAAAAGGAGAGCGCCTAAATAATAGCCGTTGAGAGGCTGAAGGCGGCTATTAAACACACATGATTTCAATTAATGCTGAAAACTTATAGGGAGCCATCAAAGAGCGGTCTGTCTTCTTTTGAAAATTCTAAAACTCATTGTCACCTCCACTTAAATGATAAACGCAACGTAGATTATGAGTTAAAAGCAAAGTTAATAGTTTTTAAAAGGGGCATCTCTTTTCAAAGCAACCTCCTGCTCCTCTATCTTTGCGATGAGCTCCAGCACGAGGTGGCCTGCTGTGAGTCGAGGCACGTTGATGTCTTGTCATCAAAGCAACGGGATTTGACAGCACCAATTCAAATTTGTTTTAGACAGGTGCATTTAATTCTATAACACTGGTGCTACCTTTTACCAGACAAAATAGATTACATTTACAAATTAATGTCTACCAAAAAAAATTCATAGAAAGGTTGTTATTTTTGCTCGGAATTTGCTCATCAATTTGCTTCATTTGTTTGAATTTTGCAAATTATGCAAATGTCATGTTTCATATGCTTAAGTATAAGAGCGACGACGTTATAAAGAGCCGACGTTAGAAAGCGCCAAAACCTGACTTGATTTAAAAAGCGCCAAAAGCAAAAAGTTGCCTTTAATTCGCTTTGTTTCTTTTGCTGAAAAATATGAAGAATTCATCTCTTAAATACTCGGTTATGATTGGTTGAGAATTTGGTAGTCTTATTTCAGAAGGCAATTTAATTGGCTGCAAAATGTAGTTTAATTTATCGCCCGATAAATTTGATAAATTTTGTGCTCTCATTGAATCGCTCTTTTTAACGTCGGCTCTCTTGCACGCCACCATTTCATAAAGGAAAAAACTAAGGCAAAAAAGCGCACTTGTCAGCTTGGTACAAATCGTACTGCCCGTAACTTTTTGGTACCATAGTTCATATGCGCGTGAACATTTGTATGTGTATGTACCATAGTGTATATTTTCAGACCCTAAAGCCCATTTATTTTTTTAATAGATGAAATTTGAATCGATTGGCTGGTGTCAAATCCCTAGCCTGTTGCCTTGTTCTTGATTCTCTTCATAACCTTGATCAGATTCAATTGTTGAGTCTCTCTTTGTCTTATTTTTTGAAACCCGTCTTCGCTCTCAATTATAAAGGGGTCACTCGAATAAATATTTTAAAAAAACAGAAAAAAAACAAGACTACATTTTAGCTTCGTCCCTCGCACTTTTAATATTAACCATTCGTTTCGATCAATTAACTATTGGATAAAATGAACTATAACTGTACCAATTACGAACCTAATAGAAAAAATCCTATATAATAGGTACCATCCATAAGTATACTTATCTACACTTTGCTTGAGATAAAGCGTTAACTTAGCTTTAAAAATAGCGTTATACTTTTCTAGGGTCAATATTGATACACCCACAACTTCCTTTGAAAATCATAATTTCGATAAATCATAAGCTTCTGTTATACTGGTTGGTTTTTTTTCTCAGCGTACTAGCTATCACAAAAGACATTTAGTCACACAAACTACGAGGCAAATACAAAAAAAACTTCGAACAACCCCTTGCCTTGGTAATTATCTTCATCTTGTTCAAACGTATCACCACAATCGCCTCTATTTTCGGGTCTTCTTCGTGACCCACGCCTTTTCTCCCCGTTTCCCTCGCACCCCATTTCATAACCCCCTCCCCCGACCCCCTTCTTTGCCCCTGCTACCTTTCGGTTGTGAACACTCTCATAATAATCGTCATATCTACATGACAGGAGGAGATACAAATTCATATTAGCGATATAACATAAATGACCTGCCAATGAGTTAAATGATGCTAATCACATTACCAATCATGTCATTGGTTGCTATCATCAGGGAATTATTTTAAGATACCAGTAGGATTGGTAAGAACCCAAAAAGAGAAGTTGCTAACATGTATCCATAATTGTCATCAATTTTTGGAATTCCCACAACAAAAGAACTAGAATCTACAGAATATCAGACCGAGCTTCTAATATCTTCTATATGAACAAAACACTTCAATGGGCTGATAGATCATGATCTGATCATCCACAAAACATTTGAATTCACTAAAATTTGAAAGTGCATCCAGACATGTTTGCGCTAGATAGTACTATAAAAGTTAACGGTAGAGAAACCGATTAGCTACGTTAAGCAGTAGAGCTGGTTGTCTGGTTTCGAAAAACCAAGTCTTCAGAACTCATCATCATAATTATATAATCGAATTTATAGCTTTATATCTGAACACCAGTATTAATTTTAAAAATGTTTTTATGATTCATTAGTATAAAGATGCTCGCTCTGAGCCAACTGTTTTGAAAGTAATCAGCCAAAGCAATTCTACGTTTCGGAACTCACTAACTAATTACTCAATTTTACCTTATGTCAACAGATTTTATGAAGTTATTCTATAGTGTTCAAGTGAACTTTGGTATAGATAATCAAGGTGCATCAGCTCACAGAGAAAAACTCAGCGCAAAATATATCTTGATTGAATAGATTACATGAAAGCGCTCAGTGATGCGAACGACCGCAACTAATGCTCTTACATAACATTTGAACAATTTGACTATAAAAACTGGTGTGAGCATGGAAAAAACTCATTTTCATCATTTTTAAGCATTTTTACAATTAAAGATTGGACCGGAGATAACTACCAATAGATCAAACAGACTATCAGTACTCTATTGTTAATTTTAAAACAAACTTCTCTAAACTACTCACAAACTATGGTTGTTGAATAAATAATGCTACAAAATGCTTGTTCCTCTACACTATGTAACTGAATTGTAAATGCAGTGAATAAACGCCGCCCTGCAATTATCGTCGAGAATCTGCTTTTGCAGGCCGTGCATTACTGCTGGACATCGCTGTTTTCCTGGGAGCCACGTTTTTTCCCGGAATTACAGCGCATCAGGGAACAAGTGTGGAACGATTTCTGTTAATGTATCAACTGAGGCAATTAAGAAGCACAATGCAAAAAATTCTAAACATTATAAAGATCAATTGTAAAAACGCGTTGACATGATTTTTTGATAGATCTGAACGATTTCAGTCACAAAAACAGTTATTCTCACTGAAGATAGAAATAGTTCCAAAATTCAAATTTTTCTTTACATTTGAAGTAAGGTGTGATTGATGTGAATTTGACAGCTGATGACAATCTCGATCTCTTGTCGATCAGAGCAAGCCACATGTACTCCTTGCAAGCAAAAGCAGCACACAAAATATCTATTATAGCACATAATTGTTCCGAGATGAAGTAGGGAGGGAAGAGTAACCCAATGTAAGGAGGGAAGTAACACAATGCTGGCCTGGCTGCTTTCTTTTTAGCTCTAGTGTTTTTGCTGAGAAGATATAAAGTTTTCAGAAGAAATCTAGGCATTACGATGATTAAAACTCGTATTTTTACTCTTTAAGAATTAGATAATTTTTGGCATTCTTTCATTGTAAGTTGTTTTCACAGATTTCAAAGGAAAGTTCGAATTTGAAACGGGATAGACTAGTAAAATAAAAGTTGATTGATTTGAGATGCAACTACTTGAGCCTTGTGCCTTGAGGCGTCTTAATTCTTGAAATGCAATTAATGACTTCCAACAAGTAGACAACACTTCAAAATTTTACAATTCTTTTGCGAATTTCTCTCAAACGACCGTCGAGTAGTTGACTTCGGTAGTACCCATCGGTGGCTTAGGGATGCTAGCATTAGGCAGGGGGATGATAGGAGGCGGGGTGTGGTTGCGAGGGCTGGACGAGAGGTAATCCAAATCGCCAGGTGGAGGAGAGTGGACGGTGGAGTGTTGGGGGTGTTGTGTGTGTGTGTGTGAGTGACTGTGTGTGGGAGGGGGCGGGGTGACTGAGGTGGCACGTCGCCCTTGCGCCCTGAACGAGCAGGGGTGGGGATTTTTGGAAGTGAAGTGAAGGAGTGGGGCTGATATGGGAGAGGTGAGAAGTGGGGGGGGGGGGTTCAAACTCTAAGAACCGCCCTTCACAATGAGTATGCGTCCCCAAAACAGCTTCTGTGAATCGCATACTTGGAGACTAGTGAGCTTAAAGGCTCTAAGAGAACTTAATGCTCTCTGGGAGTTACCCTTTTATCCCGTTTTCAAAGTCAAATAGTCAAATGAGTCCGACAAAAAATAAGTCGAGCGAAAAATCGCCAAAAAAGGACAGGACTAATATAATTGCTATAAACTTCGTTTGAGAGCAATTAAAAACCTTCAGTTGGTTGATTTTTTGATACTTTTTCAATACATGCAATTGATAATCAAAGATATGCATTTTCTAGTGATGCATAGCTTTAGCTTGGTGAAACTATCGGTAAATACTGATTTTTTTTTTTTACAAAAATGGAACTACCTATTTTGCCCAAACTTTTTTTTTACCATTTTTGGTATTGAGTAGTTATTTTTGCTGGTTGTGCGTTTTTAAATTTAGCATTGAATTGAGTATGAAAAGTTCAGTAAACAAATACCGAACAAATTGCTTTACCATTAGTTCTTTTTCTTAAATTCAAAGTACATCTTGTCGTTATTTTTACATTTTCAATTCATGCTATTATTAGGAAATTTGATTTGCATGAAAGTTGCGCTGAGCTCCGTTGATGACATTCAGAAAGCCTATTTTCTGGGGAAAAAACTTTCCGTTGTGACCGCAACGTTTCATTTCAATCGATTGAACACAATTTCAGCTCCTCGACAGTGCCCAAGCCTAATTGTTGATTTTAAACGCTGAGAAAAAACTGTTTCTTTAAATTCTACTCAATTTCTCGCTGCTCGTTTACCTTCGAAATTTTACAATTCTTTTGCGAATTTCTCTCAAACGACCGTCGAGTAGTTGACTTCGGTAGTACCCATCGGTGGCTTAGGGATGCTAGCATTAGGCGGGGGGATGATAGGAGGCGGGGTGTGGTTGCGAGGGCTGGACGAGAGGTAATCCAAATCGCCAGGTGGAGGAGAGTGGACGGTGGAGTGTTGGGGGTGTTGTGTGTGTGTGTGAGTGACTGTGTGTGGGAGGGGGCGGGGTGACTGAGGTGGCACGTCGCCCTTGCGCCCTGAACGAGCAGGGATGGGGATTTTTGGAAGTGAAGTGAAGGAGTGGGGCTGATATGGGAGAGGTGAGAAGTGGGGGGGGGGGTCAAACTCTAAGAACCGCCCTTCACAATGAGTATGCGTCCCCAAAACAGCTTTTGTGAATCGCATACTTGGAGACTAGTGAGCTTAAAGGCTCTAAGAGAACTTAATGCTCTCTGGGAGTTACCCTTTTATCCCGTTTTCAAAGTCAAATAGTCAAATGAGTCCGACAAAAAATAAGTCGAGCGAAAAATCGCCAAAAAAGGACAGGACTAATATAATTGCTATAAAATTCGTTTGAGAGCAATTAAAAACCTTCAGTTGGTTGATTTTTTGATACTTTTTCAATACATGCAATTGATAATCAAAGATATGCATTTTCTAGTGATGCACAGCTTTAGCTTGGTGAAACTATCGGTAAATACTGATTTTGTTTTACAAAAATGGAACTACCTATTTTGCCCAAACTTTTTTTTACCATTTTTGGTATTGAGTAGTTATTTTTGCTGGTTGTGCGTTTTTAAATTTAGCATTGAATTGAGTATGAAAAGTTCAGTAAACAAATACCGAACAAATTGCTTTACCATTAGTTCTTTTTCTTAAATTCAAAGTACATCTTGTCGTTATTTTTACATTTTCAATTCATGCTATTATTAGGAAATTTGATTTGCATGAAAGTTGCGCTGAGCTGCGTTGATGACATTCAGAAAGCCTATTTTCTGGGAAAAAACTTTCCGTTGTGACCGCAACGTTTCATTTCAATCGATTGAACACAATTTCAGCTCCTCGACAGTGCCCAAGCCTAATTGTTGATTTTAAACGCTGAGAAAAAACTGTTTCTTTAAATTCTACTCAATTTCTCGCTGCTCGTTTACCTTCGTCATTAGCTATTACACAAATTTGGGGTTGGTCTTTTTAAAATGGCATACTTTATTTTAAATTGCCTCCAAAAATTTACCGACTATTCAGTAAAGCGGAAGCTGTGAAACTGCTGTGCAAAAGCAGACATGTGCAAGTCTCAATTTCTTAATTATGGATAAATTTGACCGAAAGCCTGATGGAATTAGAGATTTTTGAAGCAATTGCGGGAAACTACTAAAATATTTGATATTTTTCGTTAGTGTCACAACGAATCAATTCGCAAATCAAAATTCCAGCTACCAGCTTCCCGAAATGTTTCAAAAATGGATATACAAATACTATTTAACGTTCAATTTCTGCCAACTTCTGATTAGGATGCCCACAACCGGCACATAGGAAGAATTTGAAATCTACGAAAAATTTTTTTGGGAAAAAAATTTCATATGTACGTTTAATTCAGAAATTCTGTCACAAAATAACTACTTGATAAACGCAGTCAAAAAAGGTCTGGCCTGACTTTCAGAATTTTACTTCATTAAAACATACGATATTGAAATCCAAAGATAAAACAAACATACGTCTGTTGATTGGCAGTGTTGCTACTGTTCTTTTGCATCGATCCAGATCTCTGACCAGGTGGGGCCCCTCCCCTCATTGCTCCTGACTGCGAGGGTCTGGCATTAACTGGACTACCCGCTGAAAAAGTTTGTTTGTTTTTTCTTTGTTTCTGTTAAGCAATTAGTATTAGTATTAAAAAGACACGAATCTTGTACACTTGATAACAATTAGTAAAACGCACACTAACAGACTTTAACGCGGAAACCGTTTATTTAAACCAGAACTTCGGGAGAGACTTTAGCAGAATCACATAACATTGCTTGGAACACAAGCATCTTGCAAATTAGTTTCAAAATCTGAAACTGCATGTATGAAACTTTGGGATTTTAATGCTTCGGCATTTTAAATCTTGCACGTGCGTGTTTCATATACTGGTTACGTGACTATGCTACTTGAAGCTACTGAACTTCTGGCGTTTATCGAGAACCGCGAAGCCTAGTCACGTAACCAGTATTAGTCAGAATTTCGAAGTGACTTCTGCAAAATCACGTAACCATTCTTAAAACAAGAACCGCGTACGTTTTAAAATGACGAAAGTCAACTGGCTAAGTGGGAACTTCTGGGATTTAACTTCTGGCACAGACTTTCGACATTCTGAAATGTGCACGCGAGTGTTTTAAGTTACGATAATGAATGGCAGGATAGTATGTTACACGTTTAACGAATGCGTTCAGTGAGTGAGAGAGAGAGAGAGAGAGAGAGAGAGAGAGAGAGTTAATTTATCCTCGCTTGTATAGTATAAATACAGAACAGCATAGATTTAATAGAAAAAAAAACAACGAAGTTTACAATAGAATAGCAAAGTACAGCAGAACGATCAGCATAGTATTATTTATCTTCAAGCAAGGAAAGGACACGCAACGAGGCCGTTTGACCTACTTCACAGCGTGCCCAGATGTATACAACATTGATGATAAACTTATTAACATTTTTCAAATTTTTTTTCTTTCTTTTTCATTTCCTAACAATGATTCAAAAACATAACGCAGAACTTAAAAGGTAACTTTGAACAATTCACTACTGGATGCCCTCTTCTATGGCATATTTTTGCATGCACAAGCGAACTTCCAGACTTCGCCAACTTTGAAAAAAAGAAGAGAAAAATAAGTTCTTTATATAAAAAGACTCGAACTGAAGAAACATTGTTAAAAACTATCTTAAGAATTTAGAAAAATCAAATTTTGACAGCAAAAAACGAATCGCCGTGCCTTCTACGAAGGCACCGCCACAATTTTTGCGTAGATTTTCGTTATTTTGTAAAGAAAGCATCTAGAATTACAGGGTTCTGGAAATTTAGCAGAAAAACACTTTTCGAATGAGTTCCTCATTTCCAAGAATATAAGATTCTTTTAAATTATGATAGGTCATTGATATTTGGCTATAGGTTGAGCTCCCGATAGAGTCAGGCAAGAGTCCTTGAATTTTCAAAACATTGAATAATGTTGAAGCCCGACGACTTATCGAATTTTGCTCCAATTTAGATCTGCATAACGGCACTTTTAGTAACATGTGTTTTGCTCGTCTTGTCGTTAAAAAATGTCTTTCAAACTGAAACATACTGTTTAGATAGTCTTCGGCATGGAAACTGTTAATCGATTTTAAAACAAACTTAAGCAGCTCATATACATGTAATTCAAAAACTGTTAGAATTTTGTTTGCACAGAATAGATCTTCGCTTTGATCGAACCGACTCTTAAAGTAAATTAATTTAAGAATTTTCTTCTGTAGCAGATGGATTGGAGCTAAAGACGTGAAGCTAGAGCATCCATACACCAAAATTCCATATTGTATGATAGGACATATGATACTCTTGTAATATTCTATTAACTGGTACCTTGGAGCGAAGTGTCTTAATTTTGATATTATACCACATTGCCTACTAAGTCTTCCTATGACAAGATCTATATGAGAGCTAAACAACAACTTTGAATCAACTATTATGCCTAAATATTTACATGATGGTTCCAATTTAATTTCTTCTGATGCGATGTGGAATCGCTCACTGGAAGCACTTGTTTTTAAATTTAATTGAACCGTTTTTAGCATATTGAGCTTAAGTTTATTTGCATTTAACCAAGCGGCTACACTATCTAAGTCATCTTGGATAGCTACTCTTGAGCAACCTAAACTGCAAAGTTTGGTGTCGGCAGCAAAAAGATGGACACTAAGTTGATTACACACTCTTGGTAAATCGTTTATATAAATTAAAAACAACAGTGGTCCAAGTATGGAGCCCTGAGGGACACCACAAGTTATATTTAACGAAGTTGATGTCACACCGGCCACGAAAACTCTCTGAGTTCTATTAGATAAATAGCTTTTACACCATTCTAGGCACTTATGACGAATACCATAACTTTCGAGCTTACGGAGCAATATTTGATGATCTAGTGTATCAAATGCGTTCTGTAGATCCAGAAAAAAGTTGACAACTTTGAATTGGCTTACTCTTATTCTGTCAGTTAATTCTGCCAATGCATCTATGGTGGAATGCTTTTTGCGAAAACCAAATTGCTTGCGATAGAGAAGATTAAAATGTTCCAGGTATTCGTAAATTCTAGAGAACATTGCCCGCTCGTATATTTTACTCCAAACATTTAACAGAGAAATTGGCCTATAATTGTTCTCTTCTAGTCTTGATCCCTCTTTATGCAATGGAATGACTTTTGCTTTTTTGAGCTCAGTGGGAAAAACTCCTTCACGAAATGATTGATTAATTAACGATGTGAGGTATTTCGTGACAACAGATTTTGTTGTCTTCACTACAATATTACTAATCTCATCTTCACCGGATGAAGATTTGTCCGGAAGTGAATCAATAATTTCACTTATTTCAGTATCAGAAACTGGATATACTCTCAATGTCATATTAACATCAGTCAGTGGTGTGACTGCCTCGGAAGGAATACTGCGCTGAATATTTTTGCCAATACTAGCAAAAAACTCATTAAATTTCGCAGCTACTTGAAGATTAGATGAGTTAGGTGCAGTATCTGACATGCACGAGGAAAGCTTTGGAACTGCATTATTTACCAAATGTTTTCCTGGCAGCTCATTTAAAAGTTTAAATGTTTGTCTTGAGTCTCCGATACATTTTTCGAACATATTTCGATAATAAACCTTTTTCGCCGTTTTAATACTTTTTTCTAATTGAAGTCTAATATCTGTAAACTTCTTGCGCAGAGAGCCATTTGACTTGTCTGCTTTCCATTTCCTGTGAATAAGATTCCGCTGCGTACGCATATTTTTTATTTTGTTGTCGAACCATTTAGGTGTAGAATTTCGATTGTGCGGGGTGATACGTTTTAGTGGAGCGTACTGCTCAGTAACGGTTAGAAAAATGTGATGAAAGGCACTAAAGCATGAATTTGCACAACCACTGTGTGCTGAAAAAACATTACAAAGTTCGTGACTCAAGGCAGATAAGTATTTTTCAACAATACTGCAGTTACGAAGAAATGATGTATCCCTTACAATTTTGCTTTCCAGGTCATTTGCTTTCACTGTCCACTTCAACGTAACAGGAAAATGGTCTGAAAAGCTTTGATTTTCAAGTATGTGAACATCCCCTATCAAATTTTGAAAAATGAAGTGGTCTAAGCAAGTTGCTGATTTTTCTGTAACACGGGTGGGTTTATTGGGTGTTATAAAAAAACCATTTGAATGAATGGCGTTTTTATATTTTTTCGTGAGCAAATTTTGTTTCATCGTATCAAGGTTAATATCCCCACATATTACAGTTGGCAAGCATTTGGAATTTAAATTTCCCAAAACTTCTTCTACTAAGTCCACAAAATCAAGTTTATTTGCCCTTGGTTTGTTGTATATTACCACTAGCCGGAACTCGTAACCTTGTTTTTCTATGGTCGCAAATAAAGACTCCTCGATCACGCAATCCAGTTCTTTTTGAATAGAGCAGTTAGCTGTTAGTTGAATCATAATGCCACCGCCTTTTGAGTCACGAACTTTTGAAGCTACATTTTGGTAACCAGTTACCAGTAGTGATTTTGGGTCGTCATTTTTAGATAGCCAAGTTTCAGTCAAGCAAAGAATATCAGGTGGAGACTCAAGACTATGTAGAAGTGCTTCCAGGTCCTCTATATGTCTTTTTAAGGAGCGAACGTTTAAATTTAGAATAGTAAGTGAACAAGAATTTGAAGTTTTAGATTTAGGTGAAGTCACTGCACGAGGAGGTGGGAAAAATATTGCTATGGGATGGTTGGAAACATTTAACAAAGTCTGAAAAATTATAATTCAGGTTCCTGGCTGCTTCAAGCAGATCAAACACTCTGTACACTCTTTTGTTTTCTTTCCATAGGTAAAAAATCGTGCCCTCCCTTGTCCAGGCTGATTCAACCCTAGGATCTCTTTTCATCATTGCCAGAAACTTTGCTCTAGCAGGGGATATGTCTTCGAAGATTTTTACATTACTTCCAACTTCCGACAACTTCTTTTTGTTTCGGAGTATCTGCGTTTTCACCAACCGTCTAGCAAAACGGGCAATAATAACGCGTTCACCCGCTTTCCTGCCTGGGAGTCTATGTGCCGTTGAGATGTCCCTTTCGTCGACTTCCACTCCTATTGATGTTGCAACTTCAATAACTTTTTTGATGGTCACGTAATCTTTCTCTGGTACGTTTCGGTTACCAGTATGATCTGAGTCTTCCTGAACGCCACTAATACGGATGTTGACCCTTCTTGTATAATTTTCAACAGTTTCGGCTTGGGACATTGCTGCTACATTGCAGCGTTCTTCTTGATAGTAAAGGTCGTCCTCAATATGCTTGATAATTTCGGCTTTCATTTCCTCTTTGACCTGTTCTACTGCTTGCTTCACTGCACTTGGAATAGTTACTTGAATTTCCGTTCGAACTTGAGTGATAATTTGACTAATACAAGCAGGAGTGATGCTGCTGATACGGCTTTCGAGCATTTTGTCAATTTTAGATAAAAACAAATCTTCATCGAAGGTATCTGAACTTGGACTTGAATCGGGTTTGGCCCGCTTCGCGTCCTGTTTGTTCAGAATAGGGGTTTGATCTAGAAATCTCAAGTTGGGAAGATCATTTGCCTCTGTCTCATTTGACATCTCTGAAACTATTTAATAAGTTTATCACAACAATTAGGCTAGTGAAACTAAAAAGTTCAGATTCAAGCATAGATTATATGCCAGATCTCTATAGTGGCAGATTCTACAATGCAAAATTTTCCTATATAGAGATGCCACATAGCACACTTGCAATCATGGTTTACGCGACTCCAGTTACAGTCACTTCGAAATTCTGTCAGATCTCGAACTGCCACGCTTTTCAATTAATGCCAGATTTTCTCAGTTACTTTTTCAGAGTCAAGAAATCTATACAACCACAACGCACATACGAAAACAAACACGCAAGCAAGCACAGAAATCGGTTAGCTACTTTTCACATTAGTTCACAGTTAGTTTTGTCACCTTGGGCATTGGGCACAGCACGTCTGGTGGCACTAAGGTTGGATGATGAGGAAGTGGGAGCTTGGGGGGCTCGTTGCCCTGAGGCAGCAGGAGGGGGTTTCCTGCCCCCCATAGACCCCGAGGGTGGCATACTACCACCAGGTATCCGGGACGCTAAAGGGTCACATATTAGCGTAGTACAATTTTTAAGAACTTTTTTTCGATTAATAAAATTTGCAAAACACAGCATAATCTTAAGACAGCTTTTTGCGAAAGCAAAGCTCGGAAATAGAACCAAGTTTCATAACTTCAGATGTTTGCCCTCTCTAGTTACTAAACAAAGTTATAAAATAGCTCATTATTAAAACCCACTATACGCCCAGACCAGAGAGAATTTTAAACATGCACGATTATTGAAACAGCAGATCCCACTTCAATAAAACCCTTTTCTCTTACGAATAGAGTTTCGAGCGTCCCTAATGCCAATTTTGGTATTTTTCTCCTTATTGTTAATGATGTTTTGCTTAAAAGATTAAAACAAACATGCAATATTCGGGTTTTAGCTGTTTCTGATGATAGAATAATTTTTGTTTACGAGATTCTTTTTCCAAAAATAATTTTACCGTGTGTTTGACCATTTTTTGACCAACAGGAAACAAATTTTGGATACTTTTTCCATTTTCAAAAGTGACACAAATGATATCGACATATTCGAAAGCCGGTTATAATCATGTATAAGAACCAAATATATGACTCTTCAAAATAACATATACAAGATCAACAGAAACCATAGAGATTGTGAAAGACAATAAAACAGAAGGTTAAGACAGACCGTTAGAATGTTACCCACTTGCGATGGGAGTATTAGGAGTATGATTTTGTGAAGCATATGGATCTCCGACCCCTGATGTCGAATACCGTTTGGAGCCATATGCTAAATAATATATTGAATTCTTGATAGGCTTGCTAGTTTTGATCAATACTAAAAAGCCATTAAATTCAAAGAAAATAACAAAACGGTGTTCTCCTGTTCATACAAAACATCAGGAAGTAACGATTTAGACATAGCCGGAAAAACATTTTTAAAGTGCAAACTACTTTGATGTCAATTTGTAGTTGGACATACTCTTGTTTCCTAAAGAAAGGATAAAAGGGCTAGTATCAATACCAATAAGCATTAGAAATGGTTACAAAGACTACAAAGTTCAAGTCGCGGTCATCTCAAATTGCGCTTTTTCGGTTTATCATCTTTCTATTTTTGATTTAGTTTTCCGAAACCGACTTCATTGATGCTAGATTACTTTCCTGAGCAAGTGCCACTTCCTGTCACGGCGTGACAAAAATCATCACTTCGATTCGAATTCAAAACATACCCGGCAGATTGCCGGAAAATAGCAACCGTTGATTCCCATAACTCTATTGGGATTGAAAGAAAAGAAAATATCAACAAAAATTGATTTTTGTAAAAAAAAACATTTTTAAGTTCGACTTATTTTGATGTCATTTCATAATTGAACATACTCCTGTCTCTCAGTGAGAGGCTACAGGGTCTAGTATCAAAACCAATAAGCATTATAGATAGTAACTTAAAGTTATGAGAACAAAGTTCAAGTACCGGGCATCTAAAAATGGGCTTTCTGGGTTTATCCCGTTTCTATTTCTGACTTTGATTTTTTATACTGACTCTCTTCATTTTTAATTGCTTTGCTGAGCAGCTGCTGTTTAAAAGGACTTTGAGCAGAATGACAGAAGAGTGAAACTGGCCTGGAGAAGTCAAAAAGATTTCACGCAAAATGTCGAAAAGCGGCAAAATGGGTAAAGCGAAAAAAAGTTTGACGAAGTAAAAAAAAAACAAGTCTTGACGTACAATTCAAAGAATTTTCATTGACTAAAAAAAACTAGACCTAAAACGGACTATGAATGGATTGGAAAAACCATTTAGAAAAAAAATCCGATCCAAAAAATCGAAAAAACAGTAAAAATCAAAGTGAAATTGCCACATGTGAACAAAAAAATCACTAGCGAGAAAGCGAATTTTTGTTCAAACACCGATTTCTCACTCGACTTTAAAATTAGAGTTAAAAAAATTTCACGCCGCAAAAGCACTCGCTTTTTCACTCCATTTTCTGTTTCGCCGTGACCAAAATCACTACTCCAATTTGACTTCAAAAATCATGAAAAAATGTGAACATATCTTAAAAAAAGACAGCTCCCCAATACAATTCAAATTCTTTGAATTGTAAAAAATAGGAGCGCTATAGTAGCTGGCTGAGAAGATGAGGGCGGCTATTAAAAACCATGAAAATGTGTGAACAGGTCTTCAAAAAACAGCGCCCCGACGCAATTAAAATGCCTTGAATTTTAAAAATAGCAACACAAGTCCTGACCTAAAATTCAAAATTTTTATTGACTAAACAAAATCTAGACCTAGAAATGAATAGAAATGGGCTCGGCAAACTATTTAGTAAAAATGCGACCGACAAATTCAATAAAACATACACAAAATGACGTCCAAAAAATTTCTCTCGAATGACAGGCGGCGCAATTTAATTCAGGGGCTGTAAACTCGATAAATTTTTCTTTAAGTTTGCAAAAACATCAGCCGACGGTAGGATTCCATCCCCGATCTCCTGAGTCCGATTACTTCCCCTCGACAGAGTTATTAACCACTGGGCTATAAGGGAATTGTCATCGGGTCTCTAACAATCGGTTTTGTTTGAACAAACTTTATCCCGGAGTGAGAGCATCAAAAATCACTCAAAAACCAAGAAGAAGTGCGTGAAAAAGATTATTCTAGAAGAAACGCGCAAAAAAGTCAAGCGAAAAATTTGCATTAAAAAAGACACAGACGTTAACAATAATTGTTTCTCATTCGAGAGCAATTAAACAGTAAATATCAAAGTCAAATTGGCCGCTGTGTACAAAAAAAAAATCATTGAAGAGAAAGCAAATTTTTGTTCAACGACCATTTCCTCACAACTTTTAAATTAAGTGAACAAATTCTCCGCCTGAAAACCACTCGCTTTTTCACTTTACTTCTTTCGGCGTGTCCAAGGTTTTACTTTTGGTCTACATAAATTGAGTTCAAAATTTTTACCAAATAACTACAAAAATTTTATTCGCCTTATCGAGGCTTCTGATATACCACCCACAACTAAGTCGAACCACAACTAAGTCAAACCACAACTAAGTTTTTTTCGTATTTTCATCACATGCTTCAAATTCACTCCAACACTCCCCGTGAGTCGTAAAAAAGAAAACGCAGCAGTATAAAAAGAATAACAGAACTAAAATAATTGCTATACCAAATTCGCTTAAGAGCAATTAAAAAATGAACGACATTGAACCTACCAGAAGCGGATGCAGGTTGTTGATTCATATTTCTACTGCTTCCACCCACAGCCCCTCTACTTCCAGCCATGCCACCCCAAACTGCACCAGGTTTGGCCTATAAAGATGATTCGATGAGCTTAAGTCGAGAATAAGGAACTTGATCCATTTAGAGCCAAAAAGGTGACCTCTCAAATTACTTCACTTCAAGCCGAAAACTGTAAACTAGACAAATTTTCGAATCTTTCCTTTTGTGCCCCATATAATTTAAGTACCTCTCACTTACAGAGCAGAAGAGCACGTATCATTACACAACACAGTCAAGCGCACAGGGATTAAAAGAGAAATAGGACAGGACCTTTTATTTGAAAAATTAAGAAAACAGTTGTTTTCAACTGTTTTCATAGGTTAATCCCTGTAACGAATATAAGGTATTCGTATTTAGCAGTTGAAACGACGTAAAAAATAAAATGGAACAATCAACTAACTCTGTTGCCAATGTCTTTCTGTGCCCTCTTACTCTGCTCTCCGCAGATCTGTTCATGCTTTTCTATCCGGTCTGCATTGAACGTACGTCCACAGTACCTAAACATCCCAAGGTGCCAATTCCATAGTACCAGTCCCAGACAATAAATGCTGTTTCAATAATCTCAGACGATCGATGCTGTTGTTCCAAATATTAGCAAGCAACACTTCATATCCAGAGATTTACTATATGTCACGCCCCTATTTCGTCCCTCATAGTTACGTGATGATATTCCTTAAAATATCCATAATTAAGTGCTTTATATTAATTAATATTCAGTTAGTTTCAAGGCCATATATAGCCAGTATTTTCCATCTAGGCCTGTAACCCCTAATTTGTTTATGTTTATGAAAAACAACCGCAGATTGACAGGTTTTACTAGCAAACACTTCAAGTGCCTAAAAGCCTCAATATTTACTTTTTTGAGTTTCTTGATGATAAATTCACATAATCAGTAAATAACTTCATGAGAGATTATGTACTTGGTGAAGTAATTATTCTGATAAAGTAGGTGCTAATACGGAATTGTATATGTACTGAACAAACATCAAGAGACGTACAAAAGCCGGAAATTGCCCAACTTGTAAATCAGTAAATATTTGCGAAGGACCAATACAACTGAAGGCACAGTCCTGCGGAACCCACTATCACCAAAACACCGGAGAACCAGCCTGACAATCAGTTGCCTATCATCTTATAAAAACTTGATAAAACTTGAGAAACTTCTTAAAATTATTAAACAATTCTTGCTAAAAAATAATTAAAGATTGAACTGGAAATTCTCTTGAAAACCTCCAAGTTTGGTAAACTTAGTTACAGAAGAAATAGCGACTAACTTAACACTAAAATGCAAGGCAAACTAGTGGATATATCACGCATCTGAACCGCTCAATAAAAGGCTATTACTAGCTAATTTTACTCAAATTATATCCGCTAAAAATCGCACTGTGAAACACCAAAATAAGTCCTTGTAAAATGCCAATTATTCAAGTTAATTACTTCTAATATAGACCTCAATAACACCACGAGGAACACTATTAAAAATCAGTGCGTAACATGGTGACAGGAGTTATTAACTGTTTTCCAGTTTAACGGACCGATAATTCGATTAATTCCTTGATATTTTCGATATTTCCTTTCTTTATTCTGTTGTCTTCTTTCTTTTCTTCTTCTTCATTACCTTAAGAGCCTCCAATCATCCAGAACCACATCCAGCACTTCCTTTCCGAGCAAGATGATAACACAAAAAGCAGTAACAAAGGAAAGAATGGGTTGGGTGGAAACTGTGTTTGTGTCTCTGTGGACTAAGTGTAACAGTAATACAAAAGTGTTTGAGTGGACAATAACTGGAACACACTCAACCACAGCCGTCACAACGGACAAAAACAACACAGGGTATTTGCAAGCGAGGATATTGTGAGTAAATGAATTTGTAAAATTAATTTTGGTGCTTTATGTCAATTTATAAAGAACAAATTCTCCCCGCTATTAATAATTGCCGCGCTTCCCCCAATTTTGTTGAACATATTGAAGGAAACCACATTAATTACACCCATAACAGCAATAAAACACAAGCTCAGATAGTAAGCGCTTTTTCCTCTTCAGCTTATAAATCCATCGTTATTTATGTGCTAGATAAAGATGACAAACGTGTTGCAATTTATTGGACAGCAAAAAGTTTAAATCAGAAATCTCGTAAATTTGGACTTATCCGTCACAAACTTCAATCTGATAAAGAAATTAACCTTGATAACATCATCACTGATTATCAGATAACATCAGAATAATAAATTACTGAAACCATAACTTAATTATTAACTAAAAAAGAGGGCAAAACAAAAGTTTAAACAAAAATAAAAAACAATTATATTTTATTTCCCCACCCAGCTCCGGAGGTTAATGAATCAAACAGTGACTTCGGTCAATTATGCTGTTGCCTATCTGAGTGCAGCTTCCACAAGGCCTGTGCGGTCGTGGTCCCCACGAATTTTCCTAAACTAAGGGGCACTCTTTAGAGGTGAGACTTCGGCGGCCCATACGGCTTCAACGATATAAGTCTGACGATTCGACCGGAGCTTTAGGAATAGGCTTATAAGCAGCCCATCTTTATTATTTTCTGAACGAATGGTTTCAGTAGTTTCTTTTCTGATATTCTTGTGCTATTCATTTAACTGTTTTCATCTCTTAAAACACCTAAATCTCTCCATTAAGTTAAGTTAAGTGTGCTATTTAATACTTTAGAACGAAAATAAGACTGATTGAACAAAAAGTATATAATCTAATCGGGTAAAAAGCAAAATGGCACACGCGCAAATCAATATCACGCCTTTTTCCGGATCAGAAACGGACAACTTCAACGAGTTTGAACAACTAATAACAGGTGCAATCGGAGTTGCAGCAATCGCAAACGCGCAACAAGCGAACTTTTTACAATTACATTTAAAAGGAGACGCTTTACGATACTTCCTAACCTTACCAGAGGCTACCAGACTAGTCTTCGAAGACAGTATAACAGCTCTAAGAAATAGATTCACGCAGGATGACTTGAGAGAGATCAGAATTATAAAGTTAGGGAATCAAAAGTTTAATCCAAAAACAGACACTGTAAAAATTTTCTTAGTAAAGTTAAGAACTGAAGCCAATAAAGCATATCCAGCACCTGAAATAGTGGTAGCACCAGCAGGAGCAGGTGACCCAGAGGCTCGTAGATTCGAAAGAGAGACAGCAGCAAGAGAATCTGCCATTGAAATGTCAGAAAACCGAAAAAACGAGCAAATAAAGCGCTTCTTTATTAAGTCTATGCCAAACTGGCTTAAGCCTAAGCTCTTAGAAAGGCCAGATACAGATACCATTGATCAATTATGCACCTTAGCTAGCCAACAAATTGCAATAAGGGAGATGTGTAACAGAGAAGAGTACTTTGACGACGGTTTTAATGAAATAACGGAAGCAAATACTGATAAAATGTTAAAAGCAATAGCTACTATTTCAAATAATCAGAAAGAACTTGAGCAGAAACTTGAGCAGAGATCAACACCTAAAAATGAGCCATCAGAACAAGGCCCAGTAAACATATTCACACCACATTACCCTCAACAAGCCTACAGACAAAGTTATAGACAAAATTTCCGGCCCCAATATCAAAATTATCGACCAAATTACCCTCAATATCAGTCTAATTATCGTCCAATTCAGCAAAACTATCGGCCCCAGCAACAGTACGCCCCCCGTGCTAACAATTACCGAGAGTTTAGACCACAATTTAATGCCCCTAGACCGTTTTATTCTAACGAACAGCCACAAACTCGTAATTATTGGACCGAACCTTCAGGCAGTCCCCCATTTGTTCATCCAGCTTATGTTAATAGACCAGTTTACCGGTTCCCAACGAAAAATACCCCTCAAAACCTTCTTAGACAGGGTATAGTTTACGATAGTCCAGCACAAGACCGATATGGTATGCAAAAAGCAAAAGAATTTAGTCGTGCTGGTGCACTCCAAAGTAGAAATATGAGAGGTATGAATTTCCCATTTAATCAACAAAAAAACTAATAAAGCCACCCAACATTAAAAATCAAAATAAAAATTATAAAAACTCAGTTAACCATTATAACGAAAGCACGTCTAGTCCTAGTTTAGATAAAGTAATAGAGCCAGTTTATATTAAAAGTAACAAAAAGCGTAGAAAACGCAAAAGTAATAATAATAAAAGTAAAGTTAATAAATCTGTGCAACTCCCAACACAAGTACCTCAATCCTCACCAAAGCCAACACCACATTTTCAGCAATTATTCAGCATTGTCCCACTTTTAGGCAGAATATTGTCTTATGTTAAAGTTAAATTTAATGGAGAATTAGAAAGACGCGCACTAATCGATACAGGAGCATTTGCAAACGTGATAAGTCGTGAGTTTTACAAGGAGCTAATTAATACAAATATCAATTCAATAACAGAAATAGAAAAGCCTGATCTAGATAAAGTTAAAATGGCAAACGGAAATATAGTTAAAATTGACAAAGCAATTGAAGTTACATTTAAATTGGGCACACAAACATTTACAGAAGATTTCCTTGTTTTAATTGTCACAACTCCTGTAATATTAGGCAACCCATTCTTTGTTAAACATAAAGTTAGCATCTGCCCAGGACAAAGTTACATTAAATTCCCTGATCAAACTCTGCAAATAAATGAAATAAAGCCAGAAAAGCAACCCAGAAGAGTTGTAGAACGTAAAAAATTCGGAGTTTATACACAGAAAAAGCAAGTCTTACAGCCAAATCAACAAGCAGTATTAGAATGTAAGCTTTATGATAAACTAGAATCATTCACTGACCTCTGTGGGGTAATAATTCCAAACGAAAAAGACGAAAAATCTTTGAAAAAGACAGTGAAGTAATATTAACATCCTCTTTAAGTAAAGTTGCTGAAAATAACATTCTGTACATCTATGTCCTGAACATTACCGATCACCCAATTACCATAAATAAAGGCGAAGAAATAGCCAAATTTTCATTCTTAACATCAGACCAAGCTGAAAAGTTGTTAGAAGTAGATCCTCAATTAATTAATGTGGCAAAAATGAGCGAAAATTATTTAACAGAAATAAATCAGCTAATTCAAGTTACAGACACCCCAAAAAGAAAGGCTCAACCAGCGAAACCAGCACCAGAATATGAAAAACTATGGTTCCCAACGCCTGAAACGTGCCCAGATCCGACAAACTTGTCGCCCTTGCAGAGAGATATCTATGAGCAACTGCTAAAACTGCAAGAAATGGAGAAATTAGATCCAAAGGGTAATAATCAGGATAAAATAACATTTTTGAGCAAGTTTCCGTGGGAAAGATCAGCCCTTAATGATGAGCAAAAAGCAGTAGTAGGTGAACTACTAGTCGAATTCAGCGATATTTTTGCGAAACACAGATTTGACGTTGGATATAACACAGATTTGAAAATAAAGTTAACTCCAGAAAGAAGCATAACAATTTACGAACAAGGCCCTCCAACGCCGGTCCATTTGAGAAATGAGTTACAAGTAGAGCTCGCACTAATGCATTATTACGGACTGATAACAACTTTGTCTCAATCAAGATATAGTAGTCCACTTTTCGCTCAAAGAAAGAATTCAGGAAGACTCAGACTATTGACTTGAGAAAAGTAAACCACTTGTTGAAAAATGACTACGTGAATACCAATTTCCCGATTTCCAATATGAGTGACGCAATAAATTACTTTGCCGGGAAAAAATTGTTCACAAAACTTGACTGTTCTCAAGCATACCACTGTGTGCAAATGGCAGACGATGTATCAGTGCAACTGCTAGCATTTAACTTTGCTTCGAGAACTTATGCTTATAAATGTCTTGCACAAGGATTGAATAAGTCAGTAACAGGATTCAGTTCCTTTATTAGACATTACTTGGACCCATGTTTAGCATCAGGAAACTGTACCCAGTTTATGGATGATATTGGAAATGCAGTAACAAACTTTGAACAATTGGTACCCTCTTTACGAGAAATTTTTACGTGTATACGTCAATCTGGATTAAAATTGTCACCCGAAAAGTGCGAAATAGCAACTGACACAATGAAATTTCTTGGAAACAACATCAGTGCAGAAGGAATTTCACCGGAAAAAACGAAAATAACTAAATTTTTAGATAAATTTAAAATGCCAAAGACAACGAAACAAGTAAAACGATTAATCGGCTTCACGCAATTCTTCCGAAATTACATCCCTAACTTAGGTGAAAAACTAATGTCATCCTACAAGCTCCTAAAGAAGGATGCAGTAATAGAAACCATAGAAGAACATGTAAAGGCATTAGAAGTAATAAAGAAAGATTTAATGGAAGCAACAAATGTAACATTGCGATTGCCAAAACCAGGCCTACAGTATGTAATTCTTTGCGATGCTAGTTACCACGGTGCAGGTTTTGTACTAATGGTGGAAGACTACGTAAACGAAACAGGAAAGAAAGAAAAGAAAACATACGCTCCCGTATCGTTTGGATCGCATTTGTTTAATGCTACGCAATTAAAGTTCTCAATTTATTACAAAGAGTTCCTAGCCTTGTACTATGCGCTTGACTACTTTTCACACTACATTTGGGGATCGAGTAAACAAGTAATTATACTCACTGACAACAAAAGCCTCACACAATTCTTTCAGTCAAAAGTAATACCGCCATCACTTTGGAACTGTTTAGACAGAATACTTGCCTTTAACATAGTAATTGCTCACATTCCTGGACGCGCTAATTACGCAGCCGATTTTCTCTCGCGAATGGAGAATGACAAATCAGCAACAATGTCTTTAAAGTTAACA
This sequence comes from Convolutriloba macropyga, assembly GCF_964194025.1. Lineage (NCBI taxonomy): Eukaryota > Metazoa > Xenacoelomorpha > Acoela > Convolutidae > Convolutriloba > Convolutriloba macropyga. The sequence continues at coordinate 31,658,846 of NC_134479.1, forward strand.
GACAGAATTCCAGTTACAGAAATAGAAATTGACACAGAAGCACAAAACCCTGATGTAGAACTAAATGTGTTATTTGATACTGAAGGCCTCGGTGACGAAATAAACGAAGACGAAGTTAACTTTCTTAAAAAACTAGGAGTTTATGACGATTACAAAAAGCGACAAAATGTTCCAATTACAGAAATTCAAGGGCTATTAAAACTTAAACGAAAACACGAAATAAATTCAATTGAGTACCCAAATCCATTAGATGAGTTCCCAGACCTTACAGACAACTTAATTAGCCTTAAAATAGCAGATGAGCAGCAAAAAGATGCAGATATTAGAATAGTAATAAGCTGGATTCAACAAAACAATCAACAACCAGACTTAAAGTATGCTACAACCAACTTAAAAAAGTATTACAAACATTTAAACAGATTAATTCTTGAAGGGAATGTCTTATACCGGAATTTTTATGATGATACTGGAAAAGTACTTCATAAAAAAATTCTGTGTACCTAAGCATTTGTGGAAAGAGACTATATACAGACTCCATAATTCACAAACAGCAGGACATTTAGGCATTAAAGCAACAATTCAGGAACTCAGAAAGCGATTTTATTATCCAGGCTTCACTGAACATTTCATTAGCTTCATCAAAAACTGCCTCACTTGTCTTCAATTGAACAGAGTACCGAAAAGCCACATCACACCGAAACTGCAACCAGTCAGTTCACTACAATCATATCCAGGAGATATGCTCCAAATTGATTTAGTAGGCCCCCTAATGTCATCGCAATATAAGTATGTTTTGAGTGCAATAGATGTTTTCACAAAGTACCTATTCGCAGTTCCATTAACAAATGGATATGCTGACACAGTAGCCCGAGAACTAGTAAAGGTGTTCTTCCAACACAGCTATATTCCCCAAACGATACTTAGTGACTTAGGAACCAATTTTACTTCTGAATTAATGTCAGAATTAGCAAGTTTATTAGAAGTAAAGCTAAAACATGCCTCACTAAAGCACCCTCAGACTATCGGAGCAGTAGAACGATCTCACGGACCACTGAGACGAAATCTGAAACTTAATACAGAAGAACAATGGAAAGACTGGCATAAATATGTTCCTCTTGCAACCTTTATTCATAATACTTCATATCATTCAGCGACAAATTGTTGTCCTTCAACTTTATTCCATGGCAGAGAACCCATAAAATCCCTTGACATACGGTTCTCCAGAAAAGTAATGGATGCAGTAGCAGTAAACTCCGATTTTGTAAATGAACTGCAAGATGCCATGATGCAAAAGTTTGGAGAAAACAAAGAAATTTCAGCGATATTTTTGCGAAACACAGATTTGACGTTGGATATAACACAGATTTGAAAATAAAGTTAACTCCAGAAAGAAGCATAACAATTTACGAACAAGGCCCTCCAACGCCCGTCCATTTGAGAAATGAGTTACAAGTAGAGCTCGCACTAATGCATTATTACGGACTGATAACAACTTTGTCTCAATCAAGATATAGTAGTCCACTTTTCGCTCAAAGAAAGAATTCAGGAAGACTCAGACTATTGACTTGAGAAAAGTAAACCACTTGTTGAAAAATGACTACGTGAATACCAATTTCCCGATTTCCAATATGAGTGACGCAATAAATTACTTTGCCGGGAAAAAATTGTTCACAAAACTTGACTGTTCTCAAGCATACCACTGTGTGCAAATGGCAGACGATGTATCAGTGCAACTGCTAGCATTTAACTTTGCTTCGAGAACTTATGCTTATAAATGTCTTGCACAAGGATTGAATAAGTCAGTAACAGGATTCAGTTCCTTTATTAGACATTACTTGGACCCATGTTTAGCATCAGGAAACTGTACCCAGTTTATGGATGATATTGGAAATGCAGTAACAAACTTTGAACAATTGGTACCCTCTTTACGAGAAATTTTTACGTGTATACGTCAATCTGGATTAAAATTGTCACCCGAAAAGTGCGAAATAGCAACTGACACAATGAAATTTCTTGGAAACAACATCAGTGCAGAAGGAATTTCACCGGAAAAAACGAAAATAACTAAATTTTTAGATAAATTTAAAATGCCAAAGACAACGAAACAAGTAAAACGATTAATCGGCTTCACGCAATTCTTCCGAAATTACATCCCTAACTTAGGTGAAAAACTAATGTCATTCTACAAGCTCCTAAAGAAGGATGCAGTAATAGAAACCATAGAAGAACATGTAAAGGCATTAGAAGTAATAAAGAAAGATTTAATGGAAGCAACAAATGTAACATTGCGATTGCCAAAACCAGGCCTACAGTATGTAATTCTTTGCGATGCTAGTTACCACGGTGCAGGTTTTGTACTAATGGTGGAAGACTACGTAAACGAAACAGGAAAGAAAGAAAAGAAAACATACGCTCCCGTATCGTTTGGATCGCATTTGTTTAATGCTACGCAATTAAAGTTCTCAATTTATTACAAAGAGTTCCTAGCCTTGTACAATGCGCTTGACTACTTTTCACACTACATTTGAGGATCAAGTAAACAAGTAATTATACTCACTGACAACAAAAGCCTCACACAATTCTTTCAGTCAAAAGTAATACCGCCATCACTTTGGAACTGTTTAGACAGAATAATTGCCTTTAACATAGTAATTGCTCACATTCCTGGACGCGCTAATTACGCAGCCGATTTTCTCTCGCGAATGGAGAATGACAAATCAGCAACAATGTCTTTAAAGTTAACAGACAGAATTCCAGTTACAGAAATAGAAATTGACACAGAAGCACAAAACCCTGATGTAGAACTAAATGTGTTATTTGATACTGAAGGCCTCGGTGACGAAATAAACGAAGACGAAGTTAACTTTCTTAAAAAACTAGGAGTTTATGACGATTACAAAAAGCGACAAAATAATGTTCCAATTACAGAAATTCAAGGGCTATTAAAACTTAAACGAAAACACGAAATAAATTCAATTGAGTACCCAAATCCATTAGGTGAGTTCCCAGACCTTACAGACAACTTAATTAGCCTTAACTTAGCAGATGAGCAGCAAAAAGATGCAGATATTAGAATAGTAATAAGCTGGATTCAACAAAACAATCAACAACCAGACTTAAAGTATGCTACAACCAACTTAAAAAAGTATTACAAACATTTAAACAGATTAATTCTTGAAGGGAATGTCTTATACCGGAATTTTTATGATGATACTGGAAAAGTACTTCATAAAAAAATTCTGTGTACCTAAGCATTTGTGGAAAGAGACTATATACAGACTCCATAATTCACAAACAGCAGGACATTTAGGCATTAAAGCAACAATTCAGGAATTCAGAAAGCGATTTTATTATCCAGGCTTCACTGAACATTTCATTAGCTTCATCAAAAACTGCCTCACTTGTCTTCAATTGAACAGAGTACCGAAAAGCCACATCACACCGAAACTGCAACCAGTCAGTTCACTACAATCATATCCAGGAGATATGCTCCAAATTGATTTAGTAGGCCCCCTAATGTCATCGCAATATAAGTATGTTTTGAGTGCAATAGATGTTTTCACAAAGTACCTATTCGCAGTTCCATTAACAAATGGATATGCTGACACAGTAGCCCGAGAACTAGTAAAGGTGTTCTTCCAACACAGCTATATTCCCCAAACGATACTTAGTGACTTAGGAACCAATTTTACTTCTGAATTAATGTCAGAATTAGCAAGTTTATTAGAAGTAAAGCTAAAACATGCCTCACTAAAGCACCCTCAGACTATCGGAGCAGTAGAACGATCTCACGGACCACTGAGACGAAATCTGAAACTTAATACAGAAGAACAATGGAAAGACTGGCATAAATATGTTCCTCTTGCAACCTTTATTCATAATACTTCATATCATTCAGCGACAAATTGTTGTCCTTCAACTTTATTCCATGGCAGAGAACCCATAAAATCCCTTGACATACGGTTCTCCAGAAAAGTAATGGATGCAGTAGCAGTAAACTCCGATTTTGTAAATGAACTGCAAGATGCCATGATGCAAAAGTTTGGAGAAAACAAAGAAAAATTAACAACTGCATAATTGAAGTACAAAAAGTATTATGATCAAAAAGCATCAGCAAAACCGATTCTGGAGAAATCATTCTGTTTACTTTTAAACCCTAAGCTATTAGAGCAATCAACAGTAATAGCTTCCCAAGTTCAGAAATGGCTACCGCTATATAAAGTGGAAAAAGTCCTTACTGATTTTAATTACATCATTCGAAAAGTAAATACGAATTACACCCAATGTGTTCATCGAATCAGATTGAAACCAATCCAACCAAGTGAAACTCCTGAAGACCTCGAAGTCATCAATCTTGTAAACTTTCAACCTGATCCGTCGAGAAGAGAACACATGGAACCTGACCTATTTGATAAACATATCCCAGAATTAATCAATGAGCAAGAAACAGAGATACAACAATCCAAGAAAGTGAAACAAGATCCAGTCAGAGTGACCATAAATGTTCCCCTAGGTGGACCACTAGCAGGACCAGCAGTAACAGCACCTCCAGCAGCCCCACCGGCCCCACCAAGGGTAGTAGCACCAGCAGTTAGACCACGAACTGCCCCAGTCCATCTTCCAGTATTTGATTCCTCAAGGTCAGACGAAGCAATCCCAAATTTATTTGATGAAAATAGCAGTTCAGATGAAAATTTAGCTGACCTAAACCTGGACGCAGAACAAATTGCCCGAATACCAGTTAATCCGTTAATTGCTGACGAAATTAGACAGCAAGAACCAGAAGTTCGTGTTCCTCTTGTATCATCCTCATCAGACGATGAAATGTTTCTACCATCTCAACAGCCACAACCATCAATAGTACCATTCGATATTAAATCGCCTCCAGAAACACACGAAGAACAATTTGCTTTAACTGATAGAAAAATAAGAGCCAGACCTTATAACCCAAAACGAAAACCAGAGAAAAGTTCATTCAAATCAACAGACTACCAACAGCGGAAAAATGTACGCGGATTTAAACGTGATAGAGAAATAATGTTGCATAAAGAAGATAGAACAAACCCTTACCTAACCAACCGAGTTAGAAGATCAGGCAGTCCTGGACCAAAAAATGCACGTGCCAGACTGGAACAAGAAGAAAAACGCGAAGCAATAAAAGCATCAGCACAAGCAGCACAACAGTCAACTACCCCAAGTAGAGAGACAAAATTAGATCAAGTAAGAGCTAGCATAGCAAAATATTCAGGGAAAAAGCCCAGCAGTTCAGCAAACAAACCAGTAACCAGATCTCAAACAAAAAACTCTTCACCAGGCTCTTCAAATCAAAACTTAAATCACTTTAGTCAAGAAATAAATGCAACTTATCTAAGTTCACCAACGGATATCTTATACTCTCCACACTCTTTTGCACACTGTATATCAGCAGACCTTGCAATGGCAAAGGGATTAGCCAGACAAGTCAAAAGCTGGTACCCAGCAGCCCCAAGTGCAATTAGACTTAGATATCCACCTGATATCGGCTCAGTTTTAATTTACTTCGACCCCATGTCTGAACGTTACATCTTCAGTTTAGTTACAAAATTCAGATACTACCACAAACCCACTTACGAATCTGTATTAGCAAGTCTTTATGAACTGAGAGAAATAGTAATAGATGCAGAAATTACACACTTAAAGTCTTCCAAAACTCGCTAGTGGCTATGATAAATTGGATTTTAATATCATTTTTGAGCTTATATGTCAAGTCTTCGACCCCCTACCTATAACCATCTATATCCATTAGCACGTACAGACCAAGTACAGTCCAGTATTCCCTCCATTAGCCCCAGAAGCCCAACAAGCCTGAGCAACTTAGCCTTAAAGCCCAAAAATCGCCAAAAATTCGAAAATTTTCGACCTCAAAATCCAGTTATTTTGATATATCTCCAAAACTACTTGTCCGAACCTGGATTAACGTATTGTTCTGAAAAGCCCTCATCCAGTAGAAGCGATTCCAGCTATAATTGACCCCTCTCGACCCGTTCTAGGTACCAAAAACTTAGCCTAAAATTGACCTTTCCGAAAATCCTAGGTTAACTTCAGAAAAATAGTCATAAAATTGTGAAAAATGCCCCGATCACCCCAAACTTTTGTGCTGCAGCATTTTTCAAGCCGAGGAACCGACATGCAAATTTTGAAGCGATTTGAAGAACTTTTAAAAATCGATTGACGCTGGAGCCCTCAATTTTTGACACTTTTCGAATCCGCTCGAATTCAATGATAACTCCTACAAAAAACCTTCAATTGACCCATTTTATAGCCCTAAACCATCTTACTGCTCACGCTTGACATCCCAGTACCCAAAAATCCCGTCAAAAATCAATAAAAGTTGAGTTATGACAAAAATACCGAACCCTACCAAAGTGTAATAAAATTGATTAAAATGTAGTCTAGATTATACCCCAAAAATATGCCAAAAACTGTCCCAAATGCCTCCAGCAGCTACTCACAGCTGCCACCCACATGGTACAACCTCAAACAACCGTTAAAACCAAATATTTCTAAGTATATGTTGAAAAATGACGAAAAAACGAAAATTGCGCTTCTGCTTCAATCCTCCGCTTCAAAAATTTTGTCATTTTATTCTCCACCTGACCCGATAAAAGCCACCTATACCCCCTACAACCCTAGGGCAACCCCCCACTAGCTTTGTAGCACCATAAAAACCAGTCCCAGCTCATCCCAGTATCAATCATGAAGACTTAAACCCAAATAAGCTCTCAAAACGCCACAATTTTGTCAGAAAAAATCCAGTTATTTCCCACTAGAGTCAAAAATATTAACATCTGACAAAAATTAACCATACCATCAGCACGCCCAGATCTATAGCTCTCGGAATATGCACTCCCAGCCCCCTAGTGCCAATATAAGCTGAGAAAAGACTGCCAAAGTAACGAAAGTCACAAAAAATCGAGTGAAATTTCCGAAAAAAAGTGATCAAACATGCATCTTAATACCCGAATATGCCCAATTTTATTGTTAATTCAGTTAGCCCCACTCATGAGCAGTCCAACCATAGCAATATCAATCATTCTGAACAAGTTTTTCATAGCCTCATAGCCAATAACCTATCCCCTATCTGAGCCTTTTCAAAAAACCCAGGTTCACTACAGCAAAAACGTTATAACTCGTGAAAAAATAGTTGAAACTGCCCAAATTTTTTGCTCTGCAGGGTTTTTTGAGCCGATAAAGCGATTCACCAATTTTGAGCTCAATCGGAGCAATTTAAAAATTGAGTGACGCTGGGCCCCTCAATTTTGGAGACTTTTTGAAAATTCACGAACATGTTCATAAAATCCAAAATACTGATTGAAAACCTGATATTATTAGCTTAAAACATCCGCATGCTCAAGCTCTAAACGCCCATATCAAAAATATTGAAAATTGTTAAGTAAAATGTTGAAATAATAGCAAAAAACTGAAGCCTACCAAACTCTTCTCAAATTTGTCAAAACAGAGCCAAAATTAGACTATAAAAATAGTATCAAATAGCCGAATTATGAGCCCATATTCAATATTCCGTCTCCCTAGTAGTTGTCCACGCCTAATCAACCAATAAAATCGCACAGAAATTCATAAATGTTGAAAAAAGTGAAAAAATCGAAAATTGCAAATATTTCACAAAATTTGGTCCGAAATTCTAAAGTGAAAAACTCCACATAGTAAAGTCAAATCATGCACCAAACTGCTTCAATAGCTGCCACCAACATAGTACTCACTAGTATGACCCACAATTACTGACAAAAATCAATTATCTTCAATCTATGTCAACTTATGTACCAAACTTGACGCTTCACAAGTAAAAATTCAGTACATTTCACAGAAAAACTGGTATAAAACCTAAGTTAATCAACCCCAAACCTACCAAAATGCTACCTCTGATAGCCACAGATATCAGTAACAACAGCTAGCACCTGATTTAGGCCACTAGAGAATCACCAGACCGACACATGTCTCGAAGAAGCTCAATTAGTGGAAAAATCATGCTCGAAAATTCGCATTTTGGACCCAAAAATCAACGTTATGACCCGATAAATAGCTTCAAACCCTATAATTCAGTAACATACATTAGTACCAAGCACAGACAGTACCAGTTTAACCATTCAATACCGATAATGTATGAACAGTGACGACTTATTCAGACCGAAATTTCATGATCCAAAAATAGCCAGGTTCAGATCACGAAAACAATCATAACTTTGCGAAAAATGCTTGAATTGCGCCAAATTTTTGCGCTGCAGGGTTTTTTGAGCCCCTGGAACGATCTACCAATTTTGAGCCCAATCGGAGCAATTTAAAAATTGAGTGACGCTGGAGCTTTAATTTTTCGCATTTTTCGTTTTTTCAGACATCAGTAAAAAAGTTGACCAAAAAGTGTCCAAAAACCTGAATTTATTGCATAGTTATTCCCCACCGATGTCTAATGAGTGGGCCAAGCCAAAAAAATTGCCCAAAGTTCAACAAAAATTGAAAAATTCACATATTTGCCACACTAGCCCTGATGCGGAAAAATGACCAAAATTACGAAAAAATTACATGTGAAAATTAGTACCAAATACTCTTCCAAACCAGTTCAAATTACACACAAGCGCTGGTAATAACCAGGACAAGTGTCTAGAACCATTAGAACCCGTTCCTGACCAGTATTTCACAAGTAAAGTTAAGTTAATGCTCAAAAATGAAAAAAGTCATTATGTCATCAATTTTGCACTCTCACAAATATGTCATTATAAAGTCACACACTGCAATTAAAAAATTACCACATGCTCACACACACTACAGTTTCTAGTTCCACCAGTAAAAACCAACCACAATTGTTGCAATCCAAAGATATCTCTGAAAAACTTGCCCATAACTGAAAGTACATTACATGATAATAGCACTGAAACTAGTTCATTTTCCATCGACGTAACCTTCTCACTCAGCAAATTCAGGCACTAATTGTTCACACGCGCACCAAACAACGCAGCAAAGCCATAGACAACTGGTCTCTACTATCATCGACATCTATTTATTAGTTAAACACTCACTAACTTTCCCATTTTCCCCTATTTACTCCCCGAAAAACTCGAAAAAATATGTAAAGACTGCATAATTCGACCCCCCAACAACTATCCCCATCATCAAACACCCAACAGTCAACCAAATAACCACACTTCAACATGTTTAAACACCATATTTAGTAGTAATATCAACCAACACACACATCAACACACATGATCCACAAGTAAAGTACACCTGAAACAAATAAATACCACATAAATAAGTGCCGCATTGAGACAACTAGACCTAGAAGCCTGAATCTAATAGACAAACGAACAAAAGGAACCACCATAACATGTCATAACAGCAATAGTTGGTCACAAAACCACAAATATTGCAAAAGTTTCACAATATCGAGTTCCATTTGAATATCTGACCACTGAGAGAAACTTTTAGTCAAATTCTCAGAGATGAACAGATTGCTGTCAATGAACTGCACATACAGCACCACAGGTTTCCGTTCATTTTATACTTGAGAGGCAGACACATTGCCAAAGCTAGTGAAAGACAATGAAAAGTGAAACTGAAGAGCTCGTGCAAAAAGTGATGAAAGTTGTTTTTCCTAGGCATTTTTCCTTTTTCCCCGAACAGGACCTCAAGCGTCCAAATGCAGGACAATAAAGGAAAGAAGCTCCTGGTCTTGCTCAGAGTGAGCAGCCGGACCTAAAACATATCATCCAGCAAAGAGTGAAGTAACTACCATGCATCGATACAATGCAGTAATCCATAAAGGCTTCAAGAAAAGCCAAAAGGCGGAAAAGTATTGCACGAGTAACATGCATCACTGTAGTTCCTACTCCCGACGACAGTATTACGAATGAAAACCACCTGGACAAAGCAATTGACGACCAGAAGAGAAAACTTCAGACTTCTCCGCAAGAGACATAAGTTTTGTTCATAGGGAGAGCAATCTTCAAGTTTTTCTTCAATTCTTTAACTGTCCAGCTAAAAGCGCATCTTCAATTTGAAACAGACAACCTTGATACAGAAGATGAACAAACTACCACAGAAGACGAACAGGACAACAGCGCCTTAACCCGAGAGGAAAGTATACTTTGAGCTCATGAAAGTCTTAAATAGTTCAACAAGTATTAATCTGTTAACCGATTAAGTGTCCCTTCAATCATTAAGTTCTAACCATTAGTGCTTTAAATAATCGAACCAGTGCTTCAATCCCAGAAAATAACCAATGCTTTAAACCATTCATTTAACCAGTATCCTTCTTATCCTCCTTCTAAAAGATTAGAGCCATTATTCAAAGAAATAACCATGATTATTTCCAGTGCTAATTCCCGTTATTCTCTTAATCTTAACTTTCAACTTATGTCTTCACTCTTTACTCTGAAATTAGCGCACTTTCACCTCTTTAATGTTCCTCCAAAGCTCTTAATCTTGTCTTAACTTTCCTCACTTTAATCTTTATCTCAATTTGTCTCAACTTAAACTTTGTTCCTCCTAACTTCATTAATTGTCTTTAACTTAAAAGCTTTCGTTCCTAACACTTTTCTAAGAAAACATAAATTGGGTGGCTCCAACAAAAATATGTTTATAACCTCATATTCGTGCAGATTATATGTTTTATAGAAAAATTGTAAAAACCCAGTTCCTTCTCAAAATTTTCATGGAAAAATTTTCATAAAGTCGGGTAGTGTCACGCCCCTATTTCGTCCCTCATAGTTACGTGATGATATTCCTTAAAATATCCATAATTAAGTGCTTTATATTAATTAATATTCAGTTAGTTTCAAGGCCATATATAGCCAGTATTTTCCATCTAGGCCTGTAACCCCTAATTTGTTTATGTTTATGAAAAACAACCGCAGATTGACAGGTTTTTCTAGCAAACACTTCAAGTGCCTAAAAGCCTCAATATTTACTTTTTTGAGTTTCTTGATGATAAATTCACATAATCAGTAAATAACTTCATGAGAGATTATGTACTTGGTGAAGTAATTATTCTGATAAAGTAGGTGCTAATACGGAATTGTATATGTACTGAACAAACATCAAGAGACGTACAAAAGCCGGAAATTGCCCAACTTGTAAATCAGTAAATATTTGCGAAGGACCAATACAACTGAAGGCACAGTCCTGCGGAACCCACTATCACCAAAACACCGGAGAACCAGCCTGACAATCAGTTGCCTATCATCTTATAAAAACTTGATAAAACTTGAGAAACTTCTTAAAATTATTAAACAACTCTTGCTAAAAAATAATTAAAGATTGAACTGGAAATTCTCTTGAAAACCTCCAAGTTTGGTAAACTTAGTTACAGAAGAAATAGCGACTAACTTAACACTAAAATGCAAGGCAAACTAGTGGATATATCACGCATCTGAATCGCTCAATAAAAGGCTATTACTAGCTAATTTTACTCAAATTATATCCGCTAAAAATCGCACTGTGAAACACCAAAATAAGTCCTTGTAAAATGCCAATTATTCAAGTTAATTACTTCTAATATAGACCTCAATAACACCACGAGGAACACTATTAAAAATCAGTGCGTAACACTATATAAAAGACTTTACCCAAAAACGACAATGATGAAAGATGTGTAACAAAAACAACGGACTCATTTCAACTCTCCAATTCATTTCAAATAAACTTAAGCACACTGAAGTCGTCCCAATCGCTCTCAAACGACAGGCGGGTGCGTTCGCTTTAACTGTAGCCGGCTCCATCGGGGGAGTAGCCTGTTAAGATGCCATTAGAGCTTTCTTTAGATGACAACAAAGATTTATAACCACATGATGAAAGTATTGCGAAAAAACGAAACAATAATGTTCGACTCATTTTTTCCGTTAACTTTAAAAAACTGCATCTTGATTGACTGTTGAGACTTCATTGGCAGTTCAAACTAGAGAAAAATGAAAAACTAGAAAAGTGAAGAATCTATTATTGTGATTTCAACTTTTTAATGTCTATTTTTGAGTTCATAAGCCAACATGTCCAATTAATTTTGATTGCTATTTTTACAGCAGTCAAGTAAAATTTTCGCTGGGACTCATCGCTATTTTTAACCAACTTTTGGTGAAAAGCTATTTTATATAGCAAAACAATTAACAACGCAAGTTTTTCATCTGGTAAAAATTATATCAAAATAAGTGAAAATAAGTGTTCTGAACATTTCATTTTTTCGTAATAAACGAGTCGTAGTCAAGGTTGGCACGGGAAAACATAACCGACTAAACGTCGGAAGAATAGCTCTCGAACGACTAGTGGGAACTGTAATCAATTGCAGCCTGCTTCAGTCGGGGTGGAGCGGGGGGGGGGGGGGCTTAATGCCTAAATGGGACTAAGAAGTTCAAACATAACCGACTAACGTCGGGCGAATTGCTCTCAAACGACCGGCGAGCGGTTGGCTTCGTCAGTAGCTAGTCACGGGGGGGGGTGCACCGGGGGCTGATGGGGGGGGCAACAGCGCGGTGGGGGGTGGAGGCAATAGTGGGGGAGGCGTCTCAACCTCTAAGAACCGCCCTTCACACCATAAGTATAAGTCTCCAAACCAATTTGAGCTGAAACAGAGCTGAAAGGCTCTAAGAGCACTTAATGCCCGCTGGGCGCTACCTGTTTATCCCGTTTTTGAGGACGAAAAGTCAAAAGCGTCAGACGAAAAATCGCATAAAAAAAAAGACCGACAGGACTAATATAATTGCTACAAACTTCGTTTGAGAGCAATTAATAAAAGGCTTCAAATAACCACATAAGAGGTTAACATATACCACTATTAAGATTTAAAGTTAAAATGCCAACAGTTTCGGCGCACTTCTCATTTGACTTTGGTATTAAATTGCCGCCAATTGAGTTCAGCTGCTTGAAATTGTGATTGAGAGAGAATTTTAGATCACGCGAAACGCAAAAAGTCAAGGGCGTAAAAGTCACTCGAAGTCAAAACGGTCAAGCGAAATTTTTGTATAAAAAAAGACACACACGTTTACAATAATTGCTTCTCTACGAGAGCAATTAATAATACTTCAATTTTAGCTTCAAAAAATGGTAGTCAAAAAGATCTTTTAGAGCTTCTGACAAATTTGAGACATATGCTGGAACATTATGCGCTACGTTAAGTCAAGCACGAAAAGTCTTGTTGTTTTAGTATATCAGTCTAAATTTTATAGCTGTCGATTTTATTTTCACAAATTAGAGCTCCATTTGACTTGGAGAACTTGACAGAGTGACATTCAGTAACATTCTCGAAAACTATAGCATGGTGTTACAATAATCTCCATAGTTATCGACTGTCACCTGGAAGCTGAGTTAAGTTTTGTTTGAAGAAATCATCATACTGCCTCCTACAAAGCTTCGAGGGTCACAATGATCTTCACAATCAATTTTTGACAGCGTCGCTATTAAGTAATGCGTAGACCACTTTGAGAGCTCGTTTTTGTCTCTGTTTGCTAACAACAAACAGCGGCTCCTTAACTTGTAACGCATGACCTAAATACTTTATCGATACTACTTCATTCGAAGTTGGACATTTTATATTAAATTGTTGAACAGGTTTCCAGTTTTCACGATTGCCCAAGATTTTTGTGCTTAAAACAACGTTTTTCAGCCGATTCCAACAATACAGGCATTCAGTTAGACCAACCCTGCTCTTCACATCTTGGTTACTACGAAGAAGCGCCAATAAATGCATTCTTAACCGCTAAACAATAAACAAACCGTTAATTCAGTTTCGGTTTTGAGGCCGGAAGTGATCGCGTTACATAATCCTTCTCAATTATTACCGAATACGTCATCAATTATCAGATGCGACCGATGTAGCAGCAAGAATAAAATGCTAACCGGCACCCCTCCATGCCAGGGTTCATAGAAGGAGGAGGTGCACCCATTCCGCCACCCTTGTTCAATGGAGGTGCGCCTCTGGCCGCCCTCATGCCTTCCACAAACTGTTCGTGTTTGTATCTCCAGTTGTTTCGAGTCGCCTCGTGAGCTTTCTGATACCTTGCTGCATCTTTCTACACAAGCAAATAACGTCTGATAAAGTCGAGAGAAAATGGATACAGAAAGAAACCAAATGCGATTTTCAGCTTTTACACGAGAGCTTTTTATGAGGATCTTCATTTTAACAACTTCACAGAGATTTTTTCATCTTTTTCATCTCATAGAGTACTTAAAGGACAGTAAAGATCTGCTAATTTTGATGGAAAGGTGAGACAAACGATTCGTACGGGGAAGTTGTGCAACTTTTTATAATAGGATGAAAAACACGAACATTCACAGACAGTGCATCGAGACTCGCATTCTTATTGTAACTAACAGCAAGTCTGAACTTTCAAAAATTTTTACGAGAGTATCTATCTATTAGTTAAATTTTCGGTAGTCTACATTTAAGAACTTGAAGACTTTTAAAAACAGAACTTTCCGTTAACAAAAACTTTATTTTCAAGCACTATTGGAAAGAGTGAATTTTTTTTTCTGAATTTCGTTGAAATGATAATGAGTTTCTATGATGATCAAACGTTTACCTTAAAAAAATCGGGCCGAAAAAAATGAGAGATCTTTTTTTGATGTGTTGACAATTTTGATAAAATTCCGAAAGGGTAAAATGGGGGCAATTTTTTACAACTGATCTTTTGCGTTTGTACACTAAACACCAGCAGAGCTCTAAGGCAGCAGATCAGCAGCGTAAATATCTCCGGGTTTCACCTGAGAATCCCGTTTTTGAGAAGTAAAAAAGCGTCAGACAAAAACTCCGTCGATCACACAGAGATTGTAGACTACTATAATTTCTAGAAAATTCCTGAGAGCAGTTAATTAATACATGCAAACTCTATACGCGCTGCAAATTATTCCTAGTTGAAGGATATCCCATAACGAGTGGGATGGCCATGGACAAAGGCCTGAAATTCTTTGCATGTCGCCTTGGTTATATCTAAACACTTCTAATCAACCTGGATGCTTGTGACTACATTATCGATGAATAATAACAAAGTAATAATAATTAAGTATTTCACAATGAAAGTGCATGCAACTGTAGTCCGGTTGAAACAAAAATGCAGTTGCGTCCGTTTGATTCGTCTTGTTGATTGTCCCCTTAGGAGGATCTGTCTTTATTTATACACTTACATTGCTGGATGTTTCAAAAATAAGAAAATCTCTGGCGAGGCGGAAACAATTTTCAGCAAACAGGAACCAGAATGAACAAAAACATTAATGCCTCTCCTCTCCCTTTGAAATTTTTTGCCATTTGATTTTTTCCATATCCACAGGTCATGAACCCGTTTTAATAACTCTTAGGATGCAACCCAAACATAAAACTGATCATGCAATAAGAAATCAAAAAACGCAAAGCGTACACTTACGTCAATCTAAAACAACTTCAGACATAACATTTTCGATAGCAAAAAAAGTAAAAGAAAACTTTAAAAACGTAACAATTGCCGTGACAAGTAGTCATTGCATAGCCTTAGCGCGAGTAATTCTTCGAAAAACTTTCCTCTTTCGGCAAATTAACTATCTCCTCTAAGAAGCTGAGAGTAAAATTTCAAAAGCTGAAGTAATAAACCACGGGCGGCTTCGCCATGTGAAAAATGAATCGGGCGCATTACTTCAAAATGCATGGTCGGGTTTTCTATAATAGGTTACCGAGCACATGAAAGCCCATTTTCCAGGTACAAAAGAACAGAAACTGGACCTTCTATAAGCTTCCTCGTACTTAATTTTACCCTTCAAATATTATCGGTATGAAAAATTTGCCATGCAGTTAAGCCAGAGCAACAACGAATACAAAATAACCATTAACTTCGGACAATTCTTTATCAAACGACAGGCTGGAGCTTGCCTCGGGGAGCAATAATGGGACCTTGAATGATGTTGTGCGACATAATCATTATATAATCATTATAGACAAATTCAGTGATAAAAATAAAAGCAATTTCGGCGGTGAAACAACCGTTATTGCTGTGTGCTTGAAACAAAAACTGAATTCTTATAACGCACAGAAAATAGAGCGAACACTTATGAAATCAACCTCATGCAGCGAGCAGTTTCCAACTTTACTCAATTTCTCATTTCATCGATCGATTGATCACCTCTTCTCAAAGTATAGATATCCAATCAAACAAAACTACCATATATGTATCAGATATGGTTGATCAAAAAAGCAGTTGCCTCTAAAATTCATAAATTCTCTCAGGCGTTATCTGAGCAATAGCTTTACATTGATCAATCATTCGAACCTTCATCAGCTTTTTTGTTTAAAAACTGTTTCTATTATTGGAAATATCTTTCGTGACAGGTTATTGGAAATATCTTTCGTGTCCTGGTAATTGATCAACCACTTACCGTCCGAAATGAAAACAATGCAACCCTTGAGACCGTGAAGTTTTTTGATATGTTGCTTGAAATTTATTTGGAACGAGCAAGTACTAGGGCTTGCCATATAGTGCTTGCACAACCCAACAACAATAAGCCCACAGCCAAATTCAACTTGTTTCATCTTTGCAGATAAAAATAATCAGAAAGAAAAGATCCCTTCAAAATAAAATGCTTTCAGCTGCAGTTTGAAACAGGAACAACAGGAAAAAATCTTGAGTTCTCGGAGGAGCCAAAACACCTGAGTAACCCTTAATTATTAAATACTTAGTTGCACATAAATTAATACATAATATCGAAAGAGTTTTCCTAAAATGTGTTGTAATCCAACAAGAACCCTTTAAAATTCAATTCTTTTTCATTACTGACATTTTTGATTAAGTTTCAACAGCCTTTTTCTAATAAAAAATTAAACAATTCTAAACTCAAATTGATGACCTCTGATTCAAGGTTAACTGTTTTTCTCTCTAATTTTCTCAGCACGAACGTTTTAGTCAAAATCCCATTGGTAAATGTCGCTGCAGAAAAGTTGCAATTTTTAATAAATAGATAATCGAAAACGAACCCAAAAATCATTAACGAAAAAGCGCCTCCACATCGCCAGTATTCAGTAAAACGCTGCTCAGTTCAAGCTACTCATAGCCGTAATAGAAACGCGAAACAGGAAAGCTTTGTTTCAGAAATGCAAAAAAACTGGAACCTGAAACGATTTCTTTTATAGTTGATATCTCATAATTACATCGATTATGTGGCTTACATTATCATCGGGACAATATTGTCTAAATTTTTTTCTCAGGTGTTTTCTCGCAACATCCCCTAAACGGTGTTTTGGTTAAAGAAGGAGATAAATAACATAGAAGTCAAAACTAAAATAGGCAATTGTATAAACAAGCGACAAACACAGGTGAAACGAGTCAATCTCTGAAAAAATCAACACAGCAGGACAATCCTGGAATAAAGTTCAAGCAAAACTTTTTAAATCAATTATTTTCCATTAAAAAAACTTATCAGAATATTAAAAAGTGATTCACACAGTTGAACCTATGAAATTAATTTGTCTTTTCTGATGTGCCCCCTCAATTTTGACTTCCAAATGACCTCAAATCATCAAAATTATGAAATTCTTAAAAAAAAATGACTGCACCTAAACTAAATAAAATTTGAACTCAGTAATAGTTGACTGAGTACGTGGAGCTGCTCCAAACGACTCATATTCGTTGTTATTTCAATGATTGACACAAATATGACACCAAATTCCATTAATGGCAAAAAAGTAATCAAAATTTTAAAAATATGTGAAAAAATGTATGTTTGAAAGTCCTGATTTCTTTTTCAAATCTGTGTAGTGCAAAAAAGTAAATGCTGAATACGTCGTTTTTCATTGGTTTTCAGTCAATTGTGCATGCAGATAAAGTGCATGCTATCACTAAAACTCACAATTTCTCATAGTTTTTCAGGTTCCATTTGAAATATCTTTTTAATTTTTTTCGACTTTTCATTTTTTTGACAATTAACCAATAATAGATAGATCTCGAAAGATTTTCTTACTGTTTATCAAGACCTGAACAAAGATTTGAAACGAACTGAACATTGGATGAAAATTTAGGTCAACACAGGCGAGGGACGGTTTAAAAAATTAAACAATTTTAAAAATTGGCTCAAAATTTGTCGAAACCTTTTTTCTAATAAACGCATTTTTTTACTTCTGTACTATAAAGAGGCATTAACAAAACGCTAAGATACTTGTTTTTCAAAAATAGCTTAATATTATTATATTTTGTGCTCTCTTATTAGAGTTTACTTTTACTCAATTAAAGTTCATAAAGACAGAATTTTGAGGATATAAGAAACCACCAAACGAAAAAAAAATTCCAACATTTTTGTAAATGATTGCATGAAAAGACAACTGAGAACTGAGCCCGATCGAAACGAACTTGCGAGAATCTTGCAAGATAACCAATTTTTGAAAGAATTATACAAGATAATATCTGGTCACGACTAGGGTACTCACCTTTGGAGCCTGTCCTGGCTTTACTGTGTTTGTGTAAGGCACGTCAGATCCCTGTGCACGTTGCCTGCCCGAGTCGAACACCTAAATAAACACTCAAACATAACCGACTACCGCTGAACGAATTGCTCTCGAGGGGCTAACTTTGCTTGTAGCTAGCTTAAGCACATAGGGCGATGACGAAAGTAGGGAGGTGGGTCCAAGATCGCCTCCTCTCCCTTTCTCATGCGTTCATCAAACAATTTGCTGAACCGAACCCTATGAGGATGCTAATGCTCTAAAAGCTGCTCAGACACTAAATGCCCTCTATGCTTCAAGAGAATTAAATCAAACCAATAACAGGTCGCATCAGCTGTGCTGTATTCAATTGTACACATGTATTTGTACTATATCCCATTTATTTTATTATCTGTGCCAATAATTAATTGATATTCTTTACAAACAAATCAGGAAGAACAACCACAGTACAACCAATTTCAACGCAACCCATCAGATTTTGAAAAAAAAACGAAAAGAAACAGAAATATGGAGAAAAGGGGTTGAGAGATTGAAAACGAATAAAAAAGTTCATCGAATTTTCAGACAAGAGGTCTTTGTTCTGGTAATATATATGATTAGTTGCCATGATTCGATGTCTTCTAAACCAATATCCTTCATAAATTCAATTTACGATATGACGAACCTTGCGTTTCTTCTTGGCATTTTTGGCACATATTGGAGCGTGTTTGGCCAATACATCACTGTTAAAAGTCCTGCCGCAGTTCTTACAGGGAACCAGGTTTTGGTTTACTAAAACAGAGTAAAATTCAATCCATTCAGATCTGTAAAAGTAATTTGTTAAGAGTAGTTATGAGACCTAACAATTTTAAAACAGTTTAAATACAGCTTGACACCAAAATTGGACTGGTGGTCAAACTCTCTTTGTAATCGCAACTTTTGAATATACTCACTTGCCTCTGAATTATCCCGAATCGTTATTAAAATGACTCCTAGATAATCACCCCCACCGACAGATGTACGTCCTCTAAGCTGGGGGAGGGGATAGAATTAAAATTTAACAAGAACTACGCAAAGATTCGAAAAGAAAGCCAGAACTTGACTTGCTGAAACTTTTCTCTGCAACTGGCAACGAGTTTTGAGTAAAAATATAATCCGACTAACGTCGGATGAATCGCTCTCGAATGACAGACGGGCGCAAATTAATTTTGAGGAAGTGTTGCTTAGAAATATTTTATGGATGCTAAAACAATCTCCCTACATCTTAACCACTCAGCTCCCAACGCTTTATTTCCATCCGCTCACAATCGGTTATACCAACAAATTTGATTTCAGAAGGAGAGCAACTTAGATCACTCAAAAATGAACTTACGTTTGAACTCAGGAAGTCAAAAACAATTCTAGAACAAAGCGCAAACTTTTGCATCAGAAAAGACACACAATCTTACAACAATTGCTGCAAATTTCGTTCGAGAGAAATCAAAAAGCTAAAGTACAATGAGTTGTTTCCTGGTTGTTTTACCAAAGAAAGAATTTTAAAAACAAAAATGCCAACAACGGTAAAATTTTGTTGAAATGTCTGACGATTCTTATAATTTCTTCCATCTAATCTTGAAAAATAGGTTTTAAGCTTTCAGAGAATACTTATGGTAGACATTTTCCATAACACAACAGAAGTACCTAAGATTCGGGACAACAAATGATTTAGGTTTTCCATTTACCACGGGTTATCTCTAAGGTTGTTTTATAAACAATGATAAAGTTTCCAAAAGGAAAAGGAAGTAAAAATTAGTTTCCTCTTTGAACTCCAATTGAACAACTGTGATACTATTGATGTGCACGAAAACTAGAGAACGGGGAAAAACGAAACAAAATTGAATTGAAATACTTTGTTCATCTTTTGGCTGGTTTCTATGGCATCTTGAAAATATTTTCTTTGCAAATTAGGATTGCTATTTTGTAGACTATCCAACTCAACTGAGGCAGCCTTAGAACATTATTATGAGTTTTTTTTATTAAAGAGCAAGATTTTCCAGAAAAAGCTTTGAACATTTTTGTCAATTCATGCGGCTTAAGCTAAACACACATCCCTTAGTTCATTTCAAAACATACAGTTACATCAAACATTGGATACTTGCGACCAGAATAACAGAAAATCTAGATTCCTTGAAAACAAAAATTGAAATCTATTTTTTATTCTAATTTCTGGTGATTATTCATGAAGCCTCAGCTGACCAAGTATGGGCCCTCAACTTGCTGACAGATTGCTGTTTATTTCAGTTAACTAAAAAAGTGGAGCAGTCACTAGTAAATTTGTGATTTCAATAACGAAAAGAAATAACCCAAATCGGGAAATTTTTGGAGAAATAGAAAATCGTAACTTTGTTGTAGATATCTCAGCAGAAAAAAATCTGCAATAATAATTTTAAAAAAGATAATTGTCACAGTCAAGTAAAAAAGATTTTTCTTAATAACGGCAAAAATTTTTTCCAAAAAATTCCTCTGGGTAATTAAGCATTCGACTTGATTTTTGAATTGATCACATATGAAAACTTCGTAACAACATGTGAAATAATTTGAGAAATAACGAAGAAAAAGTTTTTTAACGCCGCTCTGATCTTCGCATCCGATATTTGGTTGAAATTAACATATTTTCTCCAAGTGATCGGAAATTGATTGAAACATGTAATCACTATAAACAAAAATCTACCACCGTGACTTGAATGATATACAAATCGTCATATTTTCAGTTGAAAAATAACGAAAAGTCTTTCTTCGATATTTTTTCTTCTATTTGTAACTTAAACACTCGAAAAAACTCGGTTGGTTTGCTTCAATTTGTACAAAATTCAAAATTATGCAAATACATGACACATGAAAAAAATGACAACAATTGGTTTTTAATCTGGACAAATTATATCAATATGAGCGGTCTGAACTGTTCATTTTTTCCTAAAAAAAGTTATACTCAAGGTTGATTCGGAGAAAATGCTTCATCTAAGGTTCGAAAAATTTAGTCAAAGGAAGTTTTCGTCTCTGAAAAAAAGAGAAGCTTTTGACAACCTTGAGACGTATGTTGGAATATTCTGTACTAGGCGGTCTCACGCGAGCCGCTTTAATTTTATAAGGTAAGTTTCGCAAACTGTAGTGTAATTGGAACACTATTACTTTATGATATTCTGTTGTATTAAGTCTGATATGACCGACTCCAATAAATTACAATATTGCAAGCTTCTGAGATGATTCAATCTAAAAAGCAAAACAAGGTGGCCATTTGATATTATATACCCCCCTGCCATCTATTATATACCCCCCGCTGCGGCTAATTTAATTAAAGTAGGCAGTGGTTCTTTCCTGGTTCGTTCCGATTTCATCAAAATATGTTTATCTTTGGTTAGAAAAATGTTTTGTTCTGAAGTTGTGCTCAAAATATTAGTCAAGCATTTGTAAATCTCATCTTCTGACATAACCCTACTTCTTTAAAGTTAGCAAGCTCAGTTTGCTCTATGAAACGGTTAGACGCTTAAAATTCAAAAATAGACCCAAAAATCATAAAAGCATCGACACGAAATCCTTAATCAATGTTCTGAAATCTGAATGCGTTCTTAGCAGAACAAACTCGGAAAGTACCTACCTCTATTTCAGAAATTTGAAAAATAGAAAGCCTGATTCATTTGTTTCACAAATTGTTTTCTAAATTAACGTCAATGCTTATATTGGACAAAAATGTTTTCCATCAAAAAAAGTTCTATGACGCAAACTACAAATTCAATGGTATAGAAAGCGGGCTTTGACGTGATTACATTGTGACTTGTTAACCCAGCCCCGAGTAGTAGTCGTAAGAAGACTGTGCTCGAGAAAACATCTTTAGATAGGTATCTATGTATGTATGTATGTATAACAGATTTTGTTTAGAAATTTGGCAAGGGCACTGCTTCACAAAATGGAAGTTGAAACCTTGTGCAGAAACGCACATTACCGCTCCGCCTTCTCAGAATATTTCATGAAGAATGACAGACAAGCACTGTGATCCAGTTGATCCACAGAGTTCCAGTGGAACGCTGAATTCGTGTTCTTGTATTTAGAAATTAATCCGACATTTGTAATTTAGAGCAGATTAAGCTTCAAATATTTTACAATTCACAATTCATACTGCAAATACATAATGACTACATACCTGACAACTCAAAAATGCGATAGGCTGGGCAAAATTTGAAGGCAGTGCAAAAGATTTGCTTATTCAAAAATCTCTTGTTTCTGATACTAAGGCCAGTAATTTCTTCGAAAACACTAAACTTAGACACTCTCCTTGTGAAAACAACTGAATATGAATGAATTACAAATAACCAGTACTTAAACGTTGCCTGAATAAACGTTGCCTAAATGGTCATCAAAAAATGAATTGAAAACTTTCGGTTTTCGGTCTGTAACTTACCAGGGGCTTGCTCCATTACTACACGGCAGGGGAGATTACACAATCAGTTCACCTCAGCTGAGATCTTCTTTGTCTTGGGTTATTAGAGGTCTATTTTGTACAGGGAAGCAAACTCACTAACATGAGTTGCAAGTCTTTTTACACGTCATGCAATATCTAAAATTAACAAACATCTTGATGATATCACTCAACACACGCAGAGTTTAACAAAAATCATCAATGGACGGTTGGAGAACAGAATATTAGTAATTATTTAACTTAATTCCAGCAACTTGACTTCAAGCGACTTGATTTCACTATTTTAAACTTGATTAAAAACCAATAATCTGAGGACATAATTTTAGTCACTAATTTAGTTCAACTTTCAATTTAACCGTTCCAGCTATTTATTTCTGAAGCTGTGAAAACAACATCACTTGTGACTGAATTCCCTCAATTAATTTATTCACATTCAAACTGAGGTTGTCAATTTTTCAGTTCTGAAAACTTTTCAGCGTTAATCTAACTGATCCTCTTCGGTCACATTCCCATTTTTCGCCTTTGAAAAAAGTCATATGACAAATATGAACTGTATTATTCTGATTTTGATTGTTGCAATATCGATTGAACATGTTGCCGCGGACACAATTGCGAACTACGGTGCACTGGATCTACCGTTACCATTTAACGATATGGACAAATGGTTAGACGAAATGAATCGACATCAACCGCACCCCGAATACAAAATTCACCCTATAAAGCAATCAGTCGAGCTATAGTATCACGCTAATTTTTCCCCGCTATTCAATATGCCATTTTGCTGAAAAAACATTGGAAAACGTGCATACAAAAGTGCGCAAAAGGTGGCATCCCCGGTTAGTTGGTATGTTACGTTTACCCCCCCCCCCCCCCCAAGGCACATGGCGATATTTTTAACATAAGAACGTGCCATATAACAATACATATTTTGTTATGTTTGAGGATCATATAGACTGTTGGGGCAGAACCGAACCGGTTCTCCTTAATTTTCGATCAAGGAATGAACCAAACTTTAGTCATTATTCGAAAGAAAATCCCACACCAACCCGCACCCAATATTCCCACTCCTTGTTCTCATTTTTCAAATCCTGCTTTAAAAGTTAATCCAGTTACTAGGCCGTTTTTTTTGTTGCGAGATTTCAGGACTGCGAGAAAGCAGATAAAGATAGCTTGACAATTATTCAATTTCATGTTTAAACACTCTCAAAAACTTCGGTACCAGCTTTTCGCTCCTAAGGTCGCCGGTAATCTTGAAACCTAATAAAAAGAAAAAATTACGACAATAAGAAGCACACCCCAAACTAAATAAACTGCCTGCACGTCACCTTATCTTTCCACCCCATTTCTGATATCGTTTTCCATCGTTACGCGTCTTTTATGATTTCGATGAGAAGTCAGAATTTTGCAAAGGTAATTGACAAATGCACCAATGATCTTTTCCTGAAGTTGAGCAGTAGACAAAAAGTTCCACTTGCAATTTTAAGAGCAACATGACATTTTTCGAAATCATTCCGGTTTACTTTGATTTTGATGCAAAGCCATTGAGTTCATGCTTTGAAGACTTCCTTCTGATTAATTCTGCGTGCAAATTAACGAATTTTGAAGACGAAACGTGAAATTAGACCCCAATTTTGCTGATAATAAAAGTGCTAACACAGCTTTCCTTCAGCTCTATGTTGAGCGATTTCTCTAGCAAGTCATTGTGCACATTTCGTTCATATACATCATAATTGCTTTCACATTAAATCATATTTTCTTGCAAACTGTAAGCTACAGCGTGGCATAAACTGAACAAACTTCTTGGAAAAATCCTCAGACGCCGGGAAGCAATCCTTTGTGAAAATTTCTGGGAAGCCCAGTTACCTAAACTTTTGAGTTTTTTTGCAAATGAAATCACGATTGACGTTTACTTCAGATGCAACTCGTAACTGATGCAACTCAAAAATTTTGCGCTACTTCTTGTTATTTTTTTAGTGTTATTGGGGGTGAAAATAATCAACGAACGACAGCTATCTGATACATAAAGCAGCAAGTTGGGGTCTAAATATGTTAGAAAATAGTTTTGAGAATCTTCAGGCAAATCGAGCTCATCCTGGGGAGCAAGCGGCTCCGATTGAGCTCTAATTGTCTAATGCTTCCCAGAAGTACAATCGAAAAAACACTCGATTCCGTGTGCAATATGTTCAACTTAATTAGGCATTCGTCAAAATTCAGCAAAAATTTCAGTTCCGGTTTAGCAAAGTTGAAAAATTTAACGAGAACCCCAAAAGCTTTTAACTTTAAAACAAAATAACTTCAATTGATAAAAACAACTGACTGCTTTCCAGCAAATAAATGCCCTTGCTTCATACACAGTCTCAACAGTAAGAAAAATTAAATTCTGTGATTTCTTAACAACTTAGTTTAGAACAATTCGTAAACATAGATAATGGCTTCTGAAAGCCGCTCTCAATTAGCATTCAAAAATCGAGATGTTCTCAGTTTACCCTGACATCTCAAAGTAAAGATTAAAGTAAAGTTCTGGCACAGGAGGCTTAAGCCAGTTATATCTCAGATCGCAGTTATATCGCAGTAGCTCCCGAGACTGAGCTCAAACTTCCACAGTGTTCATGGAACTACACCCAACATAGTTAGACCCACGATTAGACCCTTGATACAAAAAGGCATAAAACAATGTCACATCTCTTCTCGGGTCAGTTGTCTCTTCTCATGTCTTCTTTGAGCGGCGGTTCTATAAAAACGAACCATAGAAAAAATTCTATTTTGCTGAAAAAATTTAACGCAAACATCTATTTTAGGAGTTGGGAAGATCAAAAATTTCAACAATGAAACAATTTTTTCATCCATTCCGCCAGAATGAAATTCTCTATATTTTGCTAAAACCTACGAACATTTAAGATTTGAGCTGTGATGGCTTCTAAGTAAGTTTCCGCAAAGCTTGCCTTCAAGCTCTGAAATTTGCCATTAATTGCTCTCAAACGAAGCTTGTGGCAGTTTTATAAGTCCTGTGGTCTTTTTACGAATCGAAAAGGAATATTGGGATGCCAGACGTTTTTTACAATCCAAAGTCTTTAAATTGTATTTGTGGCCTGTCTTCTTTCTTACTTTTTTGGCTTTTTCACATCAGAGAGATATCAAATTAGAGTAAATTCAATCACACTGGAATAGGTAAGGGAGCAAAGAGCTAGTAATTTGAAGCGTGATTTGACTCAAATTACATTTAAAGAGGAGTGAGAACTTGGTATTTGAATAAATTTCTGCTTGAGCAAATTTTTATTACACGTGTGACAATTTGACTTCTGTTTTAGTGTTTCTTCTCTTGTTCGATATTATTATGATACATGAGTGTTGCAGTTGTGCCTACTTATAATTACTTGAATGCAGCACCGATCAGCAAATGACTGACACTAATTGTTGACATAAAACTTTACTGAACAAAATATTTGTGCTCCTTTTTAAATTTATTTCTGCTGCCTTATCAAGTAGAATTATTAATCACAGTTTTGTTTGGTTGTTAATGAGGCATAAATGAATCTAATTAAGTGCTTTAGTTGATGGCCAGTAAATTTCATGACTGACTCTACTTGTTTTCAGAAACTTTTAATGAATTTTTGAGTTTTCGGAGAATTTCCCGCATTTTTTGCATTCTTCACCATATGTTCTCAATACTAATTTTCTTTCCAGAATATTTTTGGCACTTAAAAGTATTACAAGTTTCTATCTGTTGATGTTTTTACTGTTGTCTTACCGCTTGATGTTATCATCGACGGGTCTCATCTGTTGCCAAAGCTGCTTTAATTAACCAAAAAAAATTCAATTCACTTAGTTATTGCCTACAATGACTGATACGCTGTAATTTTGCCAATTTTCTCTTTGATGTTTTCGCTAAAGGTAAAACACCAACTCTTTCTGTTTCATATTTCTGATTTACAGATTACATTGCACGATTCTTCGAGTCGTTTCCGGTATTCTACCGGCTACATTTTAAGGCGATTTTTTGCTCGACCGATTTTTCGTCTGACCAACCTGAATGTTCGTCCTCAAAAACGGTATAAACAGGTAACGTTTGCACGGTATGACGATTTCATAGAATCTTACGCCAGAAATGTCTCTTAAGAATGCAATTCAACCAGAACTGTTTTGAGGACTCAATTTCATGGTGTGAAGAGCGGTACGTAAACTTGAAAGTTTGAAGAGGTCAACCCCCTCCCACTCATCAACATCCCCAGCATTCACAAACTAGTTCACCTGTCCTCAGTTCTCTACTTGGCCTATTGGGGACTCCTTTCATCTGCAGCCCTCCCAACCCTACTCCCCAATCGCTTGACCCCCACCCCCAACGCTATCATCTCTGAGCACTGAGCCCCAGCTCGTTGCTAACCAAGACAACCGCTCACCGGTCGTTTGAGAGCAATTCGCCCGACGTTAATAGTTTGTTTCAGATGATGGCTCAATTTAAACCACAGTTAGCGTTCAGTTTTTGAAAGCAAGAGTAAGTGAGAATTGGAAACGTGAATCATTAGTTCTGTTAAAAACTTGAGATTAATTAGTGAAGGACTAAGTGAGAAAAATTAATAAGTGAATCATTAGTTCTGAAATACTTGAGATTAATTAGTGAAGTAGCCAAGCTTTATTATTGCTTCTTTTATAGGCATGAAAATTTGGTCTCCCTGAAGAAAACAGAAGTCATTTTGAATCAAAGTGAATGAACAGCAGCGAATGAACAGCAAACTTAATCAAATGAAAACAAAAAAATCGCTCAAACTCATGCAAAAACCAATAAAAGCAAATAAACACTGCACTAGACATTAAAAATATGTTAGCACCCCATAGTTTAACAAGTAACAATTTGATTTTTCAAGCACCTTTACTCCCAATCGTGATATATTCTCAAGAACAATTTTAACACCATTTACCCTGTACAAACTTGGGCTGCGGCCGGGCTATGGATTTGAGTGAATAACGAATGGTAACTTATCAGAGAGCCCGCGATAATCGAGATCTGTTAAATTAGAGTAAATTCAACCGCGCTGCAATAGAGAAGAGAGAAAAAAGCGAGTAGATTTGAAGCGTGATTTGTTTCAAATTACATTTAAAGAGAAGTGGTAAGTTGGTATTAAACAAATTTTCTGTTTTTTACAGAGCTAATTTTTTACACGTGCGGCAATTCGAATTCTGTTTTTGTGTTTCTTCTCTTGTTCGATATGAATATGATACGTGAAATCCAGTTGTGCCTATTTATAATTACTTCAATTCAGCACTGGTCAGCTAATGACTCTGTCACTATTTGTTGGCATAGAATATTAGTGAACATTTTTATTGTGTTCCTTTTTAAATTTTATTTCTGTTCTCTTATCAGTTAGAATTGATGATCACAGTTCTTTGCTTGCTAATGAAGCCTATATGAATCTAATTAAGTGCTTCCGTTGATGGCGAGTGGATTTAATGACTATGACTTTTCGTGCTTTCAAAAGCTTCTAATGGAATTATAAGAGTTTCTTGTATTTTTTGGTTGTCTCACTAGTGAATGGTCTCATAGGCTGAGCAAAGGAAGGAATTTAACCGATAAAAATAATTAATTTCAATGATGCTTTCTATGATTTTGACGCTAATTTTCTTTTCAGAATATTTTCTGCATTTACAAGTATTACAGATTTTTATTTCACGGTAGTCTTATCTCTTGATGTCATCATTGACAGGTCTCATCTGTTGCCAAAGTTGCTTTAATTGATTAAAATATTCAATCCAGTTACAAGTTATTGCTTTCAATGACTGATACACTGTAATTTTCCCAATTTTCTCTGATGTTTCCGCTATAGGTAGAACACCAGCTGTTTCTGTTTCAAATTCTACCGGCTACGCTTTAGGCGAAGCGATTTTTCGCTTGACCGATTTTTCGTCTGGCCAACCTGAATTTTGGTCCTCAAAAAGGGGATAAAGAGGTAACGCTTGCACGGTATCAAGTTCTCTCAGAACCTTACGCAGAAATAGTCTATGAACAATGCAATTCAACCAAAACTGTTTTGAGGATAATTTCATGGCGTATAGAGCGGTACTTCATCTTGAAAGTTTGAAGAAGTCAACCCATTCCCACTCAATCAACATCCCCACCACTGACACCCCGTCCAACTGTCCTCTACCTGGCCGTTTGGACCCCCCCTTCATCTCCAGCCCTCCCAATCCAACTCCCCCAATCGCTTGACCCCCCCCCCAACCCCCACCACTAGCAACTCTTAGTGCTGAACCCCAGCTGGTTGCTACCCAAGCTAACCGCTCACCGGTCTTTTGAGAGCAATTCGCCCGACGTTAATAGTTTATGTTTCAGTTGATGGCTCAATTTACACCACAGTTAGCGTTCAGTTTTTGAACGCAAGAGTAAGTGAGAAAATTTGAAACGTGAATCATTAGTTCTGTGAAATACTTGAGATTAATTAGTGAAGTAGCCAAGCTTTATTATTGCTTTTTTATAAGCATGAAAATTCGGTCTCCCTAAAGAAAACTAAAGTCATTTTGAATCAAAGAGAATGAACAGCAAACTCATTGAAATGAAAAAATATCGCTCAAATTCATGCAAAAATTAATTACTTCAGCTACATACTGCACTGGACATTAAAAGTATGTTAGCACCCCATAGTTTAACGAAGTAACAAGCTAATTTTTCAAGCACCTTTACTCCAAATTGTGATACATTCTCGATAACAATTTTAACACCATTTACCCCATACAAACTAGAGCTGTGGACTGGCTATGGATTTGAGATAACGGATGGTAACTTATCAGATAGCCCAAGGTAAAGTTGTGTAGTATAGGTCATCTCGGGGTGGTAAGTCGCCGTCTACATATAAATATAAACTGAGTAGTCGTCAGAAGCGAAATCAAACGATTCCGCTTATGCACCAAAAAAGCAGCGTTATCGTCTCCGGTAGTAGGTCTACCCCTCCACAATGACCATTCCTATCGACGCTCCGAAAGTTTAGCGTCAGCGCAGGTGCACCAGATGTCAATGTCAGAGTATTACAATCCATAGCGAAATGTAGAGAATGCGCAACATTGAAAAATTCTCTAGATGGGCAGGTAGAATTATACTGGGTTCCAGCCATACCTAGGCTACTTCCATCATGATAATCGAGATTTGTTAAATCGAAGTTTTACTATTTAACGGCTGAGAATTTAACCAACAAAAAGCTCCGTTTTCTAAACCAATTGCATACGTCAGAAAATGGGGTTATTGTACTTAGATATTGAATTATTACTTCATTGAAATGTTAGGTGCTACCTTATTTTTACATGCACTATAAAACTTGTCTAAACGTCTTTTTTAAATTTCTCAACAGAGCCAATACACTCATTGACTAAAGAAAACGTTTCTTCTTGATTCTTATATCAAAGTAAAGGTCATTTCTTTTGAGTATTATATCAGTCGGCAAATAATAACAGGTCTAATTTCAGGAACACAATAGATCTACTTGCAGAAAAAATACTGGAAGGTATATATACAGAGGAATTTGATATAAGTTAGCCAGATTTTCGGAAGCAGCAGTAAATTGCAGCCTAGGTGAGATCGCCATAAGAAAAATGGCCAACTTTATCCGGTTTTTCTCAGTGAGAAGATCTTTATCTGGTTTTTCTCAGGGGTTTTTCTCAACTTTATCTGGTTTTTCTCAGTGGTTTTTCTTTGGTTTTCCTAAAGTTTAACCATACTAAATTCGCATTATTATGCTTCAGATGATTAAAAAATCAACAGATGCTGCCAAAACTATGATGGCTAAAACTGACCTCAAAAAAAGGCATTTTAACATGTAAAAATGCAATCTATGCGTTCACTTTTGTCAGTTAATGTATGTTATATTACAGCGAAAACTAAATCAAACGAAAATCAAATTCAACAGGAAACTATAGTAGTATTATTAGTAGGAATCAAAAACTTAACAATTATGGAACTTCAGGAGTAAAAAGAGGCCTGTACAGAAGGTGAATAATAAAAGTATGATTAAAAATATTATAAAACAATACAGAGCTAAGATCTGCAAATAGCACTGACATTTTAATGGCCAGAAGCATAGCGGATTAACATTAAACTTGGAGTAATTAAGTTTCTGAAAGAAGGTCTATTGAAAAGATTTTGCGTTTCTGGGTGGGCGAAGTACAATGACAATTTTATAATTATTGAGGTCAATCAAACTGCCTGAAGTCGATAGAAAATATCCTGCCTAATTATAAGGTAAACTGAACCAAGAGTAAGTTTTACTATAACTTTAAATCAAATTTCGGAAACAGAAACTTCGGTTCGCATACGGTTCGCATACAACCCAATCAAATTTCGGTTCGCATACAACCCAATGTAGAACCTCACTTTGCAGCAAAATTGCCTCAATATGAAAGTGGTCTCAAAATGTAATGTTTTTATAGTTGTTTTACTATTGCAAAGTTTGCACTGGCGTTTAAAAGATTTGGTGCAATGTTTTCGAAATTTGATTTTATGTTGGAATAACATTGCTTCAAAATTGAATTTTCACTTTTAGGGTATGAATTTAGGGTATGCTAATTTAAGTTTGATGTCCAGTATATACTCGCTCAAAAAAGTTAGCGAGCGGAATTCATTTTCACATGGTAAACTGCCTGTTTTTCAAGTCTAAATCAGGATAATTTTAATCATGCATTTTGACTTTTACATCAATCGACGCATAATCATCACAAC
This sequence comes from Convolutriloba macropyga, assembly GCF_964194025.1. Taxonomy (NCBI): domain Eukaryota; kingdom Metazoa; phylum Xenacoelomorpha; order Acoela; family Convolutidae; genus Convolutriloba; species Convolutriloba macropyga. The sequence goes on from NC_134479.1 coordinate 31,690,412, forward strand.
TCTCATATATCTCTAAAACTGCCGCACTTTCACAGTAAAGCTATCACAAGATCACAATTTTTACTTTCTGTTTAACGTAAACGCAAACTTTGCAAAACAACCATGAAAACTGAACTTAGACAAACGAAAGTTCTGATGACTATGAGTCGGCTGATATAGAAGCCAAAACATGTTTTTGAAATTCCTGGCAGAAGGTGTCCTGGCAGAAGGTGTCCAGTTTTTGCTATGAGTCCCTTGAAAAATCTGTTTAACTTGAACAGCGAAAAACTCAAGAAAAGATTGAGTTTCTAGGTGGGCGAAGTACAATGACAATTTTATAATTATTGAGGTCAATCAAACTGCCTGAATTCGATAGAAAATATCCTATTATATATTCTACTGACAACATTCGTTAATTAAAGCTCTTTGATTCTGCCTAATTATAAGGTTAACTGAACCATGTGTAAGTTTCACTATAACTTAAATTCAAATTTCGGAAACAATTTCTACAGTATTGTTTCCTTACAGCAGTGGTCTTGCCTGCATATGACATTACGGTAAAACGCATTGGTAACTAACCATAGAATCCAATGTAGAACCTCACTTTGCAGCAAAGTTGCGGCAAAACTAAAGTTGTCTCAATATGTATTGTTTTCATGGTTGTTTTAATATTGCAAAGTTTGCACTTGCGTTAAAAAGATTTAATGCAAAACTTTTTTCGAAATTTGATTTTAAGTTGGAATAATATTGCTTCAAAATTAATTTTTTACTTCTAGGGTATGAACTTAGAGTATGCTAATTTAAGTTTCATGTCCAGTATATACTCGCTCAAAAAAGTGGTATAGGTCATCTCGGGGTGGTTAGTCAACGTCTACATATAAATATAAACTGAGTAGTCGTCAGAAGCGAAATCAAAAGATTCCGCTTGTGCACCGAAAAAGAAGCGTTATCGTCTCCGGTAGTAAGTCTCCCCCTCCCCAATGACCCTTCCTATCGACGCTCCGAAAGTTTAGCGTCAGCGAGGGTGCACCAGATGTCAATGTCATAGAATATTACAATCCATAGCGAAATGCAGAGAATGAGCAACATTAAAAGATTCTCTGTTTGGACAGGTAGAATTATACTGGGTTCCAGCCATACCTAGGGTTCTACCATCATGATAATCGAGATTTGTTAAATCGAAGATTTACTTTTTAACGGCTGAGAATTTAACCAACAAAAAGCTCCGTTTTCTAAACCAATTGCATACATGAGAAAAATGGGTTTATTGTACTTAGATATTGAATTATTACTTCATTGAAATGTTAGGTTCTACCTTACTTTTACATGCACTATAAAACTTGTCTAAACGTCTTTTTTAAATTTCTCAACAGAGCCAATACACTCATTGACTAAAGAAAACGTTTCTTCTTGATTCTTATATCAAAGTAAAAGTCATTTCTTTTGAGTATTATATCAATCGACAAATAATAACAGGTCTAATTTCAGGAACAAAATAGATCTACTTGCAGAAAAAATACTGGAAGGCATATATAAAGAGGAATTTTATATAAGTTAGCCAGATTTTCGGAAGCAGCAGTAAATTGCAGCCTAGGTGAGATCGGTTCAAATTTCTCATGCCTCGTCAATCTAAACAAGAACTTTCATTTTAAAATTAACACGCTTATAACAAAATGGAACAGATTTGACTAGTTGCTTAACCTCTTGCTGCATAAGAAAAATGGCCAACTTTATCCGGTTTTTCTCAGTGAGAAGATCTTTATCTGGTTTTTCTCAGGGGTTTTTCTCAACTTTATCTGGTTTTTCTCAGTGGTTTTCCTTTGGTTTTCCTAAAGTTTAACCATACTAAATTCGCATTATTATGCTTCAGATGATTAAAAAATCAACAGATGCTGCCAAAACTATGATGGCTAAAACTGACCTCAAAAAAAGGCATTTTAACATGTAAAAATGCAATTTGTGCGTTCACTTTTGTCCATTAATGTATGTTATATAACAGCAAAAACTAAATCAAACGAAAATCAAATTCAAAGTGAAACTATAGTAGTATTATTAGTAGGAATCAAAAACTTAACAATTATGGAACTTCAGGAGTAAAAAGAGGCCTGTACAGAAGGTGAAAAATAAATGTATGATTAAAAGTATTATAAAACAATACAGAACTAAGATCTGCAAATAGAACTGACATTTTAATGGCCAGAAGCATAGAGGATTAACACTAAATTTGGAGTCTTTAAGTCTGTGAAAGAAGGTCTATTGAAAAAATTTTGAGTTTCTGGGTGGGCGAGGTAAAATGACAATTTTACAATTATTGAGATCATCGACAAACTGCCTGAATTCGATAGAAAATATCTCCATGAAAGGATCTCTGTAAGCCGGGCGGACAATTCTACTGACAACATTCGTTAATTAAAGCTCTTTGATTCTGCCTAATTATAAGGTTAACTGAACCAAGAGTAAGTTTCACTATAACTTAAAATCAAATTTCGGAAACAATTTCTACAGTATTGTTTCCTTACGGCAGTGGTCTTGCCTGCATATGACAACTAACCATACAACCCAATGTAGAACCTCACTTTGCAGCAAAATTGCGTCAAAATGAAAGTTCTCTCAAGAGGTAAGGTTTTCATGGTTGTTTTAATATTGCAAAGTTTGCACTTGCGTTAAAAAGATTTAATGCAAAAATGTTTTCGAAATTTGATTTTATGTTGGAATAATATTGCTTCAAAAATAATTTTTTACTTTTAGGGTATGAATTTAGGGTATGCTAATTCAAGTTTCATGTCCAGTATATACTCGCTCAAAAAAGTAGTATAGGTCATTTCGGGATGGTAAGTCGCCGTCTACATATAAATATAAACTGAGTAGTCATCAGAAGCGAAATCAAAAGATTGCGCTTATGCACGAAAAAAGCAGCGTTATCGTCTCCGGTAGTAGGTCTTCCCCTCCACAATGACCAATCCTATCGACGCTCTGAAAGTTTAGCGTCAGCGCAGGTGCACCAGATGTCAATGTCAGAGTATTAGAATCAATAGCGAAATGTAGAGAATGCGCAACAATAAAAAATTCTCTAGATGGACAGGTAGAATTATACTGGGTTCCAGCCATACCTAGGCTACTTCCATCATGATAATCGAGATTTGTTAAATCGAAGGTTTACTATTTAACGACTGAGAATTTAACCAACAAAAAGCTCCGTTTTCTAAACCAATTGCATACGTCAGAAAATGGGGTTATTGTACTTAGATATTGAATTATTACTTCATTGAAATGTTAGGTGCTACCTTATTTTTACATGCACTATAAAACTTGTCTAAACGTCTTTTTTAAATTTCTCAACAGAGCCAATACACTCATTGACTAAAGAAAACGTTTCTTCTTGATTCTTATATCAAAGTAAAAGTCATTTCTTTTGAGTATTATATCAGTCGGCAAATAATAACAGGTCTAATTTCAGGAACAAATTAGATCTACTTGCAGAAAAATACTGGAAGGTATATATACAGAGGAATTTGATATAAGTTAGCCAGATTTTCGGAAGCAGCAGTAAATTGCAGCCTAGGTGAGATCGGCTCAAATTTCTCATGCTTCGTCAATATAAGCAAGAACTTTCATTTTAAATTTAACAAGCTTATAAAAAAATTGAACAGATTTGACTAGTTGCTTAACAATTATGGAGCTTCAGGAGTAAAAAGAGGCCTGTACAGAAGTTGAAAAATAAATGTATGATTAAAAGTATTATAAAACAATACAGAACTAAGATCTGCAAATAGAACTGACATTTTAATGGCCAGAAGCATAGCGGATTAACATTAAATTTTGAGTCTTTAAGTCTCTGAAAGAAGCTCTATTGAGAAAATTTTGAGTTTCTGGGTGGGCGAGGTAAAATGACAATTTTACAATTATTGAGATCATCGACAAACTGCCTGAATTCGATAGAAAATATCTTCATTAAAGGACCTCTGTAAGCCGGGCGGACAATTCTACTGACAACATTCGTTAATTAAAGCTCTTTGATTTTGCCTAATTATAAGGTTAACTGAACCAAGAGTAAGTTTCACTATAACTTAAAATCAAATTTCGGAAACAATTTCTACAGTATTGTTTCCTTACGGCAGTGGTCTTGCCTGCATATGACAACTAACCATACTACCCAATGTAGAACCTCACTTTGCAGCAAAATTGCGTCAAAATGAAAGTTGTCTCAAGATGTAAGGTTTTCATGGTTGTTTTAATATTGCAAAGTTTGCACTTGCGTTAAAAAGATTTAATGCAAAAATGTTTTCGAAATTTGATTTTATGTTGGAATAATATTGCTTCAAAATTAATTTTTTACTTTTAGGGTATGAATTTAGGGTATGCTAATTCAAGTTTCATGTCCAGTATATACTCGCTCAAAAAAGTAGTATAGGTCATTTCGGGATGGTAAGTCGCCGTCTACATATAAATATAAACTGAGTAGTCATCAGAAGCGAAATCAAAAGATTGCGCTTATGCACGAAAAAAGCAGCGTTATCGTCTCCGGTAGTAGGTCTTCCCCTCCACAATGACCAATCCTATCGACGCTCTGAAAGTTTAGCGTCAGCGCAGGTGCACCAGATGTCAATGTCAGAGTATTAGAATCAATAGCGAAATGTAGAGAATGCGCAACAATAAAAAATTCTCTAGATGGACAGGTAGAATTATACTGGGTTCCAGCCATACCTAGGCTACTTCCATCATGATAATCGAGATTTGTTAAATCGAAGGTTTACTATTTAACGACTGAGAATTTAACCAACAAAAAGCTCCGTTTTCTAAACCAATTGCATACATGAGAAAAATGGGTTTATTGTACTTAGATATTGAATTATTACTTCATTGAAATGTTAGGTGCTACCTTATTTTTACATGCACTATAAAACTTGTCTAAATGTCTTTTTTAAATTTCTCAACAGAGCCAATACACTCATTGACTAAAGAAAACGTTTCTTCTTGATTCTTATATCAAAGTAAAGGTCATTTCTTTTGAGTATTATATCAGTCGGCAAATAATAACAGGTCTAATTTCAGGAACAAATTAGATCTACTTGCAGAAAAAATACTGGAAGATATATATACAGAGGAATTTTATATAAGTTAGCCAGATTTTGGGAAGCAGCACTAAATTGCAGCCTAGGTGAGATCGGTCCAAATTTCTCATGCTTCGTCAATCTAAGCAAGAACTTTCATTTTAAATTTAACAAGCTTTTAAAAAAATTGAACAGATTTGACTAGTTGCTTAACCTCTTGCTGCATAAGGAAAATGTCCAACTTTATCTGGCTTTTCTCAGTGAGAAGAATCTTTGGTTTTCCTGAAGTTTAACCATACTAAATTCGCATTATTATGCTTCAGATGATTACAAAATCAACAGATGCTGCCAAAACTATGATGGCTAAAACTGACCTCAAAAAAAGGCATTTTAACATGTAAAAATGCAATTTGTGCGTTCACTTTTGTCCATTAATGTATGTTATATTACAGCAAAAACTAAATCAAACGAAAATCAAATTCAAAGTGAAACTATAGTAGTATTATTAGTAGGAATCAAAAACTTAACAATTATGGAACTTCAGGAGTAAAAAGAGGCCTGTACAGAAGGTGAATGATAAATGTATGATTAAAAATACTATAAAACAATACAGAGCTAAGATCTGCAAATAGAACTGACATTTTAGTGGCCCGAAGCATAGCGGATTAAAATTAGACTTGGAATTTTTAAGTCTCTGAAAGAAGGTCTATTGAAAAGATTTTGAGTTTCTGGGTGGGCGAAGTAGAATGACAAGTTTATAATTATATTGATCATTGACGAAATGCCTGAATTCGATAGAAAAAACTCCTGCCTGCCTAATTATAAGGTAAACTGAACCAAGAGTAAGTTTTACTATAACTTAAAATCAAATTTCGGAAACAATTTCAGCAGCATTGTTTCCTTGCAGCAGTGGTCTTGCCTGCATATGACATTACGGTAAAACTCATTGATAACTAAGCATACAACCCAATGTAGAACCTCACTTTGCAGCAAAATTCCATCAATACGAAAATGGTCTCAAAATGTACTGTTTTTATAGTTGTTTTACTTTTGCAAATTTGCACTTGCGTTTAAAAGATTTGGTGCAAAAATGTTTTCGAAATTTGATTTTATGTTGGAATAACATTGCTTCAAAATTGAATTTTCAATTTTAGGGTATGAATTTAGGGTATGCTAATTTACGTTTGATGTCCAGTATATACTCGCTCAAAAAAGTTAGCGGGCGGAATGCATTTTCACATGGTAAACTGCCTGTTTTTTAAGTCTAAGTCAGTATAATTTTAATCATTTAGTTTGACTTTTACATCAATCGACGCATAATCATCACAATTCTCATATATCTCTAAAACTGCCTCACTTTCACAGTAAAGCTATCACAAGATCACAGTTTTTACTTTCTAATGTTTAACGAAAGCGTAAACTTTGCAAAATTAAACAACCATGAAAACTGAACTTAGACAAACGAAAGTTCTGATGACTATCCGTCGACTGAAATAGAAACCAAAACACGTTTTGGTTTTTATATCAATCGACGCATATTCATCAGAACTTTCATTTATCTCATTACAGTTAAGCTGAAAAGCGGAGAAATTCCTGGCAGAAGGTGTCCAGTTTTTGCTATGAGTCCCTTGAAAAATCTGTTTAACTTGAACAGCGAAAAACTCAAATGAAAATCAAATTCAATGAGAAACTATAGTAGTAATATTAGTGGGAATCAAAGACCTAAACTTACCAAATAGGGAAATTCAGGAGTAAAAAGAGGCTTGTACAGAAGGTGAGAAACAAAATTATGATTAAAAAAATTATAAAACAATACAGAGCTAAGATCTGCAAATAGAGCTGACATTTTAAAGGCCAGAAGCATAGCGGATTAACACTAAATTTGGATTCATTAAGTCTCTGAAAGAAGGTCTATTGAACAAATTTTGAGTTTCTGGGTGGGCGAAGTACAATGACAATTTTATAATTTTTGATATCATTGACAAACTGCCTGAATTCGATAGAAAATATCTTCATGAAAGGACGTCTTGTTGCCGGGAGGACAATTCTACTGACAAAATTCATTAAGTAGAGCTCTTTGATTCTGCCTAATTTTTAGGTTAACTGATCACCAAGAGTAAGTTTTACTAGAACTTAAAATCAAATTTTGAAAACAATTTCTGCAGCATTGTTTCCTTACAGCAGTGGTCTTGCCTGTATATGACAGTACGGTAAAACGCATTGGTAACTAAGCATACTACCAAATGAAGAACCTCACTTTGCAGCAAAATTGCATCAATATGAAAGTGGTCTCAAAATGTAATGTTTTTATAGTTGTTTTACTATTGCAAATTTTGCACTTGCGTTTAAAAGATTTGGTGCAAAAATGTTTTCGAAATTTGATTTTATGTTGGAATAACGTTGCTTCAAAATTGAAATTTCACTTTTAGGGTATGAGTTTAAGGCATGCTAATTTAAGTTTCATGTCCAGTATATACTCGCTCAAAAAAGTTAGCGGGTGGAATGCATTTTCACATGGTAAACTGCCTGTTTTTTAAGTCTAAGTCAGGATAATTTTAATCATTCAATTTGACTTTTACATCAATCGACTTATAATCATCACAATTCTCTTATATCTCTAAAACTACCTCACTTTCACAGTAAAGCTATCACAAGATCACAATTTTTACTCTCTAATGTTTAACGCAAGCGCAAACTTTGCAAAATTTAAACAACCATGAAAACTGAACTTAGACAAACGAAATTTCTGATGATTATGCGTCGACTGATATAGAAAAAAAACATGTTTTGGTTTTTATATCAATCGACGTATATTTTACAGAACTTTCATTTATCTCATTACAGTTAAGCTGAAAAGCGGAGAAATTCCTGGCAGTAGGTGTCCAGTTTTTGACATGAGTCCCTTGAAAAATCTGTTTAACTTGAACAGCGAAAAAAAAAATGAAAATCATATTCAATGGGAAACTATAGTAGTATTATTAGTATGAAGCAAAGACTTAAACTTTCCAAATATGGAACTTCAGGCGTAAAAAGAGGCCTGTACAGAAGGTGAATAATAAATGCATGATTAAAAATTCTATAAAACAATACAGAGCTAGGATCTGCAAATAGAACTGACATTTTAATGATCACAAGAATGGCGGATTAACAATAAATTTGGAGTCATTAAGTCTCTGAAAGAAGGTTTTTTGAAAAGATTCAGTTTCTAGGTGGGCGAATTAAAATGACAATTTTATAATTATTGATATCATTGAAAAACTGCCTGAATTCGATAGAAAATATCTTCATAAAGGACGTCTTGTAGCCGTGCGGACAATTTCACTGACAACATTCGTTAAGTAAAGTTTTTTGATTCTGCCTAATTATAAGGTAAACTGAACCAAGAGTAAGTTTTACTATAACCTAAAATCAAATTTCGGAAATTTTTTCCGCAGCATTGTTTCCTTGCAGCAGTGGTCTTGCCTGCGTATAACATTACGGTAAAACTCATTGGTAACTAAGCATACAACCCAATGTAGTATCTCACTTTGCAGTAAAATTGCATCAATTAGAAAGTGGTCTCAAATTGTAATGTTTTTATGGCTATTTTACTATTGCAAAGTTTGCATTTGTGTTTAAAAGATATGGTGGAAAAATGTTTTCAAAATTTGTTTTTATGTTGGAGTAAAATTGGTTCAAAATTGAATTTTTACTTCGTAAAACTAGTGTGTGCTAATTTAAATTTGATGTCCGGTATATACTCGTTCCAAAAAAATTAGCGGGCTTGATGCATTTTCACCTGGTAAACTACCTGTTTTTTACGTCTGACAGGACAATTTTAATCATTCATTTTGACTTTTACATCAATCGACGCATAATCATCACATTTCTCATATATCTTTAAATCTGCCTCACTTTCACAGTAAAGCTATCACAAGATCACTACGTTTTCTTTCTAATTTTTAACGCAAGCGCAAACTTTGCAAAAGTCAAACAACCATGAAAACTGAACTTAGACAAACGAAAGTTCTGATGATTATGCGTCGACTAATATAGAAACCGAAACAAGTTTTGGTTTCTATATCAATCAACGCATAATTATCAGAACTTTCATTTATCTCACTACAGTTAATCTGAAAAGCGGAGAAATTCCTGCCAGAAGGTGTCCAGTTTTCGCTATGAGTCCCTTGAAAAATCTGTTTAACTTGAACAGCAAAAAAAATCACATGAAAACCAAATTCAATGGGAAACTATGGTAGTAATATTAGTAGGAATCCAAATCTTAACAATTATGGAACTTCAGGAGTAAAAAGAGGCCTGTACAGAAGGTGGATCATAAAAGCATGATTAAAAATATTATAAAACAATACAGAGATGTGATCTGCAAATAGAACTAACACTTTAATGACCAGAAGCATGGTGGATTAACATTAAATTTGGAGTCATTAATTCTCTGAAAGAGGGTCTATTAAAAAAGACTTAGTTTCCAGGTGGGCGAAATACAATGACAATTTTATAATCATTGAGATCATTGGCAAACTGCCTGAGTTCGATGGAAAATATCTTCATGAAAGGACCTCTTGAAGCCGGGCGGACAATTATACTGACAACACTCGTTAAGTAAAGCTCTTTGATTCTGCCTAATTTTTAGGTTAACTGATCACCAAGAGTAAGTTTTACTATAACTTGAAATCATATTTCGGAAACAATTTCTGCAGAATTGTTTCCTTACGGCAGTGGTCTTGCCTGCATATGACAGTACGGTAAAACGCATTGGTAACTAAGCATAAAACCCAGTGTAGAACATCACTTTGCAGCAAAATTGCATCAATATGGAAGTGGTCTCAAAATGTAAGGTTTTTATAGTTGTTTTACTATTGCAAAGTTTGCTCTTGCGTTTAAAAGATTTTGTGCAAAATATTTTCGAAATTTGATTTTATGTTGGAAAAACATTGCTTCAAAATTGAATTTTTACTTTTAGGGTTTCAACTTAGGGTATGCTAATTTAAGTTTGATGTCCAGTATATACTTGTTCAAAAAAGTTAGCGGGCGGAATGCATTTTCACATGGTAAACTGCCTGTTTTTTTAAATCTAAGTCAGGATAATTTTAATCATTTATTTTGACTTTTACATCAATCGACGCATAATCATCACAATTCTCATATATCTTTAAAATTGCCTCACTTTCACAGTAAAGCCATCACAAGATCACTTTTATTTCTTTCTAATGTTTAACGCAATCGCAAACTTTGCAAAAGTTAAACAACCATGAATACTGAACTTAGACAAACGAAAGTTCTGACCATTATGCGTCGACTGATATACAAATCAAAACATGTTTTAGTTTCTAAATCAATCGAAGCATAATCATCAGAACGTTTATTTATCTCATTACAGTTAAACTTAAAAGTGGAGTAATTCCTGGCAGAAGGTGTACAGTGTGTGCTATGAGTGCCTTGAAAAATCTGTTTTAATAGAACTGACATTTTAATGATCACAAGCATGGCGGATTAACAATAAATTTGGAGTCATTAAGTCTCTGAAAGAAGGTCTTTTGAAAAGATTGAGTTTTTAGGTGGGCGAAGTAAAATGACAATTTTATAGTTAATGAGATCATTGACAAACTGCTTGAATTCGATAGAAAATATCTTCATGAACGGACGTCTTGTAGCCGGGCGGACAATTATACTGACAACATTCGTTAAGTGAAGCTCTTCGATTCTGCCTAATTATAGGTAAACTGGACCAAGAGTAAGTTTTACTATAAATTAAAATCAAATTTCGGAAACAATTTCCGCAGCATTGTTTCCTTGCAGCAGTGGTCTTGACTGCATATGACATTACGGTAAAACGCATTGGTAACTATGCATAAAACCCAATATAGAACCTCACTTTGCAGCAAAATTGCATCAATATGAAAGTGGTCTCAAAATGTAATGTTTTTATGGTTGTTTTACTATTGCAAAGTTTGCACTTGCGTTTAAAAGATTTGGTGCAAAAATGTTTTCGAATTTTTTTTTATGTTGGAGTAATATTGCTTCAAAATTGAATTTTTACATCGTAAAACTAGGGTGTGCTAATTTAAGTTTGATGTCCAGTATATACTCGTTCAAAAAAATTAGCGGGTTTAATGCATTTTCACCTGGTAAACTGCCTTTTTTTTTACGTCTGACAGGACAATTTTAATCATTCATTTTGACTTTTACATCAATCGACGAATAATAATCACAAGACTCATATGTCTATAAAACTGCCTCACTTTCACAGTAAAGCTATCACAAGATCACTATTTTTCTTTTCTAATGTTTAACGCAAGCGAAAACTTTGCAAAAGTTAAACAACCATGAAAACTGAATTTAGACAAACGAAAGTTCTGATGATTATGAGTCGACTAAAATAGAAACCAAAACATGTTTTGATTTCTATATCAATCGACGCATAATCATCAGAACTTTTATTTGTCTGATTACAGTTAAACTGAAAAACGGAGTAATTCCTGGCAGAAGATATCCAGTGTTTGCTATGAGTCCTGGCTGAAGATGTCCAGTGTTTGCTATGAAAAATCTGTTTAACTTGAATAGCGAAAAAAAAATCAAATAAAAATCAAATTCAATGGGAAACTATAGTAGTAATTTTGGTAGGAATCAAAGACCTAAATTTACCAATTATTGAAATTCAGGAGTAAAAAGAGGCCTGTAGAGAAGGTGAATAATAAATGTATCATAAAAAATATTATAAAACAGTACAGAGCTAAGATCAGCAAATAGAACTGACATTTTAATGACCAGAAGCAAGGCGGATTAACATTAAATTTGGAGTCATTAAGTCTCTGAAAGAAGGTCTATTAAAAACACTTTGAGTTTCTAGGAGGGCGAAGTACAATGGCAATTTTATAATTATTGAGATCATTGACAAACTGCGTGAATTCGATAGAAAATATCATCATGAAAAGATCTCTGTAAGCCGGGCGAACAATTATACTGACAACAAAAGTAAAGCTCTTTGACTCTGCCTAATTTTTAGGTAAACTGGTCACCAAGAGTAAGTTTTACTATAACTTAAAATCAAATTTCGGAAACAATTTCTGCAGCATTGTTTCCTTACAGCAGTGGTCTTGCCTGCATATGACATAACGGTAAAACGGATTGGTAACTAAGCATACAACCCAATGTAAAACTTCATTTTGCAGTAAAGCTGCATCAAAATAAAAGTTGTCTCAAGATGTAATTTTTTTTATTGTTGTTTTAAGATTGCAAAGTTTGCACTTTTGTTTAAAAGATTTGGTGCAAAAACGTTTTCAAAATTTGGTTTTATGTTGGAATAATATTGCTTCAAAATTGAGTTTTTACTTCGTAAAACTGGGGTGTGCTAAGTTAAGCTTGATGTCCAGTATATACTCGTTCAAAAAGTTAGCGGGCGGAATGCATTTTTAAATGGTAAACTGCCTGTTTTCTAAGTCTAAGTCAGGATAATTTTATTCATTCTTTTTTACTTTTACATCAATCGAAGCATAATCATCATAATTCTCATATATCTGTAAAACTGCCTCACTTTCAGAGTAAAGCTATCACAAGATTACAATTTTTTCTAATGTTTAACGCAAGTGCAAACTTTGCAAAAGTTAAACAAGCATGAAACCATTTCATCTTGATAAAACTTTCATTTTGATGCAATTTTGCTGCAAAGTGAGTTTCCACATTGGAGGGTATGCTTTTTTACCAATGCGTTTTACCGTAATGTCATATGCAGGCAAGACCACTGCTTAAGGAAACAAGGCTGCAGAAATTGTTTCCGAAATTTGATTTTAAGTTATGGAAAAACTTACTCTTGGTTCAGTTTTCCTTATAATTAGGCAGAACCAACGAGCTTTACTTAACGAATGTTGTCAGTATAATTGTCCGCCCGGCTACAAGACGTCCTTTCTTGAAAATATTTTCTATGGAACTTAGGCCAGTGGTCTAAGTTCTAAGAGATCATGGAACTTGTCAATGATCTCAATAATTATAAAACTGTCATTGTACTTCGCCCACCTAGAAATACAGTCTTTTCAAAAGACCTTCTTTCAGAGACTTAATGACTCAAAATTTAATGTTAATCCGCCATGCTTGTCATTAAAATGTCAGTTCTATTTGCAGATCTTAGCTCTGTACTGTTTTATAATACTTTTAATCATACATTTATCATTCACCTTCTGTACATGCCTCTTTTTACTCCTGAAGTTCCATGATTGGTAAGTTTAAGTCTTTGATTCCTACTAATACTACTACTAAAGTTTCCCATTGAATTTGATTTTCATGTAATTATTTTTGCTGTTCAAGTTAAACAGATTTTTCGAGGGACTCATAGCAAAAACTGGACACCTTCTGCCAGGAATTTCTCCGCTTTTCAGCTTAATTGTAATGAGATAAATGAAAGTTCTGATGAAAATGCGTCGATTGATATAGAAACCAAAACATGTTTTGGTTTCTATATCAGTCGACGCATAATCACTAGAACTTTCGTTTGTCTAAGTTCAATTTTCATGGTTAATTAACTTTTGCGAAGTTTGCGCTTGCGTTAAACAATAGAAAGAAAAATTGTGATCTTGTGATAGTTTTACTGTGAAAGTGAGGCAGTTTTACAGATATATGAGAATTGTGATGATTACGCGTCGATTGATGTAAAAGTCAAAATGAATGATTAAAATTATCCTGACTTAGACTTAGAAAACAGGCAGTTTACCATGTATAAATGCATTCCGCCCGCTAATTTTTTGAACGAGTATATACTGGACATCAAACTGAAATTAGCACACCCTAAATTTACGAAGTAAAAATTCAATTTTGAAGCAATATTATTCCAAAATTAAATCAAATTTCGAAAACATTTTTGCACCAAATCTTTTTAGCTCAAGTGCAAACTTTGCAAAAGTTAATCAACCAAGAAAATAATACAGCTTGAGACACTTTCGTTTTACTGCAGTTTTGCTGCAAAGTGAGGCAATTTTACTGCTAATTAAAATCATATTTTTAAAGCTACTTCTACAACATTGTTTACTTCCACTAGTTGTCTTGCCAGCATATGATATTAAGATAACGCGCAATGGTAACGATGTACACACCCAATGTAGAGCTAATGAACTCCACCCATGTTTCGCAGCAAAGCTATCACAAGATCATATTTTTTCGTATTTTCTCTCTAATGTTTAACACAAGTGCGAAGTTGATAATATTTGAAAATTATTAAAACCATCACATCTTGATATAAATTTCTTTTTACAGTGACGGATTGGGCTATGTGGTTAGTTACCATTGCTTATTATCCGAATTCTATGGCGAGACCACTAATGTAGCAAGACCACGAAAGGTGCAAAATTTTCGAAATTAGATTTTATCATGGAGTAATATTGCTTCAAAATTGAACTTTACTTCGTAAAACTAGGGTGTGCTAATTTACTTTTGATGTACAGTATATACTCTTAAAAAATTAAACGGGCGGAAAGCATTTTCACATGGTAAACTGCCTGTTTTTCAAGTCTAAGTCAGGATAATTTTGATCGTTTATTTTGTCTTTTATATCAATTGACGCATAATCATCACAATTCTCATATATCTATATTCAGTTAAGCTGAAAACATTATTCAACCAAGAAAATACACATGAAAGTTCCTTCATCATTCTAAGCAAGATTTTGCGTTTTGAATTTAACAAGTTTCTGATCAAGTTAAACAGTTTTCACAAGGGACTCATACAGAAAACTGGACACCTGTCAGGATTCTTCCCGCAAATTAACTTCCCAACTTAACTGAATATAGACAAACGAAAGTTCTGATGATTATGCGTCGACTGATATAGATATCAAAAAATGTTTTAGTTTCTAAATCAATCGACGCATAATCATCAGAACGTTCATTTATCTAATTACAGTTAAGCTGAAAAGCTGAGAAATTCCTGGCAGAAAGTGTCCAGTCTTCGGTATGAGTCCCTTGAAAAATCTGTTTAACTTGTTCAGAAACTTGTTAAATTCAAAACGCAAAATATTGCTTAGAATGATGAAGGATGGGGCAAACTGGACAGATTCTACCCGGGACTCCAATTACTGCAAATTGCGGAAAGTGGACACCTCTTATGTGGTTAAATGAGGTTTCCAGGTGTCCATTCAAATTACAAAAACAGACACTTTACAATGTAAAAATGCAATTCGTGCGTTTACTTTTTACAACGAGTTAAATTGTTAAAATGGATGCAGATTCTACCATTTGATTGCTATGAAAAAATAAAAATCATGTTTAAGGAAATGATATGCAATCGGAAGGCAGTTAAGCGCGTTGTAAACGCGATGAGTAATTCGTCGAACCAAAACAAAATGATGTTGCATGATACTTGCACAGTATTCCAAGAAAAAAGTTTATGACCGGGAATGTCGAAATGTTAATTGACTTTGTTATGGGTATTCCGGATGAATTTTACCTGGATGCTGCCACGCATCACAAAATAACAGATATTAAATTGTACAAAATTCTTGATAACGGAAGAGAGAAAGCAGTGGATTTTGAATGGATACTTTTCACTGAGACGTCGCCGCGAATTTATTTCAAGATTGCAGATATTTACTTAAAAGGTAATCATCATTTGGCCAAACTAACATTCAAATTGACGTCCAATATTTGGGAACTCGGTCGAAAAGATCCTGACTTGGCATTAGGTATAAAACTGATATCTCAACCTGGGTCCGGCCAACTTGTATTTAGAAACATTGTTAATGCCGTTATTTCAGCCAACAAAAAAACCGGAAAATTACATATGGTTAGCCTTACTTTTCAAAACTGATTTATAATTATTAGAAGTTACAAAAAAAAGCAAATTCAAAATACTGACAAGCATGAGGCGGAAAATCCATAAAGTTTACGTTTTCTTTTAAAATAGCCAAGTTTAATTCCGTATAAAATATCGGGGAAATCATCACAATTTTAAATTTACCGTTAACAACGATTCAGTTGATGAAGGCGTGATTAACTTATATTTCATGCTGATTCTATTAGATGTTCTTTAACTTTTATTAGAATAGAACATCTATGTTTTCCCGTTTTTACTCTAAAAAAATCGGGAAAACTCCCGTTTTAAGTTTTTTGCCACTTTTTCATGTTAAGTTTTTGCTAGTCATTGCAACGGCCAAATTTGCACACAATTCTCTATGTGCATTTCATATAGTAGTCGAAATTTATCAAAGGAAGCATCTGATTTGTTGACTTCCAACAATGTTGAGCAGAAAAGGCTTTAAAAAAGACAGCCTCTTGTGATCTTACATGGAGCGGATGAGCATTTGAAGATTAGCTTCTCAGGGAGTTTCCAAAAAAGTTAAAAATAAAAAATACACCAAAACTACATAGTTAACTGCCTCGTTTTTGGAGAGCCTTTTTAGTAACGTTAGAAGAATTTTTATTCTCTGATGCACTGATGAAGAAAAATATGAAAACGTGCCACTATAATTATAGCACTAGACGGTCCTCGAAGCAATTTGTAACGAATTACATGGATTTCCTAACGCGAAAAAGGACAAATTCAACAAAAAAAACTAATTACAATTTCGAAGAATGACGATTTTTTTCTGGTCTGAAAATTTTCGAACAGGGATTCAGTCATTCTAGTATTGTAGTAATCGGACTGTACTTCACTTATCCAGAAATTCAGCAGGTTGGTACTACGATATGTCAGGCAATTTTTCTATAGAGTTTTTGACTCAGACAGTGCTAAAACGACCAGCAGCGATACTGCTAGTAGTAGCAGTGCAGGATTTAGAGTAAGACTCTTGGGTTCCCACCCAATTTAAAGTTAAGATCAGTTTCATAGTCGTTAGTACAGTCTTTAGTATGTTGCAGTTTCCAGTGTGACTCTCTTTCCATTGCTGCAGTTTCCTTTAGTATGTTGCAGTTTCTAGTTCTCTTGGGCACAGCTTCTCTGACCAAAAACAGGTTGTTTAGATGCAACATCTGTTTATTTATAACGGGGGAGGAAAACTTGAAACGTTCAAAGAGATAGATCGTAAAAACTGTACTGATATTACTTCTAAGGAAAAGATCGTGCGTCGATATCCTCGGATCTGTCTGATAAACTAGTCGTATTACTTTTTCTGAGCTTTCAAAATCGGCAGTTTTTTCTTAGTACTACATCTGTATACGACCCGTCCACATTGTATGCTGGGCTTGTCATAAATGATATAGTACTTTAAATGATTGTGGCTTAAGACAAAGACGCAGTCGAGCAATTACGGATAGAAGTTTCGATAAATTTCTGACTAAATTATCATTATTAATATCATACATTAAGATACAATCTCGTCTTTTTAAACACCAGTTAACAACCCATGATTTGAATTCGGAGCAAACAATTTTTCTACGGATTCAGTCCAGCTATTGCACAAGCTTCTGATGCAAAGGAACTAATCGAGTTCGCAAACTTTATTTCCCAGAGAGTCACAAACGTATACGTTTCTGGAATACCAGAGTGAAACGACTAGAAAGAAACAGCCAAGGTAGTCAACAATATCCTCGAGCAGATTGTCCAATGAATTCCCCAAAAGCCAGTGCCCAAACGGAAGAAAGTAAAGACGCAGCAACAAGCCCCAGAAGCACCACCTGTGAAGTGGAAAATGGAAGTGTATCGACTTTCAAGGGTGGTGTACGATACAATACCCTTGAGGCGATTAGATAAGATTGACCTGGTGTCCTTAAAATCAGGGACCTCGCCAAAGAACAGATTCTCTATAGCGTCCTCCAACCCGAACTTCGCGTAGCAGGAAATATTGAAGAATCCGAGTGTGGAGACAACGATCACCAGTTCAAACTTCGTTTCTGGAACAAGTTTTCATCTACCTCCTCGACTTTTCTTTTCCTGCAATTGTAACTGGAAAGTTTCGTTAATTACGAAAGAAGCGCCAAGACGGCGTGTCCATCTATCTTTATATAAAATTTCTGTGAAACTTGGTTGAACAAAAACATCAGCTTCTGAGAAATAGTGCTACACAACAACCCCTTTTACTGCTGTAGCCGCAAACAAAGAAAACAAAATGCACAGGGTGGAGCACATATTGCCATCTCAAACTCCTTGCAATCTGAAATTATCAACTGAGATTTGCCTGATTCATGTTTTGCATGCAAAGTCAGCCTACATCAGAGAAAAATTTCATTCTACAACCCACGAAGTTAAAGCCCTTATAAAAAAACAATTTCTAGTTACATTTGCTAAACAAATCATACCCGGAAACCAGTCGGTTATCATTTGGTGAGATTTAAATTTTCCACAGCCAATTTGGTGTACATTAAAAAACTAAAACCGCAAGTACTTTCTAAATATAAAATTTCTGGAGGAGCATCTAAACCAGGGGACTTCATTTCCAACTTCCCAGAAAAATGTTCTCGACCATGCGTTCTCACAAAATTGCCTGTTTAATGCTACCACTGTCGGAATTTTTAAATCGGACTAACTCTTCTGACAACAATATCGCTAGAAAGCACATTGAAGGAAACAAAGCCTAAGTCTATAAAACATTTTCTAATTGTTGTTGTTGTTGTTGGGAATTTACGACTGGTTGTCGAGGGGTCGTTCTGACCCTTGAGTCTTGCTTTTAGAGAATTTTCCGTAAATTTCTGCATCGGTGACAATCGCAACACAGTTGCCACGTGCAGATATTTTGAGTGTTGAACGATTTATTAACAAACTTCCACATCAAGTTTAGTATTCGGTTTTTCAGTCCTCGTGGTTCCATAAAATTTATTTCATTGTCGATCCGGTTTGCTAGTCTGCAATTTTTGAAAACAAATTCATTTCGCGCCTTTTCGAGCCTTATTTTTCTGAGCGTGTATAATTCTGCGGATCTTCCTCGAACTTTCTTTCTTTCAGGTATTTCAATATCGTCTCTTCCTTCCTGAGTAAGCTTTGAGAGAGTGAGATCGTTCATCTGCATGTACATTGGTAATGGCAAGATGTTCAAAAGCCTCAGTTGATTCTCGTAGGGCTCGTTTCGTCCTGTTATCCACCTCACTGCTTTCCGCTGGAGTTTTTCAAGATTGCCTAAATCAGATTGAGGGCGTGGTACAGTTGATTCCGTATAACAAGACTGGCAGAAACAGCGATTTGTATAATCCCAGTTTTATGAAGGGCTTTACGGCATAGGCGACGTTCTTCCTTATCAAGTAAAGGACTCTGTTTGCTTTGTTGATCCTAGCATTTATATGAGCCGACCAAGTCAGTTTCTTACTGATGTTGATACCAAGGTCCTTGACTGCTTGCAGAGAGTTCAAATTTTGATTTAAGAGTTCAAAATCCTTTTCTGGCCCTCTTATGTTTATTATTGCACACTATTCGACTGCAAATTTCATTTTGTTTGTCGCTACCCAGTTTTGTACTGCATTTATGTCCTCCTGGAATTCGGTGTCACTGTATCCTATTGAGAGAATCTTCAGGTCATCGGCAAACAGGTATGGATCGCTAAATCTTAGGACATCTGGGAGGTCATTGATGAGTGTACAGAACAGAAGGGGACCAAGAAGAGATCCTTGGGGGACGCAACTTGTGATTTCAAGAATCCGGGAGCTTGTTTTATCAGCTCTGACGAATTGTCTTCTATTAGGGAGATAGTCAACAAAAACTTCGAGGAAGCATCCGCCCACACCAATTTGACCTACTTTGATGAATAATTCTTTATGCGGTACTTTGTCGAAAGCTTTGGAGAAGTCAGAGTGGAAGCTAACTATGTTGTCACTTGTGTTCTTGTCCATTGCCTCGTAAATCTTTTGCAGGAAGGAAAACATATTTGTAGTTACAGATCTACCTCGAACAAAACCATGCTGATGCTTGCTCAAGTGTTTTCCAAAGTGTTCATGTACTGGCTCGTACATGCATTTTCGGAAATTTTACTGTCGATATTTAATAGAGAAACCGGACGATAATTCGTGACCAGCCTCCTGTCGCCCTTCTTCTAAATAGGGGTGACTGATGCGAGTTTCCATTGGTCGGGAATTCTTCTCAAGCGCTTTATGTTCTTAAAGACTAGGTATAAGACATCAGTCATTGGTTTCGCTGTTTTTTGGTAGAAGATAGGGGGGTACCAGTTAGGGCCTCTAGTCTTAGTGATGTCGAGCTCCGATTGTATTTGATTAATGTTTTGATAGACAAAAGTTTGTTAAAGTTGGGTTCATAGAATTGATGTCTTCTCTGCTAAAGGAATGTTTAGGAGTGTAGACAGAATGAAAGAAGTCGTTTAGTAAGTTAACTTTGTCTTCAATGTTGGATGCTGATCTTGAACCATTGATTAGAACTTTTGGGAGGTTTGGTGACTTATTAAGACTTTTGAGACGTTCGAAGATCACACTGGTGTCTCTTGTGCTCATTATTTTCTCTTGATAATTACACCGATCTATTTCTGCGGCCTCTGTCACAAGGTTTTGAAATTTTCTTACGATGTTTTTCCGATATGACGTTGGTTTGTTCGCTACAAGTTTACGCTGAGTATTCAACTTTCTCATCAGATTGGACGTACTTGGTGTAATCCAAGGTGGTAGAGATTGCCTATGCCTGGTCCTTTTGGGAATCGTTGCTTGTGCTATCTTGTCGAAAAAGTCGTACATCTCTTCGCAAATGTTGTTTATGTTTGTGTAACACACTGGTTTGAAGTCAGCAGTTTTGATCATTTCGCTTACTTTCCAGTAATCGGCTCTTCCAAAACTTCAAAAATTTCTCATAGTGGGTTTCATTTCCGTATGAGGGCACTCAACTAGAAGACTGATTGCCTTGTGATCTGAGCAGTTAAAAGTTTTTGTGAATTCTTCGTCAAAAGCGGAGTGCGTGTAACATTTTCGATAGAAGGCAACGTCCAGTATGTTGTTTTCGCGGGTGTTAAAACCAACACTTTGAAGAAAAAAGTTGTTTTCAAAGAATTCTAGCACTTCCTGTTCGTCAGTGTCCTCACTTGAGAAGTTATTCCAGTTTGTGTTTGGAAAGTTAAGATCTCCACAGATTATTGCTGTGCTGTTTTTTTAGTAGGGCTGAGAGAAGTAATCCGAAGTCCTCTTGTGTGTATCTGTACCCACTTCCTTTCGGGGGGTTGTAGAACACAGAAATAAAGAAGCTGAGTTTGTTAATTTCTAGTCTGCAGGTGAGTGAACAATCGGGGTGGTCAGTACTAAGTTCTTCAGATGCTAGGCTATTTTTGATGGCAATCATTGCAACTCCGTGAGTGTTGTTTTCCGAATCTTGTTTTCTGTCTGATCTATATATGGTGTAGTTGTCTAAGAGTAGTTCAGATCATGAAATGTTGTCGTTTAACCATGTTTCGTAAGCACAAATAATGTTGTAGTCATTAAGAATTACTGCGTTAGCAAATTTCGATCTTCTTTCCAGGCTTGCTAGGCTTCTTGTATTGATTAGAAGAATATTGATGAAACCTAGTCACCATCTTTCATGGTTATCTCCTAAATCTACTTTCTTGCCATCATTGAACAACTCGAGGTTTCGAATGTTCAGTTTATCGCGTGGAACATTTTCCTTGAGTAGTTCTCTTCTTTTTTTAAGACACAAATTTTCTTTAATTGTGTCTTTTTTTGACAAGGCTGGTAAAATGAACACACCTGTTCTTTTTTCGTGGGCTTTCGCTAAAACTAATCTGGCATCATGTTCAGTCGGAAGCGTCAGAAGTAGTGTCCGTGGTTTTTTCCTGGTGTTGCTGAATTTACCAAGTCGTTTTAGCTCCGTTATTTGGGTTGTTACTCCAATACGCTTTAACACATCGTTCACTTCATTCGTAGTGGGGACAAAATTCTCGGCTTTGGATTTGTCGGGGTCTTCTAGAACCCCTTGTATTCGAATGCTTTTTCTGATATTGTGATCCAAGTCAGGCGGCTCTCTGGAGTGTGCTTTGGATGTAGCACCTATATTTCTTAGCTGGACGGCAACAGCCTCTGCATAGCTCTTATCTAATTTTTTGCATGTAGTTTTAATGGCATTATCCACTCTTGTATCAACGACTGCTGTTATTCTCTCTTCCATTGTCTGCAATTTTTTGTTGATCTCCTGCGTTTCTGTTTTAATCTTTTCATTTATCTTGTCAATCGTTCGGCATTTTATGAAGTTGTCTCTTTCTTTATTACTCAGACATTTTACACAGAGAAGCATTGCCAGTTGACCCGCTTCTTTGAGACTATTAACTGCAACTTGCGTAAGTCCAGTACAACTTGGCTCGAAGTGCATATGAACATTACAGGCGACGCATATGTATCTTGGCAATGTTTGATTTATCACTTTTTTACACGTATTGCAATTTTTTGTCATTGTTAAAGGGGGATAAATAAAACGAGACTCAAGGAACAGAAGGATAGATAATGCTAGGAGTCTGGACAATTAAATCCAGTCTCTTAACAGCAGATGTTATAACAACAGACGTTTCTTTAAGAGTCTATTGAGGTCGATACCGTTATTGATAACAATTTCGAGACTGTGAAATTCTGAGGAATGTTGTTGGTGAAGCTGGCTATACTCGTTGGTCTGTGAGCTGTCTTTTCGTTTATTGTTAGATATGAGATCCTTGACTACGTTGACAACAGGTACGTTCAGAGTTTTCAGCTCTGACTTAATGCCGGGTGCACCCTCTCGCTCGCAATACACAACACCTACTATTTGTTTCAAAGCCCGAATTTCCTTCAGCAGTTGAGCAGATGACAGGGGAGTTCGGGGGTCAAAAGGATGATCTGTTATAGTGTTGTTTATAACGTCGTGCTAATGTTCATGTCAGCTGAATTTCAAGGAATATAAAAGTATTCATAGACAAAGAAACTATAGTGTTGTTTGCTTCAAACTAACATCAACATGAGCGAAGAAAAATACCGAAGTTTTTTTGATTGTTTTTGACTTTAAAGTACCTCAACGTACTTAGCATTGGCAAGGTCGCCCAACATGAACTTTAACAGACTCATCAAAAACCTTAGGACGTATAAAAAGCAGGAACACACAAATTTAAGAATCCTACAAACTATAGGAAACAAAAAGTCATAACATTAGCATACAAGCGATAAGAGATATACAGGAAAGTGAACCTAGTGAAAAATTTGCAGTGTAGAAAAACAGGAGCGATAATTGAACAAGGAATATTTTTGACAAATTTTAGTGTCTCTTAACTTATTTTTAACGTTGCGAAGAGAAGGACGGTTATAAATGATAAGGCCAATATGTTTAACCAGTTTATCCAATCAGTCTTCTCTCAAAAACATTAACAGTAAAGATTTACATAAACGTATTTGCGTTTTACGGCTTTATTAAGATTTCGATCGATTTTTAATTCAACAAGAGCATGCCAGGAACAGATCTGCATTAGCGACCGTTCTTCTTTCTCACAGCAAGTATACGGGCCACTTAAAATCCAAACGCTCATGTTATTGTTTTCTGTACAGGCTTGCTTCTGGCTCCCATTTTTATTCTGTGTTTTCATCAAAGATCTTTGAGTTTTTCTCATTTGCCGGTTCCTATTTGTTCGCTGACAACTTGAAGCTATTGGCTATACATAGAAACTAGTGCCACTGTTAATACGATCTGCAATTCGCAGAGCACTGGTTTTCTGTATACGAAATGCAACTCGCAGTCAAGCGTTTCCAAATTTTTTTGAAGAAACCAATAAAACGTTCAAAATTCGCGCACAAAACCTGACAAGATCTTCTGTGTTAAGAGACCTAGGAGAGTATATCTCCAATGATCGGTCATCGAAAACTAGGTTATTCAAAATAGGCTGAAGAAAGGAAATGGGGTTTAATAACTTCTGAGAAAAATGCATCCACACGTTAAAACATTGAAAAACTGGGTCTCTAAAAATTGCTTCTACTTTCTGATCTTGTCTATGGGCTTCTGCACAAGCCGTTGTTCAAACTTGAAAACTTGCATGTTGAAAAATTCCAAAAGAAAGTAGTGAGAAGGATCATAGGAAACAGAAATACACGCTACATAAAACAATTGCGACTCCTGAATAGTCTCCTACTCCAAATGCTTCTCGAACTGAGAGACATTTTGATGCTCATAAAGTTAGCCAAAAACAATGAATCCAACCTTGAACTGCTGGATGTAAGTGAAAACCAAGCGCACAGAAAGAAAGAATTGATATCGTTTATGGATTGTGTAGTGTTTTCAACCAGCTGTGCAAACATACAGATGCTAGCAGAAAAAATTGTTTGAGTGAAAGCAGTGGGAGCGTAACGTGAAATTTTGTCAACGAAAGATTCTCTGAAAAAAAAGATGCACTCAGAATTTCAAATCTTGAAATTGCTGCAGAAACAGCAGCATTATCAAAGTAAAAAAACTGAGCAACTGGGCGCAAAAAAATCATGACACATACGAGACTAACAACACAGATACCCATAGGTGCTGATCCGTTCAAAAAAGTTGGACAGAAAACCTAAATCAGCTTTTCAACAGTTTGAAACAGCGGATAAAAAAGCGGGAAGCAATTCAAAATCATTAAAGATTTTAGTTTGTCTTCGTCACAAAGCTCTTAAACCCAACAAAGGATAATTTAGGTGGAGGGAACACTGACAGAAATATAATAGTTCCAGCTGGAGGAGAAAAGTAGAAGCAAAATATCCTGGAGGGTAGTTTCAATTTTCTACCACAAGGGATCACTACAGAAAGATTACGTCATAACACACTAATACCATGAAAAAGCCATTTAAACAACGCTTCTAGGAAAAAACTGAACTCAGAACTGGCAAAGGGCGGAGATCAGTGTCGGATATCAGAGAGCGAATTTAGCAAAACAAGTAACTCAAATATATATAGTTTCTAAATAGGCCCCTTCTTGCGGGCGAGGATTTTAGTTGGCTCGTGTATTGTAGGGGAAGTTCTGGCTCGGTATTTTTAGCAAACTTGGTTGAAAGATTGGGTTAGCCTAGCAGTTTATCGGAGTAAGTGATAAAGGTCTTGAGTTGATGACTGTTCTGACATGACAGGAAAACCAGTAGCTCTAGTTGCGAGGGGTGCTCATTATCGTGTTTCTTGTAAGCGAAGAGAAAGAGGTACACTCTTTCCTCTGATGTTTTACATTCGCTATTGCGTGAATCTGCTTGGCTTAAACTCCATTTCAATTCCTTGTATTCCATGGAGTTCCCAAACAAAATCACAGCAATCCCTTTGCTTTGTATGCATTTCCGTGGAGCAGCGGGATTGTCGTTCCAATGTCTGGGCCTTAACTCCGGAAGTTATTTAAAACTCTGGGTTTAATTACTTCTGAGAAAAATGCAGCCACACGTTAAAACATTGAAAAACTGGGTCTCTACAAATCGTTTCTACTTTCTGACCTTGTCTATGGGCTTCTGCACAAGCCGTTGTTCAAACATGAAAACTTGCATGTTGAAAAATTCCAAAAGAAAGTAGTGAGAAGGATCACAGGAAACAGAAATACACGCTACATAAAACAATTGCGACTCCTGAATAGTCTCCTACTCCAAATGCTTCTCGAACTGAGAGACATTTTGATGCTCATAAAGTTAGCCAAAAACAATGAATCCAACCTTGAACTGCTGGATGTAAGTGAAAACCAAGCGCACAGAAAGAAAGAATTGATATCGTTTATGGATTGTGTAGTGTTTTCAACCAGCTGTGCAAGCATACAGATGCTAGCAGAAAAATTTGTTTGAGTGAAAGCAGTTGGAGTGTAACGTGAAATTTTGTCAACGAAAGATTCTCTGAAAAAAAAGATGCACTCAGAATTTCAAATATTGAAATTGCTGCAGAGACAACAGCATTATCAAAGTAAAAAAAAAACTCAGCAACTGGGCACAAAAAAATCATGACACTTACGAGACTAACAATACAGATATCCATAGGTTCTGGTCCGTTCAAAATAGTTGGACAGAAAACCTAACTCAATTTTTTGCCTTTCAACAGTTTGAAACAGCGGCTAAAAAAATCGGGAAGCAATTCAAAATCAACAAAGATTTTAGTCTGTCTTCGTCACAAAGCTCTTAAATCCAACAAAGGATAATTTAGGTGGAGGGAACACTGCCAAAAATATAATAGTTCCAGCAGGACTTAAACTGGAGAAAAAGTAGAAGCAAAATATCCTGGAGGGTAGTTTCAATTTTCTACCACAAAGGACCACTACAGAAAGATACGTCATAACACACTAATACCATTGAAAAGCCATTTAAACAACGCTTGTAGGAAAAAACTGAACTCAGAACTGGCAAAGGGCGGAGATCAGTGTCGGGTATCAGAGAGCAAATTTAGCAAAACAAGTAACTCAAATATATATAGTTTCTAAATAGGCCCCTTCTTGCGGGCGAGGATTTTAGTTGGCTCGTGTATTGTAGGGGAAGTTCTGGCTCGGTATTGTTAGCAAACTTGGTTGAAAGATTGGGTTAGCCTAGCAGTTTATCGGAGTTAGTGATAAAGGTTTTGAGTTGATGACTGTTCTGACATGACAGGAAAACCAGTAGCTCTAGTTGCGAAGGGTGCTCATTATCGTGTTTCTTGTAAGCGAAGAGAAAGAGGTACACTCTTTCCTCTGATGTTTTACATTCGCTATTGCGTGAATCTGCTTGGCTTAAACTCCATTTCAATTCCCTGTATGCCATGGAGTTCACAAACAAAATCACAGCAGTCCCTTTGCTTTGTATGCATTTCCGTGGAGCAGCGGGATTGTCGTTCCAATGTCTGGGCCTAAACTCCGGAAATTTTTTAAAACACCGGGTTTAATTACTTCTGAGAAAAATGCAGCCACACGTTAAAACATTGAAAAAATGGGTCTCTACAAATCGTTTCTACTTTCTGACCTTGTCTATGGGCTTCTGCACAAGCCGTTGTTCAAACTTGAAAACTTGCATGTTGAAAAATTCCAAAAGAAAGTAGTGAGAAGGATCATAGGAAACAGAAATACACGCTACAGAAAACAATTGCGACTCCTGAATAGTCTCCTACTCCAAATGTTTCTCGAACTGAGAGACATTTTGATGCTCATAAAGTTAGCCAAAAACAATGAATCCAACCTTGAACTGCTGGATGTAAGTGAAAACCAAGCGAACAGAAAAAAAGAAATGATATCGTTTATGGATTGTGTAGTGTTTTCAACCAGCTGTGCAAACATACAGATGCTAGCAGAAAAATTTGTTTGAGTGAAAGCAGTGGGAGCGTAACGTGAAATTTTGTCAACGAAAGATTCTCTGAAAAAAAAGATGCACTCAGAATTTCAAATCTTGAAATTGCTGCAGAAACAACAGCATTATCAAAGTAAAAAAAAAAACTCAGCAACTGGGCACAAAAAAATCATGACACATACGAGACTAACAATACAGATATCCATAGGTTCTGGTCCGTTCAAAAAAGTTGGACAGAAAACCTAACTCAATTTTTTGCCTCTCAACAGTTTGAAACAGCGGCTAAAAAAAGCGGGAAGCAATTCAAAATCAACAAAGATTTTAGTTTGTCTTCGTCACAAAGCTCTTAAATCCAACAAAGGATAATTTAGGTGGAGTGAACACTGCCAAAAATATAATAGTTCCAGCTGGACTTAAACTAGAGAAAAAGTAGAAGCAAAATATCCTGGAGGGTAGTTTCAATTTTCTACCACAAGGGATCACTACAGAAAGATTACGTCATAACACACTAATACCATTAAAAAGCCATTTAAACAACGCTTCTAGGAAAAAAACTGAACTCAGAACTGGCAAAGGGCGGATATCAGTGTCGAATATCAGAGAGCGAATTTAGCAAAACAAGTAACACGAATATATATAGTTTCTAAATAGGCTCCTTCTTGCGGGCGAGGATTTCAGTCGGCTCGTGTATTGTAGGGGAAGTTCTGGCTCGGTATTGTTAGCAAAATTGGTTGAAAGATTGGGTTAGCCTAGCAGTTTACCGGAGTTAGTGATAAAGGTCTTGAGTTGATGACTGTTCTGACATGACAAGAAAACCAGTAGCTCAAAATTGCGAGGGGTGCGCATTATCGTGTTTCTTGTAAGCGAAGAGAAAGAGGTACACTCTTTCCTCTGATGTTTTACATTCGCTATTGCGTGAATCTGCTCGGCTTAAACTCTATTTCATTTCCTTGTATGCCATGGAGTACCCAAACAAAATCACAGCAGTCTTCTTTGCTTTGTATGCATTTTCGTGGAGCAGCGGGATTGTTGTTCCAATCTCTGTGCCAAAACTCCGGAAATTTTTTAAAACTCCGGGCTCTTAAATCTGTTAGCCCACTCTTTAATGACAAAATTTGTTATTAAATTCGCTGAGTATTGCCGTTGGTTCTTTTTTGTGGCAACTTGCTTTTGATATCCTTCAAAATCGCTCCGAAGAATAGCGCTGGTTCTCTTTTTTAATTGAAGTGCTTCATCATGGGCAGCAGAGATCAAGTACGGTCCAATCTGTCTTGTTTCGACGAGAAAATTGACGTTCAAACATTGACGAGGATTTTGTTTTGAGAACAAATTTGAGTTTCAAGTAACACGAAAAAGCCACTGACCAGAACACAAAAAATTCAAGATCTCAAACTCCTCTTAGACAACGATATTTGAAAAAAAATATACCAAAAAAAAAGAAAAAAAGACTGAAGGACCAAACTGAACACGAAAAGGGGCTTCTCTTCTCGGCAACACAGTAGAACAATGCATCAAAAACAGAAATTAAACCATTTTTAGTCCAAACAAGACAAGAGGGGAAGCCTCAGTTACAACATTTGTTGCACTTTTGTTGTTCGAAGAGTCATCTCCAAACTTGGAGCAGTCGGAAGCAAATTTGAAAGAACACACAATTCCTTCTGGCAAGTCACTCTTAATTTGAGATTTTTGGCAGACAATCCAACAAACCTAGACATTTCCAGCAAGAGAAAGTGCAGGGATTGGATTCCTTGTAGAAGAATACGTGGACGTTTTCCTTTCAGTGTGGAGCGTTACAATCTCGCGCGGTAATTTTTTCACAAAATAGTTATTGCAATCAACGGCGTCTTCAAAAATCTTGTACTGCCGCCAATTGCCATTAAAAATTTCCCGAATCAATCAAACAAGCAAAAAAACAACAGAGGGTTGAACAAATAGGTTAATCGTGTTGATGAGGACAATAATGAAAGGAAAGAGCTGAAAGAAGTAAAAGTCGATAAAGAATTGTTAAATTATTGGAACGTTAGCGTCTGGAGAAAAAACTTAATTTAAATGTTTACAGATATGAATACATACAGTGACATGTCTATATTATCTATCAACTTTTTCGAATTTTCCAATATTCCAAAAAATTTTCACCTTAAAGTTTGTTAAATTGATATAAAAAAAAATTAAAACTGTTATTATGGTTCATTTTTTTATTAAGATTTGAATGTTGAGATTTTTGTTTGCAGAAGATAAAGCATGCTGTCTGCTTTTAATATTTCAGTGTCAGTTCCCTAATCTTGTACTCGCCCCGCGTATTCAGTTGTGGCTTGCGTCTGCTAATGCGTAGAGCTTGTAGGGTCATGTATTTTTCGGTTTCCTAGGCACTGATCAGTTGTCTTATAATTGAAAACCATTAAAGCCCCACATCTTTCCCCGACAGCTTGTTGGCCAATGTTGAATCATTTTTTTGACGCTCAGAAATCCTGGTGGTCAAATGTCGATAACATGGCCTACATAGATGGAATTGCATCGAGAACAACTGAGTTCAGAACATGATATTTCAGATTGCTATCAAAATTCTTTTTCTGGGACGGCAAGCATTATCGTAGTTTTAGCGTGGTGAAGATAGTTGTCACTTTAAACGTTTTTGTTAAATATTTAGCTTCAAATGCAGGCTGACGTTACCTGTGTACTGCATAAAAAAATAATGGCTTAACATCTTTAGCTGTTGGTTATTGTCCCATCTGTTGTACTTTATAGCAGCCGGTTTTTAATTGAGTGACACTTATAAGTTTAAGTAAATCTTTATTGAATATTCTGGAAGTCCAAGCTTCAAAATTTTGACTTTTTAACCAAATGTATTTTTTTTCTCCAAAGCTTCGTCAAAATTTTTTCATGAGCTGGTGCTTCTAAAAACGCGATGAATAGTTCGTTCCTTCCTCATTTTTTTTCTTATGTTGGGTTGGTGCACAGCAACGGAAATTCAAGATAGCTCCCTTTTCAGTTGGTTTATTGTATTACTCATAATTAATTTGATTACAGCTATATACATTGATGTTGATGTCAAAAAAGCTAAATTACTATTTTCGTCTGTCCTCTCCATTGAGAATTCCAGATTCCCATGAAGAGTGTTGATTTTTCTAATCAAACTGTCCGGTTCACGTCTTACAGTACAGGTTATATTGTCTACTCATCTTTCGAATAATTGTCCTCCAAATTCCGGATCACTATCTAGTTTGTTAAACTTTTGACAGTTAGAGCAAAACCACACCTTGTCTTTCATTTTAACTTGAAGTCAATTATCGAAATTTTGGCATTTTTAATTGAAACAATTCTCACACTTTTCACATTCGGCTCTTTTTACTCTATAAGTCACTCTGTGGTAGCACTTTTGTTGTTCGAAGACGATTGCTCATCAGAACACGGAAAGAGATATAAAAGAGTTAAAACTCGTTATAGAATTGTTAAATTGTTCAACCGTTTTCGCAATAACTTGCATCGTTAGGAGTTAAAATTTTTTTTGAGTTAAATTTTTACAAATATGCATGCATACAGTAACGTGTCTCGACTATTGATTTTCATTTTTAAGTTTTTCTGAATTTCTAATAGGTTTTCACTTTGATATTTGTTAAAATGTTATAAGTGCTTTGAAACTATTAATAAGCGTCTTTCTCTTTAAAGTTTGTTAAATTTTTAAAAGAACATTATATTGTTAAAATGATTCTTTCTTTTTGAAAAATTTGATTGTTGGTGTTTTTGTTTCAGTGATTATTTTATCGTGGCTCACATGCCAATTTGAAAAAAAAATTAGGCAGAACATGCTTTCTGCACTTGATATCTCAGTGTCAATGCCCTGCTCTTGTACTAATTCCGAGTAATCAGTTGTGGCTTACGTCTGCAAATGCTTAAAGCTTGTAGCGTCATAAACTTTTTGGTTTCCTACTGCTTGAAAAACAAAGCTTTAACATCTATAGCTGATGGTTTTTTCCCCTCTGTTGTATTTTATCGTCACCAATCTTCTATTGAGGTTTACTTATAAGTTTTTGTCAAAATTTGTTGATTATTCTGGAATCTCAACCTTCGGGGTACTGACTTTTTAACCAAATATTTTCATTTTCTTCTGATTTTTGTCAAATGTTTGCCATGTACCGGTGCTTCTAAAAACGTGGTGGACAGTCCATCCCTTCTACTATATCTTTCTTTTGTTGGATTGGCGCACAGCTAGGGAAATCCGAGACAACTCCTCTATCAGTTGGTTTCTTGTACCACTCTCAATTCCTTGCAGCTATTTTCATCGATGTTTGTGTCTAAAAATGCCAAAACACCATTTTTGTTTGTTCCTTTTCATTGTGAATTCAGGATTCCTTTGAAGGATGTTAATTTTTCCGAGCGAACTTTCCGGTTCAACAATTACAGTGCATCTTGTATCATCAATAGATCTTCCGGATAATTGTATTCTAGTTTCCAATTCAATATCTAGTTTTTTAAATTTCTGACAATTAGAGCAAAACCACACCATGTCATTCATTTTAGCTTAAAAGTGATTATGAATATTTTGGCAATTTTCATGGAACCAATTCTCATATTTTTCACGTTCGGGTCTTTTTCCTCTATAGGTCACTCTACGGTAGCATTTTTGTTGTTCCAAGACGATCAATCATCAGAACACGGAGAGGAAAAAGCTATAAAATAGTTGAAGTGGATATAAAATTGTTAGTATACTCAAATGTTTCCGCAATAACTTGCATCGTCAGGTGTTAAAAGATTTTTGAGTTAAATATTTCAAAATATGCATGCATAGAGTAACATGTCTCGATTTTTTTTTATTTCTAGAGTTTTTCTAAAGTTCCAATAGGTTTGCACCATAAGGATTGTTAAAATGTTATAAGAACTTTAGAACTGTTAATATGCGTCTTTCTCTTACTTAGATTTAAATGGGAGAATTTTGTTTTCGTGATTGATTTAATGTTGCTCACATGCCAATTCGAAAAAGGTTTTTCAGGCAGAACATTTTTTCTGCACTTGATATCTCAGTGTCAATGCCCTGATCTTGTACTCATCCCGCGTATTCAGTTTTAGCTTGCATCTGCTAAATTGTAGAGTTTCTAGGGTCATATGTTTTTCAATTTCCTGGTACTAATCAATTATCTTATAAATAAAGACATTTTTGGAGACCCACAGCATCCAACAATGTGTTTGCCAAAATTCTCGTGGTCAAATGTCGACAAGTTTGGCCGTTATAGGTGGAATTGCATGCACATGAACTGAGTTCGCAGGCCACATGAGATTTCAGATTGCTATCAAAACTAGATTTCAGGGGCGGTAAGCATGTTCGTAGTTTTCGCGTGGAAGATTGTTGTCATTTCGCACGTTCTTTTCTTCAATTAAAGGCTGAAATTACTTCGGTACTGCAAGAAAAATAATTGTTTAACATCTGTCGTAGATGGTTTTTTGTCCCCTCTTTTGTACTTTATGGCCACCATTCTTCAATTGAGGTTCATTTTAACTTTCTGTTAAGCATCGTTGATTTTTTTAGAAGTCCAACCTTCAGGGTAACGACTTTTAAACCAAATTTTTTCACTTTTCGTCTAAATTTTATAACATTTTTCCAATTACCAGTGCTTCTAAAAACGTGGTGGACAGTCTAAACAAATATCTTTAATTTGTTTTGGAGTTTTGTCAAGATTTTGCCATGCGCTGGTTTATCTAAAAACACGATGATCAGTCCGTCCATTCTACGATATCTTTCTCTTGTTGAATTGGAGCACTGCTACGCAATTCGAGCCAACACTTGTATCAGTTGGTTTCCTGTGCCGCTCACAATTAATTTCTTTACAGCTATTTACATTGATGTTCATGTCTGAAAAACGCTAAATTAAAATTTTTGTCTGTCTTCTTCATTGTGACTTCCAGATTCCTATGAAGAGTGTTGACTTTTCTGAGCAAACTGTCCAGTTCACAACTTACAGTGCAAACTAAGCCGCCTATATATCGTTCAAATGATTGTCTTTTGCTTTCCGATCACTATCTAGTTTGTTAGTTTTCTGGCAGCTAGAGCATTACCACATTTTGTACAACGTAAAATTGATCATCAATATTTTTGCATTTTGCATGGAACCAACTCTCACATTTTTCACACTCGACTCCTTTTCACCTATAATTGACTCTACGCTATAAGTTTTGTTGTTCAAGAAGTCGTCTTCAAACCAAAACCATTCGGAAGCAAATTTGAATGAACACACAATTAAATAGAGAAAACCGTTTGGCCAGTCAAGTGTAAATTGAGCGCCTTGTTAGACAATTAAGCAAACCAGGACATTTCGAGTAGGAGGAAGCGCTAGAATCAGATTAATTGTAGGAGAATATGTAGAAATTGTCCATTGGAGCGTTACCTTTTCGGGTATGACAATAAACGCTCGGTAAAGTTTATCATGAAAGTTTGATTGCAAATAACAGCCTCTTTACAAGTGATGGTCTTGCGCCAACTGCCATTAAAAAATTGCCAAATCAATCAAACAAAACAGAAACCAACAGACGGTTGACAAATAAAAAAAGTTCAGATGATCTGGACGATCACTCATCATAACCCGAATAAAAAAAAAGCTAAAAAGATTCAAAAATCGATGAAAAAATGTAATATTCCTCAAACGTTTATGCAATAATTTGCATCGACTGGAGTTAAAAATTCAATAAGTAAAATTTCTACAGATATGCATAAATACGGTAACGTGTCTTGATTATCTATTTACGTTTTTGTTTTTCTCCAAAATTCCAATAGGTTTTCACCTTAAAATTTGTTGAATTGTTAAAAAGAACTTTAAAACTGTTAAAATGAGTCTTTTTTATAAGCTTTGAATAGGGGATTTTCGTTTTTGTGATTGGTTTTACGTTGCTGAAATGCAATTTCGAAAAAAAAATTAGGCAGAACATGCTTTCTACGCTTAATATTTTGGTGTCAATTCTTGGCTCTTGTACTCGCCCCTGTATTCAGTTGTAGCTTGCACCTGCTAATGTGTAGAGCGTCTAGGGTCATACGTTTTTTGATTTCCTGGCACTGATCTATTATCCTATGATTAAAGAACGTTAGATCGCCACAACATTCCATAACATGTTGGCCCAACGATGAATCAATTTTTGGACTCTCAGAAATTTTCGTGTTCAAATGTCGATAAGTTTGGCAGAGATAGGTGGGATTGCATCCCGAACAACAGAGTTCGTAGACCGCATGTGATTTCAGAGAGCTATCAAAACAAGATTTCCGTGACGGCAAGCATTATCGTAGTTTTTGCGTGGTAAAGACAGCTATCGTTTCACACGTTTTTTTTTCAATTTTCGCTTCAATTGCAGACTGACGTTTCCTAGGTACTGCATGAAAAAAAATAATGGTTTAACATCTTAGTTGATGTTTTTGTCACATCTGTTGTACTTTATCGTCACCAATCTTCGATTCATGTTTACTTTTAAATTTTTGTAAAGCACCGTTGATTATTCTATTTTATTCTAAGAGCAAATTTTCATGGTATTCATTTTTTAACCAAATACCTTCTTTTTCTTTCGGCGTTTTGTCGAAACTTTTCCATGTGCTGGTGCTTCTAAAAATGCGATGAACAGTCCGTCCATTCTACGATATCTTTTTTATGTTGAATTGGAGCACAGCTAGGGCAATTCTAGACAACTACATTATCAGTTGGTTCCTTAACCGCTCACAAATAGTTTTTTTTACAGATATTTACATTGATGTTCATGTTTTAAATAGGCTAAATTACTTTTTGTGTCTGTCATCTCCATTGCGAATTTCAAATTCCTATGAAATGTTTGATTTTCTGGACAAACTGTCCAGTTCGCAACTCACAGTGCAAACTAAGCCACCTACATATCTTTCAAATGATTGATTTTGCTTTCCGATCACTATCCAGTTTGTTTGTTTTCTGGCAGTTAGAGCATTACCACAATCTGTCTCTCAGTATAGCGTAAAGTTGATGATTATTAATTCGGCGTTTCACATGGAACCATTTCTTACATTTTTCACATTCGACTCTTTTTCCTTTATAAGTGTCTCTACGTAAGCACTTTTGTCGTTCGAGGAGTTAATTCCAAGCGATGACCATTCTCAAGCAAACTTTTATGAGTACACAATTCCAAAGAGAAAACCGTTTGGCAAGTCACTTGTCATTTGAGCATCTTTGTAAACAATTGAACAAGCCTAGACATTTCGAGTAAGAACAAGGCTAGAAATAGATTACATAGAGAAGAATATATGGAAATTGTCCGATCAATTTGTAGCGTTACCCTCTTGAGTGTGACAACAAATGCTCGGTAAGGTTTATCACGAAAATTTTATTGCAATCAACGGCCTCTTTACAATTGATGGTCTTAAGCCAATTGTCAATAAAAACTTCACAAATCAATCAAACAAAACAGAAACCAACAGACGGTTGGCAATTGGAAAACAACCAAGTTGAGCTGATCTGGACAATCACTCATCCTAACACGAATTGAAGAGAGCTAAAAAGAGTCAAAAATCGAATTGTAGAATTGTAAAATTTCTCGAACGTTTTTGAAATATATTGCATCGTCTGGAGTTCAAACTTATTAAGTTAAATATCTACAGATATGCATACATACATTAACGTGTCTTATATATTTACATTTTTGATTTTCTCTACATTTCCAAAAAGTTTTCACCTTGAAATTTATTGAATTGTTATAAAAAACTTTTAAAACTGTTAAAATGAGACTTCTTATCTGCTTTGAATTGGAGATTTTTTTTCCGTGATCATTTTAACTTGGCTCACATGCCAATTTGAATTTTTTTTTCAGAGGACCATTCTCAAGCAGATTTGAATGAGAACACAATTCCAAAGAGAAAATCGTTTGGCAAGTCACTTGTAATTTGGGCATCTTGGTAGAAAATTGAACAAGCCTAGACATTTCGAGTAAGAAAAAGGCTGGAAATAGATTACTTGGAAGAGAATATATGGAAATTGTCCATTCAATTGGAAGCGTTACTATCGCGGGCGTGACAACAAATGCTCGGTAGGGTTTATCATGAAATTTTTATTGCAAACAACGGCCTCTTTACAATTGATGGTCTTGCGCCAATTGTCAATAAAGACTTCCCAAATCAATCAAACAAAACAGGAACCAACAGACGGTTGACAATTAAAAAACGACCAAGTTGAGCTGATCTGGACAATCACTCATCCTAACACGAATTGAGGAGAGCTAAAAAGAGTCAAAAATCGAATTGTAGAATTGTAAAATTTCTCGAATGTTTTTGCAATATATTGCATCTTCTGGAGTTCAAACTTATTAAGTTAAATATCTACAGATATGCATACATACAATAACGTGTCTTAACTATATACGTTTTTAATTTTCTCTACAATTCCATGGAATTTTGTTTAATTGTTAAAAAAAACTTTGAAACTGTTAAAATGAGTCTTCTTATCAGCTTTGAATTGGAAATTTTCGTTTCCGTGATCATTTTAACGTGGCTCACATGCCAATTTGAAAAACAAATTAGGCAGAACATGCTTTATGCACTCGATATCTCAGTGTCAATGCCCGGCTCTTTTAATAATTCCGAGTATTCATTTTTAAGTTTTTCTGAATTTCTAATAGGTTTTCACTTTGATATTTGTTAAAATGTTATAAGTGCTTTGAAACTATTAATAAGCGTCTTTCTCTTTAAAGTTTGTTAAATTTTTAAAAGAACATTATATTGTTAAAATGATTCTTTCTTTTTGAAAAATTTGATTGTTGGTGTTTTTGTTTCAGTGATTATTTTATCGTGGCTCACATGCCAATTTGAAAAAAAAATTAGGCAGAACATGCTTTCTGCACTTGATATCTCAGTGTCAATGCCCTGCTCTTGTACTAATTCCGAGTAATCAGTTGTGGCTTACGTCTGCAAATGCTTAAAGCTTGTAGCGTCATAAACTTTTTGGTTTCCTACTGCTTGAAAAACAAAGCTTTAACATCTATAGCTGATGGTTTTTTCCCCTCTGTTGTATTGTATTTTAGCGTCACCACTCTTCTATTGAGGTTTACATATAAGTTTTTGTAAAGCATTGTTGATTTTTCTAGAAGCTCAACCTTCAGGGTACTGACTTTTTAATTAAATATTCTTCTTCTCTCGGAGCTTTGTCAAAAATTTGCGATGTGCTGGTGCTTCTAAAAACGTGATGTACAGTCCGTTTCTTGCGAGGTAACTCCTGCATCATTCATTTGGTTTCTTGTACCACTCACAATTAATTTCCTTACAGAATTTTTTATCGTTGTTCATGTCTAAAAAACTGAATTACCAGTTTCGAGTCCTCGTTTTGTGAGTTCCAGATTCATATCAAGGGTATTGACTTTTCTGAGCAACCTGTCACGTTCACTACTTACAGTGCAAATTATATCCTCTACACATCTTTTGAATAATTGTCTTTCAGTTTCCAGTTTTTTCTTTTTCTTTCACATAGAGCAATACCACATTTTTTGGCATTTAGAGCAATACCACGCGTTTTCCAGAAAACCATTTCTCACATTTCCACGTTCAACACATTTTCTTCTGTAAGTGACATCTACGGTCGCATTCAGGGCAGGCCTCAAGATTAATTTTAGGGGGCTTATTGACAATTTTTCTCGTTGACTTGATCTGATGTTCAATTGATTTCATCCGGACCCAATTTGATAGTTTCAAGTTTTCTCTCTGCATTGCGCGTTGAGGTCTCAATGTTGGCACACGGTACTTTACCAAAGAGTGGCCAGAGGAATTATTCAAATTATAATAATTGCCCGGTATAAACAGCACTAGGCGTAAAAGAACTCATTTCTTGTGCTTTTTTGCTTGGCGATGAAGTCTCGCGGATTGTGCTCCAGTTGAACGTAAATTTAATATTTTTGCTTAATAAAGAACTCTTCTTTATATCAAGCAACGGACTGTTGATATCTTTTAAATCTTCAGAGCAATGCTATTCGCCGTATCACGAAGTTCTGGAAACTTGGAGCAATGAAGAACTTCAGCTAGCTTTTTGAGATACGATTATCTCTTCATCACACAAAATCCCGTGCCGCTATCAAAAAGTTCAGCCACGACCACATCATCTTTCAAAAGCTTTGCCATTTTCACAAAACGTCTGTAGGCGGGTGTTTTTTTGACATTTTTAGCATATCAGTTTGGAGAAGTGTCGATTCCATATAGTTTTTCAATGTCAATTCTGCTTTCTCGGAACGTGCTGACCAGTTTTTCGATGTCTGCCAAAAATTGCACCTCATGGAACTTATAGGGGATTGGTTGCTTCGGTCCATAGGATAGAATAAAACCACACACAGTAAAAATTAAAAGCCGTACAGAGATTGGCTAAGATCATTATCGATTAAAACAGGAAAAATTCCATAACAAAATTAACAATTAGAAGAGGAAAGATCCGTTAGAGGAAAGATTCCATTTTTCTGGACTAACAAATCAAAAAAATTAGCAATTGATTAATCCGGAAATCTTAGATATTATCTCATAAATTGAGAGATCTAATGAAATTTCTTGTAAGCAAAACTGTGCAAAACATTGAAATCCGAACAAGTAAAATCAGTTTTAAATTAACCAGATAGCTGCCGATGAAACAAATTTTTGGTGTTAAACTACAAAATTTTACTGGTCGCCCTGAAAAGTCATTATTGCTGTGTACCTACAACTGAACACAATCCGTAAATCCGTATGCTAAGAGTTCAATCCGTATGCTAAGAATTGTCCAAGAAACATACTGGATTCCTACAAGTATCAAGAATCCACCAAGAAGATGGAATACGAGCAAAAGATAATCGAAGTCGAGAAAGCTACCCTATGTCCTTTAGTCTTCTCCAGTAGAGGAGGCACTGTTCAGTCCGCATCAAAAACCATACAGAGATTGGCTAACATAATTCACGATTAGAACAAGGATTTGTTTTCAGACGTGATCACTTACATTAGGACATAACTTTGGCGCTTTTACATAGCTCCATACTGTGCCTCCGTTGGCTACGCTCCATGGGCTGGCGCCCTACAGAGACCTCAATAGGAAAAATTGTAGAGGAAAAAGTGCAGCTGTCCCAGATTTCTATCTATTTATTTGACATATTGATTCAAAATCACATCTTATATAATGATTTCTGATTCTCATATTCCTTTTCTAGTAATTGTTGTTGCTGAGAATTCACAGCTGAAATGTAGGGACGAGATCCCGGTAAAATTTCTCCGCACTTGTTGCGGTCACAGAAGATGGGCCAAGTGCATTTGTCGCTTTTTATAAACCTTAGAACTTCAACATTGTCTCAAATATACGACTTTTCAGTCCAATTGAATCCAAAATGTCGATGTAAAAATGCAATGTGTTCAGAATTCTGCAAGTGCGGAATGCAAATTCAACTCTTGGTTTCTCTGTTTTCTTCTTCCTCAAATTAAATACATCAGAGGTTCTCTTTTGATCTCCACAACTTTTTGATTATAAATTCTGCTGTTCATTTTTCTCGCTCTGCATGCTTTCTTTTTAGACTATTTACACTAATTTTTCACGATTTATATATATATATATATATATATATATATATACATATATATATATATATATATATATATATATATATATATATATATATATTATATATATATATATATATATATATATATATATATAGGAACTTACATTTCGCTCCCCTAAAACCTTTTTAGGGGAGAGGTTTTCTTTTATTTAGCCGTTTAAAAAAACTGAATACAATCTATCTTGTACTTAATTCATGATTCCATAAAATTAACTTTGGAATCTAGCCTAGCCTCCATTATGATTACATAGACCATATTATACAGTCAAATGCATTCAGCACTTATTTCTTTGCATGTGTTCACAAAAAGAACGAATTCATTTTTCGGTAGGACCTGTGGTACAGTTAGCCCTTAAGAGGGCTAACATGGTACTACATGGTTAGGGCAAAAATCTGGGCAAGAGGCGCAGGAAATCTAGAGCCAAAGCAAGGTGGGTGCGTCAGATACAAACTGAGTCTTGAACAATCGGGTTTGATTACACCTTGTCTTGATCTTCTTTGTGGGATATTCTTGTTCGTACCGAAGACGTGGTTTACATAAATGTTGAGAAAAACAAACTGCTACAAACTATCTTGAGATTTGCAATCTCTATATAAGATCACCAGCTGTAAGGATCGAATTGAGTTTTAAAAACAATGTATTAACAATGGCACAATTCGAGATTTTTTGAGGTCTCGCGCTATTGTTTTCTGAAATTGTGCTACACCGCTTTCAATTAGGACTCCTGAAACAGGAAGTAAAACGTGCTTAGAAAAGCCGTAAAATGAACAGAGATAAACCAGAAAAAAATAGAAATAAATTTTTGAAGAATATCAGAGTGGAATCGATTATATACGTTATTAGCAACGTTATTTGATAAATGAGAAATCGCTCCACGGTGGTTGAAAAACTGTACAAATTGATTGATAAGCTTGTCATAGAGATGACAGACCGCTGCGGAACGGCTCTCGGATTAATTTTGTAATAAAGGATATAAATGAACTCTATAAGTTTGTTCTTGAGGTTCTATCGTTGGTACCAAAAACCATTTTGGTTCCAAAAGTGAACCACTTTGATATGAATACAATGATGTTTACTTCCTCACGGATGTTGACAAATCTGTATCTAGATTTCGCGAGAACACCGCGGAAGGCAAGAAATTTTGTGGAAAAGAAGTATCCGCAAACTTCGACACAAAATATTGACGGATAAAGCAGTAAACAATTACATAATTACCTAATGTACATGATTGCAATGGTTTCGCTGGCAGTATCATTCAGTAACCAAATGACTATTTAAAAATAGTGAACCGGACATCAGAGAAGATAGAGACTGATAGTAAAGATCAATTGAAGACGAAACAAAAAGTGCATCAAATCTGCAAGACTAGAGTTCACGAGAAATAAATTTTTTTATCTACAATACAGAAGCAACCATAAGCAAAATGTTGCAAGCGAAGTAAAAAAAACTCGCGAGACAAGTCCTGAAATAGAATTCAAAAAAGTAAGGGAAAAGTTTAGAACTAATGGACCTCACCAGTAGGTCAGTTTAACAATGCCAGCCAGAAAGAGAATCCAAAAACTAGTACTGGTGACAAAATTTAAAGCTTTAAATT
Organism: Convolutriloba macropyga; assembly: GCF_964194025.1. Lineage (NCBI taxonomy): Eukaryota > Metazoa > Xenacoelomorpha > Acoela > Convolutidae > Convolutriloba > Convolutriloba macropyga. Next base: position 31,731,671 of record NC_134479.1, read on the forward strand.
TTTTCATTGGCTCATAAAGTTCGAAAAACTAATAAAATAATCAGAGTTTTCGGAATATTTGAAAAAAAAATGAAATTTAATTTAAAAAATGTTAAATTGGTGATAAAAAAAAGTTGAAAGCCATTCCAGTACCCTTAGCAACTATGCAGTAACATAAAAACAACCCTTAGAGGATGTTCACTGATCACTAGGGAATGATATACCCATAAAACGAAAAAAAAATTCAAAAAACTGAAAAAAACTTAGTAGAAAACTTGTTATAATAAGTTTATGAAAACCATTATAATGCCATTGGAAGCTATACAATAAACAATCAATCTGTAGAAAAGATTTCTATGCCCAGGAGGCTAAAGAAGCGCCAAAACTGACAAATAACATCAACGATTTGAATAAAATAGCAAAATTTAGCAGATTTTAGCCGAACAAAAACAAAACCAAAAAGCTCTCAAAACGAGCATAAAAAATTAATTACGTCAGACAAACAACCGTCTTAAGTTGATCAAGCATATAGACCCAAAGGTGACACAAACGTATAAAACTTGCTTGTTTTTGGCTCAAAAACACTTGAAAACGACCTTCAATCTTTTAATTCAGGGCTTCTCTGAAGCTGTGCCCTTCTAAGCCCTTGCAAAGTTATTGAAATCAGGTATGGGTCTCTAATTAGCGTTGATGCCACTGTGCTCTACCTAATTATCCCATTCCGAATAATCAAATTCATAAAATTTTTTCATTGAAAAATATGTGAAAATATCTTACAAAAATACATAGCAGGACGAGTCCTTAGATACAATTTTGAGAAGTTTCATAGAATGAACAGAGTTTTACCTAAAATGGAAAATGAATGATCTAAGAAAAATCTTTAGAAGAAAAAAAGATCAAAATATTATAAAAACAGTAAAAATCATTGTTAAAATGCCCCACGTGATTACAAAAGACACCAGATAGAAAATAAATTTTCGTTCAAACAACGTATTCTTCCTCTGCTTTAATAATAGTGAACAAATGTTACACAGCAAAGCCGCCTTTTGTGTTGCTCAACTTCAAATTTCAAAATCACGACTTCAATTTGAGATCTTAAATCAGTAAAATGTGTGAACAAATTTTATGAAAACAAACAAGGAAAATTCTCAAATTAAAATTAAAAGAAATGATTGAAAAACTTAAAAATATTCTAACTGAACGGCAGAAAAAAAAACGATGCCCGTCTTTTAGTCTAAAAAATTTTTAACGAACCGAGTTTTAAAAATATAGATGAAAATCAATTTATCGAACTAATTAAAATCAATATCCAGGCATACGTCTTGAATGAAATTACTGACCTCTAAACTCTAAACCACCCAGTGACACAATTTCAATGGTGAAATTATATCATTGGCTTCTAAAGTTGAGAAATCTCAAAAAAATATTAAAAAATTGATTTGTCTCGAGGTCTTTAAAATCAAAACAATTACTTTCTAGGTGAAAAGTTTCGAATAATGCATCTGCAAGACCTTAAAAAATTTCATTTGCCACTTTCGTTCGAAAAACCACAGAAACTTTTAGAATATTGCCAATTTTGTTTTGAGTTTGTGAAACACCTGATATAAATGTCTTCTTGATAAAAACTAGTACAACTTCTTGCGAATTTCTCCACTAACTAGTCTTCAAATAATTCATTTTAAACTGAAAAAATACCAAAAATGATACCAGAAAACTGGACAAAATATCTTTGACTCTGGAAGCCAACAAATTGTCCAGTTCTAAGCCCTAAAAGTTCTGTAATATCTAAGCCAGTTCTAAGACTTAAAATAACAACAAGACATTGGTAACATCATCAGCCTCATAAACAATAAGATGTCTCTGCAAAGTTTTCAGTTACCCATCTAATTGCCCCCAAAAACATTTATAGGCTCAAAAAAGTCGAAAAATTTTGAAAATGATATATTGACAAAAATTGTAATATTAATATCACTATAAACAATAAACAGTCTCCACAGACCATCTGAAAAATCAACTTAATGACATAGTCAATTACATTAACACCTAGAGATCATATATTGTACAGCAAGTTTTAAAAAGTGTTAAGTTTGCTGATATAAATATCCTCAAAGCTATTTCAATTTCTTGCGTTGTAACATTATGTGACCGCAAATGTTGTTCACAACAACAAAATTAAGATCATGCTTCCCAACCATTAAAAAATCTATGATAAAATCTGAATCTCACGCGATGTGTATAAAATGTTATTATGGATTCGGATCAAAATAAGTTGTTAACACAGGCTGGCATGTTACTACTAAGAAACAAGAACTTGAAACAAATTATTCAAAGAAAGGTGAGGACCGTGCTGGATATGGCGGTTCAACAATTAGCTTTGATTTATAAAACCTGGACTCCCGTCCCAGAGTTAAAAACCATGTGAAAATCAAAACTAGATACATCAGTGAGTTGAAATCGGGGCTGAAGAGGCACAAACGCTGAAGAGGCGGATGGAATAGTTTTCTGGAATTAATGGAATGGTTATCATTATTTTAACCACTCCAGCTTTAGCAATTTCTTGGTAATTTGTAATTTTTTTCAAGCTTTCGTTAAATTATTATCATGTTCCAAGTTTATGGATCTTTATGAGGCAGTGAAACTATTTAGAGCTTGAAATAGGGATACTGGATAGTCTCTTGCAACATGGTTTTGAAATGTTTTGAAGATTTCAACGTCTTGAACTTGTTACAATTTGTTTTCAAAATAAAAATATTTTGCAAATTTTTAAAATATCACTTTATTATTTTTTTTACTAACAAGGCCAGAAAAATAAAAGTTGCAGAGTTGAATCAAGCTAAAGCTAACGTCACTAAACCGTGGCTAGCTACTGACGGCGCCAACCGCTCGCCGGACGTTTGAGAGCAATTCGCCCGACGTCAGTCGGTTATGTTTTGATGTGTTTGACTGTGTATAAGCAAAGTTTGATGCAATTCTGGATCTCTTCTCCAATTGCAATAGGGTATTGCTGTCTATGGAAAAATCTCCTCTGGTACGGTGTCTGCCTCTTGCTCAAAGTTCCAGGAGTTTCAAGTTGTAGCCCCTTAAAGACTTCTGTCGTTCACATCAGACTAGGACCAGTTTGAAACACTTTCTCTCGCAAATTCCAGGTTAACTTTCGTTAAAAACTGTCAATCTTTCGAAAATTGGAAATAGAAGTTAAATTCTTCGTCGTCACTTTCTATTGCCTGAGTTTTTTTTTAAAAAAAAGTGTTCTTGAGGATTTGTAATAATAAATTTGAAATTCCTCAAGTTTTTTTCTATGTAGTGCTCATGGTCCACTAAGATCTTGCCTTTTTGTCTGTCTGATTCCTCAGACCAAGAATTTTTGAAATCTACACCTGCCTTTCATCAGAATGATAGCTTCTACCGCCTTCTTGTTGTCAGCAAGATAAGAAGATACACGTAAAATATATGTAAGTTAGCACAAAATACTAGATAAAATGACAAGAAATCCTGTTAAACCTACAAACCCAACTTGGAGTTTCATAGAGTTCCTTATTCGTTTCAGGAATTATTTTAATGTTTCTATATTCCTACTCCTGTTCCTATAACAGTTTAAAGTTTGAAATGAATTGACACAGTTTACATTGAACCCAAACCTTTTTATTGCAAAATTAAAACTTTAGTTGTTCATTTTGAACTAAGAGAGAGAATTTGTTCCAATTTTTTTTTACAAAATTAGAAGTTTGAAAAAATTTTAACAATAAAGTTGAGATATCAGTGCTTTTCTGTTGTACATCCAAGGTCTAATAAATCCTTATGGTAATGAAAAGGATATCATGGCCTACGCATCACCCTCTTTCCCTCACTACATTTTTCCATGCTTCAAAAATTTGAAGTACCGCACAAATTTTACGATGAAGATACACGTGGAATTGCATAAACATGAAGACTTCTTCATTCTGAGTGGATACGAAAACAAATATTCCAAAAGGTGGAGTGGTCATCGGATTCTATTTTTAAAACAATGATTATCATTCTTGAATTTACTCCCGAAAATATTATTAAAGGATTGAGATTACTAAATAATTAAATATTACTAAATAATTTCTTACAATCTAATGGCATGCTTTTGCAAGCCTTAATAAATCATGAGAGCTTCAGAAAACTACGTGTTAAGAGTTTGTCATTGTCTAAATTTTTCTTAAGTTTTCATTATTCAAACTTTAACTTTATGAGTTACCTCCGGGTAAAAGTAAAATTTTTCAAATTATCTTAAATCAGATGATTTTAAGTCCTTGCAAGCTGTTAAGGTTTCTTGTGAAAGCAGAAGTCCACTTTAAGCCACTTTTCAGAAGCGAAAGAAAATTTCTGACAGCTTTGTCGCCTCTGTTTTTGAAATGGTTTTGAATATTTGAATGTCTTGAATTTTAGCAAGATTTTGTTACAATTTGTTTTCCAAATTGAAAATATTTTGAAGTAAAATTTTTTAAGTTATCTTAAGTCAGATGATTTTTAAGTCCTTGCAAGCTGTTAAGGTTTCTTGTGAAAGCACAAGTCCACTTTAAGCCACAAGTTTTCAGAAGCGAAAAAAAATTTCTGACAGCTTTCTCGCCTCTGTTTGTCACTTTACTGGCTACAAAAACGTTAAAGATACAAATTAAACCGCAGTAAATATTTCGTCGATTTTTTCTTCGATTCTGATCAAACCGCGACCTTTCAACAGAGACAGACAGGGTTAGCTACGGTCTGGAAAGTCTGATCGCGGCCCAATCCAGAGTCTGCAATGTCTGATTAGCGCAATACCTACTGTCTGAAAAGTCTGATGAGAACCGGCCCAGACTCTGGATAGTCTGATCTAAACGTAGTCTAAAGTCTAAGTAATTTCGTGCTATGATCTGTATAGTCTCAAAAGTTCCAGAGTCAGTACAGTCTAACCAAGAAAATGAGAAGTCCCCGAAAAATTAAGAGATAATTAAACCACCAAGGGACTGTTTTTTTGGATAGTTCTTCCCAATTATACGTGATGCCACGCTACAGAATTAGTTTTGATAATTGCTGTAAAGTTGATTTTTTTTTGTCTGAAAATGACATTTTATACTGCAGAGCTCAAAAACTATATGCATGAAATGACTATAATTTTTTCTGAAAACGATAAATTACAGCAATGATTACTACAACTCCAATACTTAAACGTTCAAAAGTGTGAGTCGGGGTATCCACAGTGCGGTCGGTATATTGTAGTATTTTTTTATGCGATTTACAGTTGGAACAATTTTTTATCTGACACTTTAACTTTGCGTCCTCAAAAACGGTATAAACAGGTAAAACCCGGGGGGCATATAGTGTATGAGCAGCTCTATTAGAGTTTTCCACCCTAGCAGTGCGCCTAAAAATATGTAATCCACCGAAACTTATTGGAAAAGACAATTTCAAGGTTTGAAGCGCAGTTTTTCTAAATTTTGACCTCATCAGTCAGCCCTACCCTTACTCATCCCTATGCCCCAGCTGGCTACTACAAAAGTCAACCAATCACCGGTCATTTTAGCTCAATTCGACCTATTTTTGTTTGTCGATTTTTAATGGTTCAAGATTTTAGCCGTTAGTTTATTAGACTTTGGCATTATTTGTTCTCAAAAACATATTTGCAAACTTATCGGTTTTGATTGTTGTTTTGCTCACAAAAATTGATGTTCATTACGTGGCCAGTGTCTAAAAAATTGAGTACAGATTCTCGATTTTTTGAGTGTGTGGAAAAGATTGAGACAAGGCCTACATTTAGCTTAAATTTGCTTTAAATTAACCCATTCGGAAGCTGTATCTAATTACTGAAATGAATGAAAGTGTCTAATTGGTGATTAAAATCAGAAATGTCTATTTGGATGCTAGTTATGGATAATGGTTTTTAAATTACCCATAACAGTGTTCACTTACTAATAAAATTCGGTCAATAAAATTTCAGGCTAAATACCTGCTCAAAATATTTTTGTTTACATGAAACGCAAAATTTATTGGCCACATTTATTGGCTTTTTGGACATAATGCTGCTGAAAAAATGGTGCTTTTATTAGTCAATTGTTGATGACAATATTTAAATCAATTCTCTGGACTGCAGATCAGACTTTATTTTCTTAATTCGTTTTGGTAAAAGTATTATTTTAGTATTAATAAGTTTATTGGCTATTTTTGGCAATATGCGGCCAACTGTTTCAAAAATTTGTTTAAGAAAACAGTTTATTGAAAATCCTTTGAGGATTTTTGGTAAATTTTTGGGATTTTGGAAAATCAAAAAGCGGAGACAAAGTAAATAATGAAGCGCATCCAGAAACATTAAAAACGAATTATTTTGATTCCTGGTTGGAGCATGCCGTCAATTAATAAAACGGCAATTGAAATGTACGAAATTAAAATTGATAGAAAACAGTAATTGTACTCAAATGTCAGTTTCCTAGAAAAGTATACTAAAATATTTTTTTAAAATGAGTTCCTGCAGGTTGTTAAAAATAACATTGTGCGAATCAAAATTGCAGAATTAAACTTCCTAAAGCCGAAACTTTATGTATCGTGTCTAAATACGAATTTGGGAACACTCTACGCCACGCATAGTATCCTGGAACATTTTTTTTTCTCTTTTATGATTTATTCCAGACCATCAATTGATTTTTGCATGGAGAATACCCGGAGTATAATCCAAGCGCAAAGATTTTTAATCTTTGTGATTATTAAAAGTCATAGCAAATTGATGTGCACCATTATTTCATCAGTAAAACATATGATAATGTGATCCAGTCTGTAAATACTGATACCAAAATATCGGTTGCATCAGTACTTACCATAGAATAGACTGATCTATTACTGAATGATAATGTTGCTATAGTCTAAATACAGATAAATTTGATAATCACTCCGAACTATCTCGCAGCAAACACTGGCGAAGCTTCGAGTTCCACACTGGCTACACAACCCCTTCTTCGATCAACTTTGCTGTGCTTGAGAAGAAGAAATGGGTTCTGTTCCACTCCATCAAGTACGCATTTCATCACCAAATTGAGTTTTGGGGCAGATCGATTGACAAGGTCAGATTCACAGCTATTATCGACAATGAGACCAAGATACATCTTCAAGGAACTTATATTTATTTCTCTCCTATTTTAGCGAGATTTCGTTACAAAATGATGTACTAATTGAGATGAATTGAGATGAAAAACTTTTTATGTTGTGGTGAAGCTTTTTCACCAATGAAAATGCTTTTAACAGTACTAAAAAAAATCACAGCCCGCGCAGAAAGCGGTGAAAAAAGTAGAAAAAAGTAGAAAAAAAAGTTTTGTTTAACTTATGTATACCCCAGGGAAGCAAATTGTTATTAATAGCCGCAAAACGATAGCTGAGGCTATTATTGGCTTTCTGTTGGATTTTGTTTACAATCCAAAACTTGGATTGTATTGGTGTGTTGTCCACACTTTTTTCGGTTTCATCACGTCAATGAGTAGCCAAAATAGACAAGGTGAAATTAGTCACATTTAAGTAGAAAACGAAGCAAAAATTTGACTAGGTGTTAGGCGTGTTTTTTTGCGAACGACTTTTAAAGTGGAGTGAGAAATTGATGTTTGAAAAATTTTTCAGTATTTCAGTTAGAATTTTTTTCCGCGTGGGTCAATTTCACTTGTTTTCATCTCAAAATTTTTGCTTAAAGGTTCACTGGTCTTTTTACCTGTTTTAGTTTGATATTGCTGTAAAAAATGTTAACTGTCAGGTCATTAGTTAATTCAAATCTTTGGATTGTAATTCAGGCTATGTCCTGCTATGTCTTCTAAATTCATTAGCAAGATTTTAGATACGAAAATATGACGCCACAATCACTTCAAATCTACTTTTTGTTCATTCGCTCATGTAATTTGAACTGAATTGCGTGCGTGGCGTCATTTTCATTCTTAGTGGAGAAAGTTTTTTGTTTATTTGTGTGATTCAATTTTTGGTCACACGTGACTTACCTCACACTCAAAAATGACCTCTTCACTCTGAAATTGACTTAAAATAAAGCGAGTAGGTGTCACTCTAATTGAAGGGTATTTGAGGGCAGCTGTTTGAAACAGCTTTAAGTTAAAAAGATTCTCAATAAATAATATCTCAACGTTCAACAAAAGCATTTTTTTATCTGTTTTTTGCGATCTTTTTGAAACTTCAAATCCCCAAAGCAATTGTGGCTACTTTCTGGCAATCCGCCAGCTATTTCCCAGGTATTTTCTTTTCAATTATGGGGTATTTTTCAACCGGAGACACCGAAAATTTAATACACACACACACACACTCACACACACACACACACACACACATATATATATATATATATATATATATATATATATATATATATATATATATACATATATATATATATATATATATATATATATATATATATATACATATATATATATATATATATATATATATATATATAATCTAAAAAGTGGTACTAAATATGGTGCGTTCAACACCTCCATCAAGTTTTTTTCGCCTCTACTCTAGTAAGTTTTACAGCACAGACAGACACTTTGTGCGTGTGTGTTAATGTGGGTCTGCGTGCGTTTTTATTTGTTTTTGCGTGACTTAGTCTAAGGGAGAGAACTGAAAAAGCCTAGTTTTCAGATTTTATCAAATTCACAATTGGATATTGCGAAGCGCTTCTCGACTCAGAGCTGGAACGAGAAAAGACAATAATTCTGTTCACACATGATGGCAAAGGATCCCATTCGACTCCTGGTTTCATTACTATCAACTCAACCAGTACGCGCCAAGAAGTAATACGAATGGTAATTCACGGAATTATTCATCAATGGATTGGAGGAAGGTATGTTCCATTGTGCTTCCGTGGTATGTTCCGTGTTTCATATCTGGATTGATACTGACAAGTGCAAAAAGTGACAGAATCATATTTCTGATTATGAAATTAAATGAGACTTGTAATAAGATGTGACCCGTGCTGAACTTGGTTAGGCATTACGCCCGGGTAATGACCAAACTTGAACACCAAAAGTAAGTTAGCACACATTCTACAAGGTAAAAATCCAGTTTTTGAAGAAAAAATTATATCTGGTCAAATTTTGAAAAAGTTTTTGCCAATGGTCCTCCACGCTCGTAGTTTTCCTTATATCATGTGGGTATGATACATTATTGAGTTAACAAGCCTATATATTTTTATGAAATATGTAAACAAAATTATTTTAATCAAATTGCTGTAAGAGTCAAAGTAAACGCCGGTAAACAATTTAAAAAAATGAAATGCAGGTAAGAATAATTGAGTCACTTTATTTCCTAATTCAGAAGTAACCCTAAAGTGCTTTGGCATTAAATACTTTGAGAAATTGTGAGTGTGTACGCCCCCTTTGGTACTTCTTCTTATCAAAAATGACAGTTTTCATTAGCTCTTAAAAAGATTTGAATTTACTTAATGCTTTCATCGATCTTAACACACACCACTTGTTCTCAAAAAACATGATTGTTTTTTAAAGTTTTGCGTTCGTTGTTCTTGTTGTTTTGTTGATTATTCGCAGTAATGACAATTGTCATAAATTCTGGGGAACAAATGGAGCTTATTCATTTCATCATTTGTAGCTAATTGATGTAAACTCTTAGTTTATTAGTTTTTTAGGTTTTATAGAAAACAAAATTATTCAGAAGTGATTCTGTTTGTTAATCTAAAAAAATTCAAAATTTAAACATAATTTTTACTTTGTTTTCACTTTATAACAATTTCAATCAAATGCTGATTGCTGCACTCCATCAGTTCTTGCATTTGTTAAGTATTCCATTCGTGGTATTCGTGAAATTTTTAATATATTTTTGTTTGATAGATATGAATGAGACTTAGATACAACTTTTAATGACTTTGACCTCATTTTTTTCAAACACACGAGGGGAATAAAAAACATCGACATTTTTAATTGCTCTTGAACAAAACTCGTAGCAATTATTGTAAACGTGCGTGTCTTTTTTTCTTGCAACTTTTTCGCTTGACCATTTTGCAGTTTTCTTCTAGAAAACTCTTTGACTTCTCAACTGACTTTTTCGCGCTTTCGTTCTTCGCTTTTGAGTGATCTCTATTGCTCTGAAGTAAAGCTTGTTGCTAATATAAAATTGGTTGCAGCATGGCATTCGTAGCGCAGTGGTTAGTGTGCGTGGCCGTGGAGCAGGAGGTCAGTGGTTACAGTCTCGGCAGGGAAAGATTTTTTGCACCCTTACAGAAAAGTTGATCTAGGCTACAGTCCCTGAATTAAATTGCCTCACCTGTCGTTCAAGAGCAATTCTTCCGACATTTGTGGGTTTATGTTTTAAATTGTTGTCGTACGAGGCTTGTATCACTTATATAAGTCCTGTTGGTCTTTTTTTAGGTCACTAATCTCCAAACATGCGATTCACAGAAACTGTTTTGGAAAACTATACTTATGGTGTGAAGGGCGGTTCTCGAAGTTGACCCCACCCCCCACACTAACCCCCAATACCAACCCCTGCACATCGTTAAAGCCGCAAGCGCCCCGTACAGCCAATGACCCCCTCCCATTGTTGCCTCACGCATCCCTGCCCACCCCCCACCCATCTCAAGTTCAGAGCCCCCCTCTGCGTTGACCTCACGCCCCTTCAATTAAACTAAAGCTGGAAAAACTAAACCGTGGCTAGTTACTGACAAATCCAACCGCTCGCTGGTCGTTTGAGAGCAATTTGTCTATAATAGTTGGTTTTGGTTATCTGTTGTTCTTTTATTTTTCTCTACAGAAATCGGGTTTATTGCGTTCATTCTCATATTTTGACCATGTTACGAAATTGGTTTTTGGTTTCCATGACACTCACGTCAATACTTTTATATTTGTGAAAAATTATTTTTCTTGGGTTTTTTGGTGTGTGTACTGCTACATGTTTTGTTGACTGTCGAATATTGTTCTTCTGTTCTTGCTGTTTTGTTAGTTTGTAAGTCAACGATTTATTTTGCTTACAAAATTAACTTTTCAGCTTCTGCTACTTTTTTGTAGATCTTAAATTAGCTAGTTTTTTCTTTGATCAATTCCCTCAATCATCATAAAGTGTACCGTTACTCGGCCAAACAAACTGAAAAGAAGGGAATGTGAAAAGACAAAATAATAAAAGAAACTGAACAAACCCCCTGAAGCCCATTTTTAGATGTCAATTACCTTAGTTTCGTTTTAATGCTATTTGACTTTCATATTAGTTCTTTTATCTTCAAATATGGAAGCAGGAGGAGAAAAACTGAATACCACGACAATATATTCGATCAAAATATCAAGTACGTTTCAGTTCCTTATTAGAAAACAACCAATTTTATTCTGTTTTTTTACTTTTGTGTTATTTTTGTTTTAGTGAAAAACTTTTTCGTCAAATTAAAGTTCAATTTTTCCGAAGTTTGTTCTGATAAAATGAAAAGACAAAATTGTATTATTTTAATTATTGTTATTTTAATTTTTTTAATTATTTAAAAAAAATTGTACGAAAAAATGTTGGCTTGTACTATTTTTTCGCGGAGGTTGAACTTCAAAAACCAGTTACTTCAGAATGGGTTTTCTGAAATTGACAGACTGTTCATTGCGGTTATTTAATAGTTTGGACCGCTTCTTGAGCGACGTCAATATCACTTGTTGAACTTAATACATAGATTTGATTGACAAAAAGAGTCAAATAATTGAACTACCCAATAACACCACAAAAAAACCAAATTAAAAGTCATGTGCATCTGTAAATTCAAAAATTATCACAATAATAAGAACTGCACGTTTAAACTGCTCAATGTTAGTAGGCAATATTACCTAAGTGAGAATTTCCGATAATTTTAACATGTTTCATTATTGTATTTTTGTGAGGTAAAAATTTTCGAACGAGAGGAGAGAAATCCTGGTTTTCAAATACACACAAACCAGAGTCACGAACGCTATTGGGGAGCACAGGGAATGTTAGTACAACTTTTTGGCAGAATAGAAACTGCCTTCAGTTTAGGAATAACATTGTATTAATTTTGAACATTTTTTGTTCAGACTCGCAGCTTCAGATGCAGACAACGATTGGATCATAGAGGGGCTGACGACATTCATACACATGAAAATAAACACCCTCAGTATTGGTTGGGAGAGGGATGGGTTTAATCCTCGAGGTGGCTGGATCATCATTCAAGCCAGCGAAGATGGATCAATTCTCGACTGGTTTTCAATGCACGGGAGTCCGGCTGACCGTTTCTTCTACCCATACGCAGCTGCAACTTACGAACTTCTAGATCAGCAAATGGATCAGGCAACTGCTTCTGATTCTTAGAATTTGTAACTTTGTTGGAAAGTAAAAACTTGCGGGTTCCGAAAATGAAACAGCACTTTTAGTAGGTAATTGAAACCATTTTTATAAAACAAAATGCAGGTCAAGGAATAATAAAATATGTTGAAAATGACACCCATCAAAAAATTCCGATCAACCTTCCGACATACGGGAAGTGGGGAAATGGGGAAATGGCAATAATTGCTTTCCACCACTCATAGATTTAAAACTACCTACAAAAGAAAAACAGGTAAACGTTAAGAGGCCAGGAGTTATAAATGGGCGACGAGAGATCAAAAGCCATCACTTGATCAACGCCGACCAATGAAATCAGCCCAAAATTTCGTATGCTCATCCTCAAATCCTGTCATTATAACCACCTGGTACATTATAACCAATACTGTCATTCGACCATTGTTTTTTTTTAATAAAACGAGGTCTGAACTCGAGTTTTTTTAATCTCTATTGAATGAGGTTTAAAGCAATTATTGTAAATGTGTGCGTCTTTTAGGGCTCGAAGAGGAGTTCTGGTTTTTATATACGTTTTTGTTTAGCTCGCGCGCATTTTTTTAACTAGACCCCGTCTTCGCAAACCATTTCTTCCGAAACTGTGAAGTTTCTTGGTTTTGCTTATCCAAATTACCGTATACCAAATTTGTTTTGGATTCTAAACTAAAATAAGAAATTTCAACATGACGTTTAACTATTTTACCCGGTTTCCTGTAAATTGGTTGTATTAAAATTAGCCATAAAATTTAGTAATACACTGGAGCAAGTTTTAAATAGTCATTTTGGTTGTTTGCAGTTTAAGTAAAATTGGGCGTAACGTCCCCCCCCGGTTCACGAATATGCTCTCATGCTGATTTAATTAATAAAAAATAAGTGTTTATTATTAGTAAAAGTAATGTAATTACTGATACACACCTTATTATTAGTAAAGTGTGTATTATTAGTAAAAAATTGATAGTGCTTAATTGCCCTCAAGCTCAATTTTCAGCAATTATATTAGTCCTGTCATCTTTTTAATGCAATTTTTTGCTTGACAGATTTTTAGTCTGACCCTTTCACTTTTTTACAATTCAAAGAATTTGAATTGTACTGGTGCGCTGTGTTTTTTTAAGATGTGTTCACCCATTTTTCAATGACTTTGATCTTTCGAAACTGGATAAACAGGTAAATCCCCAGCGGGCATTAAGTTTCATTAGAAGCCCAAAGTGAACTTTAGTAGGCTTTCAAGTGCTTAGAGTGGTGCAGCTGCTGGGATAGCCCTAATTTAAGGTAAAAGGTTTTACGATTAGGATTTATTTGGGCTCAAAATGGTGCAATTTTTCATAGGTCTTAGTCTTAGGTTGAAGTTTTTAAAAATTGATGAAGGCTTTTTGCGAGACAGAATTGCTTGCTATGGCCATTTTATGAGCTATATGTTTTGGTACTACAAACACAAACACGCAAAATTATACTAATTTTTGCATTTTTGTTTTCAGGTTTTTTTGAAAATTTTTGTCATTTTTTTGAGTTTTTTTAGCCCTAGTTTTCTAGAAACCACCTCTAGGGTTAGATAAAGGGTTTGATGATTGGTTATTCCATAGTTTATAGTGGCAATGGAATGGTTTTCAACTTTTTTCCATCAAGAATTTTTTTATATTATTTTTCTTATTTTTATATATGTCTCTGTTTCCTTCAGCAACATTTCCTTATAATTTGCAATTGATTTCTTTTTTTTCTTAATTTTTTGATCATTTTCGAGTTAATCGATCTTCAAGGGCCAATGAGTTTTTTTCAGGTCTTGCAGATATAATACTGGACCGATTTCAAAAAAATGGTTTTGAACATATTTTTAAAATAGATATTTTTAAATGGATAAAATTTTGCCTTATGTTTAAAAACTTCAAGAGCTTTAGCAATGAGTATATTTTTGTTTAATTTTGATTCGTTTAGTTACACAATTTTTTTAGATGATTTTTTTGTGCTCTGGCTCTGTCTGTCATTGCTCAATTGATCTGCTGGTCATGTAGAGTACGTCTGAGTTTTTCATTCAATTCTTTGAATTTTTTTTCAGGAATTGTCCTGCTATGTTTTTTTTCCAAAACCGGTAAACCCCGAAAGGCATTAAGTGGCTGACCAGCTCTCTCAGAGCCTTACGTCTTACTAGTCTCTAAGTTTGCGTGTCACAACAACTGTTTAGAGGAGACATTTTTATGTTTTTCATGTCAGTTCTTAATCCTAAAAGTTCGAACACTTCCGCAGCCAATCCCCCCAGTCAGCCCCTCCCCAACACTCTACCCGTCCGCCCTATTCCAACCCCTCTCGTCCAGCCCTCCCAACCCTACCCCGCTTGAACCCCCGTTCTACTGACCCCCTACTGCTATATTCTCTAAGCCCCAGCAGTTTAATACCAAAGCCAACTGGTCACTGGTTGTTTGAGAGAAATTCGTCCGACGTCATTTTTTAAACTGTTTGTCAGTTTTCTGAGGTTACCGGGTAATTTGTATTATTTCGTTCTCTATTTTAATATCAACCATCTCTTAGTTTGTCATTTTTGCTAATAACCAAATTTGATTGAGTAAAAAAATGATGCCATAGAAAAATTGTTTTGTAAATAAATTTTCTTATTATCAAAAGTTTGTGGCCTTTGACGACATCTGGCGATTACAGTTGCCGTTTTGCCTCAAATAACGTTAGGTTTGTTTTCGAATGTCAAGCTTGAATCTATTAAAGTTCTGTAAAATTGGCAGTTTTGTGAAGATTTTTTTTGATGTGCTTCAAAATGCTTATCTTGTCTATTAATACTGAAAAATAGCAATATTAATCAGTAACATCTAGGTTCTATATTTATTTTTACTTCGTAAATTATTGGATCTGTATCTTAATTTTCAAGAGTCTTTGAGTTGTTTTCAGTATTCTACATGTTATGTGTTTAATGATGCAAAATTTTTCACTTCACCGTTTAGCTTTTTAGCAAGAACAATCTAGAACATTTTTCCGGTCGTTTGAATAATGGATGTTGACTTTCCTTCAAAAACAAGATAAACTGGTAGAGCCAGAAGGCGTTGAGTATCTGGGCAGGTCTCCTCGAGCTTTTGTGTACTCCAAGTGTACTCCAAGGGTACAGTACCTAACGGAGGTTTGTAACCCAACTCCTTCTCAACACCACTTTCTGCTACCCCCCCCCCCCAAACGCACTGCGACTGGGCCTAAGATTAAGATAGCTGCAACCAAAAAACCAAACCCTGTTCTATCGTTCGAGAGTAATTCACGATTTGTCGGTTTATGTTTTACCTGTTCTTTGAAGAGTTGAATGTCATAAATTGAACTAACGTATGATAATTTTTCTATAAAATGAAACAGTTGCTCGCTTGTAAACAGAAATTGTTAATGTGTGTGGGTCACATTATGAAATACTATCGACAAGTCACAATAGATTCTGAGATGTTCCAAAAGAACCTCAGCGAATGTCCGTTCACTCAACGCGTGAATGTGAACAACTTCATAAATTTTTGGATGTTGCAGAGAAATATTCCAGTCTTCAGGTTGGTAAAACTATTTTAATAATTTCCTAAAGTATGCGTAAACAAGTTATTAAAGAATGGAGTGCAATTTCTAAAGGTATACGGTGACCATTTCATAAAACATATAAACATTTATTAAAATTATCTCGCAATTATCGAGTGCTCGAGAATGGTTGACAGGTAAAGAGCCCACAACAATAATTCCGAGGAAAATTTGTTGACTTCTCATCTGAAATGTAGGAACCTTGTTGTAAAAGCAGTAAGCGACTGTCGAGGGGTAACTAATGTAAGAATTTATGCTTGCGGTGAAATGATTAGATAAAAAAAACAAAGTTGATCAAAGGAGACTCATATTGGCACGCAACTTTGCCGCGTTTTTAACTAATCTCGAACGAATCTTCAAGCAATAGTGATAGTCGTGCAAGCCTTTTTAGAGCAGAATTTTCACTTTACTATTTTGCTTGTCGAGTGATCTAATTGTTCTAAATTGTTCCCGCAATCACACATGTAAGCAGCTGAAGTCAATTGGCGATAATTTACTGCTAAAAACTAAATAAAAAGTGCGCCGAAATTGGTTTTGTTTTTACTTCATATCCTAATACAACGATCCAAAATAAAAAACTATACAAAAGTCTTTCAAAAAGAACTCTAAATAACTAAATAATCAAAAAAATTTAAAAATTCAAAAATTTTAGTTTTAGTTCAGTGGGGCTGACCTACCAACCCATAATAATGCTGCAACCAAAACCAACCCCATGGATGTCGTTAGAGAACAAGTCTTCCTCTGACGGTTTATGATAGCATTTTAGTTGATGTTCGCCTACGAAAAGGCGTTTAATTCATCTAAAAAGAAATTTTTAACAATTATTGGATCTTTTCCGTTTGTGCCCACCAGCTTAGTGGGAGCATATTACTTGCACCCACAGACGCACACGCTATATCTTTACATAATAATTTACTATGTAATGTCACGTGCTCTGTAACTGGGGTGCGCATAACGTACTAGGGGGGGGGGCACTAACAAAAAAGATCCCGATTATTATTTTTCAGCTGGTCTTTTTTATGCAACTTTTATAATACCATTTTTAAGGGTTCGGGAAAATTTGGCGTATTGAATCCCCATCCCTACTTTAAATTATTCTCTCACTCCATAACCCTTACTCTAACCCCTCCTCCAGTGACCAAACTTAGACCATAAAAATTTTTTGTTTTGGATACTCCTTTCTCTTTAGACATTAAGAACGTTGATGGGACATCCGTTCACAGAACTTTAGCAGCATTTTGGTAATTTTGGAAGTTTTTTCAATTTTTTGCCGTTTTGTTTCTGTTTTTTTTAAAGTCTTTAGTAAAATATCCTGAAGAAAACTTTTTGAGCATAGTGTCGTTTTTAACTCTACAGCTTTGTTTTTGAGCACATTAGACACTGACGATAAGCATCTCTAGTGAACCTTAAGTTTTTATTTTTTTAATGGTTAGTTGTTTTTGATGTTAATCAATTTAGCCCCTGCTTCTGCTTGCCTCTTATGTATCGTGCAAGTTTTTTTGTCAATTCTACATTTTCTGTTATTTTTTCATTTTCTGATGAATATTGATTGACAAATTTGTCATTCAACACGCTGATACGATTAATCTACGCATTTTGGATGTGAAAATTTTTTTCGTTTTCACTATTTACTGTTGAATTCTGCTTTTCTGCTTGGCTAATGTCAAATGGATCTAATGTTTAGGTAGAAGAGTAATTAATTGATCATATATTACTTTGCATTGTATATCAGGAATTCGCATGCCGTGTTTCTTACTTCCTCAATCGAAGATTTCTTTCGCTCCTTTGCAGCTTTGTCGACATTTTTTACGTGAATAATTTTGACTTCTCCAGACTTGTGTCAATCTTCGGTCATTCCGCTCAACGTGTTTTTGATCAACAGTTTTGCCTCAAAGCAATCAAAACTGATTTCTTTTGTATAAAAACACGAAAAAAAAACGAAATCAAATATTCTGAATTAACAGGTTTAAGGTTTATTGGCAACGACGCCAGCTCCTGTATATTCTCATCTAGAAACATAATTACCATATCATTTTTGTCAAGCAATACTTTTTTCTCTTCTTGTCTTTTCATCTTCCCGCAACCTACTGGGTTTGCCTTAATCTTCCTGAAAATGAATGTTTTGCTGATAAGTTCAAATGTCAAAGCATCTCTATCAAGTTCAAGAGAATTGAGAAAGCTTAATGCTACTTTCTGCCGTTTTGTTCAAATGGGATGTTGTCTGAAAGACTCCAGCTATTTGAAAGAGAAAAAGTCTAACCCACGCCCCCGAACACGATATGGCACATTCGCCAATGGTGATAAATTCAAATAAATGCCGGTCTAAAAATAAAAATTGTTTCTTCACAGGAGACGTTTCTTTGAGCATTAAAGAGCAGAAAAAAATTGCAATCATGCAATTGTTTCAATTGTCAGCAAGATTTCCGCTAATGGGATGATACAGCCGGCTCTCATTTTGAAACTAATAAGATGGCAAGAAGGCTTCCATGAAACCCATACATCAAGTATATGCATCCTCATCTTTTTTATAAGGATGTTTAATAGCCGCCCTCATCTTCTCAGCCGGCTATTATAGCGCTCCTGTTTTTTTACAATTCAAAGAATTTGAATTGTATTGGGGCGCTGTTTTTTTTAAGATGTGTTCACACATTTTTCAATGACTTTGATCTTTCAAAACGGGATAAACAGGTAAAGCCAAGCGGGCATTAAGTTTCATTAGAGCCCCAACGTGGGCTTTAGTAGTCCTTCAAGTGCTTAGAATGGTGCAGCTGCTGGGATGGCCTTAATTGAAGGTTAAAAGGTCGTTTTTAGGAGTTTTTGGGCTCAAAATGCTGCAATTTTTCATGTTTTTTTGTGATTTTTTGAGTTTTTGTTTGATTAGTCTTAGGCTGAAGTTTTTAAAAGTTGACCAAGGCTTTTTTCGAGACAAATTTTCTTTTTATGACTATTTTATGAGAAATATGTTTTGGTACTATAAACAGAAACAAGCAAAATGATACCAATTTTTGCAATTTTTTTCAAATTTTTTGAAAATTTTTGTCATTTTTTGAGTTTTTCGAGCTTCAGGGGCCAAGGAATCTCCTTTGAGGTTTGATAATAGGGCACTGCATAGTTTCTAGTAACAACAGATTTGTTTTCAACATTTCAATGTCTCAAATTTTAGCACATTTTTGAGAAAATTTGCAATTTTTTTCAAGGTTTTCTAAAGTTTTTGTCAGTTTTTTGTATTTGTCCATTCTCAAGTACCAAAAACCTATTCTGGTCTGATGAAAGTTACTGCATGGTTGTTAGTTTCAATGGATTTGTTTTCAACAAATTAACCTTTCGAATGTTAGAAATTTCTTGATAAAATTTGCATTTTTAAAAGTTTTTCAAGAACATTTGTCTTTTAGTCAGTTTTTCTCACCTCAATAGCCAGCCAACCTCATCCAAAGTTTGATAGTATGTTATTAAATAGTTGCTAGGGGAAGTGAATGGTTTTCTATATTTTAATTGAAAGAATTTCTATTTTTTGAAATTTGAAAAATTTTCTGAAAATTTTTGCCTATCGCTCTTTGAGCCCATGAATTTTTGAAGGCTTGGAATTGGGTTACCGGATGGCGTCTAATAGCCTCTAGATACACAGAAACGATTCTGAAGATTTTAATATCATGATTTTCAGCCACATTTCATTAAAGTTTGCATTTAATTACATTTCTTAATTTTTGTCATTTACTGAGTTAATCGATGTTCAAGGGCCAATGAATTTTTTTCAGGTGTTGCAGATATAATCCTGGACCGATTTCTGAGACAAAAAATTTTGAAAATATTTTTGAGTTAGTATGTTTACAGGGATCAAATTGTGCCTTCGTGGTAAAAGCTTCAAGAGTTTTAGCAATGAGTATATTTTTGTGTATAATGAGTATAATATCACGATTTTCCGTAATCTTTCATTAAAATTTAAAATTGATTTCTTTTTTTGAATTTTTCGGTCATTTTCGAGTTAATCGATCTGCAAGGGCCTATGAATTTCTTTCAGTTATTGCAGATATAATAGAGGACAGAAACAAAAATTGGTTTTGAACATATTTTTGAAATAGGTATAATTAAAGAGATCAAATTTTGCCTTAGGGGTAAAAACTTGCTAAAGTTTTAGCAATGAGTGTATTTTTGTTCAGTTTTTTATTGTTTTAATTTCTCAGTTTTTGGGAGATAATTTTGTTTCCGTTTTTGCTGGCATTGTTCACGTGATCTGCTGGTCAGTTAGACTACTTCTAAGTTCTTCATTCAATTCTTTGAATTGTATTTCAGGACTTGTCCTGCTATGTTTTTATACTTCGTTGAATAAAAAAATGTTTCGCTTTACCTCAGTTTGCCGCTTTTTCAACATTTTGCGTGAAATCTTTTTGACTTCTCTAGGCTAGTTTCTCTCTTCTCTCTTTCTGCTAAAAGTGATTTTGAACATCAGTTGCTCTGCAAAACAATTGAAAATGAACAGAGTCAGTATAAAAAATTGAAGTCAGAAGTAGAAACGGGATAAACCCAAAAAGCCCAATTTTAGATGCCCGCTATTTGAACGTCGTTCCTATAAGTCTTAGTGACCATCTCTAATGCTTATTGGTATTGATAGTAGCCCCTGTAGCCTCTCTCTAAGAAACAGAAGTACGTTATGTTCAACTACGAAATGCCATAAAAATAAATCGGACTTAAAAAATGTTTTTGTACAAAATTTTTTTTTTCAATATCTTCTATTCTTTCAATCTCAATCATGTTTTTTGAAATCAACGGCGGCTATTTTCCGGCAATCTGCCGGGTATGTTTTTAATTGCTCTCGAACGAAGTTCATAGCAATTATTGTAAACGTGTGTGTCTTTTTTATGCAAAATTTGTGCTTGACAATTTTGACTTTTCGAGTGACTTTTACGCCCTTGACTTTTTGCGATTCGCGTGATCTAAATTCCTCTCTCAATCACAATTTCAAGCTGTTGAACTCAATTGGCGGCAAATTAATACTAAAATTCAAATGAAAAGTGCGCCAAAACTGGTGCCATTTTTTACTTTAAATCCCAATAGTGGTATATGTCAACCTCTAATGTGGTTATTTGAAGCCCACTATTAAACTCCTTAGTCCCATTTAAGCTCCTCTTCCCTCCCCCCCCCCGATTGAAGCAGGTTGCAATTGATTAGAGCTCCCCCTAGTCGTTCGAGAGCAATTCTTCCGACGTTTAGTCGGTTATGTTTGCAAACAAGCAAAACATTAAGAAAGCCCTGCACGTTGTTACCTGAATTCCTCAAAACGCTTAATTCTGACTCAAAACTTCGTTGGTTAAATGAAGATAGATTTTAAAAGTTTCTCTGCTTCCGGCTATTCACTTGACACTTTCAATTGCTCGATAAGTTTCACCTTCAAGAACGGTAGAAACATAGGTACGTTCCACAAGACATCAAATTGAGTCAGAACCACTTTAACTTGGTCACAGTAAATTTCTAAGTTCTCCCAAATTGATGGGACAGCATAAATACATACGATAGAAAAAGATCGATAACTTTTTGAATTTTCTGAGCTTCTTCCAGATTTTTTCAGTTTACCTCATCTTCTCAGCTGGCTATTACAATGGCCTATTTTCTATTATATGAACGAATAAATATTGGTTTCGCTTCACCGTAATTTATGTGTTGTTAAACATTTGCGTGAATTCTGCTTCTGCTTCACTTCTTAAGCTGGTTTGATTGTTCACTTATTCTGCTCATAGTGCTTATAAACAGCAATTGCTCAGCAAAACAATATAAGAGGAACAGAATCAGAATCAAAATACGGAATCAAAAATAGAAACAGGATAAACCCGTAAAAGCCAATTTCAGATTCCCACTATTTGAAAATTTTGCTCTTAAGTCTTAGCTACCGTCTCTAATGTTTATTGTTATTTATGTGAACCCCAGCATCCCCTCATTTAGAAACAAGAGAAAGCATATATATGGAGTGAACTAAAAAAAATGGAAATCAGAATATTTTTGTTTAAAAAATGAATTTTACGCTTTTACTTCTAATCTTCTAATCCCTATCAAGATTATGAGAATCAAGTGCGGCTTTTTCCGGCAATCTGACAAATACGGAATTTTATAAAATGGCTTTTCATTTGTTGTTTTTCAAAGTTTTTCTTGGTCTTTTGCAGGCAAAGTCTTTCTCTTATATCTGTTTTTTCAATTATTTATAATCGCCTCAGCTTCTCAGCAAGCTATTATTGCGCTCCTAAATTTCTTACTTCGAACTAAAATCTTTCGTGTTACTTCAGTTCATAGGTTGTTCAACATTTTGCGTGAAAACTTTTTGACTTCTCTAGGCTAGTTTCGCTTTTCGCTCATCCTGCTAAAAGTGTTTTCAGACAGCAATTGCGCAGCGAAGCAATTCAAAAGGAAAAGAGTCAGCATCAAAAAACAAAATGAGAAGTCGAAACGGGATAAACCCATGAAGCCCAGTTTTAGATGCCTGTTACTCGAACTATGTTCTTATGAATCTTAGTTACCATCTTTAATGCTCATTGGTATTGATACTGGCTCTTTTATTGTCTCACTATGAAACAGGAGTTTGATCAACTGCAAATTGACATCAAAATAGTTCGCAATTTGAAATTTTTTTCCTACAATAATTTTTTTCATTATTTTTTCTTTTCTTTCAATCCCAATCGTGGTTATGGGAATCAACGGCGGCTATTTTCCGGCAATCTGCAGCGTATGTTATTTTCTGATAGTGCAAATTCCGACTGAAAAAAAGCTGCGTCTTTTGCAATATTTCAAGTTTTTTGATGGACTAAGAAGGATTTTTTCAACGCTTACGCTTAAGATGTAAGGAAGACTAGTTTTGATTGCTCAAAACTGTTACTGGCCTCCTTAGCTTATTTAAATCTTGATGTAATTTTTAAGGTTCATTGTTGAAAGAAATTGGTTTGAATCAAAGGCTCTTAGTTGACCATTGTATGTTAATCGCAATTTTTGGGAAAACCTAAATACAGGGGGATAAAAACCGACCACATTTCGATTTAGAGTTAGCGAAAATCGATCACGCATGACAAATAACACTATCTCTAACCACAGAAAATTGTTCATTTTATCTTCAAAATGTTTACAAACAATTTTTTTTGATTAATAGCCTCACAGTGATAGCTGGGGCTATTCTTGGCCTTCTCTCGGTTTTCTACAATTCAAAGAATTTGAATCGTATTGGGGCGCTGTCTTTTTTTTTAAGATCTGTTCACACATTTTCATTTTTTTTTGAAGTCAAATTGGAGTAGTGATTTTGGTCACGCCGAAACAAGAAGTGGAGCGAAAATGCGAGTGGTTTTGCGACATGAAATTTTTTCACTTTAAATTTAAAGTAGAGTGAGAAAACGGTGTTTGAACAAAAATTCGCTTTCTCGCTAGTTTTTTGTTGTTCACATGCGGCAATTTCACTTTGATTTTTACAGTTTTTTTTTCAATTTTTTGGAACGGATTTTTTTCTGAATGGTTTTTCCAATCCATTCATAGTCCATTTTAGTTCTAGTTTTCTTTTTAGTCAATGAAAATTTTTTGAATTGTACGTCAGGATTTGTCCTGCTATGTTTTTTTTTATTTCGTTGTCACGATTATTGTTACGACCATATGACGTCACAACCACTTCAATTCTGCTTTTTGTTCATTCGTTAATGCAATTTCAACTGAAATACCTGCGTGACATCATTTTTCGCTCTTAGTGGAGCGAGTTTTTTTGTTCATTCGCGTGATTAAATTTTTGGTCACACTTGACTTACCTCACTCTCAAAATGACTTCCTCAATTTGAATTTGACTTTTGTTTACTTTATTTGAAAGAGATAAGGTCAAATGGATGTGTGTCACTCTACATGAAAGTTATCTGAGAGCAGCTAATAGAGGCGGCAAAAACTGATACAGATTTTAAAACAAAATCTAACATATCAGCCTTCAATGAAAAGACCATTTTTTTGGTCTGTCTTTTTTACTGTTTTTTTTGGGAATGCAGATCTACGAAGCTATTGCGGTTATTTTCGGGCAATCTGCCATCTATGTTATCTTTAGTTTGATTTTTGCCTCTGTTGGTCTCTTATATGGTCCTATTTTCTACAGCAAATTAATTGGAATTGCTTTTTTTGTAGCAAAAATTATTTTAAGTATTGGAGAAAAGAAATCGAATTAGCAATCATTTATACCACATCTTCAGGTTTTTGAAAACATTTTTCGCTGATTTCTACATTACTATGACAATTTAGAAGACGCTAATTTTATAAAATGTTGTGTTTTGACCAATGTTGTCGTTTTTGCTTGTTTTTCTTTTACTTGTCGAATTTTATTTTATATCCCATGCTTTTTTCATTTTCTCTTGCGTTAGTGATAGGAAGCATTGATTATCAATACTTTAACATCATATTAATTGTTCCGACCACACTTGCGGAAGGAGGAACTATATACTCAAATGGGTTTTTTTTTCTTCAGACAATTTTGAACGATCGATGTATTCATCGTAGAGAAAAGGGAGTGTTATTCATTAAAAAAATCGTCCAGCGTAGAATTCGAAATTGAAAAGATTCGTTGAAATTTGTTTGGAGGAGTTGTGGAGGATTGAACTTTTAAGTGAACACGGGATATTGGGCATGATTTTGTTCACTTTTAGTGTAATTTTTCTGAAAATTAAGAAATTTCTACAAAAATATTAAATTCAAAATTATATTTCACGCCACAAAATAATTCAATTTTGTTTTCCTAATAGACGAAAGATAAAGACTAGTTCTGGTGTCAGCGGGAAGTTTACTATAAAAAATTCGATTTATATTTGGGAGCTCTTTTTTTAGAAATTTTTTTGGTTTTTTTTTAATTCACATAGAGACTAGTCACTTTTCATATCCTCATATCATATCATAGCCTCATATCATATCATATCCACACATATCAGATCATATAACCTCATATCATATCGAGGTTTTATTAATTACAACGCTCATTTACATTCAAATGAAGTCCAATGAACAAAAAATTTGTTTTCAAGGATTCGCTCTTGTTTTTTTTTGTATTCGACTCTCAGTTTTTGTAATTTTAAATGATATTTTGATTTTTTAAGGTTCTACTAAATTTGTGAAGTTCTATGGCGTAAACTGGTTGACTAAAAAGGCAATAAGTATCGTAAGGAGCAATAAGTGAACCTATCTAGTGCTTGAATCAACAGCTAATGGCTATTAGGACTTTGAAAATAAATTTTTAATTTTTATTTTGATTTTAATTTTTATTTTAATAATCATAAACTTATTTTCGTGAACTGTAAGTCAGCCTCAGGAATGCCAGGAACCCCTTTTTTTAACTTATGCCAAAAAGAATCTGTTTAACGGTTTTATATTCTAACTATTTATTATAAGATTTCAATGCAAAAAGATTTCAAAATTTTTTTTATAAATTTTTGAACGCTTCGTATTTTTGGTTCCTTTTGAATTCTCATCACTTTATTCTAATGCTGATGGCTCCAATTGGCTTATGGAAGGCGTTCAATGGATCACAGATAAAAGTTTCGGAGAAAAACTTATGGTTTTAATCGCTTCGACACCTTCTCGCATTTTTCTAGTGAATTTTTAGATTTTGACTGTTTTTGTTGTTGTTGTTTTCATAGTCAATAACTTGTTTTAATGTTTTATCGGTGATTTAAGAATGACAAACATCCTTATTGTTGCCTCCAGGCTTAATTTAGCGTTTTAATGGCTTCCGTTGAAAGCTATTGAATTTTATGGCGTTGATACTGCGGGTTTTCTCAAAAACTTCGTAGTTTTAATTTGTTTCATATTTGTTGTCTTTTAAGTCAAACAACACAATTCCATTGCCTTTAAAAAACTCATTGAAAATTGGAAAGTTTTCACTAAAGAGTTAGTTCTCTAATGTCTTTGACACTTTTCTCGCATATTTTTTTGTGAATTTGCTGTTCTGCCTGTTTTTTTATTCTTCAGGTAGCCGTAAAATGACCGGTCTGATAAGCTTGTAATTGAATATTAAAAGAATGATGTTACTGGAAGCTGTCAATTATAGCGAATCGTCTTAAAGTTTATGATATTATACGTTTATAAAGATTTTTCAAGATTTTCAGTTTTGTGAAGTTCTTTTCTTCAACTTGTAAATTATTTTCATCATTGAGAGGTCCTATCCAATTCCTTGAATTTCCAAAAAAACATGTTTGCTGATGTTATTTTGCAACTGATTTTTTGCTTGTTGGACAATATGCGTTTTCATGCAAGTTTTTTGAGTGGTGTTTTTGTGTTTCCATTTTTTTCTTCTTTTGGCACATTCGGCTACTAAAAGATCCCAACGATTTTCAAACGGGGCCCAAATGAATTAACTTATTCTTGCAGTATATTTTTAGCTGAATTAGTGTAAATAAAAACTGAAAAAAATACACAATATTCAGATAATAGCTAATGTTTTTAATGGCTTCAATAATTCGTGTTTTCGCAAACTGTTTGTAATTTTTTGAGAATTTCTGCGTCTTTTGTCCGTTCCTGTGGCTAAGTCTAACCAAAGACAGGTCCCAGTGATTCCATGAAAAATTTTTAGTAATTTTATGAGGATATGTTTTGTTATAAGCTTTTGATTTTTTAGACTTTTGAATATATCTGTTTTAAAAATTGTTGATTGATTCTTGAATTTCGCCTAACTTTTTCTTCTTGTCGACTTGTTATCTAATCTCATTAAGGAAAACTTCCATCTGAAGTAGTTATAAAAAAAGTTAGTTTATGTAGGTAAGCTTTTATCTGATTGCATTTTGGCGTTGTTAATAGGTTCTTTTAAATTTAGATATTGAGTTCTTGCCGTGAAATTTTTGTTTTTGCTTATTTTGTTGCTTGTTTTTTTTTCTCGTAGTCTTATTAAAAGCAGACCTTTTGAGCGCTGTAATGAGGGATGGCATTATGTAACTTAATTAGTAGTTAAGTTTTGTAACGATTTTTTTTTACTCGAACATCTATTTTTGTTATCGCTTCATTTGGTTGACAATTGAGTCAAAAATGTAGATGAGCTCGGGTCGGTAAATCATGCGCAAACGGACATTAACGAAACTCTTTGTCAGAACTTGTTTTCATTCCTTAGAAGCGTCAAGTTTATATGTTTGTTTGGCTTGCAATGTTCAATTGATCTGCTGCTCAAATCAAAAGTTCTTAAGTTCTTAACTTTTGAATGATTATTGCTTTTTATCTTGCTTTGGTTTTTATTTAGTCGTCTGACGTTATTCTCGTTCTATTTTTGATTAAACAACAGAGAAGCAGAAAAAGTTTAATTTTTCGAATAACTTTGTTTTCACTCTAACACCATTGCTCGAGTTCAATCACTCGCTCTCTCCTTTCTTGGAAGAGGTTTTAGGTCATTTGCATGACTAAATTTTGATCATACTAGACATTTTTTTTTCAACAAAATAAATTTAACACTTTAAAATTTATGTTAGTTAGAGGTCAAAGAAACTCATTTGTGTAATGAAGGTTTCTATTAAAAAAGCTGCACTATAGGGTGAGTAAACAATGAAAAAGTCATATCAACTTATCTATGAATGTTTCCTCCAAAGTTTATGAGGCGGCATTAATGATTTCGTCAGCTAGTATCTCTATCTGTTCTACCTGTATTTAACGGCCCGCATGTCTTTTTTGCAGCTATTTCGGAAATCTGTCGGCTTTAGTTTTCAATATAAATCGCTGCAGAGATTTATAATAGGCTTTATTACCATAAGCGAAGTTGTCCCCCAATATATAAAGCTACAATCAGACCTCTCCGACTGAAAACGAGCCCAGCTGTTGTTTGACAACAATTCATTTGACATTTGTCAGTTAAGTTTGAAGTTTTCTTTTTTCTAACTTTAGGTTGTTACATTTCGATACAACAGCGCATGGAAACGCTTCTCTTTACTACGAATTGAAACAATTGTGCGATGTTTCTACGTTATACGAAGACTCATGCCCTAATGTGGTTAATCACGACACACTTGGGTTTCCCGAAACATTCAGAGTGCAGTTTCGATCATTCCAAAACGAGACAGGAATCCATCTCGGCTTCTTTTCCCTCTTATAGAACTTTAAGTTTTACATAAAACGGTTTGAAAGGTGTTTGAAAGTGCAATCACTTGTATATTGTTGGTACAATAAAGCGTGGGATAGATTAAATAGAAGCCCTACTTGTTGAAAAAATCTTGGCCTGAAAGATGAAGTATTGGAAAAACAAGTTTAAACGTCAGTTCGAGAGTTTATAAAGTTTGGTGTAATATTGTGGGAGACTAGGACTGCAAGTTTTTGGTCCCAAGTCCATATAAGAGATATACAAGTGTATGTTAGAAGTATATATATATATATATATATATAGATTTATTTGCGGCTTTCGTTGCAAGGGCATCGCATCGATTATCTTCAGTTTTTGTCGATCAAATTTCCGGCCTTTGAAGAAGAAAACTAACGCTTTTTAGGTTCAAAATTGACAAAAACCACTGAAACCTGCGAAACATAGATAAGGGCGTTGATCGGTTTGGAGAACAGACAAAAATTGACGATTTCTTACGTTTATTTTAGTTGCAACTCGGGTAGTGTATTAATTTTAATAGCTGACAAAAAGGGAAGAGAAAAATTGCCTGTCCAACAGTCTTCGCGGAACTGGAGGTTGAGCGAAAACCAGGAAAACAGAAAATGGAGGTGAAGAGTTTGAAAAGGGGTTACTTCGAAGATCTCTTCTACATGACATTCACAGGACTCGATGGACACTATGCAATCCCTTCATACGCTACTGAGAACTACGATCGCATGATTAGGACACTTAGAGAGTTGCAACACGAAAGCAGTAAGAAAATGCTCTCTTTGTTTATGTATAGGTTACGTGACTCTGATGAAGTTACTAAAACGTTCTACAATTAATTGAGAGCCGCTTGGTGGTTCTAGAAGGAAGTTGCCACTGCTGGGATCTGGCTTTTTAAATAATGCACGTTCGTGTAGCAAGAGTTCATTAACAAATATATTCTTTCTAGGTTGATATCGCAAACCAAAAACAATTGTGATAAAACGATTTCAAAACCGAAATGTCACCTGGTAAGGTTGTGTCAGGCCATTATGACTTTTGATAAGACCGTTTCAGGACAAAATAAGCACTGATCGACCCTTCTTCAGCATAATCCATCAGTAACAAGACTCAAAAAAATATTTGCCCGGGTCGAGAAAAAAATGGGGGGGGGGGTGTCAGATAAGCAGTGAAAAGTTGTTTTTTTCTCCGCTAAATTCGTACATATTTTTGCGGTGAAATGCGGCGAAATTATGTAATTTCACTGCTAGAGTAAGCAGTGAACTTACAAAAACCCACCACAGTTCACCCCTTACTACAAATTACATGGCCAACACGGATTCCAACCTCTCACCTGCTGGATGTCACCCACTGCGCCACCTCTCATTAAACTCTCATATCCATATTTGTTTTGAATTTAAATAAATTTCTCTACTTTCTGTAAAACATGTGCGTTGATTTTTCGTAAATTCCAAAACTTACGTGAAATTTACAAAACATTTCGTGAAATTACAAAACTTAGAAGTGAAATGTGGTGATTTTTTGTAAGTTCACCGCTTACTCTAGTGATGAAATTGCATAAACTCACAGCTTAAAAAAGTTTCAAAAAGATGTATCATTATTCGTGGGTAAATTTTCCGTTCATCTTTTAATAAATGTATCTTAACTTCTTTGGATAAAAACAATTCGAAGCGCTTCACTGATTCGAATTGTTTTTTAACACGTTTTTCAACACATTTTTCTAAGCGATGAATTATATAATTTCACCACTAATTTAGGCGGCGAATTTGTTTAATTTCACTGCATTCACCGCATATCTCACATAATTTAGACACTTTTTTCAAAGTTGTGAATTTACGTAATTTCACCGCTAAAATCAGCGCTGAAATTATGTATTTTCATCGCTAACAGGCGATAAAGTTTTTTTCACCTCATTCACCGCCTGATTTATGCAATTTCAACGCATTCACCGCTTATCCTACGAAATTTTCCACATTCTCCGCTTATCTTACATAATTTTGCGTTGAATGGCCATGACACCTTGAACTGGGTGATAAGTGAGCAATGCAATCAGTTTTTTTCAATAATATACGCTTCCAATGATCAGGTTTAAGTGCAGAAATACCAAATACTCTTTTGAAGTTGGTACAAATTCTTTTGTTGGGGACGTTGCCCCGAACTTTGTTTCCTCTGAGCAACCCTGGGGTAAAAAAAAAACTGCCAAACCTTTTTTTAGTTCGACTTAACAACCTGGTTATTAGAGCTGCGAAGCTGTTAATTGCCCGGAAGTGAAACTCAGTGTGAATTATCACATGAACAGAGTACTAGCCATCCCAGAAAACAGAATATTTTTAGACTGATTTGACGCTGATTCGCTCTGACACCAATCTCCGGGTGAGCGTAACTATATTGCTGTGCTCCTGTTTTTTTTTAAATCAAAGAGTTTGAATTGTAATCGGCGTTGTCTTTTCTCAAAGACCTGTTCACACATTTTTATAATTTTTGAAGTGAAATTGAAGTGATGATGTTGGTCTCGCCGAAACAGGAAGCGGAGCGATTAAGCGCGTGGAGCGTAGGAGATTAGGCGAAAACTGTGTAAGATTTTGCTTATTTTTGTTGCCGTTAGGCAAAAGTTCTCAATAAATTAAAACCAATTAAAACACTTAACAAAGGTACTGCAATATTTACTACACGTTACTAAGTACTCAAGGACCCCTGAACATTGATGAAAAAGGATTTTAGCTTATAAAAATACAAGAAAGGATTTTTTCTATAGTAAATTTGCAGTCAGTTTAGCTCTGTCCCACAGTTATGACCGCATTTTTTGAAGTTAACCTTGTCATATTTGCTCGAAACTAATTGAACACTGACTTCAAAAAAATGAGACGATAAGATACATGCGCAAAATGATCTTTTTTACATCTTTTTACATCTTTTTACAACCAACAATAATATTGAAAAGACAATTTTGTTGACTGTTACTAACGAAAAAGTGACTCATTTAATTTTTTAAAACAAAAATGGAATTATTTTAAACAGTTCAGAGCTATATGGCAAAGGTAACAACGAAAAAAAATTTTGCTCTAATTGTGGGACATAACTAAACTGAAATGATGCAATTTTGCAATACAAAATATCTTGATATTGTTTTTTCAGAAGCTATTATCACCCTCCGACAATCATTACGGACAACTGAGTACTTTGTAGCGTCAAGCTGATCTTAAAGTAACGTCTCTTAAAACGTTTTTGCTAATTTTCTAGAAAGGGTTAACTGAAATTTTTTGCCTAACGACTATAACGGCTAAAAAAATTGGCTTCGCGTAATCGAGCTTTCGTCTAATACTCCTTCTCCCAAGCTAGTGGAATAGCTGAATATCTTTCATTTTAACTTTAAAGCAGATCCAGAAAATTGTGTTTGAACAAAAATTTTCATTCTTGCTTCTGGTTTTTTGTTCACATGCATCGATTTCACCTTAATTTTTATTCTTTTTGATTGCTCTCGAAGAACGTTTGAAGCAATTATTGTAAAGTTTTTGCGACTGTCTTCAAAACAAAATATTCATTTGTCGCTTTTGCGCTTTTGTTCTATATTTTTTTGGACTTTTTGTGACATTTTTGCAATTAAGTTCTTCATTTTTCAGTGATCTTTGTTGCTCTAATTTTGAAATATTGTTCGCTGCTTAAAAGGATTATGAGCGAAAAAAATCCTCTGTAGCTGAGTGAGTAAGATGGCAAGCTGCAAATCTGGAGGTTCACATTTGCACCCCAGTGGTTATTTTTGCTCCCATAAATCATTTACAACCTATGTCCTATCTAAATTAAATTGCTCTTGTCTGTCGCTCGAGAGCAACACATCCTGTTTTAGTCGGTTTATGTTTTCATTTCTGTTTTTGGATAATTTTCTCAGTGGTTTTCACAGTCAATTCATATTTTATTTAATGTCTATAGTCTTTGTTTTATCAATGAAAATTCTTTGAAATGTAGGTACGAACTTTTCCTGCTATATATTTTTTTTATCTTGTCATCGGACGCTTTTTTGTCTTCATTTTTTTGCTCGGGTAAGTTGGAAAAAACATTTTTTTTTCAAATGACACCTTCTTCTCATAGACGACGTTCCCGCTCGATGTGACATTGTTAACTCTCTCTAGTAAAATTTTTAGATCATTTGCGCGATTAGATTTTGATCAAACATGGATTAGATCAAGTTTGGATAAAATTTGGATTTAGGTTCCTGATAAAAATGCTTCTGTTTAATGAAACTTAACATTTCTTATTAAATTATTGCTTAATATTTCTTACATACTCTTTCGGCTTCAATAATTTTTGCAACTTATATCTGTTGTCGGTTTCTCTCTGTTTTATATGGCTCGCAAGTCTATCTGCCAGATATGAATCAAAGCCGTCCTTTTAAAAGAATAATACTTGATCTAAACAGCCGGTTATTGATTGGACGATTGTCTTGGTAATTCATTTTTCCATAGAAAAAAATTGCTCACAATCAAGCATACTTGCAAACTTGTTGTTAAAAAATTTAATCATGGGCCTCAGTTTCCGTCTGCAAAAAGATTCATTTTCTTTTTTTTTCGTTAAAAGATGATTCAAAGATAAGTTTAAAACACTGTCAATATTATTTACTATTCAGACAAATTTTGGACCAAAAATATAAAAATTTAATGGTAAAATGACAAAAAGAAAGCAATAATTCTTTGCCAGCTTTTTTTGTCCAAACAAAATTTTATCTCATTTGCTCTGACTTTGTAGCAACTATTAATTGCTCTCAAACGAAGTT
Source organism: Convolutriloba macropyga (assembly GCF_964194025.1). Lineage (NCBI taxonomy): Eukaryota > Metazoa > Xenacoelomorpha > Acoela > Convolutidae > Convolutriloba > Convolutriloba macropyga. The sequence goes on from NC_134479.1 coordinate 31,764,310, forward strand.
TATAGCAATTATATTAGTCGTGTCGGTCTTTTTTATGCGCATTTTTTACTTGACCAATTTTTGGTCTGACCCATTTGACTTGATGTCCTCAAAAACGAGATAAACAGGTAGCGCCCAGCGGCCCCACCCACTGCGCTCACCTCACACCCCTTCAATAAAGCTAAATCTAGCCTTAATAGACCATGGCTAGCTACTGACAACGCCAACCGCTCGCCGGTCGTTTGAGAGCAATTTGCCCGACGTGAGTCGAATATGTTATTAGTTTTTTAATCTTTTTGCAAAGCGAAGACGAGTATTGGCATTAACAAGGGTTTTTTGACTGAAATAAGTCTAAGAGAAGAATTGTAAATTCTCTCTTTTCGAGCTACTGCCCCTGTTTTTGAACGTTGACTTCTGTTTTCTGAAACTGACCTTCATCAATAGCTTCATTTGTAACGCAAAAAAAAACTGCTGCTAATATTCAAAGTGGAAAGGTCATTTTTGAAAACTTTGGTCCCACATAAATCCTTTATTCATATCTAAACTACAGATCAACTGAATACTAGAAATACCCTGCCTATCACTCCCCCGCACGACCATCTACATACCCCCTACATTCCCACCTCAACAACCCCTACACCTACCCAACAACTACGCCTTACCTGCCTACCCATTGGACCCCAATCTACACGACAACCTGCACCGACCCGTTCCTTAGTCCCCCTCCCCACGCCTACCCCGCCCCACCACCACCACCGCCACCACCACCACCAAACTATCCGTGACCTCCTATGTAACTCCCCTCATACGTACGCCCCCACCCCCACCCCGCCCCCCATATACACCTACCGCCGGATTCTCAATCAAAATTGGTTGTTTTTTACTATAAGTTGCTGTGTTAGTTTTTTTATATTACTGAAATAGATTTTTTTTCTTCATGTGCTTTTATTGAAGACCTCTTCGAACCATTTCCGGTTTTCTTAACATTTTTAAGTGAAATTGGCTTCATCAATTTTCATCTGAACCTTTTGAGTTTTATTCCTCAAGAACGGGATACACAAGTAACGCACGCAAGGTATTAGGCTCTTTTAGATCCTTACGCCTTGCTGGTTTCTGGGAAAGTGATTCATTAAACTATATGAGCAGACAAATTTTCTTTACCTGATTTTAATTTACCTGTCTTATCAAATTTGACAACCTCAGTCACCCCCTTTCGACACCCCCCGCCAATAACTACCACTCACCCACCTTTACCCCCTCTCCCCCCCCCCAAAAAAATATGTCCAGCTCCCTCCATCTCTCCCAACCTTACACCTTCCCCCCTCCCCCCTCTCGTCCAGCTCTCCCAACCTTACCCCGCCCCTCCACCTCTTGACCCTGCTCAAAAGTTTGACCCCCCAATCTACTCCACTCACCCCCTCCCAATACTATCATCCTTAAGATCTAGATAGCTACTATCTAAACCAACTGTGCCATTCGTTTGCGAGCACTTGATCGACGTTATTTGGTTATGTTTATTGTTTCAATGTTTTGTGTTTGGTTAGTCCAACGATTATTCAATAATTTTTATAGAATATTTTGACTTGCAAAAGCTATTTTCATACTTCGCTAAGTCTGCTCAAAATGATTTAAAACAACAGTTGCTCATCAAAGCAACCTAAAATTCCAAATGTTTTTTCCAAAATTTCATTTCTCGCTAGTCCTTTTTTGTTCGCATGTGGCATTTTGACATTGATTTTCTTTTTTTTTTAATTTTTATGTGATTTTTTAGAAATGGTTTTCCCAGTTCACTCATAGTCCGTTCTAGGTCTGGTTGTTTGCTTGAAAATTTTTTGAATTGTACATCAGGACTTGTCCTGCTATGATTTTTTACTTCGTCGAACAAAAAAAAGTGTTTCGCTTTACCTCATTTTGCCGCTTTTTCACCATTTTGCTTGAAAACTTTTTGACTTCTCTAGGCTAGTTTCTCTTTTATTTCGTTCTGCTAAAAGTGAATTTGAACATCAGTTGCTAAGCAAAGCAATTCAAAATGAACAGATTCGGTATAAAAAATTGAAGTCAGAGATAGAAACGGGATAAACCCATGAAGCCCAATTTTAGATGCCCGCTATTTGAACGTCGTTCCTGTAAGTCTTATTTACCATTTCTAATGCTTATTGGTATTGATAGTAGCCCCTGTAGCCTCTCTCTAAGAAACAGAAGTATGTTCGACTACGAAATGCCATCGAAAGAAATCGGACTTAAAAAATGTTTTTGAAAAAAAAATCCTTTTTTTTTCAATATCTTCTATTCTTTCAATTCCAATCATGCTTATTGGAGTCAACGGCGGCTATTTTCCGGCAATCTGTCGGGTATGTTTTGGATTTAAAACAAATTGAGACCAACATTACAGACAAAAAACAACGATAATCGACACTTCTTACGTCAAATACCGACAAAAACGATGATAACCGAGATTTCCTACATAAAAAACCGACGAAATTCAACAAAATTCGACAAAAAAACGACGCTTCTTGCGTCGATTTCGTCGCATTTTTTCAACTCGGCAGGTTTTGATGTCACTCTTCAGTTTTTTTTTATATGCATGACGTCATTTGTTACGTTTAATTGAGTTTTTAATGAATTGATTATTAATTTTTGCGTAAAACGCTTACCTCACTTTTATGAAGGAAGTTCAATTTTATTTAGCTTTATCAGTTTCCTGATTGGTGTTTTAGAAAAAGTTCCCGCTGATTTTCTGCTGAAGTATGCGTTTAAAAGCCGAAACGGACCTCCCGCGACCCTTCTGATGCATCACCTAAAGTTCATATTGGAAATGTTTGAACTTTCTACTGGCAACGCGATTGAAACTAAATATGCGTTTGAATTGCTCCGGCTGCTACATATTATACATTTGATTGAATACGATGCATCGGGAAGAATTGGCCACTTTCCTGTAATGCGACGGATGCACCAATTTCTCAAGTAAGCTTATGAAATAAATACGCTCCACACAAAATGACCATGAGAAGACCATTTTTGACATATGACCATGTAAACACCATGCTTGACACAAAATACCATTGAAAAAAATATTTGTGGCCCAAAATGCCGGTGAAAAGACCATTCTCGACACAAAATGACCATGAAAAGACCATTTTCGACCTAAAATGACCATGACAAGAACATTTTTGACCTAAAATGACCATGAAAAGACCATTTTCGACATAAAATGACCGTGAAAAGACCATTTTCGAAGACCTAAAACGACCATGACAAGACCATTGTCGACATATGACCATGTAAACACCCTGCTTGACACAAAATATCAAGGAAAAAACAATTCGTGGCCCAAAATGACCGTGTAAACACCACGCTTGACACAAAATGCCAATGAAAAAAGTATTTGTGGCCCTAAATGACCATGCTAAACCCAAATTGACCATGAAAAGACAATTTTTGGCATAAAATGACCATGAAAAGACCATTTTCGACCTAAAATGACCATGACAAGCAAATTTTTGACAAAAATGACCATGAAAAGACCATTTTTGACATAAAATGACCATTAAAAAAACCATTTTCGACCTAAAATGACCATTAAAAGACCTTTTTCGAACTAAAATGACCATGACAAGACCATTTATGACCTAAAATGACCATTAAAAGATCATTTTCGACATATGACCATGTAAACACCATGCTTGACACAAAATATCAATGAAAAAACAATTCGTGACCCAAAATGACCGTGTAAACACCATGCTTGACATAAAATATCAATGAAAAAACAATTCGTGGCCCAAAATGACCGTGTAAACACCATGCTTGACACAAAATGCAAATAAAAAATATTTGTGGCCCTAAATGACCGTGAAAGGACCATACTTGACCCAAATTGACCATGAAAAGACCATTTTCGACATAAAATGACCATGAAAAGACCATTTTCTGCCTAAAATGACCATGACAAGACCATTTTTGACATAAAATGACCATGAAAAGACCATTTTTGACATAAAATGGCCACAAAAAGACCATTTTCCACCTAAAATGACCGTGAAGAGACCATTTTCGACGACCTAAAATGACTACGAAAAGACAATTTTCGACCTAAAATGACCGTAAGAAGACCATTTTCGACGAACTAATATGACCACGAAAAGACCATTTTTGGCCTGAAGCGACCATGAAAAGACCATTTTCGACATATGACCAGACTATGATCAGACTCAAGTGCGCTAGAAGAGGCTATGATCAGACCCAGTTGCTCTTGACGCATTTATGGTAGGACCCAGTTGCGCTTGTAGCCATTTATGAATAGACTGAAGCGGATTCAAGAACAGTTCTGATCAGACTCAAGTGCGCTCGAAATATTCTGATCAGAGAAAGATTTTACTTATGAACAAATCTCTTAATTTTGCTATGATATACTAATTTCATAAAAACTGATGTTTGCAGTATTTAATTCATCTAAGGAAAAATCAATTATAAAACTTTTGCTCAAGAAAATGAAACCCAACTGTTGAGAACAAGGTTTATTTAGTGTACCGTTTAGTGTATACTTCTGAATCAAAGGATAAATTTAGACAGCTTTGCATAAAAAACATTGTGGTGTCTAGTTGATCAAAATTCCCTCTGAAGGGGACCGGTGTTTGCTATCAGCTAGACTTCCTTTTTTTGATCAGAGCTATCGGACTTTAGATGAATTATCTGATCAGAACGCTGCTCTATTGTTGCCTCTTGGCAGAGCCAACATCTCTCAGTAAAAAAACAAAAAATGAAATATAAAGCTCGAAATGGTCCCTGATCAGACCCAATTGCGTTCGAAAACAGTTCTGATTAGGTCCAAGTGCTTTCAAAGAGTTTAATGATCAGACCCAATTCCGCTGGATGCCGCCTCTGATCAGACCAAAGTGCGCTCGAAGAGGTAATGATCAGACCCAAATGAGCTCGAATTGGCCTCTGATCAGACCCAAGTGCGCGCGAATTCGCCTATGATCAGACTTTTCAGACCAAAATGACCTCTGATCAGACCATCTCCAGACCATCGACCAGACTGTAGTGCGCTCGAACTACCATCCAGACCCTGTAATTTTGGTCTGAGAACACACGGGTGTGCACTCGACTGGGTCTGATCATAAACCAATTTGGGTCTGGACCTCAACCTGGGTTGCACTCTAAACAGTTCACATAAAGTTACCTGAAAAGTTTAACTGAAAATACCTGAACAGTGAAGGAAGATATGTCTCACCTGAACTCCACCTGAACACCCCTGAATATAAACTACCTGAAAATTTCAGTTATCACGGCCTGAATTATTACCAGAAATTAGCAGAAACCTACTAAGAAAAATTAATTTAACTGTAGCTGTAAAATCTGATGTTCAACACAGATTGAGGTCCAAACCCAAATTGGTTTAAGATTAGACCCAGTCAAGCGCACACCCGTGTGTTTTCTAGACCAAAATTACAGAATTTGGACGGAAATTCGAGCGCACCACAGTCTGGACGATGGTCTGGAAATGGTCTGATCAGAGGTAGTTTTGTTCTGAAAAATCTGATCATAGGCCAATTTGAGCGCACTTGGGTCTGATCATAACCTTTTCGAGCGCACTTGGGTCTGATCAGAAATGTTTTTGAAAGCAATTGGGTCTGATCAAGGACAAATTCGAGCGCCTTATTTTTTCATTTTTTGTTTCTTTTTAACTGAGATGTAAGCTTTGACAGGAGGTAACAATAAAGCAGCGGTCTGATCAGAGACTCATCTAAAGTCCGATAGCTCTGATAAGAAGAAAGGAGTCCCACTGATAGCAAAGGGCGGTCCCCGTTCAGATGAAACTTTGATCAACTGGAGACCACGACGTTTCTTAGGGAAAGCTGTCTAAAATCATCCATTGAATCAGAAAAATACACTAAACGGTACACTAAATAAAATTTGTTCTCAGCAATTGAGTTTTGTTTTCTTTGGCAATATTTTTATTATTGATTTTTCCTTAGATGAATTAAATACTGCAAACATCAGTTTTTATGAATTGAATATATTATAGCAGAATTAAAAGATTCAATCATAAGTAAAATCTTTCTCTGATCAGACTGTTTCGAGCGCACTTGAGTCTGATCATAACCTCTTCGAGAGCACTTGAGTCTGATCATAGTCTGATTGAGGTCTGGGCAATGGTCTGAACTTGAGTCTGGACCATGGTCTGAAGGTGGTCTGATCAGAACGCCTTTGGTCTGAAAAGTCTAATCAGAGACCCTTTGTGTCTAGAAAATCTGATCAGAGGTTTCTTGGGTCTGGAAAGTCTGATCACGGTTAGTTTCCGTTTGGAAAGACTAATCAGAGGTAATTTCGGTCTGCAAAGTCTGATCAGACAAATTTTTTGGGTCTGGACCTCCAGCTGGGAAGTGAAGCGCCCAGAAATTTTCATAGAAATTCAGGCCAAAGCCATATCTTGAAAATTGTCAGAGTTTTGAAACTCACTCCACGCTCAAACGTTTATCAGAATATTCCACGATAAACACACAAATGTCATTAAATGAATTTATATGTTCGAAAAGAAAATATTGGACAGGCGCAGTTGTAGCGAACCAAGTAATTCAAACTAAAAACAACAAAATGATGGATCAGCAACTCTTTCAAGAACCAATGATCCAAAAAGCAAAGACAAAAAACAGAAAAACATTGGTAATGTTGATTTTAGTTGGAACATTGTTAGAAAACTGGTAATGAGGAGTAGACAATTAGTTCAATTTTTTTTAAAAAAAGGCGCAGGCTGTCAATATTAAAATTTACGAATATTAGCAAATTAATATAGCTGTGGTCATGAAATGGGGGGGGGGCAATTTTGCCATATTTTAATAGTAATCTCGGGTTAAATTTTCACTTAATTATATTTTGCAGGTGTTTCCGCCATTTAATTCACGAATGGAAATTCTACTCAGCAGCATGGGCAACTCCAGCTCTAATAGAAAAGTACGAAAAATTCGTCTAAACTAATCCATTGAATCAGAAATATACACTAAACGGTACACTAAATAAAATTTGTTCTCAACAGTTGAGTTTTGTTTTATTTAGCAATATTTTATTAATGATTTTTTTCCTTAGCTGAAATAAATACTGCAAACATCAGTTTTTATGAAATGAATATATTATAGCCTGAATTAAAAGATTCGATCATAAGTAAAATCTTTCTCTGATCAGACTGTTTCGAGCGCACTTGAGTCTGATCATAACCTCTTCTTGCGCACTTGAGTCTGATCATAGTCTGATTGAGGTCTGGGCAATGGTCTGAAGGTGGTCTGATCAGAATGCCTTTGGTCTGAAAACCCTAATCAGAGACCCTTTGTGTCCAGAAAGTCTGATCAGAGGTATCTTGGGTCTGGAAAGTCTGATCAGGGTCAATTTCCGTTTGGAAAGACTGATCAGAGATAATTTCGGTCTGGAAAGTCTGATCAGACGAACTTTCGGGTCTGGACCTCCAGCTGGGAAGTGAAGCGCCCAGAAATTTACATAGAAATGTAGGCCAAAGCCATATTTTGAAAATTGTCAGAGTTTTGAAACTCACTCCACGCTCAAATGTTTATCAGAATATTCCACGATAAACACACAAATGCAATTAAAAGAATTTACATGTTTGAAAAGAAAATATTGGACGGGCGCAGTTGTAGCAAACCATGTAATTCAAACTAAAAACAAAAATGATGGATCAGCAACTCATTCAAGAACCAATGTTCCAAAAACCAAAGACAAAAAACAGAAAAACATTGGTAATGTTGATTTTAGTTGGAACATTGTTAGAAAATTGGTAATGAGGAGTAGACAATTAGTTCAATTTTTTTTTAAAAAAGGCGCAGGCTGTCAATATTAAAATTTACGAATATTAGCAAATTAATATAGCTGTGGTCATGAAATGGGGGGGGGCAATTTTGCCATATTTTAATAGTAATCTCGGGTTAAATTTTCACTTAATTATATTTTGCAGGTGTTTCCGCCATTTAATTCACGAATGGAAATCCTACTCAGCAGCATGGGCAACTCCAGCTCTAATAGAAAAGTACGAAAAATTCGTCTAAACTAATCCATTGAATCAGAAATATACACTAAACGGTACACTAAATAAAAATTGTTCTCAACAGTTGAGTTTTGTTTTATTTAGCAATATTTTATTAATGATTTTTTTCCTTAGCTGAAATAAATACTGCAAACATCAGTTTTTATGAAATGAATATATTATAGCCTGAATTAAAAGATTCGATCATAAGTAAAATCTTTCTCTGATCAGACTGTTTCGAGCGCACTTGAGTCTGATCATAACCTCTTCGAGCGCACTTGAGTGTGATCATAGTCTGATTGAGGTCTGGGCAATGGTCTGAAGGTGGTCTGATCAGAACGCCTTTGGTCTGAAAACCCTAATCAGAGACCCTTTGTGTCCAGAAAGTCTGATCAGAGGTATCTTGGGTCTGGAAAGTCTGATCAGGGTCAATTTCCGTTTGGAAAGACTGATCAGAGATAATTTCGGTCTGGAAAGTCTGATCAGACGAACTTTCGGGTCTGGACCTCCAGCTGGGAAGTGAAGCGCCCAGAAATTTACATAGAAATTCAGGCCAAAGCCATATTTTGAAAATTGTCAGAGTTTTGAAACTCACTCCACGCTCAAATGTTTATCAGAATATTCCACGATAAACACACAAATGCAATTAAAAGAATTTACATGTTTGAAAAGAAAATATTGGACGGGCGCAGTTGTAGCAAACCATGTAATTCAAACTAAAAACAAAAATGATGGATCAGCAACTCATTCAAGAACCAATGTTCCAAAAACCAAAGACAAAAAACAGAAAAACATTGGTAATGTTGATTTTAGTTGGAACATTGTTAGAAAATTGGTAATGAGGAGTAGACAATTAGTTCAATTTTTTTTAAAAAGGCGCTGGCCGTCAATATTGAAATTTACGAATATTAGCAAATTAATATAGCTGTGTTCATAAAATGGGGGGGGGCAATTTTGCCATAATTTAATAGTAATCTCGGGATAACTTTTCACTTAATTATTTTCTGCAGGTGTTTCCGCCATTTAATTCACGAATGGACAGCCTACTCAGCAGCATGGGCAACTCCAGCTCGAATAGAAAAGTACGAGAAATTCGTGTGCGATGTCTACCACGGAGTCTACTGGAAACGTTGCAATGTCACAAATTACATGCTCCCTCAAAACCAAGGCGTGATTTGTGACCGATATCGGAATAAAATGAAGGAAGAACTGTTGGCTAACGAGTTTAACAAGTTCATTGATGCCAATTACTAGCAATGACATGGCTCAAAATTCCGTCGATTTGTGAACCTCCTGCTCTCCCAACCCATAATTATGAACAATTGTTTTGTTTTCATTAGGCTGTGAGAAGAACAAATTAATGAACGTGCTTGTGCTCTAGCGATGAACTTTGCGATATAATAAGAGATAAGCCTTCCAAGACAAGCAAATCACGATAAAAGTGAGAAAAAGGTTTGTTATAGTGAAAATTCGAAAGTCGATAAAGCGAAAAAAAAAAACATTTGTATTAAGTAGCATGTGCCGTTAGCAACATAATCAAGAGAACGGTGAGAGAGCATAAAAAGCAATCTGAACAGGGTAGTTTCAATTTATTTATATTTTTTTCATGGGGGGTGAGAATTGAAAAGAACATGAGATTTTACAAGGGGATTCTATGAGAAGCTATGATTGAGGTGAAGACAAAAAAAATATTTCTTTCATAAAACAAATTCTTTCATAAAACTTTTTCTTCTGTTTCGCTTAACTATTGAATTTATCTGATGTAATTGTCACTTGATTGTTAATTAATTGTTAACTTTATGAGTTCAAACTTTCGGATTCGCTCTGCAAACGAAATTTTGAGCGATTACTGTACTCTTATGTGTCTTTACTATGCAAAATTTCTGATGGAGCGTTTTTATTCTAGAACAATTTTTTGGCTTACTTGTCTCATCGATCAACTCTTTACTCTTAACTTCTTGACCTGTGCTGGATCGAACCTACGCTTATTCAAAATATAAGCAACCAAGTAATGCTGCTCATTTGGTAGTTACTATAATGAAAGCTTATCGAAAAATGAACCAATTTTTCTCACTCAAAAACCTACCATTGGTCTATAATATACCATAATAACATCATTTAGAGCCCAATAGTGAATTTATTCAAGATATTATCACTTGAAAGTAATTCAACCCACGCCAGTCGTTTGAAAGCAATTCTCCTAAAGTTAGTTAATTTATGTTATTAATAGCCGCCGTCAGTTTCTCAACGGCTATTAATTAAGCGCTCTCTTTTTAATTGCTCTCAAACGAAGTTTGTAAGTTTGTAGCAATTATATTAGTCCTGTTGGCCTTTTTATGCGATTTTTCGCTTGACCATTTTTTTGTCTGACGCTTTTAAATTTTCGTCTTAAAAAAACGGGATAAACAGGTAGCGCCCGGCGGGCATTAAGTGCTCTTAGAGCCTTTCAGCCCTGTTTCAGCTCAAACAGTTTTGGAGACTTATACTTATGGTGTGAAGGGCGGTTCTTAGAGGTTGAAGACCCCCCCCCACTGGTGACCGCCCACTATTGCCCCCACACCACACCCGCGCGCTGATACCCCCACACCCACCCTAATGTTGCACCCCCACACCCCCCCCCCCCCCCCCGAATCAGCCCTCGGTGCAAACCCAATTTTGTTACTAACAATTTTTTTGGGACATGGAAAAGTTTTTCAACTTTTTAATGTCACATGTTGCGGATGCAACTTCAAGATGGCTAAATACGGAAGTTAAGATGATTTGCCGCAAAAAACTTGACTTTATGTCCCACATTGCTAACTGTCAGTTACCAAAAACATGGAAACAAAGCATCTGAATTTGACTTTTTCAATGCTAGAAATAAATTTTCACTACATATTAATGGTAACTAACCGACCTTCAACCTTCTGATGTTACAATTACAGACGCTAACGATTACGTGGTTGTGACAAGAGCAGACAACGATCTCCTGCATGGATTTTTTACTGGAATCAGATGTCACCAAGAACAATTTTTTTTGGAAGTTGGGTTTCAGACGTCACCCCTACAAGAGGTTCTAGTTTTTTTACTGGTTTCAGACGTCACCAGCAGAAGTCCGCCCGAGGTCTCAGACGCCACCTCTGATGTCCTGTTCCCCGGTTAGATCGAGCCAAAAATCTCTAATTTTTTCGACAAAAAGCCACCAAAAAATTGAAATTTGTCCCCCAAAAACCTGTTTTCTGCTACTATAACACCTCGATTGATAAACTTTGACTAGTTTTATTTTTCTAATAGCAAGTAAAAGCAATTTAACTACTTTGAAAGGAAAATTTGGCGAGAAAATGGCCAAAAGTCAGAAAAACGGTCGCAAAATCAGAAAAACCAAAAAATCCATTTTGATTTTCTGATTGCATATTCTAAGGAAATACCAAAAAAGCCTTCGAACTATTTTTTTTTTAGCTAGTTTTCAAATAGCGAGAAGGCCATTCTAGTCGATATGTCATACTGGAGTCTTAGAAACAAGAAATGTTAGGAAATTTTTTCTGAAATCAGAAAAATGAAAAAACCCATTTTGATTTTCTGGCACCATATCTTATTGATTCACAAAATAAACTCTTAAACTATCTCTTTGAGTTAGTTTTGCAGTAGCCAGAAAGCTATTTTGGTCGATATTGTATACTGAGTCATCAAAAACGAGAATTGTTAGAAAATTTTTTCTGAAATCAGAAAAATCAAAAAACCCATCTTGATTTTCTGACCCCATATCTTATTGATTCACAAAATAAGCTCTTAAACTATCTCTTTGAATTAGTTTTGCAGTAGCCAGAAGGCTCTTTTGGTCGATATTGTATACTGAGTCATCAAAAACGAGAATTGTCAGAAAATTTTTTCTGAAATCAGAAAAATCAAAAAACCCATTTTGATTTTCTGGCCCCATATCTTATTGATTCACAAAATAAACTCTTAAACTATCTTTGTGAGTTAGTTTTGCAGTAGCCAGAAAGCTATTTTGGTCGATATAGTATACTGAGTCATCAAAAACGAGAATTGTCAGAAAATTGTTTGTGAAATCAGAAAAATCAAAAAACCCATTTTGATTTTCTGACCCCATATCTTATTGATTCACAAAATAAACTCTTAAACTATCTTTGTGAGTTTGTTTTGCAGTAGCCAGAAAGCTATTTTGGTCGATATAGTATACTGAGTCATCAAAAACGAGAATTGTCAGAAAATTGTTTGTGAAATCAGAAAAATCAAAAAACCCATTTTGATTTTCTGACCCAATATCTTATTGATTCACAAAATAAACTCTTAAACTATCTTTTTGAGTTAGTTTTGCAGTAGCCAGAAAGCTATTTTGGTCGATATAGTATACTGAGTCATTAAAAACGAGAATTGTCAGAAAATTGTTTGTGAAATCAGAAAAATCAAAAAACCCATTTTGATTTTCTGACCCCATATCTTATTGATTCACAAAATAAACTCTTAAACTATCTTTGTGAGTTAGTTTTGCAGTAGCCAGAAAGCTATTTTGGTCGATATAGTATACTGAGTCATCAAAAACGAGAATTGTCAGAAAATTTTTTCTGAAATCAGAAAAATCAAAAAAAACCATTTTTATTTTCTGACCCCATATCTTATTGATTCACAAAATAAACTCTTAAACTATCTTTGTGAGTTAGTTTTGCATTAGCCAGAAAGTTGTTTTAGTCGATATAGTACACTGGAATCTCAAAAAATAAGAAAGATCAGGAATTATTTAAAATTTTTTCTGAAGCCAGAAAAATAAAAAAAAAATCCTTTTGATTCCTGACCTTATATACTGTCTATTTGAAGTTTGAACTCTTATGCTAGCCCTGTGAGTTAATTTTACACTGGAAAGAAAGCTATTTAGGTCAGTACATCGAATTGTGATCTCAATAACGCGAATTGCCAAGAAAACTTTTTTGAAATCAGAAAAAAAAAATTCGAAAAATAGTTTATATTTCTGACTACACATCGCCTTGAAAGCAAACCAAGTTGTCAAACTAGCCCCCTGATTTACCGTGCAATTGCCGAAGGTTGATATTTAGTTGATATATGAGTCAGCCTCAGAAAAAAAAAGAGAAGTTAAAAAGGCCTTTCGAAAAAAGAAAAGAAAAACGGTTTCGATTTTTTCGGACTGCACAAAAAAAACCTAAATTGTGAATCAAACAGTCTAACTCATTTTTTGAGTAAGATTTTGAAATTGTCTCAAAATTTTTCTTTTCGAATATATTATATCCGGAGTCTGGAATTAATAAGAGTTACAGAAAAAAGTTCGAAACAGGTTTCTTTAAAAAAAGAAAACACTTATTACAAAATCCCAAGAACACCTCCGATAAAGAAAGCAAAACACATAAAACAACTTCCCAACTAGAATAAAGCTTTGATTTTTTGAAAGATTTGCAAAACGATATATATAAAACATAGCCTTCAGCAGAAAAAAAAGCAAAAAGTTTTCCCCTGTTAACTTTAAGAACCGTTTAATTTTTTCCTTGTCCGCGGTCACAAACGTCACCGAGAAGAAGTCCCTATTCCCCTGCTGGTCTCAGTAGTCACCAATCAGAAGAACAAATTTTGCACGGTTCCAGTAGTTACCGAGAAGAAATCGATAATTTTTACTGGTTTCAGAAGTCACCATTGTGAAATGAGAAGCCTTTTCTTTTTGGTATCAGTAGTCACCCCATTTAGAAGATTTCAATTATTTCAAGAAGAGCAAAACATCTCTCAAGAACCTCAAGCAGTTCTACACAGTAAAGTCTTTAGTGGGTTTTCCTAAATCAACACAGAGACAACTCAACAACCAACGTTTTTTCTTGTAACCCTCGTTGCCTAGTCGCTCCGCAAAAAAAAGAAAAAAAAAGAAAAAAAATAATATATTTTTTTTCAGCAACCTCCTTTTGGGCCTCTCGTAAAAATAAAATAGTAGGAACTAATTGTTTTTGCATACATTCAGGGAGAAAGCACAAACTAACCATTACAGTCATTGTCCGAAGAAAAAAAACTATTTGAAAACAAAAAAGAAAATCTATTCGTAGCAGTTATTTGGTCCTGCAAAAAAAAAGACGATAAACGTTCGAAAGATTTTTTTTTCTTTTTTAGCAAATAAAATCTACTATATTTAGCACCACCACAACCTTAGGATTTTTGTTTTTGAAAATATTTGCGTCGCTGAACTTTTATAGGAAATTTTTGGCTGATTAACCAAATTAGATTTTGACATCAAAAGTTCGTCGCTCCGGTTTTTAGCCGTTTTCATTTTAACCTGAAAGACAAGCATAACAACAACAACAACAGAGATCAAAGATGTCGCAAAGGAACAACGACGAGTGTCAGTTTGCAGTGAACATGTTTAAATCAACGGAAAGTTCTTTGAAAAGCCAGCTTGATTTGTTGCAGAAGGCAATAGACGATAGAAAGAGCTTCCGATCATTAAATCTACTGATAAGCAGAGCCAAAACGCTGCAAACAGAATTGGACAAGAAGACAGAAGCAGTGTTGAGGGCGAAGCCTCACCAGAGTACAACAACTTCGATTCTCGACAGACAGAAAGCCTTAACATCCAGACTGCAGCAATCCGAACTGGAAATTGACACATTGGACGATGATGGTCTATTAAGCCAGTCCTCAACAAGATTTCGCGATGACGTCACAATTCCTTCTCGCCCAAGCAGCCGACGACTGGATTCAGAACGATCAACACCAACACGCAATGTTATCATTGAAGAAACATTTGCCGAGCAAGCAGCCAGTTCACAACCGAACGACACAACAGTCTTCATTAATCCACCGCCCATTCCTCCAAGACCAATCAAGCCATCACTATTCCTGAACAACCAGCAAATCCAGGATCCTCTTATTAGCCATTTGATAAATCAACAACAAAATTTCCATCAACAGAACAGAAACCAGTTTGTTGACTCCAACTCAACACATCATGCTAGTCATTATCACCCAACGGCATCAAACACCCTAGAACAACCCAATGCTAATCATCAGCATGAAACCTTAATTTTGCCGCCTCTCAACATGTCAAACTTGGATCATCAGTTGAACCAAGAACCCAATTTCCTAACGGCAAAGGATTTAGAATTCAGCGGTTCTCAATCCAATCAAAAGCAGTTTGTTAGCCGCTTCAGTTTATCTTTGACCCCTGAAAGTCAGAGAGGCTTCCGAAACGTCAACGTACCTTGTCTAACCCTTCAAGATGAAGGTGGAAACCCATTCCTTGGCAGAGCAATTATTGACAAGCCTCTTAGTCATGGACCTGAACACGTGACAATAGATCAAAACCCTCACTCTTCTAAACAAAACTACGTTCAGCCTATGCATTATTGCTTCACAAACAATCTAAAACCAACAGAAGCTGCAAACGTAGTTTCGGATGTCCAGAGCTATTGTTTTTCAAAAGAACAAGATGTTCAACTCAAACCTCAAAAGCCTGAAAACAGTTTTGTGCAACGTGTCAGTTCTTTCAACATCGGTCCCAATGACCCTGTAAAAAACACAACTTTGACAAACAGCTTCCCAATTCAGGGTTTAGCAGTTCAAAGGCCTCCTGTTTACCCATATACTACCCCAGCGCAAGCAAACATCCAGTCAGTGCAGAGCGATCTACAACTTCTTACAACGCAGCCCACAACCTCTCAAGAAGCGAACAAACCAGTCCATAGCTTCAATCCGGCTACTCAAACCAGTATGGTGGATATTGGTCAGAACAACACAAACGCTTATTTATCATATCCTTTACCCATTAAGAACATGGCAGCTGAACCCGCTGTAAATCAAAGTCATTCAAACGACGAAATTTCGCAGTTGCGACCTCCCCCTCAACCTAATCTTTATCCAACTAACATCTTGCCAACTTCAAGCGTAAGGCAGCATCAGGCTCCAGTGTTTGCTACAGCTGGACAATTTATCCCCTCAATGACCAATAGTGAACTTCAGCCAACATCTGTCGACCTAAAATGCTCGATCAAATTACCGCCATTAAAATTGCAAAATTTTAATGGTAACCCCATGCACTATCACGAGTGGATAAATAATTTTTTCTCAATGGTTCACAATAACATTTCAATTACTGACACACACAGAATAACCTACCTACAGAATTCAGTGTCGGGTAAGGCAAAGGATCTGATACAAGCTTACTCTTGTGATCCATCCTATTATAATACAGCCCTCAACGAGATAATGAGCCGCTTTGGCGACCCTTCAGTTGTTGTCAACGCTTTTATCAACCAATTAGAGAGCTGGAAATGTAACTATTCTTACAACAAGCACTCCTTCATAGCATTCTCTTCATTTCTAAAGAGACTTGTCCAGGCTTTTCAGAACCTAGATTTTCAAGCCGACCTTCAATCGTCTACTTTATTGAGGAAAGCGAAGGAAAAAATTCCCCACAACTTGCTTCTTAAATGGACTGAATACACCCTGACAGAGAATGTTACAACAACTACCCTCGTTGAGTTTCAAAAATGGCTTGATGTTCAAGCAAGGGTTTATGACAAAGTAAACCAGGAAAATAGAACCAGTACCTTCACTCACAACAAAAACGGTAATTATCCTGCTGTGACAGCACAACAATCGGTTCAAGAACAGTTTAAGCAAACAACTGCAAGACAGTCTCAAAGTTACGATTTAGATCAAGGAAAGGTTAATCACAACGGCTCGAAAAATGAGCAACAGTTTGCAAACAAGCAGACAAATTGTGTTCAATGTCACAAACCGCATTTTGTTGCAACTTGTTCAGACTACCATAAATTGTCCCCTGAAGGTCGATTTCAAACTATCCAGAAAAATAGCTTGTGTACAAATTGTTTAAGTAATCAACATCGCAGAGACACTTGTCCCTCCTCGAAGCGTTGTCAAGTGTGTAATGGTTTTCACCATACAACACTACATAATCCAGCTAAACAATTCAGCAGAACACATGCCGCTTTTACTACCAGCAACGTCCAACAGCAAACTAAAACCTCAGGTCAACAAAATTGGCCATCGAAAGACGACAACAACTCACAAACGCAAAAAAGTATTGAAGCAACTCAGAATAAAATAACACAATTCAAACCCAAAAGCAATCTCAGGTATGGAAAAAATTTCGGAAATAATAATAATCAACAGTCATCGAAACGTGCGAATTTGAATGGACCTTCTACCAGCCAAAATTTCAATGTCAACCAAATATCCAGTACACCGAAATATTGGTTTGAGCAGTTACAGCTGCTGCCAGTATCCTTTATCAAAGAAGATAAAGTATTCGACACGTATGCTCTCATTGACCCCGGCAGTCAGTTTACGTTTTTATTAGATGCTGTTTCTGACTACCTGGAACTCCCACGCGAATATCAATCTTCAACTACTGTTCAATATCTAAGCGTTGATTACGAAATGCCCCTATCAAAAATAAAGCAACCAATAACAGTTTGCCCTTTCAATCAGTTTGATGAAAAGTTCCAAATATCCAGAGCCTACAGCACCCCTACATTAAACGTTAATGCAGCCAATGTCACTGAGCTAAACTATGTTTGCGATGCATTCAATGAACTTCGACACATATATTTCCCAGACATTGCCGAAGGTAAGATTGGAGCACTCCTTGGTGTCAATGCTTTTGCCTTTACGCATCTTACTGAAGTAATTCAAGGCACCAAAATCCGCCCCTTCGGAGTAAAGACAAAGCTTGGATGGACACTTGCAGGAGAGTACCTGAACACACTAGGAAACCGCTCTTCAAAATCTTCTAATAAATCGAAATTATTTTTATACCATGTCTGTCGGAAAAGTCCAGAACAACCCTTGGACAATTTGATACAAGAATTTTGGTCAATAGAGAACGATGGTACCAGAAAAGAAGATATCTGGAGGAGACTGGTCCGGGAATACCTACCGACCTTGATAAAGCGACCAAAATGGACCGAAAACGCCGGGAATTCACTCAAAGTCAACGATGTGGTGTGGATCCTGAAAGACTTTACCCCACGTGGTATTTGGCCTCTGGGAAGAGTAGAAGAAGTGTTCCCTGGACGAGATGGTAACAACAGAGTAGTTAAAGTGAAAACGGCTTACGGCACCTTCGTCCGCCCCGTGTCCGGTCTCGCCCGTGTTTTCGCTGATTAGTTTTTTTGTTGATATATTTTGCGCTCCGGTTTTAGGCAAAGGGGGTTGCATATAGTTTTATTCAATTTAATTTGGGTTTATGAATTCTAACTGGAATTGGAAACAATACTTATTTGGTGGATTTATTCGTGTTTTACCCTCTTATTCCTGTTGCCCCCGTGAAGCATGTTGCGGATGCAACTTCAAGATGGCTAAATACGGAAGTTAAGATGATTTGCCGCAAAAAACTTGACTTTATGTCCCACATTGCTAACTGTCAGTTACCAAAAACATGGAAACAAAACATCTGAATTTGACTTTTTCAATGCTAGAAATATGTTTTCACTACATCACAAATTTTAGCAACTTGTTGATAAAACTTGCTTTTTTAAAAAGTGTTGAAAATTTTTTTTCAGGTTTTTCAATCTCAAGAGCCAAAAAATCTCCTCTAGAGTTCAACAATAGGGTTACTGTATCATTTCAAGAGGCAATGGAATATCTTGCAAGATTTTAACATCACAATTTCTAGCATTTTTTGACAATTTCTGCCAATTCTTGACATTTATAGTCATTAGTCAGGTTTTTTCGAGCCTCAAGAAAACCGCCGTTAGCGTTTGATAATAAGTTAGTGGAAACCTTTTTTTGGTCATGGATTAATTTTCAACTTTTTTATATCACAAGTTTAACAGATATAATGGAATGTTTTTCAAGGTTTTATTATCCCGAATTTAATCATTTTTTTTTTGAAAAAATTGGAATTTTTCATGTTTTTGAATTATTCCTGCACCAGGTGTCCTGGAAACTCCAGTATTGTTTGATAATAAAATGCTACGAAGTTCATAGACAGAGTTAATGGGTTGGTGATCAATTGTTGACGACTCCAGTTTCATAATTCTTGTATAAATTTTAAAAAATTAAGTTTTTGGCCAGTTTTCATCATGTTTCAAGTTTATGGACCTCTATGAGCCAATGAAACTATTTCAGGCTTGATTCAACAGAATGAATCTTAAGATAGTATTATTAATAGCCGCCCTCATCTTCTCAGCACCCTATTATAGCGCTCCTATTTTTTTTACTTCGTCGAATAAAAAAATGTTTCGCTTTACCTCATTTTGCAGCTTTTTCAACATTTTGCGTGAAATCTTTTTCAAATTCTCTAGGCTAGTTTCTCTCTTCTCTCATTCTGCTAAAAGTGATTTTGAACATCAGTTGCTCAGAAAAGCAATTCAAAATGAACAGAGTCAGTATAAAAAATTGAAGTCACAAGTAGAAACGGGATAAGCCCAATTTTGGATGCCCGTTATATTAACGTCGTTCCTATAAGTCTTAGTTTTCATCTCTAATGCTTATTGGCATTGATCGTAGCCCTTGTAGCCTCTCTCTAAGAAACAGAAGTACGTTGTGTTCAACTACGAAATGCCATCAAAATAAATCGGACTTAAAAAAATGTTTTTGTACAAAAATCTTTTTTTTTTCAATATCTTCTATTCTTTCAATCACAATCATGCTTATTGGAATCAACGGCGGCTATTTTCCAGCAATCTGCCGGGTATGTTCTTGAATTTGAGCAAGATTTTGTTTCAATTTGCAATTGTTTCCAAAATTTGTCAAAATTTTTTATCCTTTTCCGAGTTTAACAGCCATTACTGGCCGACGAAATTTTTAGGTCTCGAAAATGGATTACTTGAGCAAACTTTTCAGACAAAAATTGGTTTTGCATTTTTTTACTGCAATGTTGAAAACTTTTTTAATTTCGCCTTTTTTCAGTTTTTCCTAAATGATTTAATTACCAACAATGGTAGAGAACTAGAAGTTGTAGAGTTGAATCCCATCGTTGAAAAAATTTCTATTCCTCCTTCTCTCTCTGTCGGTTAAGGTTTCTTTCCTTATCTTTCTCCTTCACGTTTTATCTCTCTCTTTCTCTCTCACTCTCTCACTCTCTCTCTCTCTCTCTCACTCTCTCTCTCTCTCTCTCTCTCTCTCGCTCTCTCTTTGTTGATGCCGCACTTCAGCTGCTATTATGTGGCGTAATGCCATCATCTCTAATCCTCGTTAACAATGAATTGTAGTAGAAAAGTTTTTTGTCTTAAATGACTTAACAGGCACTTTTTGGGAAACCACTGTTAATTGCCCTCAAAAGCACTGTTAAATGCATTTTTTTGATCGGCCAATTTTTCATCTGAAATATTTGACTTTTGTTTTCAGAAAGGGGATAATGAGGAAGGACCCGTTTGCATTAAGTTCTCATAGAGCCGCTCAGCCCACTAGTCTGCAAGTATGCGATTAAAAGAAACTGTGTTGGAGAGTTATACTTATGGCCTGAAGGGCGGTTCTTAGAAATTGATTTCACAACCCACTTACCACCGCCCCCACATCATTCCGCCCAATTCTCTTTTGCATCCCCGCTGCGGTGCATCCCCATTGCGATCAAACTACGCCCCTTTAATTACTCTAAAGCTACCCTCACTGAACCGTGGCTACCTACTGACGAAGCCAACCCCTCGCCGGCCGTTTGAGTGCAATTCGCCCGTCGTTTATCGATTATGTTTTTACAATGCAAAAACTTTTTTTATTTTGAGGAGCTATCGTTTTTCTAAAATTATTTTGAGGAGCTATGGTTTTTCACGACTTGGAGACGAGTATTTGTTTTCACTCGTTTTTTAAACCTGAAAAAATTTATTCAAACGGTTTTTTGACATAAAAGAAAAAGTGAGTTAAATTGTCGGATTTACAAAGTGTACAAATAATTTCTGTTCATTTTTTCTACAATGTCTGTGTTCTCCACGTTCTAGAAAGTAACATTCTAGAGTTATCTATGAAATATATTTATTTCAGCTCTGTTTTCAGTAGTTCCTTAAAAACTAATGGTTTTATTCCTCCTCAGGCTTCATTTTTTTATTTGCAATTGATTTCTTTTGAAGTAATGCGGCACATTTTCGGCTAGATTTATTCTTGTCTCACTTCTTTAATTGCTCTTGAACGAAAATCACTTTTTCTGCTAATTTCTTGCAGATTTTCATTCCTAGTACAAAAAAAGAGAAATTTGATGGCCAAACATGGCTTGACTTTTGCTATGCCAGCAATTTAATTTTTTCAATTGCATCAAATTTTCTAGTGTCTTTCGTGAACTTGTATTACAGGAAGAAGTATTTGTTCTTTTTTAATTAAATTGATCATTTTCTTAGATGTTTTAGTAGGTACCAGTTACTTCGAATGATATTTTGTCTTGCAAAGACGAATCTCAAATTATGATTTTCTAAAGCTGCAAATTGTTCATTTAGTTTTCATTTTTTGTTCTGTTTTCTTGCATTTCGTTTTACTTTTGAAAAGAGTTCGTCAGCATCTATAAAGTTACTTTCACGTGTTTGGGTGCTAAATTCCGAGACATACTCAATAAAGCTTTTAGAGCTCTAAGATAATTCGTCAATTTTTGCGGAGCATCGAAATGTTCGCCTGCAGGAACCACAGTTTCATGTGATTCTAACGCATCCTTCACTGCTCAAAGCTTTGCCCCGGTCGAATAGTCCTATTCCTGCTACAATTAAGGCGATTTCAAGGCGTGCAGATCTCTTTTTTTCCGATTTCGGTATCGTCTTCGACTCTAGCTAGGAGTTTTTTGGTCTCGTTTGGCA
Source organism: Convolutriloba macropyga (assembly GCF_964194025.1). NCBI lineage: Eukaryota > Metazoa > Xenacoelomorpha > Acoela > Convolutidae > Convolutriloba > Convolutriloba macropyga. The sequence goes on from NC_134479.1 coordinate 31,786,051, forward strand.
TTTTCTGCACTTCAATTTTGGCCTATGACTTTTCACCGAGGATCTTTTTGTAGAGCCAGTTAATATTGAATAGGTGCGTTCTCTTGATGTAGTTTACGGTTGACTTTTTTGTTACAAAACATTCCCGGTGTAACCCATTTGGACGTTAGTCCGTTCAGTAAAAACTCTATTTGTTGTCGAACCGTAAGGTTTTGTCGGGGGAACAGTACTAAAAAGCATACATTTATGAGTTTTCGGGTTATAATGATCCTTGATTCTTCGTGAAATGTTAAAACTTGGTCTAGGGAGTCCCCATTTTTGATCGCAATAGCAAAAATTGGTTCAAAAAAGTGACGAACACTGCAGAACAAAGTATTTTTTCCCGCCTTCAGTGCCAACAATCTTTGAAACAAAATATATTACAAATTTTTTGACTGTGTGGCTGATCTAGAACTTCTTCTGAGATTTTTGGTGTTCAACTTATCAAAAATTTAACAAAATCAGGTTTTTGTTTGTTTGTTTCTCAATATGCTAATTGCGAAATTTACCCCAAAATGAAGGGCATGGTGAGATATTGTTCTATTTGACTGAATGTTAACAAAACGGATAGTAATCCGGAAACCAAAAGACACCTAATAGAAAGATATGTAGACGTTATTATTATAATGCAAGTGGTGAACCAGATAATTTGCCCAGAAAAATTAACAACCTTCACATAAAATCGGAAATCACAATGAGGTGGTCAGACAAAAATTTTATTTTAAACTTTTTAGACATGAATATCTATGAAAACAGCTGAAAAGAAGTTAATTGTGGTACAAGACACCAACCGATACGTGAGTTGTATTGAATATCCGTGGATTTGCACTGAACCAACATAAGAAAATATCGTATTAGGGACTGTTCACCGCATTTTTAGAAGCAACTAACTGCAGATGAGAAAATTCTGACAAAGAACAGAAGGAAAATGAAAATATTGTTAAAAAATCAATATCCTGAGGGTTAGACTTTTAGAATCATCAATGATGCTTTAAAAACAATTTTAGTAAACCTCAACTGAAGAAGAGTGGTGAGAAAGTACAACAGAGGGGACAACAATTAAAGCAAAAAAATGTTAAACCATTATTAAAACTGTAACAACAAACTGCAATTGAAACAAAAAATAGAGAAAAAAACGTTCGAAAAGATAACCATATTCCCAACACGTAAACTACGATCACGTTTACCGTCCCCAAAATCTAACTTGATGGCAATCTGAAATCTAATATGGTCTACGAACTCAGATGTTGTGGATGCAATACCACCTATATTGGCCAAACGTGTCAACATTTGACTACGAAAATTTCGGAGCATCAAAATTTGACTCAGCGGTGAGTCAACATGTTGTGGAATGCTGTTGGGCAAAAACAGCTTTAGTTATAAGAGAATAGACAATTGCCAGAATACCGAAAAAATCATGACCATAGAAGCTCTACACATTAGAAGACGCAAGCAGCAACTGAATGCGCGGTACGAGTAGAAAAACCTGGTATGAACATTGAAAAATAAAGTGCGGAAAACATATTCTGCCTATAAACTTTTTCGAACAAGCATATGCGCAAGGTTAAATCGATCACAAAAAATAAAATCTACCTTTGAAAACTTAAAACGAGAAAGACCAACTTTAACAGTTTTAAAGTTATTTTATTAATTTAACAATTTTAATGTGAAAACTTTTTGGAATTTTAGAAAAATTCGAAAATGTATATAGATAATTAAGACAAGTTACTGTATGTATGCATTTTTGTAAAAATTTTACTGAGCTTTTAAGCTCTTGACGAAGCAATTTATTGAGAAAACGTTCTGTTAATTCAACATTCCTCTATCGGTTTTAACTTTATTTAGCAGTATGGTAAATGTTTGTTAGCAGTTCTTAGTTTTCTGGTGTACTCTACTTTTGTTTGTTTGTGGGGAAGTGCAGGTTTATTGATGTTAAGTATAAATATGGTGTTGATTTGTTTGTATAATTTTGTGAAGAATGTATGAAAACCGGTAGAATGCTTGGATGAGGATGAGGTTGGGGTTAAATTACACAACATTGACATGTATCTAGTTTTTCCGACTCTTTGCCCAAAAATTTTGAGTCATGTCGTACAATATTACTAATCTAACAAAAAAACAGACTATTGTGTGTTGCGAGAATGCGTCCAGTTATGATTGAAAGGGGGCAGTCCACTATTCAAAATTAATTCAACCGAATTGCAGAAAAACAAATGATAAAAAAATTTTTGGCAGTTCGATTGGTGTCGGTGGAATGGAGTGGTGGATTTCATGAGTTTGAAATCTCATGTCGTCAACGAACTTAATGTTGTGGATGCAAGTCAACCTATGTCTCCCACAATTAGCGACATTTGACCACAAGAAATTCAGAGCATCAAAGAAGTTGGTTCACCGGTTGGTCCCCGTTTCTTGCCTTACAAAAACTTGAGAGGTTGAACCCTTGTTTCAATCATTTCATATGTAATTCATGTCGTGAACCATCAATTTTGTTTATTAACAAACAAACAACAGTCTCTCATGAAGGTACAACACAACGCGATGCCGATGTACCGAATTGTCATTATCTCTTTATTTGAACTTCGTGACGATTGCGTTACGGTTCAAAAGCGGTATGCAGACGGTGGTTACACTGTCGGCTCTCTTGATCTCCTGAAAAAGATTTTTGAATCATCGATAAAACATGGTCCTGATTTCGGTTACCATCATAGCGATTGCCATATCCTTGAAAAAGCACAGCACATTTTTGAGCATGACAAAGTGGAAATAGTTGACGGTTGTAGAGTACTCGGTAATGTATAGGTTCTTATAATGCAGGAAAAAAATTTATAGAAATATGACAAAGAGAGCAGAAATTGTTTTTCTAAAAGCAGGCTTTTTATGCCAGTGTTTCAGCACAAAATCTTTATAAATCCTTTATTTCATTTGGCGCTGCATCAATTGACCTTCTTAGCTTGTAAAACACTTAATATTGAAGACCTGTTAACAGAATGTGAAGGATCAATCAACGAGGGGCTATTACCTAATCCATTAAAGCACTCGGCCTACAATCAAAAATAACGGAATTTCAGTTCGTTGCCGATAAAAGAGGGTAGCTTTAAACCTGAAGAACATTTGAAGGAATATGAATAATCGGTTCAACTGTCAAAACCCTTATCCCTATCTCTGCCCGAAACCGATCTAAGCAACCAACAAATCATACATGAAAAAAGGAGAAAGAGCTTGTTATCAAATCCAGAAAGACGAGAATTAAGGGCGAACTGAATAAGATAGGGATTTTCTCCTTTGATTTAGCTAGTGAAGCTTGAGCTCCTGTCATTGAAACTATGTCATTTTGGCTTAACAAAAAGCAATACTATCCGTTCACATTGAAAATTTCACTATGGCACTTTCCCTCTACCTTCCGGAAGGTGGATACACCCATATCAGACATTAAAAACTTCGCAATTCGTCTCTGAACTTGCTAAGTAATGTATGTCATGATATCGATATCGAACCTCATCTTTAGCCGTTGTAGGGGACCCTGAATTAACAACAATCATGATGCAAGATTAGATATCAAGGCTATTTGGGAATTGGGAATTGAATTTCCAACAACATATTTGACTTAAATGAATTTCAACTTGCTGGAAAAAAAGTTACCCTGAAAGCATTAGCGAAGCCTACAAGTGCCATGAATCTATTAGAACAAAAATGAGATAAGTTTAATTGATGTTGCGAAAACAACAATTTGTCCACTTGTCTTCGCAATCACTGATGGAGCTCGACCATCAGCTTCAAAAGCACAGAAACAACTGTCATTAAAGCTCTATGCGCGAAAAAAGGATCGAGGCTGACATCATATCGTATCTAAGGACAAAAATCAGCTTTGCTTTCCTAAGAGTTCCATCCTCTGCATTTTTGGCACTAGGGCATTTTAACGGCGCGAAATTTTTGATGATTCAATGGGAGCTGTGGTTTAAGAAGGGAGTCTGTTAGTTTGACTCATAAACTTTGTTATTAATTTTTTGTTTTATAATGATGTCTGTCTTATGTGTGGCTTTCTTCTCAGCTGATGTTTGTATACACTATAAGTTTACTGATAGATTTAACCAACACGAAATGCTTTAGGAAGACGTAGAGCTGGTAGGGCCTGGGCCAAAAAGTATTCACACAGTAATGGGGAGGGGCATTTGTTACTTTACTTTTTTCTGTCTGTTTGTAGATTTGTTGTAGTACTAATCTCATAAGGTGAATATTTATGAAAAAATGTTTTTTTTTCTGTTTTTTTGGTCCTGATTATTAACCAATTTTAATAGCTGCAGAACAACCTTCATTTATTTGGACATTCATCGACATTTTTGTATTTTCCAAGTTTTTGCAGTCTACGGAGATGCGAGAAACATTAGTTTGTCATCTTCGCAGATATCGCAAATTTTTCATTTGATTGTCATCGTTTTTTGATTTTATTTAAAAAATGGATTGTCAAAATATATTTTTTGCCTGTCCATGAAGTTTTCTGCCGATTTCTGTCGTTAATTTTTTTCTGGTTAGCTTTTCAAAACAGTTGGTTTCACAGGTCTTTTATTTAGATTTTGTAAACAAGAGAGGAAAATTTAATTGGCCTGTTTATGTTTGACAATGTTGTGTCTTTTTTCACTTTTGCTTTGTGTATTAATATGTGCAATAGACTGAATAAGTAAAAAAACATGATTTCACAATGATTTTCAAACTTTCTGAAAGGCCGTAGACAGTGTGCCAGGAGATCAATTACTCGCAAAAGCTGAGGAACTGAAGATTGGTGGTAACTTCCTGTGGGTAAAAGCAAACCACTGCACTGACAGAAAACAATTTGTTAAAGGAAGTGAATTTAAACTCCAAATTATCCCATTTCTTATTGTTGCAGAAGGATCACTATTAGGTACTCTATTAGGTACACTATTAGGTTTTTATTATTTATTTGAACGATCTACTAAAGCGGGTGAAAGTGTGCGAAGCTTTTGGATATGCTGATGACCTTATGTTGGCAATAACACAGCCAGCAGATATCCACTTGGATCTTGAAGCCCTAGAATGCTGGTGCAAAGAAAACAAAACAAAACTGAATGAAAACAAATTCTATATTTTACCAGTAAAAGAGCAACAGAAAAACGAGCATCATTTTAACCCGAAATCTTAATTCTTCGAGAGCAAAAATTGAACAGAAAGATCTTGGCGTGACAATGTCTACCCAACTCTCCCGGAAAACAAATAGCCAAAGGCGTTGTCTTTCTTAATGTAGCGCTTCTGTTTTTTCAAAACCTAGGACAAAATTAAAAGATTTGTGGGATTGCATATCAGATACAAGCCACGCCTCAATGGTGTGGTTTGTAAATAAAACTAAATGCAAAGAAACAAAACTTATCCGAAAAAAGACAATGATTGGATTTTAAGTAGTTGGGAGGAGATTTCCAAAAAGAGGCTATCAGAACTCAAGCATCTGCCTTCGAACTCCATGACATACTAACGGTTATAACATTATTGCAGGTTAATAACTTCAAATTCTCAATTAAGTTAAATGAAAATGCAATGACTACACCACAAATTGAGCTCATGGCAATCGCTAATTCTCGCACGATGAAGTCCGATGCGAAGGTTGCGGGTGAGATCCAGCATTCTACTAAATATTATTAGGAAATGCACAAATAGTGCACTATTGGACATTGATAAACAATTCCTAAGAATTGTTTACTGGAATAACTTCAAAAATTGCAACTCAGAGGTCAACTCCTAATACTGGACCCTGCTCTGCAACCTGGAAACTGCAACACTGTTCAGAAAGTGATCCACTCTACCTAACCTTCAATGAAGGGCGCTAAACAGAGAAGCCTAAAATCTCTCACTCACAAACACAGTGTCTTTTCAGAATAATTGTTGGTGAAAGTTGCAATCAGTATAATGTTTGAGTTCCTCGTTATCTATTTCGGCGTTTCGTTGTCTACGAAGTAATTGGTCGATCAAATACTGATGCCAAAGTTTATTTAAAGTCAATTTGGCATTTGTTGTTCCAAGGTGAGTTGTTCCAAGCTGAGTTTTTCCAAGCTGAGCGAAGTGATCGGTCTTATTGCGAATGAAGTTAGAATCAATTAGTGTGAACGTAATTCTTTTTTAAGCAAAATTTTTGCATGGCAGTTTTTGTTCCATTTTTGTGATTTTTACTCCCTTGAACTCAATTGACGACAATTTTCTAAAAGTCAAATGAAAAGAGCGCCAAATTTGGTGTAATTGCTAAAGTTTGTTAGTGGTTTACAATAACCTCTGACGGACGTCATTTAAAACCCACTTAGTGAATTTAGTTACTCCCCCAACCGATTGAGCAGGCTGCAATAGAATTGAGGTCCCACTAGTCGTTCGAGAGCAATCCTGTCGACGTTAATTGGTTTATTTTTTTCGTGCAAATCTAAGTTATGGTTTTTATGTCGAAACATTGAATGATAATAAACAAACACTTTTTCTGGATAATTTTTTGAAGTCTTCTAAATTGTTCTAAAACCAAGTTTGCGGCAATCATCTTAATCCTGAGCTTGACCAATATTTCGTCTCACGCTTTTAAGTTTGAACCCTCAGAACAGGCTAAACCTGGAAACCTCGAGGGCATTAAGTGGTTGAGCAGCTCTATCAGATCCTTACGCCATGGCGATGCATCTGGCGATTTCGTCCCCACTCATCCATTTTCATAGGCATTTATTCGTATAACTGAGTTGGAACTATTCAATTTTACAGTTTATAAACTACATTTTGTGTTCGAATTGCTCTCAAACAAAATTTGATGCAATTATTTTAGTCCGGCTAGTCTTTTTTGTGCAGTTTTTCATGCTACAACTTTTTGTCTGATCGTTTTTCTTTTTTTGTCATATCATTTGATTTTTCGTCCTCAAAAACAGAAACAGGTAAAGCCTGGAGGGCAATCAGTTCTAGGAAGGGAATGGGATTGAATCAGAATTGAAAGATATCCAACAACTACAGATAAGTGCAACAGTGTTTAAAAAAAACTAGGTTGATATAAGAACAGACTGCTAATGCAACAATTGCCGTAGTTTTCATTGTTTTGAGTTTCACGGCCTATTGCTCATAATTGTATAAAAAAAACAAATTTGTGACATGAATATCGCGCACAACGACGAAGATAATCTAAAATAGTATACAGCGAATATCTGATTATATAGTAGAAGGGTTAAAGAAACCCTCAGTCGAGCTTGATTAAAGTTTACTATCTAAACTCTAACATAATTTTCAAAGATCTACAACGTGAATCTTTATCGTGAAACTTTTTGTGGCATTGTGGGAGCTACAAAGTAGGCAACTGAAAGGTGCGAGGGAACTCAAAAACTACAATATAGCTTTTCTGATATTTGAAATTATGAAGTTGTTTGTTTTTATATTTTTTTTAACGGAAGTAAAAATAAATGCATGTAAATTGCTGCCTTAGTCTAGAAATCGTCGTTTTTAAACGTACGAAAAGTGTCGGTATGTTCGTTTTTAGTTAGGCAAAAACGACCAAAACCCTTACGTTTTTTCTTCGGTATGTTTGGTTTTAAACGTCAGATAATCGTTCGTTTCAAACCACATTAAATCATGAGCAATTGACTTATGTACTTGATTTCTCATGATCATATCCAGACTTTATTTGAAACCATTAATATCTGCGTATTCGTGTACCACGTCCCATCTAGAAATTTCAACAAAAAGCTTCAATTTCTGGTGGCATACTGTGGATATTTGTCAGACATGCCCCATTTTTCATCTAAGTTTTGCTTTGCCTCTAAGTCGGAATAGGAAGCATTCGCAACGATGGATACGTTTTGTGTGAAAGTGTTGTGTCAAATGAATACATTTCTTGAGTGAAAGAATTAAATTTTCCTTCTGCGGAAGGTCATTGGAGCTTCCTGTTATTTCACAGCGATGTCGCTAGAAAACATTCAGGTTGGTCTAACGTTCCTAGACCCCAAATAAATTTAGAACATACTAATAGAGCGATTCTCTGTATCCTAAAAAAAGTATTAAAATTGAATTAAAGAGGAATTTGTTAATGACACAATCAACTAGATTTATAAATGCATTCATTTTCGGGTTTGCTTTTCTTGGTCTTCAGACTTTCGGTTTTTTGCTTGCACGTCGTGTCTGGAACCGCCTGTTAGACGCATATATGCGTAGAAATTAGCCTGAAACAGTGTTAGCCTGAAATTGGATCTAAATAAAGTTGATTAAATAGTAATGATCAAACACGGATAGACAATTTAGACATTATTTTATTGTCTATTGTTTTATTGGGTATTTCATATCGGTCCTGAGTAGAGTTAGAGTTTGCGATATTAATTCTGAAGGCACCAAAAGTGAGTTTTGAACTTTCTGGAACATTCTTACCTCAACTTCTTTGATTCTCTGTTGAAGAACTTGGTTGTCCGTGTCTTTCTTCTTCAGCTCATCATTCAAACTGCTCAACGTTCTGTCTTTCCTGAAGGTCAAATTAAGGGTTAATTGTGTTCTGTCACCAAGTTTTCAAGCTTCTAGATGAGCAGTTTAAGTTTGCAGAATTTTTTAAAGGAAATAAATGCCAATTGCGCTACTAAAGTTGTGATGGAAATAGTTCTGTTTCATCATTTTGTTATTATTTCATGACTTCCTCAAAACTAGAACTATTGAGTATACTAAACAAACAAGGATGCTCGATAATGTGCGTTCGCACATGATGTTCCGACTCGAGCTCATCTACACTTTTGACTTAAATGTCAACCTAATGAAGAGATAATAAAAATAGATTTAAACTACATAATGCCATGCCTCATTACAGCGCAGACGAGATCTTTCATTAAAAACTATGAGAAAAAAAAACAAACAACAAAGGAAAGAAAAACAAAAATTTCACGGCAAAAACGAAATATCTAAATTTGAACGCACCAAGTAACAACGCCAAAATACAATCGTATAAAACCTCAACTGCACAAATTTACTTTGTCAATACTATACAGCAGATGGCAATTTTCCTAATGAGACCAGGAAACAAAGCCGACAAAAGGAAATAATAAGGCGAAATTGAAAAATCAATCAATTTTTTAAACCAAATAATTTCTAAAGTCTTAAAAATCATTAGCTTTTAACAAAATAATTCTTAATAGATTTACTAAACATTCATTATGAAACCAATAGGACCTGTCGTTGGTTAGATTAAGCCGTAGGAACGGACTACAGAAGCAGAAAAACTCAAAAAATTAAACAATTTGCTAAAACACAAATTATTAGAGCCTATAAAATCATTAGCTATTATCGGAATACTCTGTATTCTTCCTTCCATTTTCAGTCATACTAATGCAACTAAAATTATACTGAAAGATTAAATGAGTGCATTTGGGCCACATGAGTGCATTTGGGCCAATCATTGGGATCTGTTATTACGCGAATGTGCTAAAAGAAGAGAAAAAGAAACACAAGTACACCACTAAAATTTTTAAACGCATATTGCCCACAAAAAATTATCAGTTACGACAAGATATCATTGGATATTTAAATTTTTCGAATACAAGAAATTGAATTAGACCTCTCAATGATGAGAATAAGCTACAAGTTGACGAAAAAAACAACAAAAACTGAAAAGTTTAAATAATCATTGAAAATGTATAATATCATAACTTTGAGACTATTCTTTACAAAATGACTGCGTCAGGTAACATCAATCCTTATATACTAATTGCAAGCTTTTGAGACTGGTCAGCATTTTGCGCCTACCTAAAGATTTGAAAAATAGGCAACAGCCGCTTATTCAAAAAAAAAATTGGGCGGGAAAAGTGTCGAGGCCATTAAAAAATAACTTTTCGGTAATGACTATCATCCATTAAATTTTTAACAGCATAAGATTGTTTTTAAATAAGACTTCAAAATATCAATAAATATGAACAAATACATTAAAACCACGAAATTGGTGAGAAAACCGGTAGCATCAATGCCATTAAACTGAATTGCTTTCAGCGAAAGGCAATAAAAGCGCTCGATGGGAGCATAAGAGTTATGCCTCGATGAGACGACAAGGATGTTGGTCATTGACAAGTCATCGATACGATAAGACATTGCAATAAGTCATTGACTAAGAAAACAACAACAAATACAGACAAAAACCAAAAATTCAGTAGAAAAGTGCGAGAATGTGTCGAAGCCATTTAAACCACAAGCTTTTCTTTGAAAACTTTATCTATGATCAATTGAACGTCCTTTGTAAGCCAATTGGAACTAACACTAATAGGATTAATATCATGAGATTTCAGAAGAACCAAAAACAAATCCGAAAATCTTCCAAATGTCCGAAAAATTTAAGAAAACTCGCGCATCGATTTTATTAAACCAATAGTTAGAAGATAAAGCCGCAAATAAGATTCTTTGTTGAATCAGGAAAGAAGGAGTTCAGCTAATTACTGAGACGTTCAAACAGTTCACGAAGATAAGTTTACGATTTGTTAATGTTAAAAAAAATTTTTCGAAAAATTTTTGAAGTCTTAACAGCATTAATTTCAATATCTTTCAACAGAAGTCAACAAAATACGCTCAGTCAAGAGTCGATAGACGGACAAAAATAGTTGTCATGCATCTGTAATTAATAAGTTATCACAAAAGGTCTAATGACTATGAGAACAAAAACAAACAACAAAGGAAAGAAAAACAAAAATTTCATGGCAAAAACTAAGTATCTAAATTTGAACGCACCAAGTAACAACGCCAAAATACAATCGTATAAAACCTCAACTGCACAAATTTTTTTTGTCAATACTATACAGCACATGGCATTTTTCCTTAATGAGACCAGGAAACAAAGCCGACAAAAGGAAATAATAAGGCGAAATTGAAAAGTCAATCAATTTTTTTAAACCAAATAATTTCTAAAGTCTTAAAAATTATTAGCTTTTAACCAAATAATTCTTAATAGATTTACTAAACATTCATTATGAAACCAATAGGAACTGTCGTTGGTTAGATTAAGCCGTAGGAACGGACTACAGAAGCAGAAAAACTCAAAAAAATTAAACAATTTGCTAAAACAAATTATTAGAGCCTATAAAATCATTAGCTATTATCGGAATACTCTGTATTCTTCCTTCCATTTTCAGTCATACTAATGCAACTAAAATTATACTGAAAGATTAAATGAGTGCATTTGGGCCACATGAGTGCATTTGGGCCAATCATTGGGATCTGTTATTACGCGAATGTGCTAAAAGAAGAGAAAAAGAAACACAAGTACACCACTAAAATTTTTAAACGCATATTGCCCACAAACAATTATCAGTTACGACAAGATATCATTGGACATTTAAATTTTTCGAATACAGAAAATTGAATTAGACCTCTCAATGATGAGAATAAGCTACAAGTTGACGAAAAAAACAACAAAAACTGAAAAGTTTAAATATTCATTGAAAATGTATAATATCATAAACTTTGAGACTATTCGCTACAAAATGACTGCATCAGGTAACATCAATCCTTATATACTAATTGCAAGCTTTTGAGACCGGTCAGCATTTTGCGCCTACCTAAAGATTTGAAAAATAGGCAACAGCCGCTAATTCAAAAAAAAATTGGGCGAGAAAAGTGTCGAGGCCATTAAAAAATAGCTTTTCGGTAATGACTATCATCCATTAAATTTTTAACAGAATAAGATTGTTTTTAAATATGACTTCAAAATATCAATAAATATGAACAAATACATTAAAACCACAAAATTGGTGAGAAAACCGGTAGTATCAACGCCATTAAACTGAATTGCTTTCAGCGAAAGGCAATAAAAGCGCTCGATGGGAGCATAAGAGTTATGCCTCGATGAGACGACAAGGATGTTGGTCATTGACAAGTCATCGATACGATAAGACATTGCAATAAGTCATTGACTAAGAAAACAACAACAAATACAGACAAAAACCAAAAATTCAGTAGAAAAGTGCGAGAATGTGTCGAAGCCATTTAAACCACAAGCTTTTCTTTGAAAACTTTATCTATGATCAATTGAACGTCCTTTGTAAGCCAATTGGAACTAACACTAATAGGATTAATATCATGAGATTTCAGAAGAACCAAAAACAAATCCGAAAATCTTCCAAATGTCCGAAAAATTTAAGAAAACTCGCGCATCGATTTTATTAAACCAATAGTTAGAAGATAAAGCCGCAAATAAGATTCTTTGTTGAATCAGGAAAGAAGGAGTGCAGCTAATTACTGAGACGTTCGTACAGTTCACGAAGATAAGTTTACGATTTGTTAATGTTAAAAAAAATTTTTCGAAAAATTTTTGAAGTCTTAACAGCATTAATTTCAATATCTTTCAACAGAAGTCAACAAATACGCTCAGTCAAGAGTCTATAGAAGGACAAAATTGGTTGTCATGCATCTGTAATTAATAAGTTATCACAATAGGTCTAATGACTATGAGAACAAAAACAAACAACAAAGGAAAGAAAAACAAAATTTTCATGGCAAAAACTAAGTATCTAAATTTGAACGCACCAAGTAACAACGCCAAAATACAGTCGTATAAAACCTCAACTGCACAAATTTACTTTGTCAATACTATACAGCACATGGCAATTTTCCTCAATGAGACCAGGAAACAAAGCCGACGAAAGGAAATAATAAGGCGAAATTGAAAAATCAATCAATTTTTTTAAACCAAATAATTTCTAAAGTCTTAAAAATCATTAGCTTTTAACATAATAATTCCTAATAAATTTACTAAACATTCATTACGAAACCAATACGACCTGTCGTTGGTTAGATTAAGCCGTAGGAACGGACTACAGAAGCAGAAAAGTTCAAAAAATTAAACAATTTGCTAAAACACATTGTTAAGCCTATAAAATCATTAGCTATTATCTGAATACACTGTATTCTTCCTTCCATTTTCATCATACGAATGCAATTATAATTATAATGAAAGATTAAATGAGTGCATTTGGGCCACATTTGAAAATCATTGGGATCTGTTATTACGCGAATGTGCTAAAAGAAGAGAAAAAGAAACACAAGTACACCACTAAAATTTTTATTTAATCGCATATTGTTCACAAAAAATCATCAGTTACGACAAGATATCATTGGACATTTAAATTTTTCGAATACAAGAAATTGAATGAGACCTCTCAATGATGAGAATAAGCTACAAGTTGACGGAAAAAAACAACAGAAACTGAAAAGTTTAAATATTCATTGAAAATGTATAATATCATAAACTTTGAGACTATTCGCTACAAAATGACTGCATCAGGTAACATCAATCCTTATATACTAATTGCAAGCTTTTGAGACCGGTCAGCATTTTGCGCCTACCTAAAGATTTGAAAAATAGGCAACAGCCGCTAATTCAAAAAAAAATTGGGCGAGAAAAGTGTCGAGGCCATTAAAAAATAGCTTTTCGGTAATGACTATCATCCATTAAATTTTTAACAGAATAAGATTGTTTTTAAATATGACTTCAAAATATCAATAAATATGAACAAATACATTAAAACCACGAAATTGGTGAGAAAACCGGTAGCATCAATGCCATTAAACTGAATTGCTTTCAGCGAAAGGCAATAAAAGCGCTCGATGGGAGCATAAGAGTTATGCCTCGATGAGACGACAAGGATGTTGGTCATTGACAAGTCATCGATACGATAAGACATTGCAATAAGTCATTGACTAAGAAAACAACAACAAATACAGACAAAAACCAAAAATTCAGTAGAAAAGTGCGAGAATGTGTCGAAGCCATTTAAACCATAAGCTTTTCTTTGAAAACTTTATCTATGATCAATTGAACGTCCTTTGTAAGCCAATTGGAACTAACAATAATAGGATAATGTCATGAGATTTCAGAAGAACCAAAAACAAATCCGAAAATTTTCCAAATGTCTGAAAATTTTAAGAAAACTCGCGCATCGGTTTTATCAAACCAATAGTAAGAAGATAAAGCCGCAAATACGATTATTTTTGTTGAGGTAGGAAAGAAGGAGTTCAGGTAATTACTGAGACGTTCGTACAGTTCACGAAGATAAATTTACGATTGGTTAATGTTCAAAAATTTTTCGAAAAATTATTTTTAAAGTCTTAACAGGCATTAATTTCAATAGCTTTCAACAGAAGCCAACAAATACGCTCAGTCATGAGTCGATAGAAGGACAAAAAGGGTCGTCATGCATCTGTAATTAATAAGATATCACAATAGGTTTAATGACTATGAGAACAAAAACAAATACGGAAACCAATAATTCATTAGAAAAGTGCAAGAAAGTGTCGCAGCCATTTAAACCTTATCTTTTCATCTGAAACTTTTGCTATGCTCCATTTAACCTTTTTTTTTCAAAATCAATGACAGCTATCAATAATAGGATATTGAGATAACATTTCAACGGTAACCAAATATACACAAATATCCAAAAATTTAATTTTTGAAATCTTGTGGCATCGAAGCCATAAAACCAGGAGTTAGAAGATAAAACAGACAATAAGTTCAATAGCTGTCAACAGAAGTCAATAAATGCGCTCAGTCATGACTTGGCAAAGATGTGTGTCATGCATGGTTAGTCAATAAGATATCACTATAAATCTTATGACTGTGAAAACAACAAATACAGGCAAAAACTAAAATTAGTAGAAGTGCGAGAAGAAAGTGTCGAAGCCATTTAAACCATAAGTTTTCCTCTGAAGACTTTATCTATGATCCCTTGAATTTCTTCCCTAAACCAACTAGGAGCTATCTAAATTAGGATAATGTGATAAAATTTCAAAAGGATTCACAAATACAAAAATATCCAAAAAATTTTTAAATTTTTTTGAAATCTTGTGGCATCGAAGTCATAAAACCAATAGTTAGAAGATAAAACCGCTAAACAGATTAGTTTTGGTTGCAGTAGAAAGTAAGGGGATCCTTTCAGTACTGAGACCGACTGACAGTTTACAAAAATAAGTTTATGATCGGTTAATATTTATAAAAAAATTTCGAAAATTTATATATAAAGTCTTAAAGTCATTAGCTGTCCAATCAAAGCACTGAATAGCTTCACTAATGCTCATTACGAAACCCATCGCACTTTTAGTGAACGATTCTATACCATAGGGTTCCAAAAATTCAGTAAAGCCCCAAAAAGAAAGTCAATTTCATTAAAAATTACGAAAGCTCAGATTCGAAGCCATAAATAACGTGTGCGATTCCTTGAAAACGTGTTTTTTGTTCATTAGGCGTCATTTTACATTAAATCAGGTTTATCATTAACCAAACATCGATATGAAAAGTGACCAGTCTCTAGGTGACCTAAAAAATATGAAGTTTTCTAAAAAAAAACAGCTCTCAAATAGAATTCGATTTTTTTTTATAGTAAACTTCCCTATGAGACCAGAACTAGTCTTTTTATCACCTTTCGTGTATTAGGAATACAAAATTGATGCCTTTTGTGGCGTGAATTGTAATTTTAAATGAAAAATTTTTAAATAAAAGATCATAATTTGAAGAAAATTTACACTAAAAGTGAACGAAATCATACCAAATATCACGTGTTCACACAAAACTTCAATCCTCGATAACTCCTCGAAAAACACGAAATTCAAAAAAATCTTTTAATTTCAAATTCTAGGCTGGACGAGCTTTTTAATGATACCAATCACATTTCTGTACGATGAATATATCAATCGGCCAAAATTGACTGAACAAAAAAAAGTCATTTGAGTATATAGTTCCTTCCCCCACAAGTGGGGTCGGAGCAATTATGCGAATCGTGGCATTGCATATTTTTTCCGACAGTATCAATATAAAATTGTCCGTTCAAAAATTTTTACTGAGAAATTGTTAAATAAAACGTGCAAACTCGCTTTGTTTTATCAAGATTTTGTTAAAGATTCTTGTGCAGAAGATATGCAATTTGCTAAAATTTTTGGCAATTAATTTCTGAGTAAATGAAAGAGTAGTCTGAAATGTGGTAATAACAAGAAAAAAGGCAGATGAGAACAGGCCGCTGTGGCCTAATGCTGTTCAGCGGCGATTTCGCTAAAAACACGACTACTACTGTGTTGGTGAAAAGGTAATGAGCACTCACGCTTTCAACGTTTTCTGCATCTTGGCGCTTTGTTCTGTAATTGCGTTTAGTTCTGTTTTGAGATGGTCGTTTGCATTTTGTATCTCTTGTTGCAGGTGTTTTTGTCTATCTTCTAAAGTAGCAGCTGCCTTCTTAGCCATGGCCAGTTCTTGACTCTTAATCTACAAGTAGACAGCAGTTATAGTGACATCGTATGAGTTTCAGATTTGTTTTGCGCTTAGTCGAAACAATTTCTGATCCTGACATAGAATTTAAGTCGCACATTTCAATTTGAACCGGATAACATTTCGTAGTACAGTATTTTATCAATGGTCTTTACATAAAAATTATTTAACAAAGCACATGAGAAATTTTTTTGTTTTTTCAAACGGTTTAATCATTTACACTCAGGTAATATTCGGGCTTAAGGTTTTGGCAAAAATAGGTGGGGAAACATAATACATTTTTTCACTGCTCTATTCTAGAGGAAAATTCGAGTGAAATGTTGCTTTACCGGGATACTAGCAAATGTACTAGAGCTAATCTTAACAAAAAAATTGCATCCGCGGATTGGAGTTTCATGTATCAACAAAACAATGCAAACTCAACTTTTGAAAAATTTTCAATTATGTTTGAAAAAATTCTGAATAGTATAGCTCCCATCAAAATAGGAGAGCCATCATCAAAATCAACGAAAAAGAAATGGTTATCCAGAAAAATTCTGAATCTAATCAACGAAAAGCACAGGCTTTTCAATATTTGGAAGATAACAGCAGACGTTGACACATATAACTCATACAAAAGAATAAGAAACCATACAAACAGACTACTTAGAAGAGCGAGTCACAATTATTCACAGAAATTGTTCGTAAGTCTTCCCGATTCAAAACAACAGTGGAAATTCATTAAAACAAAAATAAAACACGAGGATAAAAACGGCGAAATTTCTAGAATTCGGTTCAACCAAGATATCTTAAAAGACAAAAAAGAAACACAATTAATATTTGTTTTTCTAAATTAGGTTTATACGAAGGCGAGACAGAAAAGATTGAGCTACCGGACTTTGCTTTTGACAAAACTGAGTTTTCCTTTAGACATATAACGAGAAAAGAACTGTTTACTGTAATTGAACAATTACCACAAAACAAAGCAGCGGGTCCTGGATTACTTACTACATGGTCCTTCAAGTGTAGCAAAATGTCTATTGGAACACATCTACAGTTTGCAATAAACGAATGTATATCAAAAAACATTTTTCCTGACATATTTAAAAAAGCATATGTAACTCCAATTTACAAAAAAGGGGATCCACTGGAAGCAGGAAACTACAGACCAATTTCAGTTACACCGACTCTTGCGAAAATTTTTGAAAGACTTTTGCTCCAACAAATGCTAGAACATGTTGAAAAGTATAAAATAATCATTAAAAATCAGTTTGGGTTTCTGAAAAGAAAATTTTCGAATGACAGTAATTTCGTTGACAGAATCAGTGAATAGTTTGTTAGAAGAAAACGAAACCGTTGTTAGTATATTCTTGGATTTAGCCAAAGCTTTTAACTCAATATCTCACAAAATTTTTCTCGAAAAAATTACTAAATATGGATTTAGTACGGAATCAATTGCAATGCTAGAATCGTTTTTGTCTAACAGAAAACAATGCGTAAAGAACGGCATAGAATATTCGAACTGGGTGACAATAAATCACGGAGTACCTCAAGGAACAGTTCTCGGACCTTTAATTTTTTTAATGTATATCAACGACTTCCCTGAAAAAATGAAAAAAAGAGGACGTTTTACAGTTTGCAGATGACACATGCATTATTTGTCATTCCAAATCCGATGAAAATCTCTTATGCGAAATTAACAGTGTACTTGAAAGTACTGACAGTTATATGAGGCAAAATATGCTAACTTTAAACAGAGATAAAACAGAAATTGTGGTTTTTTTCAAAAAATGGTGAATCAAAAATTGAACAATTTCATTATAATGGAATTTTCATAGAGCCAAAAACAAGTTGTCGTTATTTAGGTATAATGATTGATAACAATCTAAATTTTGACATTCAGCTGAACAAAACATTAACAAAAATGGCAAATGCTATTAGGTCAATTTACTTAAAAAGACATTTTCTACCACTAAAAGCAAGAATCGTTCTTTTTAAATCACTTGTTTTGTCCCATCTCAATTTCAGTGCAATTTTTTTTTCAATCTTTGTCGGTTATGTCACTTCAAAGAGTTAATAAACAAATAAATTGGGGAATAAAGGTTTGCCACCTGCGTGCGCAAAAAGTTTGACAGTGCAAGAGATCTATTACTGAAAGACAAAATTTTACCAGCAGAGCTTTTCATTAAAAAAGTTTGTCTTCTTAATTTTTTTGACCTCCTCTCACAATATAAACAGAGTAGTCGAGAAACCAAAAACTCCTCTTTCAGGATTCTTGAAAAGTACGAATTGACCAAAAACTGCAGAACTGTCCAGTTTTTTCCAAAGAATAAGTGCCAATCCAAATGGAGTGACAGGTCACTGATCAGAAATTTTTCTAGGAAATGGAATAATTTGCCAATTGAAATCCGAAAAGAGAAAACTAAAAACAAACTTAAGGAAAAACTAAGCAGCGAAATGGTCAAACTGCATGAACGTGTTCCAATAGATAGACAAGTAAGAGGCTTTAGGAAATTTTTCTACTGAAGTATAAAGACCAAACTATTCATATATTTACGAGGCGATTTTGAAAATGTAAATATTTAACCAAACGTTCTTGTTGTGGTTATAACTTTAAATTTACATTTTTGAAGATTAAAAAAAATAATAATTGCTTGGTGGACCTAAACTGAAATGCTGCAAATGCTCAATATTAAAAAAATTGTGATTTTTGGTGTCAGTTGAATTTTGAAGTACTGCTTTTAAATGTTTTAATTACTTTCAATGTTTTAATTGGTTTAATGTCTACAAAACAAGAGTTCAAAATTTTTGCCCAATTAACACAAAAATTCTGTTCGCCTAAGCGAGCTTCGCCCAGCTGAAGCTCTAAAACAATCTGTCTTGTTCTAGTTTTAAGAACATGGTACAAGCGACAACAGTAAGATGCTATTGTTAGTTAGGTATTTACGTTTGAATCGCACTTCGAAATGTGATTCGTAAATTAAAATTGCATGCCTTAAGTTTTTTTTGCCAGGAGCAGAAAATAATTACGTGGATGTAGAAAATTTTATAACCTCTTATCGAGACTTAGCTGTCCGTGATATGGAAACTTGCACAGCATTCGTTGCCTTTTTTACGTACCTGTACTTGTGTTTTTAGCACATTGTTTTCGTGTTTCAGCTCTTCTTTTTCCAAGGATTCAGTTTCGTTTGGCATTTTTGGCGGTAATCTCATTGGCGGCAGAGACGGTACTCTGAAACTGAAACATAAAGTTTATTGAGTAGTCTTAAAAACAGGTATTACAATTCATTGTCATTTATTGTGATAATCGTGAGTTTTCTGGGTTTCGCTAGTTATAACCTAGAGCATCGAATCTGAAGTTTTCAACCATGCATTAAATGGGGAAAATTATCAAAACTGACACAATGTGACTGCACTATTGGGAATAAACAGTAGCAAAAAAATTAGGTCTGTTAGAAGTCCAATATATTTGTAGTGAATCGTGAATTCGAAATTATGTATTGAACAAACATATTTGAGACTCACGTAATAGAATTTGGTTGATCTGAGCCAATTGGGCTCGGAGCATCCCTTTCACTGGGTAAATTGGGTACCCGTGGACTTAATTGAGCTGGGGAATAGGGTCTCGCATTGGCTTTCGGTGCCTGAAGATGTTGGGAATTGTGCAGTTTGTTCAGGTTCTGAATCTGCTTCACTTTTTCTAAGTCTTCTTTCTGAAGTTGTTCGTAGTCCTGAAAATAGTTTTGTCCAGTTGATTTAAACATTGTTTTGTAGAGATAGAAGCTTTTGTTCTAGAGGGAAATAGCATTAGAAGAGTTCTAAACAATTGTCTAAGAATAGTAAATACAGAACATAGTAGAACGCAGAATCCAATTAACAGAAAAGTAAAAATTTCACCTCAAAGTTGTTGCGCGTTGTATATTCTTAGTCTTGTTTTTCTTATTTTTGGTAAGAATAAAATTTGCTTTTGTATTTAGTATCAAAGTCATGAAGAGCTTACTTGTTTGAGTTTATCAGTTTGCACGTCTCGCTCTCTAATCTGATTGGTGAGTTCTCGGTTGAGCCATAACAGTTTGTCCAACTGTCTTCTCAAGTCCCCTTCCGTATTTCTAACTTGCTCCATCTCGTTCACACGTTTCTGAAAATTTAAAAATTCAATAAATGGGCAATCCAAACGCGTTTTCTAGATTTATATGAAAGCTGTTTTTGTCCAATTTATATGTTCAATTTTGTCCAATGTGCCGGCGAAAAAATCAAGATATTATGCAACGAGTATATCGTATTTCCCTGTGTAAATTACCGTTATCCTGTGTAAGTTATCTGTGTTCCCATTCTACCAAGGTGTCTCCTAAAATGTTATATTTCCAGCAGAGAGCGTACTGTTCGATGCCAATATTGTTTATCGTTGCTTAAAATACTAACAGAAAGAAAGTGTTGGGATTCCGGCATCCGACAGCATTTTAAGAGCCAAATTGAAACGGCTAAAAATAATAGGCCTCATCAATAGGGTGGGTTTTCTATTGAAACAATTTCTTTCCAAGAAAGCTATTAACTTTCATTCAATTACAGAAAAGGAAACAATAATTGTTGTCTTCGTGGTAGAAATTATCCACTGATTTCATTAGTCAAATAATGTTGAGCTGTTTTTAGCATGAAAGATTCTGACCAGGTAAGAACGAACCTGAAGTTCCTGATTATGTTGTTTGAGGTTGTTGACTTCCTTGATATCGTTCTAAACAATGAAAAAGGATCAAATGTTGATGAAAATGGCCAAATACTTGTTTTGCAGTTATCCAAAAAGGACTAGAAATTGTTGAAAGGTCACCCAACCTTTTTTAGCCTCAGGAAACGTTCAAAAGCTACTTTTATTCAATTACATAAAAGGAAACAATAATTTGCTGCCTAGTTATTACTATAGGAATTTATAGGAAACAAGGCGGCTCGGTAATGTGCGATGGCACATAAGGTTCCGAACCCGCCCATCCACAATTATGGCATAATTGTCTACCAAATGAGGAACAGATAGAAAAACCCAAAAATTATTTTTTGTGAATCCCGAAAAAGCCCAAGTCTTTTCCAAAAAATTCTGTATGAACGATAAGATAGCCTTCCAAGCAAATAATTCAGTGGAGTAAATATTAATGCATTAGATGGCTGTAATATCTCAATATTAAGAAAGCGAGTCAAGACGAACAGCAAAATCAAACAACAACAACAACAAACATTAATTACATCAAAAAATTTATGTCCCTCTTAAAAACTAAATTTAATAGCAAAGTCAACATACCGTCGGATAAACCTAAAACTAAACAAAAATAACTTATAAATCACCAGAAAACATATGCAACCAGTCCATAAAATGGTTTGGTAACAATTATACAAAAAAGAACAAAAACAGTAGGTAAAAAAATTAACTTATTTTTTTGAAACAGTTAACTTCAAAGTAATAAATTCCATTAGGAATCAATTAAAATTACCACAAATTTATGATTACCACTGCTTCTATAGAAGGGCATTAGGACCTGTCCTTATTCATTTTTTAAAGCGGCTAAAAAGAACAACAAAGAACAAACAAAATTTCAATTGAAACTTGCCGGAAAACGCTGTCAAAACAGTCAAGCCAAATTTTGGCACACAAAATATATTTGATTGCGCCTTCTTCAAACAGCTATAATGTAGTACGTGGCCATTCATTAGTAACACTAGGTAACAAGTAGACAAAAAAAGCGAAGTGCTAAAGTATGTAATACTTTTGATTTTTTTTTCGAAACAAAATTACATTCAATATCATAAAAGGCATTAATTACAAAAGAGCTATTTAAATCGGGTCGTTTATTCGTGAAAAGGAAGCCCTCGAGACCTGTAATTATCCAGAATGTTTCTTGCATCAACAAAAAGAACGTCAAATATGACAAAAATCAAATTAATTTACTTTTTTTGTGAAAAACCGATGTCGAAGCCAGTAAGGTCATAACAAATTCTTTAGAAAAAAGATTTTTGGACACCAATCCCTTTTATTCCCTTGACACCCAAAAGTTATATTTGACCTGTAATTAACTAACGAGATTAGGTAACAAAAAGAAACATAAAAAAAAACAAAATTGCGAAATTGAAAAGTTTTTTTTTTAAATTTTGGAAAACGATTGTTTTCAAAGTCATGAAAGCCATCAGCTATCTATTAATATCAGAATATCGGTTCTTCTATTCTTCCATGAAAAGCCAATGAAAGCTATCACTATACAGGAAATTTCATACGACCGAACCGACAAATCATAAATGACAGTTAGAGACAAAATAAATTTAAAAAGTCGAGGCCGTTAAAACGATGATATATATCTTTCAGGATTTTAATATGTTCAATTGTGCCTAATTTTGAATGCAAATAAGGTGACATGAGAACTGTCAATAATCTGATAATGTGACAAAATTAGAATACGTGAAAAACTGGCAAATATCAAAACAAACAAAAATCTGAAATCTTGTCGTATCAAAGCCAGAAAACAATAACTTCAGGCTTAAAACTGCAACAGAGATTAAATGTTAAATCAGTAGGAAAAAGAAGCAGTCTTTCTTTGCTGACACTAAGCTGGAAGTTGTACAAATTAAGAAAAAAATAGAGGAAAAAATATTTAAGCTATTATTTATTGAAAAGTCAATTATTTTTAAAAAAAGAAACGACCATAAACTTTCAATTAAAAAACTAAATGCATTAGCTTGGAGCTGCTTAGCAAGCGAATTGGTCGGACCTATCACTCCTGAGCTTTGATTTGATATGTTCTGTTCTTTATTATTAAAAAAAGTTTTTAAAAAAAAAGACCGACTGATTACAACCCGATTTTTTTCGGATTGTAACAGTCCAAGAATGGCCCAAAACTAGCACTGTAAATACTTATTGTCAGTTAGGAACAATTGATTTTTCGAATGTTGTAGATATAGATAATTTGTTAGTTGAAAACTCAAAATAAAATCTGCATTTTTGATAATCAACGAGTAAAGTTAGCAAAAAACGGCAAAGTTTTAACTACAGTGCACTCTCAGCGGACTCTGAAGTAGAAATAGCCCCCCTCTGAGTCTACAAAGATTGTATGAGTGTTGTTTGGGGGTTTACTGTCGGCAAATTTAATCAAGTGGACAAAAGTAGCTTATTTCGTGCTGTTTTTGATGAAAAAGGCTAAATTTTGAAATGTTTATCCAGATCTTTTGACCAAAAAAATGAAATCAAAACATTCAACAATGCTTTTTCATCTT
The DNA here is from genome assembly GCF_964194025.1 of Convolutriloba macropyga. Lineage (NCBI taxonomy): Eukaryota > Metazoa > Xenacoelomorpha > Acoela > Convolutidae > Convolutriloba > Convolutriloba macropyga. The sequence goes on from NC_134479.1 coordinate 31,809,524, forward strand.
CAAAAATAAAATCAACGATACTATTTATAAAAATTATAACAAATTTTAGCAAAATTGACGAAAATTTAGGCAAAAATTCCGGAAAATGTGAATAAAAACAACGTGAATTCACTCTTCTTTTCTCAGAAGTTTAAACCTCGATAACTCCCTGTAGAAAACGAAAATTAAAAAAAACTTTTTAATTCCATATTCTACGCTGGACGAGCTTTCTAATGATACCAGTCTCAACTCTCTACGATGAATATATCGAGCGGCGAAAATTCACGGAACAAAAAAAAACCCAGTTGAGTATATAGTTCCTCCCCCCCTCAAGAGGGTCGGAACAATTAATCACTAAATCAACTGTTAAAGATTTCTCAAAAATTTATTTGAAAGGCTAATCTAAACACGAACCGCAAAACCATTGACTGTAACTTTATCACTGGAGACTGTTTTCAATTTCTAAGGCTGTTTACGCTCTTCGCGCGACCGAGGCATGGAATCTTATCGCCAAAAAATCAATTGCATCAGTAAGAGTAATATCGTTTGTGCCCCTTACTTCGGAGTTCCTAGATTGATTTAAAAGAAACAACCGAGACGATTCGCGTTTATATCAAAAAAGATGCTTAGAGGCTTGAGGTTTATTGCATTCAACTGTATGTTTTAAACCTTTATCCATTGTTGTCTTCATAATTGGGAATGGTGCTCTTGACCAGAGCTCCGTGGATTTTGTAAAACGTTTTATGGCATGCGCCTTTTTTGTTCAAATTTCCTTGCAGCCCTCACACAAGGAGAGGGGGCAAGTACCATTGCATTATATTTTTTTGAAAAGAAGCTTGTCCCACGCAAAGAGTGGTGGGTGTTGAAAAACAGTTGTGCTATAAGCCTTTAAAGAATGAGACGTGTAATTAGAGAAAACGTGAAAACGTATGTGTAATTAGAGAAAACTTCTATCTCAATGTTGGCGAGGTGGAAGAAGAAAGTTGTTTAACAAAAAAAAGTTCGTTCAATTTTGTATTGAGCATAGTTTATTTACTGAAAAGGTTGACATTCGTGCGCCACAAAAAAGACGCATCTTTTTGTGGCAGATGAATGTTAACCTTTTCATCGCGTGCCTAGTTATCCTCAATGCGTAAATTGGAATAATCTTTTCTGATGAACAATTTCTGTTTGATCCGAATTGTACTATTATTTACCTGCATTGCCTCATTTTCTTGCCTTGCTTCTTCCAGCCTCTGAGCTGAAAGTGCCATTGAGTCTATCTCCTGTTCTTCTTTCTCCTTCTCTCTTTCTGTAAACTCATCAATGGCATCTTGTAACGCATCTCTTTCTGTCTCAGTTGTGGCTTGTTTGTCTTTGAGGTCTTTAATTTGTTTTTCTAGGTTTGACTTCATGTCGCCGAGGTTGTTAATGACGTTCCACAGCTGAAATTAAGCAGATAATGATTATTATATAACTTTTCACTAGCCTGGCTTCATCTAAAAATGCTTATAGGCAGGCTGTAACTTTTCTCGTCTGTCTGGTTGCGTACGTGAAATAAAACAGTTGGCCGTTTTTGCTTCTATTTGATAGTTATTTTAGTGCTTTTGGCGGAACTGATATTCAAGGTTGGTTAGAAAGATAAGTGGAGAAAAATGATTTTTTTATCGGTCTTCAATTGATGAGAAAAATGATCGGTGCAATTAGAGTAATACGATCAGTATCGCAAGAATGTGGAACGGATTATTTCGTCTGTGGCGTGATAGCCGAGAGGTAAGGTGTGTGATTCACAAGCCAATGATTGAGAGTTCAATCCCCTGCCTTCGTGAAGCTGTCTGTGTAAGTATGAGCTATTACTGAACCGTAACTTCAGGTTGACCATAGCCTGACTAATGTTGGCTGCAATGATGGTACCACGTGAAAGTTTCAGACGCAAAAAAAAGTGGCCATCGTCACCAAAAAAATTAGCAATGATGCTCATAAAAAGAACAAGTCTGAAATGTGGGGAATAGTAGGAAAAAGGGCAGCTGAGAACAGGCCGCTAATGCTGTTCCGCTGCGATTACGCAGGAACAAATTAATATTATTATTATTATTAACCTTTAGAAGCATGTCTGTGCACTGGTAAGCATATCTGTGCACTGGTAAGAACACAACAATTTAACTTCTGTGAAAAATTTACCAACGGATATTTGTATTCTTTCTCAGAACATTTAATTCCTTCGGAAAACTAATAAGCAAAATCTGAGAACCTTAAATTTCGTGCGTAAAAACGCCAGAACTGTCATTTGGTTCAATTGTCGTGCACTTTTTAAATGTGCCATAAATATAGAAACAGCTGGAAATGATGGATGCGTGTTGTTCTATTGTTTTAATCCATTTTCTTTAGATGTCAAGTTGTAACCATAAGTCGGCAAATTTTGTCCCATGAAAAGGAGTTCTTCCGTTAGAACAAGTATTGCAAAGTTTTCATCACAAGACTTAGATGTTGAAGTGACAAGTTTTTATTTATGCACTGTGAAATTAATTTTGAAAGCTTCAGTGAAACTTCGAGGCAAAGCATTTCTTGATATGGCCTAAAGACAAAATGAACCGAGAAAATCTCAAACCATGAAACAAAATTTAACACTATTCAAAACGATCTGAAGGCTCAATTATGTTCTAACTTAATTTTAAAGTATCAAAACGCCCTGTTCAGGCTACTGTAAAACATGTAGCAACACATGATCGACGAGAGAAAGCAGATTTTTCTACCGTCTCATTTCATTTATGCAATTTTTGTTTAAATTTGTTACGACTACAGTTCAACTTCTCATTTTAAATTAATTTCAATGTTTGTTATTCGTTAGTCCTGAGCAGATCATTGTAGACCATCTCGTCTTGTTATCTCTACTCTTCATGTTACAGTTTCTATAGTGCCAGTCCTTCTTATCGATCTAATATTGATAAGCTACTGCATACTTCCAAGCAGCTGTTTTCATTACGCAAAGCGTTCTTCGTTAAAATTTTTAGGCGAGCTTTTTCATTCTGAATAAAATTTGATCACAAATTACCTCATCTACCAAATTAATGTTGTTAGCCTTGACATCAATCTAATTAAGTAGAAGTGGTTTTTATTATTAAGAGCCGCACAGCGATAGCTGGGGCTCTTATTGGCTTTATCTTGGTTTTTTTACAATTCAAAGAATTTGAATTGTATTGGGGCGCTGTCTTTTTTTAAGATCTGTTCACTCATTTTCACGATTTGTGAAGTCAAGTTGGAGTAGTGATTTTGGTCACGCCGAAACAGGAAGTGGAGCGAAAAAGCGAGTGGTTTTGCGGCGTGAATTTTTTTCGCTCTAATTTTAAAGTAGAGTGCGAAAATGGTGTTTGAACAAAAATTCGGTTTCTCGGTAGTGGTTTTTTGTTCACATGCGGCAATTTCACTCTGATTTTAAATGTTTTTTTCGATTTTTTGGATCAGATTTTTTTCTAAATGGTTTTCACAATCCATTCACAGCTCATTCTAGGCTTAGTTTTTTGTTTGAATTAAAATTTCATTTCTCATTAGTGGTTTTTTCGTTCATATGCGGCATTTTGACATTGATTTTTTGTTTTTTTTTCTTATTTTTTGATCTGATTTTTTACAAATGGTTTTCCCAATTCACTCGTAGTCCGTTCTAGGTCTAATTTTTTCTTTAGTCAATGAAAATTCTTTGAACTGTACGTCAGGACTTGTCCTGCTATGTCTTTTATTTAGTCGTCAAGATTTTTGTTACGGTCATATGACGTCACAACCACTTGAAATCTGCTTTGTGTTCAGTTGCTCATGCAATTTCAACTGAAGTGCGTGTGTCCAGTCATTTTTCACTCTTAGTGGAGCGATTTTTTTTGTTCATTCGCGTGATTAAATTTTTGGTCACACTTGACTTACCTCACTCTCAAAATTGACTTCCTCACTTTGAAATTGACTTGTATTTACTTTAATTCAAACAGATGAGTTCAAATGGGTGTGTGTAAATCTAAATGAAGGTTATTTGAGAGCAGCTAGTAGATGCAGCAAAAACTTATAAATCAAAATATAACATATCAGCCTTGAATGAAAGACGAATTTTTTGGTCTGTCTTTTTTTACTGTTTCTTTTTGAGACTGCAAATCTACGAAGCTATTGCGGATATTTTCTGGCAATTTGCCAACTACGTTCTAAGGTCTTTAAGTTATTGATTCCATTTAAGGCCCAGACAAATTTTACTCAAGACGCCAAGAACCCGTCCAGGACTTCAAAACATTTTTTAAGTTACAGTTTGTAGTTCGTCATTATTATTAGTTTTGTTGTGCTGTAAAACCTGGTGCAGTTCATTTTTGGCAATGTTGTTAGTCGTGTGCTTTTAGCAGTGGTGATCAAGAAAGACGAATTTTTAAGAAGGGGTTAAGTAAAGCCAAAATCTCCGATAAAGCAGTACTATAAATTGTTACTGGTGGGACAGTTGACGTGCTTCACTTGTGTCGGGGCTTGACCGTGATTTTCAAATTACATCCCACAGCGGATGCTTGGCGTGGCTATGGAAAGTGGTCCGGCGAGGCTCGCAACCTCTAGAGATTTAAAAATGATAAAATTTGTTTCTTTGATTCACTCGATTGCATAAATTGCAAATAATATGCGCTGTCTTGGTTGTAACGGTTATTAATGTATTGTTTTGGAAAGATACCGAACTGCTACGTGACACTGGGCTTGCTTTAATGTCGACTCACTTCGCGCTTACTGCGTTTAACTTTGCACCGCATTTTGGGATTTTCACGATGTGCAAAAGTTTACTGAATCTAAAATCATCTTGAGCATGTGATCGCATATTAATAACATTCTCAGCTATTCAACTGATCAACTCAAATGATCCTAATGGACGGAATTTACACCTTTTGCTTTAAATTGATTTGGTGGATTTTTAGGAAAAACAAAAGCTCAAACTTTAAGTAGTACTCTTTAAGAAAGTCTCTTCTTTGGGTCTTGTTGCTTTTTGTTTATGTAAACTTTTCGATCTCTTTCGAGATATTTTTTTCGATCTCTACCTTTCTATAAAGTTATAAAGTGTGCAGTGAACCGTAAAAATGAGGCCCGATAGTTTGCTGTCGAACGTAATGTTGCGACCCCGCTCTTCCACATTCTCGGCTTAAATATTTACCAGATCAATCAGAGATAGGAAAAAGTCAAAATAATAAAGGTTAGATATTGCTGTTATTTAAAAAAATATTGCTGTTATTTAGAATTATAAGTGTTCTAAAGAAGAAAAAACATTTTCTGAAAAATATTTGAGCTCAGGTCCCAAACCAAAATCCAAAGAAAAGGCGTAACTAGTCCCGACTTTTAATTGTTTAAGGTGTCAGGTGTTGATAGTGATCAAAACATAAGAGGCAAAAATGAAGTCGAAGAGAAACAAAAAAAATTTGGATAAGGAAAATTCCATCTTTAAAATATATCGATATTAAATTGATCGAAACAATACATGTAGAACAAGTTTACACTCCCTAACACCAGCAAAATTCACTCTATCCTGCTAAAAACAGCGAGAAAAAAACAACCAAAGGACAAAAAAAGGAATTTCGCTAAGCTCAGAAGGTTTCTGGAAATTAGTTGCTACAAGTTCACGAAAACTGTGTTAATCCATATGAACCACAAATTTAGACCATAAAGTCTATGAAGGTTCATCTATGCCTCATTGGAGAGTCGAATGGTCCCCTCATTAATGCAGCTCAGTAATGAGAGCTCAGACGAAAAAAAATTCGGAACAAAAATATTCGATTAATTTTTACGAAACCGTAAAAGCAGCATAAAAACAGATTAGATTTCGAAGGAAACATTATATAGCTCCTCGTGTGCTATTTTATGTCGTCAATAGGACATTTCGATGTTGAAAACAGGTGAAAAAAGCAATAATAGCAACAATTACAAAACTAAAAATATCAAAATATTTCATTAAATCGTTAAAAAAAACACTGATTTCCGAGCCATATCAACGAGTATACAATTGATGTTAGTCCGGCAGTGTAATTATTTAAATGGATTTATTATTTACATATTACAACAGAAAACTTGAGTTAATTCAAAGTATGTCGCATATCTCAAAATAAAAATTAATTAAGTTTATAATGTCAACCCAACCAGTAAACAGTAGTTCTAAAATTTAAAGTCACGCCTTGTTGAACAAGTAACCTTCCACAAAAAAGGGTTCATTTTGTAAGCTGAGCAGAAGAAAGTTCTAAGTTGCTTGGGGAAACTTTTTTGTCTTATTTGATTTTAATTTCACTTGGTAGTTCATTCCAATCTAGTATCGCTAATCTAACAAAAGAGTTTTGCATTTTGGCAGAGGAAAATTTTTGGTCCCAGAACATTTTTTTGTCCTTATAGACTCATGAAGATTCCAGGTGATTAAGGGACGTCCCGATGTTGGTGAAAAAGCAGGTCGTAACTGTTTTTTTATTTTCCAAGAGTCTCAGCCATAAAGAACTTTTGTTGGCCATTAATCAATTAAAACAGAAGCATATGTGTGCCATCAGAACACAAGTGTCAGCTATAAAACCGTTTACGGAAAGTTATGAAATAGCAGTAGTCGAATTGCCGCACGTGGAAAAATGATCCAAATTCATTTTGAAAAGACTGCGTTCTCAAATGCTCGTTATGTTGCTTTCTTTACTATATAAGCGTTACTGAACTCTTTGCTTGAATTTGATATCTCATTGAAGTTAAAAAGTCGAAAAAATATGAACATCTTAAAGAAAGATGGCGCCCCAATTTAATACAAACCCTTTCGATTGAGAAAACCAAAATGAGACTAATAACAGCCTGTTTTTTGAGTCGGGCGGTTTTGAAGAACACGATTTTGTTGCTAACATTAAAGTAATTAGGCACAAATATCTTATAAATATATATTACTTCAATGTCTATACTTTATCACAATAATACTTGGTCTACAGTTTAGATAGCCTAATATTAGTCTACGTCCGTGCTGTAGGATGTAATCCAAAAATCGCGGTCCAAAAACGAGGTGCGCTCACTGACCCGTTATTCGGACTTTTTTTAAATTTTTATTCCAATTTGGACTTATTTTGTTCCATTTAGTGTAATATACTATACGCATCCGTGGAAAGTTATTTCCCCTTTCTGATTGGTTAACAAATTTCTCGCTTAAATTCTGTTCAAGAAAACCCTCTTGCAGGGGGAAAATTGTGAAAAGATTCCTAGAACATTATTTTGCCAAAGTTTAACATTTCTGATTAATGGAATGTTTGTAATTTGTACCGTTCTTTCTAACTGTCACAATTCAATCGAAACTGTATTTTGAATTACTCTATCGCGACTATTTTCTGACAATCGTCTAACCATGTTGAATTTATCGCGCCGTTTTAGCTCTTGAGTCACTTTATGTCCCCGTAAATAAGTTGTTACAAGACTTTATATTCTGTCTATTGAATATTTATTACATCGTTTTGTAATTTTGAGCCATTGCTCAAAGTAAGAGAGCGTTTGTAGTTTTGATATTTGGCAAATTTGCGTGATTTCTAACGCACAAAATAAAAAGTGCTCTAAGTAACTTGTATCTAGAGTAGTGCCAAGCTCAACCTTGTCTCTTTTTTATAGAAAAAATAATGACGTTAAGTGTACTTGAAGAAAGTGGTGTGAATCTCAGTGGTGTGTTTTCAGACTGATAATGGCTGATACCAAAGTTCATTCTAGTGTGACGAGAATTGGAATTATCGGAGGCAGTGGTTTGGACGATCCAGACATTTTGCAGGATCAAAAGGTTGTGCAAATAGAATCGACTCCGTTTGGCAGGTCATCGGATGGTCAAGTTACTACAGGAAATGTATATATTATGTTCTTGTATATATATGTAATGTAATTGAAAAAAAAATCGATTTGGCCCATTATGCTCATGAACATCAAATATGACATAATTTTTGGACAAACTTTCAAAAAAAGTTCATTTCAAGCTTTAGTGTTACTTGTACAATTACCGAAACAACTGCCTCAAAAAGTCCACACCTAGTGTTCCAGATAAAACAAACAAGACGTAATTGAACGATGCGAACATTGGGTAAAGATCAGTTGCCAAAAAGAAAATTGAAAAAAAAACAGATTTTTGTGTCGGGGGTTTTATTTCTGTGTTTGTTTGTTTGTGTGTGTGTGTGTGTGTGTGTGTTTGTGTGTGTGCACTTGTGTGGATGTATGTATGGGAGTGGGCGTGTGTGTTGTGTGCGTGTAAAAGAGAGAACGAAAGTGTTAGTCCGGAAGAGTTAGTACCTTTAAATGCTAGACACAAATAGAGGCAGATAGTAAAAACTGTCAGAACTAATAAAAATTAGGAAAATTATATGCGTTTCAAATTGGGGCTTCATTTAAGCAAAATTCAATATGTTTTTCACATCTCGCTGGTAATAAATCTGCGAGATTTTAAAAAGTCAATTGTTTCATTATGCTCATGAAATTTCAAAAATGACTTTCAAAGAGTTTATATCAAAATTTAGTGCCAAATTTGCAACGATCAATAAAATTAGCTCAAAAAGTCTATACCTAGTTATTAAGAAAAAGCAACAAAGACCTAAATGAACGGTGACTAATCTTGATTAAAGCTGTTGCCAAAAATTTTTAAAATTTTTGTATTGGAGTTTGTGTGTGGTCTGTGTTAGTGAAATTTGTCGGTTTCTGTGTCTTTCAAATTGTTCTAAACTTATCTTTCTAGAATGTGCCAGAGAGTTTTCATTTTTGTCTGCCGAAAAAAGAAGGCATATTTTTTGGTTCAAACAGTACAAGTAATTTTTTTCGACTCATACAAGTTGCTTTCGGATACTCCCAACTGTTTATCTGTCAGAAATGTATGGTTGTTTTTGCAACCTTGAGATGTATGTCGGAACATACTGTGTTACGCACAGACTGTGCTACGCCATCTTTTTAAAAGTAAATGCTGTATTGTTGGAAACTGACAACATTTTAGTTTTTCATAAGAACAACCCTATTGACCAAAACTGATGAGCATCACAATTGAGTGTTCTTTTCTTAACAGGTGTGATATCTGGAGTTCCATGTGCTCTGCTGGCCAGACACGGGAAGAAGCACGACCTGCAACCCACGAACGTCAACTACAGGGCTAACTTGTATGGTAGGTTTACTTCTAAGAAGTCTCATATTATTGTTGAATCTTTTTTTGGTGGTTCTTAAATAGGCGCTTTACTGCAGTGAAGTAACGTTACACGAGTGGTTTTGTCTGAACAAAATTCAAACTCAAAATCGGTCATAGTTGAAACTCATTAATTAGTGCGTGAAAATCATTTATCTACAGAGTCAAATTATTTGGTTCTTGTTTCAACAAAGCCCAGCAGGCTTACAGCGCACTGTTTTGAAAAGGTTTGAATGTGTCCGGTCCAGAATTTAGAGTGCAATACTAAGGAATTGTTGTTATAGCTTGTCCAAATTTGCAGACGGTCTTTTTTCAGCCCTGAGGCAAGTCGGCTGTTCTCATGTGATAGTGACTACAGCTTGTGGGTCTCTAAGAGAAGAAAATAAACCAGGACATTTGGTGCTTATTGATGACTTCATAGACAGGACTACGAAGCGACCAGTTGCAACATTTTTTGACGCAAAAAGTGCGGCTGAAGTGAGTTGATGTGACATTACTTGGCGAGGGACTTTTTACATAAAAGTCCCTCGCCTTTCTAATTGCAGATTAGCTTTTGGCGTCCTGTGGATACTGAAAAGTTTGGTATCAAAGTTTTGGTCAGTTATTAACAAAACTAGCCAAATCGTGTGTTACGCACTAACTTTAAAGAGGGTTTATGGGTGTTTTTAGCGTTAACATTCGGAATAGTTAACTAGAATAAGCGTCATTTTACAAGCATTTTTGTTTCATAGTGCGTTTTTAGCGGATTTTTTTTTACATGTGATTAGCTAGTAATTGCTTTTTTGTGCGGTTTAAGCTGCGCTTTTATCCGCCTATTGCCTTGTATTGAAAGAATGGTTAGGTGTGAGTTAATACTCTTCTCTTTTATCTAACTTAGGAGAATACGAAGTTTTTTCGCTGACGCAGAGACAAATCTTATAATCGAATAATTAAATTAGAATTAATGGTTGACAACAGTGGCTATTAGCACAAAATTCATCCCTTATTAATTACCCCCCAAATTACCACACTTACATTCATGGTGATCACCTTTAATTTACTACTTTCTTACTTCTCATGACATCCAATCTTTACTAGCATTTTACTCTGATATTTTACATCTTTAAAAGATCAAGGGTCAATAGATCACACATAACAAAATAGAAAGTTGGGGGGGGGGGACGAAGTTGGTATAAGTAGCACGTGTGAGCTTCCTGTTACATTTTCAATTCATAAATAACCAAAATGTAAATCAGGACGTGGGTTGAGGTGGACTGAGGTACGTATAGCCGGCATGCAATAGGTAGGCGAGTAGTTTAGCTCCCATAAACGGCTTTCGACTAAATTCCGAACGAAGTATACTTTTAATGCGAAATGCTTTTTCTTTCCGTAATTCATTGAATTGTTACTAAGGAATACAAGCTTGATTGTCTACAAAAACGTTTACTGGCTGCTAGAGTTCTAAATCTATTTCTCGTAATTTTCCTATTGTCTATTTTGCCCTCCCAATCTGAGTCTGGAATCCTGTCAACTCCAGTTTTTTCACTCTTTCTATAAATGATCCCTTGTAAGTAACGTTAACATTTACTGGCTGCTAGAGTTCTAAATCTATTTCTCTTAATAGGTGTGGTCAATGAACGGCTTCTTAACTTCCTCGACTACCGCGTTAAGCTCAACTTTAGCTGTTAATGTATATACACACTTTTGTAACTTGATAGCCCAACTGATTGCACCTGAACTATTTTTGTGTTTAAAACAATAAACACTTGTAATTTTTCTATTGTCTATTTTGCCTGCCCAATCTGAGTCTGGAATCCTGTCAACTCCAGTTTCTTCACTTTTTCTATAAATGATCTATTAATTTTCCCTTGTAGGTAACGTAAACAACCTTTTGCCGCATTCCATTGTCGCTTTACAGGATCACAAACGTGCGCAATATCTGGTCGAATTGTTAATGCCAGATAGTTCAAGCATCCCACTATACACCTATAATTACATGATTGCATTTCTCTGCTCGTTGCTGCCTATTTACAGTAAATCTTTTTTTGACAGTTTCAGGCTAACATCGAATTGTGTTTCCAGTGTCTTTAAATCGCTCGTGTTAAATTTATCTAGCGGTGTTTCTACATAAGCCTCTTGACTCAGCAGTATTTTGTTTTCTGTTGGCTCAATTTTTATATTTAAGAAAAACTGAGATCTTCGTAACTGCTAACTTGGAATTGCTCACTTCTTTTTTAAAGTTTTCACAAATGTCTTCCCGCAATCCTAATATCACCAAGTCGTCTACCCAAAAGCACACCATTCCCGCTATACCATTGTCATCTTTCTTCATAGGAAGGCACTCATCTTGAATAGCCTGCGCGAAACCTTATTGGCCAAGAAAATATCTGATTGTTAGGTACCAATTTCTACCTCACTGTTTCAATCCATAAAAACTTTTCCTCTTCTTACAAATTAATGGATGTCCTTGCTCGTCAAATTTTTAAAGCCTCCAGGCCGTTGCATGAAGATTTCTTCTTCAATGTCAGCGTTTAAGTATGCTGTTTCGATGTCCAGTGGTTTCAAATCGGTGTCTCTACTTACTGCGTAGCTGATCAGTACTCTAATTGGTGAAAGGCTTGTTGTTGGTGAGTTTGTTTTGTTATAATGCCGATCTCACATAACAAAATGAAAATTTAGAGGGGACAAGTTGTTATGAGTAGCACGTGTTATCTTCCTGTTACATTTTAATTTCATAAATAACCAAAATGTAAATCAGCACGTGTGTTGAGGTACGTATAGCCGGCATGCGATAGGTAGGCGAGTATTTTAGCTCCAATAAACGGCTTTCGACTTAATTCCGAACGAAGTCTACTTTTAATGCAAAATGCTTTTTCTTTCCGTGATTCATTGAATTGTTACTAAGGAATACAAGCTTCATTGTCTACAAAAACGTTTACTGGCTGCTAGAGTTCTAAATCTATTTCTCGTAATAGGTGTGCTCATTGCACAGCTTCTTAACTTCCTCGACTACCGCGGTAAGCTCAGCTTTAGCTGTTGAAGTAGATACACACTTCTGTAACTTAATAGCCCAACTGATTGCACCTGAACTATTCTTGTGTTTAAAACAATAACCACTTGTATTTTTTCTCTTGTCTATGTTGCCAGCGCAATCTGGGTCTGGAAACCCTGTCAACTCCAGTTTCTTCACCTTTTCTAAAAGTCAACTCTTATTTTTTCCCTTTTGGGTAACGTAAACAAACTTCTGCCGCATTCCAATGTCGCTTTCCAGGATCTTAAACAAAAGAACCCAATAAATTAGCTTAGCTCAGTTCGCAATATCAGGTCTAATTGTTAATGCCATATAGTTCAAGCATCCCACTATACACCTATAATTACATGATTTCTTTTCTCTGCTCGTTGCTACCTATTTCCAGTAAATCTAATTTTGACAGTTTCAGGCTAACATCGAATTTTGTTTCCAGTGTCTTTAATCGCTCGTGTTAAATTTATCTAGCGGTTTTTCTACATAAGCCTCTTGACTCAGCAGTATTTTGTTTTTTGTTGGCTCAATTTTTATATTTAAAAAGCAAGTGAGATCTCCGTAACTGCTAATTTGGAATTGCTCACTTCATTTTTTAAAGTTTTCACAAATGTCTTCCTGCAATTTTAATATCACCAAGTCGTCTACCCAAAGGCAGACCATTCCCGCTATACCATTGTCATCTTTCTTTATAGAAAGGAAATCATCTTGAATAGCGTGCGCGAAACCTTATTGGCCAAGAAAATATCTGATTGTTAGCTACCAATTTCTACCTGACTTTCAATCCATAAAAACTTTTCCTCTTCGTACAAGTTAATGGATGTCCTTGCTCGTCAAATTTTTAAAGCCTTCGGGCTGTTACATGAAGATTTCTTCAATGTCAGCGTCTAAGTATGCTGTTTCGATGTCCAATGGTTTCAACTCGTTGTCTCTACTTTCTGCATAGCTGATCAGTACTCTAATTGGTGAAAGGCTTGTTGTTGGGGAGTTTGTTTCGTTATAATGCCGATCTCACATAACAAAATGAAAATTTAGAGGGGGAAAAAGTTGGTATAAGTAGCACGTGTTATCTTCCTGTTACATTTTCATTTCATGAATAACCAAAATGTAAATCAGCACGTGGGTTGAGGGGGTTGAGGTGTATTGAGGTACGTATAGCCGGCATGCGATAGGTAAACGAGTGTTTTAGCTCCAATAAACGGCTTTCAACTAAATTCCGAACGAAGTCTACTTTTAATGCAATAGGCTTTTTTTCGTGATTCATTAAATTGTTACAAAGGAATACAAGCTTGATTGTCTACAAAAACGTTTACTGGCTGCTAGAGTTCTAAATCTATTTCTCGTAATAGGTGTGCTGACTGTACAGCTTCCTAAATTCCTCGACTACCGCATTAAGCTCAGCTTTAGCTGTTGAAGTAAATACACACTTTTGTAACTTAATAGCCCAACTGATTGCACCTGAACTATTTTTGTGTTTAAAACAATAAACACTTGTAATTTTTCTATTGTCTATGTTGCCTGCCCAATCTGGGTCTGAAACCTTGTCAACTCCAGTTTTTTCACTTTTTCTAAAAATCATCTCTTAATTTTCCCTTTAAGTAACGTAAACAACGTTTTGCCGCATTCCAATGTCACTTTCCAGGATCTTAAACAAAAGAACCCAATAAATTAGCTGCGTGCGCAATATCGGGTCTAATTGTTTATGCCAGATAGTTCAAGCTTTTCACTATACACCTATTATTACATGATTGCCTTTCTCTGCTCGTTGCCGCCTTTTTCCGGTAAATCTAATTTTGACAGTTTCAGGCCAACATCTAATTGTTTCCAGTGTCTTTGAATCGCTCATGTTAAATTTAACTAGCAGTTTTTCTACATAAGCTTCTTGACTCAGCAGTATTTCGTTTTCTGTTGGCTCAATTTTTATATTTAAGAACCAACTGAGATCTCCGTAACTGCTAATTTGGAATTGCTCACTTCATTTTTGAAAGTTTTCACAAATGTCTTCCTGCAATCCTAATATCATCAGGTCGTCTACCCAAAGGCACACCATTCCCGCTATTCCATTGTCATCTTTCTTTATAGAAAGGCACTCATCTTGAATAGCCTGCGCGAAACTTTATTGGCCAAGAAAATATCTGATTGTTAGGTACCAATTTCTACCTGACTGTTTCAATGCATATAAACTTTTCCTCTTTTTGAAAATTAATGGATGTGCTTGCTCGTCAAATTTCAAAGCCTTCGGGCTGTTGCATGAAGATTTCTTCAATGTCATCGTTTAAGTATGCTGTTTCGATGTTCAATGGTTTCAACTCGGTGTCTCTACTTACTGCATAGCTGATCAGTACTCTAATTGTTGAATAGCGTGTTGTTGGTGAGTATGTTTCGTTATAATGCCGATCTCGAACTTGGCTAAACATTTTGGCTACGAATCTTGCGTTATACCATATCTCCCCGCTAGGACCAAAATTAAGGGCGATGTTCCAGCGGCTACCAATGTGTTTATTTCCTGTGTTCTCCACCAGTTCCTCACTTTATTGATTAACTAATGAGTTGTGTTCCATTTTCATTGCTTCATACCAATTTTTATCCCTAATGGCTTCTTCAATAGACTTAGGTAGTAATTATTTGTTCACAATTTCTCGAAGAAAGGCAACGCTGTTCAAATCTCTGTCTCCATCAGGCTGATGCTTGTTGACTATTCCCCATTCATTTCTTTGACTTCAATAAACATTTCTTTTTCGTTGAGGGTTACATTCCGAGATTATCTCTCTTTAAAGATTCTTTGTCATTTGGAATAGCTACGAGATAAGTCTTAGTATTGTCTGAATACCCCAAAAGTATTCCTTTTTGAGAAGTTTTAGCATTCTTGCCTCGAAAACTTTTTTCGACAGGAGCAAATCTGAACAAGCAAATACTTGGATAGTGAATTGTTTTGTGTTTTACGTTACCTCAAAAGTTGTCTTCTGAATACCTGAATCGAAACAAAAGTTTTCAATCTCTGACATCTTGAGTGCTTATGACCAATACGCTTTTTCTAGTCTTGACTGCTCTAGAAGACATCTAGCCATTGAATTCTTGTCTAACGCCTTTTCGTCTACATAATTGTTTTGTCATTTGAGACCCTTTCCCCTGATTCATCGCAAATTAAGGTTCCTGGGTGTCCTCTATCGGCAAAGAACTGTTCAACTTTTTCAGTGGCCGCATCCCTTGACCTCAAAATGTTTGATACCTGCTAAAATCATTCACGAACCCTATTGCATACCTGTAGCCATCGAATGCTTCCGGGTGGATGGGCCCTGATATCTCGGTATGGACAATTTCTAGGACTTCACGTGCTCTTGTTCCTGATTCTTTTGGTACTGGTGGTTTCTTTGATTTATTGAGATGACATGATCCACATTTTTTAAATCGTGCTCGCTTAGCTTTAGTCCTATTGCGTGATCTTTTAGTTTATAAATGTCCTCAACATTGTTCTGGCCCAAGCGCTTATGCTGCAAATTAAGGGGATGTCCACTAGCTAAGTTGCACTGCTCTGAGGTTTTCCTGCAGTCAATGTTGTTCCAGATAAAAAACTATCTTTGCTCAAAAGGCAAAATTGTTTCGTTTTTAGTTCGTTTCTAAAGTTCGACCAAAGAAGACCTCATTGCCTGTTGCTCTAAGTTTTGACAATGATAACAGATTCCTTGTATTGTTGGGCACAAGCAACGCATTATTTGATCTTATTTTTGCTCTGAACCATTGGAATCCAAAACTGATTTTAACTGTTCCTTTCCCACTGATTACAATTTGCTGCTGTTTGCATTAGTGATGGTACCAGAATACTCCGTGTCTATATCTACGAATAAACTTTTGTCCTTAATCATAAGACTGGTAGCACCTGAATCCAAAACTAGCTCATTTGCAAGGTTGTTCGAAAGACGGAAGAAAATTCTTTTAAATTCTTGAATTCTGCTCTTCAACTAAACGTTGCGAGCCCCCTTGAGTGGTTCTCCTGCTTTGACTATCAAGTTTTTTTAAGGTTTTTGTTGCTTTCTACGAATTTTGGGTATATGGTTGTGCTCAACACACTTGAAACATTTCATTGGGGAAGCTTTGGTTTGTTCATGAAATGTTTTCTTACGCCTACTGTCTTTTGCATTATGTCCCGTTTTCGGGCAATTGAAACATTTCCGTTCCTTATTAAAGAATGCACTGTCTGTTTTCGTTTTTGCGTTTTCATTATCGAAGTTTACCAGGTCTCGTTTAATTTTTCTTGAGTTTTCTCGTCTTTGCTGTACTTCACGATTGTTGCAAAATTTTCATGTTGCTTTGGAAGCCCTTCTAGAGTTATTGATACGAACATTCTTTTACTGATTACTTCATTCACTAGTGTGAAATTTTATTGATATCATCTGCTCTGGTGAGACTTTTACTATGCTCTCACTTGAAGGCTTTTTAAGGCTCGTTAATTGTGCTATCATTTTATGTAGCTGAGGTCTCTCGAAACTTTGAAGCGTCTACACAGTACATCCCAAGCTCTAGTGCCATCACCTTTTTGTGGTCTAATAAAAAGAAGTGTTTTGTCTAAAGCCTCTGCTAACTAGTACCACAAAGTCCTCTTCTCTTCTAATTCTTCCCGTCCTTTTTCTATAGCTTGCATGCGTTGCTCCTCCGAATTATTTCTAACGGCTTGCTTTTAGTCTAAATAGGTGGCTTCTCCATTAAGAACGTAGCCAAGTTTTACCGAGTGCTTGCGAGCGTCAAAGTGTTCAGCAAAATACAAGAAATCATTCTCACGCCCGCTGAATACTAATCCTTCTGTTTTTGTGCTCATTGTTAGGTCTGCCTTATGTACTGTTAATTTCCGTCTGAAAAACTTAGTCTCTGACTCAAGCTGTCTCTTAACACTAAGTGCTACCTTCTGACCTAACGGTTTATAATCTATTGTTTACACTGTCGCAACTACTCTAATCAGTTTCTCCAGTCTAGTATTGCTCTAGGTAAATGTTGATTTGTAAAAATGGTATCAATGTTAGGGAAAAGAAAAAACACTAATGAAAAAGAATTTGGTCGACTAATTTAATCTAGAAGTTGGTGTTCTGTTTGTTTTCGGTAGTATCATTGACAAATTTAAAAGCCGGACATTGATCCGGAGTATTGCTGCCGCGATTTAGGACGACGAGGATACCAACACCCTCCGAGGATAACGTACACGAACCCTTATCTTACCTCTTTAAGAAATGTTTTAACACCAACTTATGTGTTTTTCGACCAAACTTGCATCTTACCGAAGCACAGCACACATCATTGGAAAAAACAGTTGTTTAGGCTGAGTTGTTCGCAGCTATACGAAGCAATCCTGTTTCCCCGGCGGCTCTGTTACATAACTTTGCCTCCGCACTCCTTATTGATCCCTCACAACAGCTCCGCTCACTCTTGACTCCACAAGCAGGATCCCTTGCCAAGTTACACAAACTTAGCACACCACGATTGAAGTCTCCCAACCGGGTACATGGTCTCTTGACTCCACAGTTTAAGTCCCCCAACCAGCTACACAAGCTTCTCACTCCTCAAATGAAGTCCCCCAACCAGCTACACATGCTTCTCACTCCTCAAATGAAGTCCCCCAACCAGCTACACAAGCTTCCGAGTCCTGCTCCTTCACGAGCTGCGAAGTCGGCCACTTCTTGACTACAAGGCTTGTCTCTCCTTTTCCTCTCTCTCTCTCTCTTCTTCCCCTCTCAGTGATTTCAGCAACCCTCTAATGCAGCAAAGAGTCACAGCGACAATGTTTTTATTTAGGAGCGGGGTTGATTACCTAACTTAGAAAAGCTCTGGGCCCATAACCATTCGGCTGATGGGAATGCAGACAAATCGTGTAATCGAATAATTGCAATGGCGATTAGCTCAAAATTCAGCCCTGTTTTATTCCTCGAATCAACCCACTTTTATATTCATGGTAATCACCTTTAATTTACTACTTCCTTTACTTCTCATGACATCCGATCTTTACGAGCCTTTTGCTCTGATAATTTACATCTTTGAAAGATCAACGGGCAATAGAGCATATCTAAAAAATTTAAAGTTGGGGATAAAGTTGGTGTAAACAGCACATTAGCTTCTTTTTTCATTCACTCATTTCATAAATAACCAAGATGTAAATCAGCACGTGGGTTGAGGTACGTATAAATTTTCATACTTTAAACAGTTTACATTATTCTTTCAATATTTTTAACGTTAGTTCAAGCTACAAAGTTAAACAATTTTAAGGTGAATTTTCTCCGAGATTATTGTCAACTGATCGCTGGCTTCATTCATGGGTTCTGGTGGTCGAAAAAAACTGTACCTCTGGCTCTGGTAATCGATAGTTCTGTACCTCGAGTTGTATTGGCTCTTTGCAAATTTTTACTGATCTTCACTTTGGGAAATTTCCGGTTTTTGTACGTTTCATGGTGTTGTTTAAGTACATATACATTTCCGTTTTAGCACCTACTTTGTCAGCATAATTGCTTCAACTATTTAACTTCTCTTTACAGTTTTTACCATTCAAACAATTTCATTTTTATCGAACCTAAAAAGTTAAATTTTTAGGCTGCTGGGTACGTAATTTTTTTCAGTAATTTGTCATTCTGTTGTTTTCAATAAATTTAAATAACTTAGGGGTTACAGTCCTAGACGGAAATATGGACCAAGTATGGCTATGAAACTGATAAATCTAAGGCCTAAATTAGGACTAATAAATATATTATAGGAATATCGAACCAAACTATGAGGCGCGAAAAAGGGACGCGACTCGATAATTTGGGCTAATTGAAACCTTTTCCGAGAAAAACAGTTACTTTCCCAAAAGGAGCTATTCGCCATGTAAAAGAAACCGTTAGAACATATTTTTTCAAAGTTAAAAGTTCATTGAAGTCGCAGTGAACTCTAAAAATGATAGTTATGTGAGATGTTGTATGGAAGTTTTGTAAAAGACGCTTCATTGTACCAACGAAAGTGTTGGACCCGTATGGAATTTTCACATGCCTACTTCAAAATGAAGTCGAAATTTTCGTTTGTTCCGAATTGCGTAATTTTGTTGATCAAGATATACAGCTACAGTTCAGGCAGACATAAATCATAGATGAAATTGATTTATTAAAGCGAAAAATTTAAAATTAACTATTTGTTTAGACTGATGATGAACGTATAACTCGAGGAGTTTGTCACCTTCCAATGATCAACATATTCAACAGTAGACTACGATCAATACTCCATAACACGTGCAAGGATCTAGGCTACGAATGCCATAATGGAGGAACTATGGTCACTATCGAAGGTCCGAGATTCTCAACTCCCGCTGAGAGCAAAATGTTTAGATTATGGGGTGGGGATGTTATCAATATGTCCACGGTGCCTGAGGTTGGTAGTATATGTAAACGAGATATCTTGGGAAAGAATTCCGATGTTCTGATGTGGACTTCACTTCCTCTAAAATTTTGCGGAAGGGTCATCATTGACTAAAAAGAAGCACGTGGTCAGTCCCCCTAGGTACAATCGAGCGAAATTGTTTGTATCAGTTGAGCTAGAGTCCTGTCAAATGTGATTTTTTCGGTTGCTTTATGACATTTTGTCTAAACTATATCAGAGGGCTGGTTCAATTGGTCGCGTCAATTTTCAAACTTATGTCCAAAATTTTGTTGATTTTTTTCGAAGGAGCTGAGGCTTTTTTAAATCTCAGAAACAATTTTTCGTTTTCAAAACAATTTTTGTGCATCCCATAAATATAAAAGTACCATATGAAGGCAGGCATGTGAAACGTTGGTTTTCAGTTGTTAATAGCCGCAAAGCGATAGCTGAGGCTATTATTGGCTTTCTTTTGGTTTTTTACAAATCAAATAAATTGTATTGGGGAGCGGTCTTAGCATCTGTTCACCCATTTTCATGAATTTTGAAGCCAAATTGGAGTAGTCATTTTGGTCACGCCGAAACAGTAAATGGAGCGAAAAAGCCAGTGGTTTTGCGGCGTGAAATTTTTGCTGCTCTAATTTCAAAGTAGAGTTAATAACGGTGTTTGAAAAAACTCGCTTCCTCGCTAGCGGTTTTTTGTTCACATGCTGCATTTTGACATTGTTTGTACTGTTTTTTTTTCAATTTTTTCAATCTGATTTTCTAGATGGGTTTTCTTATCCATTCGAGGCCTAGATTTTGTTTAATCAATAAGAGTTTTGTCAATTCTATGTTTTTAAATTTCGTCTACAGGATTTTTGGTCTTGGGTCACACCTGACTTACATCGCTCTCAAAATGACTTCCTCACTCTCAAATTGACTTTTCTGTACTTTAATTCAAAGAGACCAGGTCAAGTGAGTGTCAATCTAATTGAAGGGTTTTTGAGGGTAGCTAATTGAAGCAGCAATAAGTAAAACACATTCTTAGTCAAAATAACATCTCTCCATTTTTTAAAAAAAAGTTTATTTTTTGGTCTGTTTCTTTTACTATCTTTTTGGAACTGCAGATCTACAAAGCTATTGCGACTATTTTTTGGCAATCCGCCAGCTATGTTTTTCAGCAATTTTTTTAATGCTAGTTGTACACAATGAGCGAATAATGAAATGAGGAGGTGTGCACGCAAAATGTTGAAAAAGTGGCATACGTAAGTTATACGAAAAAATGGGGGAAGTCGAAATTTGCTCATCCTGAAAGAAAACAAAACCACTCTATTAAAAGAAACCAATCGCAATTCGAACGCCATACCTTCAATCCATACTGAATCAGAAAAAAACGAAGAGAGAGAAAGAAGCAAAACGGAAAAAAATACGAAAAGAATCAAATAGATCGTAAGAAAAATGAAACCTTAGGTTGTCAATTCTAAGCAACAGAATTCGCCTAACTTCCCTAATAACTAATTGAAATTAGAGTGAGAGCCCTACTCTGCAGATAACATATCCCCGAAGGGCTTTAAAAATCCCCGAAGGGCTTTAAAAAAACAAAATGATTTAATTAAGTTTTCACACGAAACTACGTAAAGTTTATACCAATCAAATCAAAAGGTCACCAAAAACACCTAGAAAAATCGAAAAATTTCGAAACGACTACAAAAACTTCAGAAAAACATAGCCGGCAAATTGCCGGAAAATAGGCGCCGTTGACCTGCTTGGCGCACATTAGGATTGAAACAGAAAAGAAAAAAAATACGAGATAGATATTTGACAGAATTTTTCCAAGTGTCAATTTTTTTTATTTGGTGTGCAAATTTGCATATTTGGTTAGATTCTAAAATTACACTTAATTCAGCTTCTAAACTGAACGCTATTAAGCATAATATTAATGCCAGCGAGCAATCGCTTTAATGAACTTTGATAACCTAATGCACAATGACTTAATGACCGGGCTTTATATGCTTATCCTGTTTCTTTTGATCTTTCGACTTTTACCTTTACTTTCTAGCATATGTGATAATTTCCAACCTGGCTAAAAGATAAAAACTAACATTTTTTTCACCTATTAATCTTTTTTAAAACGGAATGATTGAAATCATTACTCTCTTCTCTGCGCTCTTCAATTTTGATCAACAGCAAATGAAGATCAATTGTTCTTCGCGTGTGGCATTTGAATGTGTCCTGTCCAATATCAACGGTCAAAACAAAATATCATCATTGGTGCTCTTCGAGTCATAAAAACAGAAAACCGTAGTGCTTGATCGAGTCGGAAAGAGTAGGCGTGCAATCATAGCCAGACGTGTAGTGTAGCTGTCGCGGCTGTTAAAAAACAAAGATTGAATAAATGCACGGAATGAGAGGTTGAGTTTCAAATTTTTATCCGTTGGGTTCAAAAAAATTTGAAGTGATTTTACTTTCAAAAAGTTTCAAAACACTGTGCTAAGTACAGACTCATACCAGCGTCCATTCTGGTCTTAATTTAAAGTTGAGGCGGTTATACATGCGTTTTGTTTTGCGTTTTTGGCAGTGATGTTAAATGATTGATTTTTTCAGGTTGTGATTGCCAATGAGTTGGGTTTAATCTACGCGAGCATTGCAATGGTGACCGACTACGACTGTTGGCGCGAAGGCGAAGGAGCACCTTCTATAACTGATATCTTGACAACTTTCAAAAACAACGCTCACAAGGCCATAGAGCTGATAAAAACTGTCATTCCAAAAGTTGCTGAGCAAGATTGGACTCATGATATTAAAGAGCTGAAAGAAAGAGTAAATGGTAATATTATGTAATATGTAGTTAACATAACTCCATTGGAATGTAAACGATTGGACTGTGAAAAGGATTTGAGTTGACACCGAACATCATATTTGTTGTGATTACACTCTTTCATTGGTGTATGTGTTTTTCATTTCTTGCTCATCTTGCCAAAAAAATCAAAATCATGCCTTCTTGCGTATTTAAGAATGCTGCTGCTGAATTATCTTGACAAAATTTTGTTTGAAAAACTGATGCATTGAAGCATCTGCTAACTTTGATTCACTTATATTTATTTGTTGGAGGTTTCCGAACTTTATCATCCAGTCTTATTGGGATCTTTTCCGTTTGTCTGCCCGCCCCCCACTAAGCTCACTAAGCGGCGGGGGGGGGGGGGGCAAACAGAAAAGATCCCTTATTTGCCTAAATTCGTAGAACTGTTGTTGGTCATCAAAACATTGAAACTATTGTTTGGTTACTGCTTGGATTTTAATGTCTTTAGGTAAGATCAGTTAAAACGTTGCCAGGTAGGTCAAATTCAGAACTATTTGGATGCTAAAGGGTTGTTACAGTATTAACAATATTTCATTGTTGTACTCAAAATGCGTCCTCGTTCTCTGATAAATCATAAATTTTACTTTAATTTACTTGCGCCATTAATGTACACGCGTCATTCTGATTCCTCGGGCTCTTGTTTGACGGAATTTCTTTTCGTGTTTTTTCAAAGTTGAGATCATTGTGTCCCATGATAGTCTGTTTTGCTTATCTACTGCTGTAATTTGACTTTGCTGGGACCAAAATCAACCTGGTGCTGATTATCACATCACTTTCAATTTATTTCTTGCTTATAATTTATTTCTTGGCTATAATTTATTTCTTGCTTATAATTTTTTCTAAGAATTACGTGATCAGATTCAAAGCCACAGCGTTCGACTCTATTAAGTAAATTAGTATATTAGAGATTCCCCCCAACCACCAGACGCATATTCTAGTTTTTACGCAGTAACGAGTTCAGTATAACATGGCAGAATTACTAACAGCGTCATAAAAAGCTCTGATATGAAAAAGAATAAATCTAAATTTTGTTGTAGAAAAATGTTTACCTGCTGGATTTCCTCCTTGTCTCGGGCGGCTTTGTCCATAGTGCTCATCTTGTTCTTCAGATACTCCAGATCAAACTCAGGTTCTCTGTCTATTAGCTGGAATAGTGTATGTGTGCCCTTGGCCATCAAAACCAGATCCATCATTTCTTCTGCTAAATTCTGCCTGTCTTGCTCCTTCGCTCCTGGTTTCTGAAAATATGTAAAACCTTAGCTAGACCACTAAAAAATTCATTTCTCATAGGGAACATTTTGCCTGCGTTATGTTTTATCAGCCGACGTGATCTGCTCAGTCAGCTATTTTTGCTCTCCTATTCTTATACCGCTATTTTAGAAAGTTTCAGTTTATTGTTTGGTTTTATTTTTTGGCTAATTGATCATTATATGGCTAAGTTTTTTTCTGTTCTCTTGAGTTGTCTATCAGATACTATTTTTTCAAGGCGGCGAGGATGACTCTTTGACTAACGGAATTATTAGAGCTATATTTTTATGAATCAGAGAACAGAGGAGTTATGGAGATCTAATTTTGGTAGTTGTTTAAAAAAAGTTTTCATGTGCTTAAAAAGTGTTTAAAAAATTCGATAACAGTGTTCATGTGCAGCTTTTTGAAAGCAGTCTTTGAAAGTTTCATTTAAGTTTTCGGCCACAGTGGTTTTTTCTCAATTTTTTCGGACTAGAATTAGTAAGAAGGGGTAGGACCATTTTGACGACTGGAGACATAACTTGTGATGCAATTGCGAGATCTTTTGGTAATTTGTACTGAAATAGGTGATAACAATATTTTTTTGCACAGCTTTTTGCTTCTTGCCTTTGTCTTTGAATGTTAATTTGTGTTTTGATTTGTGTTGTGTACATAGTTGTTGATCCTACTGATACGATATGCCAGAAATATTAATTCTAAAAACCGTTTTTAGGACCTTGCAATCCAAATAGTACTTTCAAGTTTTTTGTTCCCTGATTCCTAACTCGGTTTCTTTTCCTCGTCTTTCTATCGAATTCTGTCTGTCATATGGCAAGTAGTTTTTTTTATTAAAAGTTTTTTAAGTGACGAGGTCTGTTTTGAACATAGTTTGTGAGGCGCCATATAGGACTAATTTTCAAGCATATTTTAATTTTATTTCTGCTTTCTTCAAATTGAGTTTTCGACGTAGTAAATAGTATGTTATTTGTTTAGTTAGTTTTCTTATGAGGGAGTAGTTTGTGTGGGCTAACGTCAATTTTGACTTTTTGTTCGGTTCCGTTTTTTAGGACCTTTCAATCCAAAAAGTATTTTGTAAAAGTTTTGTTTTTAATTGCTCTCAAACGAAGGGTAAACAGGTATCGGGCATTAGCTGCTCGTAGAGCCTTTCAGCTCACTAGTTTTTAAGTATGCGATTCACAGAATCTGTTTTGGAGACTTATGCTTATGGTGCGAAGGGCGGTTCTTAGAGATTGACTCCCCCAACCACTGTTGCCACCCCATCAGACCCCCGGCACACCCCCCCCCCTCTGCGCTCACTTACGCCCCTTCAATTAAGCTAAAACTAGCCTCACTAAACCGTGCCCAGCTACTGACGAAGCCTACCGCTCGCCGGTCGTTTGAGAGCAATTCGCTCGCCGTTAGTCGGTTATCTTCAAAATTTTTGTTCCTTGATTACTTAAATGGTTTTTTTCCTCGGTTTTCTGTCGTGTTGTGTCTATCATAGGGCAAGTCATTTTTTGAATAAAAAATTTTTAGGTGACGTGTTTTGCTGCAATTATAGTTTGGATGGCGCGATATAGGACCAATTTTCAAGCAAACTTTTTAATTTTGCTTTTTTCTGTTTTTTCTTCTATTTGAGATTTCAAAATAGAAAATAGTATGTTTTCTGTTTAGTTAGTTTTCCTATTAGCAAGCAGTTTGCGTGGGTTAAAGTCAATTTTGACTTTGTTCGATTCCGGAGCCTTTTTAATTGGAGTTGTTTTAAAACAGGATGTTTGAACATGGTTTTTCTACCTTTTCTGTTTCGTGCCTTTAGAATTTTTTTGTTTAATCGATAATTTGGAGAATCTGTGAGGCTGATATATTTTCCAATGTGCATTCGATTTGTAGGAAGGCCAGTTTTTATTGAAATAATTGAAACATTTTTTTTAATCACGATTTTTTTTAGCTTTTTAAGGGTTGTATATTGTGTTTCTGACGAGTGATGGGTGGTCATTAATTGAGAACATTTTGGAGGTTATGCTCAAAACATTTGGTGCAACGTTACAAAATCTTGTAAAATTTGTTTAAAAAATGTTGTTGGATTTCAAATTTTTGTCATTTTCTTTCCTCGAATTTTATTTCCTCTATCAGGTGGCAGTGGTTCAAAAACTAGGCTTTTTGCGAAAAATTGTTTTGATGTCAGGACTTGTAAGGAACGATCAGTAAATATGGCAGTAGTATTTGCTTTTCACATTTTTTCTCCGTTATTTGTGCAATGATTAGTATAATTAAGTAATAGTATGTTTGGCTAGGTGATTAGTTCCTGATGTTCTGATTGTATTTTTGCTTCAATTAAAATCCAGAGTATTCGGGCTATGTTTTTTATCATCAATCAAATATGTGCTTGTTGATTTCAAATAGGAGTTACTCAGCAAAACGACCTAAAATGAACAGAGTCAGTTTTGAGAAACGAAACCAAGAATGGAAATTGGATAAACCCATGAAGAACAGTTTCAGATGCCCGTTATTCGAACTTTGTTCTAGTGAGTCTTTGTCACCAGGTGTTTATTGGTTTTGATAATATTCACTGGGTTCTTGAAAGATGGAAACTTCTCCAAAAAAACACTAAAGAACGACTCTATGGAAAGACAATACAACTAAAAAACATGATCTAGCTAATCGTAATGTTAATTTCTTTATCATTAAATCTCTCTTTTGCAGTACCGTACCTCTTTTTGTTGGGATTCGGAAAGTCTTCTTGCGCTCTTTCTTTGATCATTCAATTGATCTTTGAGCATCTCCAGTTGTTTCTCAAGCTGTTCCTTTTCTTTCTTAGTGTCGTCTAGATCTCGTTTCATCATCTCCATTTCAAATGGGTCCAAACCACCGCCTGAAAATAAGCATAAACAAGGAACAGCATCCTGACTTTTGTTGTTCATTTTCAGTTACTTGCCATTGCTGCCCGGGTCGTGAATCACCTCCATTCACAGGCACAACAAGTACGAAATTCGGCCATTTCATGAACAAGAAAAACAGTGAATATTGAGAAAATTTGGCCGCTCGTAAACGTTGACCTTACTGATATCGGTTGTTCAATATAGCAGTGATTTTGAATCAACTCCCCGATTTTCTTAAATCTACATATTTTGCGTTGAATGTAACTCGTTTATGAACAGTTATCCCACTTAACAATAATTTGTTCTAAATTCACCGTTAGTCAAATTGATTACTAAAATAGGTAGCAATTAATCACAAAAAATTATTACATCCCCATCAAAACTAGTTCATGGCTAAAAATTACAGAAAATTGCCGGAAAAATACATTTTTTATAAGACAGGGGAGATACGCACCAGCTGTTCCAATCGATTAAAAACTTTTTAATCCAAAATAACCATAAATTATCCGTGATAATTTGAAGTGCAAGTGTAGCACAGCAAAAGTTCATAGTCCGTCAATTCTATTACACACAACTATGATCAAACAATTGAAAGTATGCTTTGCTCTTCGTTTTTTTAAAATAACATCCCATAAAAGCAGGAGTTAGTTACTTTTAACCCTAAATCGGATCCGGAAATCAGAATCGGAATGTAAAAGTAAGTGTTTTGAATATTTTCAAAGCTTAGCAGCTAAAAGTTTTTTTTAAAGGATCAAAGAGACCCAAAGAGCAGTCTCTCAGTTTTGGAGATTGTTTTTTAAGCTACTGGATTCATATCTGCGAAGCTTTTAGTTAAGAGTAGTTACATTTCGGTACTCTTGCTTTTTGTTTCGTCGTGTGATACTTCTTTGGTTCTACCTTAATTCACGCTGCGTTCCTAAAACGAACGGTTCTAATCATGTACTCATGGCACTCTTTGGTTGCTCTTTTGAGCTCCACGTCAGTTGAAACTTCCCCATATAAATACGCATTTTAAACCGCATTGCGCGAGAATTTGTGGTCATAAATGGTTTACCAGACCCAAAATATTGTTCCTATATAAGGCAGCCAATATGGCCTAAAAGTTAAGTAGCTTTAATTTTTCTCAGAAGAATATTTTGAAAAACTGATTTAGGCTTTAAGGGTGGAATCGGTAAATTTGTCAGCTCAAGTCTAGATCTGTTTCTATTCATTTGCAGCTATGTATTTCAGTCTGCCGGTTATGTTCTTTCAAGCTCTTTATTCATCACTGGAGTAAAAAAAATCAAAATTATCTGTCAATAAATTTCTCAAATGGTGTGCCAACGAAAACGTTGCTGAAACCAATGCGACAAACAGTTGCCTTATTCATAATGTTGCGAGGAAATTGGACAACATTAGCGTGATTCGATGAGAGCTACAACGTGTTGATGGTTAAGCAAGCAATTCAGTTTTAGAGATATTTTTATTTCACTTTTTTATCTTTCCGCAAACGATACAGATCAGCCAAAATTAACTTAACAAAAAAGGGCAGCATAAATAAGTTTGGAAGTTTTAACATTTTTGCTAAAAATTTATTTTAAAAAATTTTAGAAAACGGCATTATTTAAACTGTATTTTGTAAAAATAAAATGTAAGAATGTTTTTGAGGAATCCTTCAAGATTATTAATTAAAAACATACTCATAAAAATTTGTGTTTTGAGAAGGTATTCATTTATCAGCATCCGAGTTTGGTAGCTGTCAGTGTCTGTTTTCTAACTGCCTAAAGGTTGCATTCTCAATCCTCAAAACTACAGTTGTTTGAAACAATGATAGAAACATTATTGATTATCAAATTTATTGTGCAGTGTTAGTTTCACCTAAATGATGTTAATTAACGGACTTATGAAAAGTAAGGAAGGTAATCATCGTTGGTGTAATCCGTAAATTAGAAGTTTCTGTTTTTTCTTAAAACAGGAACCATATTATAGAGACATGAATTTTGAAATACGAAAGAACATTTTTTAACATTGATTTGGATATGCTCGCATGTCTTAATATAATAACCTTACGGAGAAGTCACTGAGAACTTCTAGAGTTTATCGAGCACCGCGAAGTGGTTCCCGATATTAAGACAGAATTTCGAAGCGACTGTTGCAGAGTCAGGTAACCTTAAAATACGAAACGCGCACGTTTTAAAAAAACGAAAGTCAACGGAAGTCAACGTCTTGCTAAGTAGGAACTTCTGGGATTTTGACTTTTGGCACTGCAGACTTTCGGCATTTTAAAATGTGCATGTGAGTAATTCATATTTGTCTTCAAATTTTTGTTCATATTGCCTATAAGCCTACAATTGTTCATATGTATTTTCATTGACAACTAACTCAATAGCAACTTGTCAATCTGTAACTCAGTTGCTGTACAGTCTTTTTTAACCAAAAAATTGCTAATGTAAATCGGAGTTATTAGGTCAGGGAGTGTAATAAAGTATCATATTTGATTCGCAATAGTCATATTCTTTTGGTAAAGCATTCAGCAAAACCAGTAAACTTTTTTTTGCAAACTATTTTGTTTGATCCAAAAAGTGCAATAACAGTTATTTTCCCGTGCGAAGTGCTAGAACAGTTTTCTCAACCTTAGATTAAATTAGGTGGACGTCCTAAAGTTTGCAAGTATTTAATATGTGCTATAGGATTGTTGGTGTTCAATCAGTTTTTGTTCCAATCCACTTAGGTCAGGTAGTGTAATAAAGTATCATATTTGTTCGCATTGGCCATATTCTGTTGGTAAAACATTTAGCAAAATCAGTAAATATTTTTTTGCAAACTCTATTGTTTAATCCAATAAGTGCAATGGTATTATTAGAAAATTTGTGAAGCGTATAATACATATTGAAAAGACTTTTCTTCCACTAATTTATTGAGGTTTGAAATTAACTGAAAATTTGACTGATTTCCGTTGTTTTTGTTCACTTTTTTATTTTTACGTTATTTTTATGTCAATTTCGTTAAAATTATGGCAAAAATGTCAAGGACATTGTTATTAGTTTTACCTCTATAGGTGGAAAAGTGTTGTTGAACTGTATGAATTTCGTTGAGTTGAAGATTGGTTCGAATTTCATTTTTTTCCGAGGAAATACGGAGGTTTCGATTTTTGAAACTGTTTTGGCTAAAAGTTATAAGTAAACTTTTGAAAATTAATCATTTCTTTTTTTTTCGCAAAAAAATTCATCAAATATGCCTATTTGGTCGACTTTGTACTTTTGGACGGTAGTGCAGACATAAACCGGTAATACAACCATTGTTTATTCAGATATGGCCTAACTTTCCGGTATTAGTAACTACGGTTTTCTTGAAATATCATTTTTGCTGTCTTTAGCTAATTTAAACCGATATTCACACGAAAAATGCATAATTTAGTTTTGATATAAAAAGATTTGTTAACTAAAAAACTACTAGGCCATTTCTTCACAACAATCATGCTCTTTAACAGCCGTGCAGCGATAGAAAGGCCAGTTTAGGTCTCATAGTTGATTTGCAATGAAAAAAGTTTTGGTTTGTTTTTTCGGCCTGTCCTTCTAAAATTATTTTCTGCAATTTTTTCATTACAACAACAAGAAGTTTAAAAGTTGTTATTTAAAAGTTCAATTAATAAGGGGTTAAATTTAAATTCAAAAAGGGTGCAATGAAAAAACAGTGTGTTTTTCAGTATAGCTCATGGTTTTTGTGGCTCCGACAAATTGTTTTTCAAAGAAATTTTTAAGTTTTGTCATCTTCTGATATTCTTTTTGTAGTCTTATGACTGAGTCTATATAATCAAATTTCTAATTTTGGTATCCAAGGAGATATTTGAGAAATTATTCAATGGTTTCCGTTGATTCATTGTGGTTTTTTTGAAATATAACACAATAAATATCCAAAGTTTGTCGTTTATTTCTGACATAATGACTTTTTAGTCAATTTAGTTGACTCGTTAGCTTGCACACTTTTTTGTTTTGGAAGAAGCAACTAAGACAAGGCCACTTTTGGTTTAGTTTTCGAATTTTATGGTTTAAAAATTATTGAGATTGTTTTTACAATTTTTGTTCTTTTTATGTTAGTTACAGACCAGAATGATTTCAATCAAACCTCAATTATTGACAAATCAAATTTACGAGCAATTGATGTTCATGGAAGAGCCATGATAATTGCAGCATATCGTTTTTTTTACTTCAACAGCATTTGCGTAAAATTGTTTTGTGAAATTTTGAGTTCTGCCTGCATTCGTTGTTAAATTTCAGTCTTTTGAATTTTCTAACTTACGACACGTCCATGTGGCTTCCTGAGCAGTAAAGAGATAATCTTCTTTACCAATTATATCGAGGCTTAGGGTTCTTTTGTTCGAAAATTTAACCAAAAAATAATTGCTTTTTTGAGATTTGCTACCTTGAACCATTTTTCCGCCACCCTTCAGTGTAATCTCAACAAAAAGAGGACGCATTCTTTCCAGACAATTGTTAATGTGTTTTTCCTGCTTTATTCTTAATTAATTGAGGTTTTTTGGCGTTTATACAACGAGTTTTCTTAACTTTTTCTTTTTTGTTTTTTTTTTTTTCAATTTTGAGGATCTCTTGTGACGACTTTTCCAATCACCACATTGATGGCTTTTTAATGTCTGGTCAAATATCACATTAAAAATTTTGAAAGATGGCGCAATTTTCTCTATTCAGTATTTTTAATGAATTGATCGTGATTTTATAGGGGTTGATACCGTTGTATCAATGAAGCCAATGAATGAGTTCAGTTGATAGCTAATGGCTTTCATAACTTTGATTTTAATTGTTTTCGAAAGTTTACATCGTTTTCTCTAAATTGACCCGCTAGTTTACTGTGTACTTGTTAAGTATTCTCAATAAATACATGGCTCATTTTTTTTGTTAAATGCAAGTCATTTGGTTTAGTTTTGACTTTTTCCTTAAGTGTTCCTTAAAAACTAGATAGACATTGAGTTTTTGCCGTAAGTAAGGCTGGTCGTTATATTTGATTTTGTCGTTTGTCTTTTCTCTTACTCTCGTTAATTTCAGGTTGTCATTGGCTCTCTGATGTTTTGTTTATTTGGTATAGTGGTTTGAGCTTAAAGCGGTTTTTCTTAAATCGATACACAAATTATTTTTGAACAATATGTGATTTGTTGAAATTTTTCTACCTTTTCACCATTTGGCGGATAATTAAATCAAAAACGTGGTTGAACGGAGTCGGAACATTATTTGCAAACGCTCATTTCCGAGCCTCCTTGTTTTCATTAGTATCTTATGACATCCTATGCTTTAAAACGATAGGACATCGCTTAAAAAATCTTACAGGAAATGCATTTTAGAAATACAGGAGAATCTCGGTTTTGACCCTATATCAGAAGTTCAAAGGGTTTCATCAACTAATCCAAGTCATACTGAAATGTTAAAAAATATCCAACAACTGAAATTTATAATAGACACCTGATTTTATCCTCAGAAAAATTTGTTCTCTCGATGAGCCTTAGCAAAGACGGAAATTTCATCTCGAGAGAGTTTGTTTTTACCTGCTGATGATTCGAGTTGTTTTGAGTCTCCCTCTGCGAGCAGTAATGGCCCCTCATCCACTATGTCCTCATCATCTGATTGACCTTCTGGCAAATTTATCTTGACCTTCCGACCTTTGGACTTTTTCTTCGATTCTGAGCTTTCGTCGGATTCAATCAAAGCGGATTTCAAAATTTCCTCCAATTGGCTCGCAGGTAAATTGAAGCCGTACTCGGCTAACGGTTTTAGTAATTCCGGTTTTTCAGTAACCAGTTTTTCGACCAAATTCATGTCATTTTGATCTTCAAACGAACTCGGCAAATCTAAGAATGCTTTGAGTAAATCAGGCTTTTCTCTATGTAACTCCAAAATCTTTTCTAGCAATTGGTTGGGGTCAGCTACGTCGTCGAGGGTTAAAATATCTTGTTCTGAAAGTTTTTCATCAATCAACTTTATTAGTTTTTCTTTTTCTGGTGAACGGTTGACCCTCTGTTCTTCTGGTGTCACCAGTTTCTCAAATTCCCTAAAGTCTTCATTGCTCAGGTCCAAAATATCCTTAAATTCTTTCGGCGAACTTTGATTAGAAATTTTTACAAGTTCTGTAAATTGATTGGGAGTCAAGGTGTTGTGCAGTTCGGAAACTTTGTCGATAACTTCAGGGTCAAATAATTTGGAGTCCATCAAGTTCTGGGCAAATTCATTGTCAGTTTGCTGTACTTCTAGAATATTCTGAATTTGTTCAGGCGTTAGCTCGCATAAGTTATCCAAAGATTGTTCGAATGGAAATTTTGTGCAAATTCCGACTAGGTTCAATGCATTTTCATCACATTTTTTAACCAAATTTTCAAGAATGGTTTCATCAGTTAAATGGTTGAGAATATTTAGTGCAGAATTCGAATCATTCGGATTGCTACTATTATTCAATATTTCCAGGAGTGGTAAAACTAACTCTGGCTTTTTCTGCGCATTTTGCTTCCCAGACTTAACTGCTTCATTTTCAATGGAGGACAGTTTTTCAGTCAATTTCAAAACTGAAACGGGATCTAAGTTTTCAATCGCTTCCATAAGTGCGCCTACTTTTCCAGCGTCATTTTGGTGAGCAAATTCCAAAATATTATTTATTGCTTTTGCATCTACAGAGTCACCACAATGTAATAGCTTGGCGACGGCTTTTGGAAACTCTGCTGAAAGTTCTACAAGTTTTTGGAAGTTTTCCGGGTCCAATGCGTCCTTCAATTCAGTTAATTGATCCAGATCTGTAGATGATGCTTCTTGAGCCAAATTGTCTAAAGCAGAGGGTTCGATCCCCGCCTCGGCCGCTATTTTTTCTAACTTTGTCTGAGCATTTTCAGCAAAAGTTGACGATTCCAATCGCTCAATTACACGAGTTTCCAAATCGGGTCCGTCAGTTTCGGGAATCAACAAAGTTTCGAAATCATCTGGTGAAGTTTGTCTCAAATCTAGCAAGCCTCTGAGTTCGTTGGAAGGCAATTTTTCGGCTGCTTTCACCAATTCTGCGAACTGTTCAGGCGTCAAATTTTGATGCAATTCAATAATTTCTGAAATATTTTCTTGATCAAAACAATCTTTGTTCAACAAATTTTCAGCAAATTGTTTGTGATCATTTTTGATTGCTATCATTTCACCGATTTCAGAAGGATCTAATTTGGAAATATTTTCCAGTATTTCAGTATTTTGTGGTCCTCCGAAGTTTGAACAAATTTCTGCTAAGTTAACGTGACCTTGTTTTTCATCTTCAAGAAGTTTTTGAATACATTCTGTTGGAATTTCAGCTAACGCATTTGTAATCAAGTTCATATTTTCAGGCGTGTAATCATTTTGTTCTGCTAAGTCTAAAAACATTCCGACGAATTCTATATCCGGATCATGATTATTATCACTGCTATCCAAGTTTGCTAACTTAGTTAATAACTTGTTCACTTTCTCAGGTTTATCAGACTTATTCAAAACGTTCATCAGTTTTTCTAATTCCCGGCCGTCCAAATTGTCAACAATATCCAACAAATTTTCTACTGATTGTGTGTCGATTTCGGGACTGTGAATTAGTTTCGCCATTTCTTTTGAGTACACGCTCGATAAGTTGACCAATTTTGCAAATTTTGTTTCGCCCAATTCATCTCTCATTGAGCATAACTTGTCCAAATCAGAACCCGTTGCTTCAGAGCTTAGTGAAACAAAATCTTCACTTAGACCCGCCTCCAAGCCCGTTTCCATGGCAATGTTGTTAAGTTTTTCTGCCGCGATTTGAGCAAACGATTCGTTGTCATTTTTGGGCCCCGAATATTTTTCCCCGACGCATAAAAGCTCGTTGAACTCTTCATTTTCGGTAACAAGTAAATTTTTGAACTCATTCGGCGATGTCTGCCGAAGAGCAAGAATTTCTTGGAATTCTTCCGGATTTGATTGTAAGGCAATTTTCGCAATCTGTTCAAATTGAGCTGGGCTCAAATTCTCCTGCAAGGTAAGTATTTCATTAATTAATTCGGGATCAAACCAACCATCAGTGAACAATTGTTGGGACAGCAAAGGGTTATCTTTAGCTAATTTCATCACCTGGTGAATTTGCTTAGGATCAGTTTTCACTAGGTTGTCAAGATTTTCCTCAGTCGGAAAGTTTTCGCAAATATCTTTGAGAGGTACGTTGCTTTCCTGTTGAAAGTTTAACAATTTCGAAATTTCTTTCGAGGGCATCGAATTCAAGACACTGATGGTGGACGCAAGCATTGTTGGATCTTCAATTTGTTCGAGAGACTCGAGAAGGTTCTGTTTTTCTTTTGGATTTTTGGAGGAGTCCAATTTTTTCATCAAATCAAAAAGTTCTGTCGGGTTGTCGACCTTTCCAGTTAAACGTATCAAGCTGGGTTTCGAATTTTCGTCTTTAAGTTTATTGACTGTTTTGGCAAGATCCTTACATTGATTCACATCAGTTCCATTTTTGGTCAATATTTGGCTCGTTTCGGCGGGATTTTCGCTACATAAGTTCAAAAGATCATTAAATTCCTTTTCCGTCAAATCGTTTTTCTGCTCAATCAATTTGTCAAGAATATCAGGAGACATTTTTGTGCTTAAATCTTTGATTGCTTGAGCAGTTTTGGGTTTGAATTTGTTTTTAGCGGCTATTTTTTCACTGTTGAATTCAGCGGCGCTTTTCAGGTCTGAATGTTCAACTTGAGGAATCCTGAATTTGTCATTTGGGTTCGAAATCAATTTTTTGAACTCAAGTGGGGCCTCGTTGCTGAGAGCTACAAATTTCTTCAATTCATTAGAGTTGTAATTTTTGGCCTTTTCGACGATTTCTTCAAATTCGAGTGGCGTGACTTCATTTTTCAAGGCCAAGATATCTTTCAACAATTTGGGATTAAAATAACTATCACTCAAAAGCTGATTTGTAAATTCAGGAAATTCTTGAGACAGTTTGATTAGTTCTTCAGCCTTTGTTGGTTCAGTTTTTGCTAAATTATTCATAGTTTCTTCGGTTGGAAAATGTTTGCAGATTTCGTCTAAAGGAACTTTACTGTGCTCTGCAAATTTAAGTAGGTTTGAAATTTTTTCAGCTGACAGAGGTTTCAAAACTTCAACCGTTGAATCTAAATCTTTTGAGTCACCAATTTTTGCCAGCGATGTTAGCAAGTTTTCTTTGTCTTTTGCTTGTTTCGGTGAATTTAATTTATCAGAGATGAATAAAACGCCAGGCAAATCTTTAGCCCGGGCGCTAATTTTTAGCAAATCATTTTTGGTGTCATTGTTTTTACACTTATTTGCGACTTTTATTAGTTTCAAATTAGTTTCGGGGTCAATATCACCGCGTTTCAGTATCTGAACTGCCTCAGGTTTATTAGTCTCAACCGTTGTTAAAAGATCGTCGAACTCTTTATCAGTGAATGAACTTTTAAGGTCCATAATCTTGTCCATAACTTCGGGGGGACTATATGTACTGATGTTTTTAAGTTTGCTTATTGTGTGCAGTTTGCAATTGTTATTGCCTGCAAATTTTTCAGCGTTAAATTGGGCTGCATCTTTGAAATCTTTTGGTGTAATCACCAGTTCGTCAAGAATATTGCTCTTAAATTGATCAGGTGACTGTTTTTTTAGAGCTAAGGCATCTTTGAACTCTTGCGGCGAGAAACTTTCAGACAATTTGGTAATTTTCTCAAATTGAGGTTTATTCAATTCGTCATGAAGATTTAGAATTTCGCCCAAAATTTTGGGATCAAACCAATCGTCGCTTAAGATTTTGTTAACAAATTCCGGATACTCGTCAGCTATTTTAAGCAAATGTTTCGCTTGTTCGGGGTTTGTTTTGAGCAAATTTTTAACTTGTTCGTCGTTCGCGAAAGAATTGAGCAGTTCAGCAATCGGAATGTCAGATTTGTGCTCGAAACTGACCAAATTAGAAATCTGTTTTTCGGGTAATGGAATTAATCTGCTCATTAATTCGTCTAGTTTTTCGCTTTCGCTTTTCGCTAAAGATTTCGTTACTTGTTTTTTGTCATTAGCATTTTTGATTGGTTTGTTCATAAAATCAATCGCGCTTTCAAGGTTCGTGGCCTTCGATGCTATGCGGATATAATCATCCTTTATTTCCTCGTCTTTACATTTGTTCAGAGCTTTCAGGAATTCTTTCAATTTTTGCGCATCATTTTCAGCGTTTTTCAAGATTTTAGACGTTTCATCAGGTCTTGAATTTGCGAGATCAAGAATATCTGTGAATTCTTTTGTAGTCAACAAAGGTTTCAGATCTAGAATATGATCAACTGTTTCAGGCGAATGCTTTGATGTCACATCTTTCAAAGTTTTCACGTTTTCAGGTGAAAAATGAAGATTGTTAGCCATTTCTTCAACGGAATTTTGAGCTGAAGATTTCATATCTTGAGTTGTGTCAAAATTTCGGTCCTTTTCAGATTTGAGTTTTTTCAGCCGGTTTTTAATTTCAGAAGGACTCAGTTTTTTCTTTCCCTTCAAACTATTGGACAACAATTTCAATTCGTCTTGGCTTTGTACGCCTGAAAGAAGATCTTTGACAGATTCAGGCTCATAATAAAATTGTTCTAGAAAGTTCAGGAATTCATCGTCATCTAGATGAGCATATAGCTGACCAACCGTTTTGAATTCTACCGGTGCCAAATTTTCTTTCAAATCAATTAATTTTTCCAAATTTTCGATATTTGCATCGCCTTTTTCTAAGCAGTTGATTAAAATATCGTCGTTTTGTTTTCCAATTTCGGCCAATTTGTGAAACTTTTCAGGGTCAAGTTTGGAGTACAGGCTAATCATTTTTTCAACTTTGTTGGGTTCAACCAAAGATGTTAAATCTAAAATATCCTCCAGACTTCCTGTTTCAACCTTGGAATGACCGACATCATCGTTTTCATTGTGTAAACTGTCAATAAGTTTTTCAAAATTTTCAGCTCCGATCTTTGCGCCCATATCCAAAAACTGGGTTTTCTGTTCTGGGTTCAGATTATTTGTCAAGTTGATCAAATCACAAGCAGCTTGCTCTGGGTTTTCGCTCGCTTTCAGGAGGTCTATAGTTTCACGTGGTTTGTCCGAGCTCAAATTGACCAAGTCGACAAAACTTTCAGGGCTCAATTTCGATTCGAGTTCTAGTAGTTGTTCTAAATCTTTAGGACTGAGTTTTTTGCTCAATAGTTTAATTTTGTCTTTTGTTTCTTCGTCAAAAGATTTCAAATCTAGAATTTGGTCAATTTTTTCAGCCATTAGTTCGTCCAAGCTTTCGGATTCCAACACTTGTTCTTTCAAACTGCTCGGAATGGATCCCTTGAACTTAAACGTTTCGTTTGGCCCTGTTTTATCGTGTAATAAATCAGCCAATTTTGAGAAATCGTTTGATAAACTAGGTTGTGAAAAAATGTCTTTCATTTGGTTTAGCGGGTCAGAAATATTCGTTAAAATTTCCTTGACTTCTTCCGGTTTTTCCTGACTTAAATTTACAAAGGATTCGAATTGTTCTGGTTTGAAGTTTGTGAAAATCTCAGCTGCAGATTTTAACTGGATGTCGTCTAAATCAAGATCTGCTTTTAAATGTATGAACTCAGAGATATTTGAGTTACTACTTTTCAAGCACTGTTCGAAAATTTCTGGTTTTGATTTTAAACCATCGATTAGTTCTGAGAATTCAGCCGGTTCGAGAGCTGAAGTGAGCTGAAATAATTTCTTTGAATTTTCAACGGGAATTGATTCAGTTATTTCTAAACAACTGTTTAGATTTTGCACTAATGATTGTTTTGCGTCTTTGTTTGCACAATTTGCTTTGAAGCTTTGGCTTAATTCAGTTAATTCTTCCGGCTCTAAATTTGAAATCACCGACACGAAATTCGGTACAAGCTCTAGTTCGATTAACTTTGACATATCAACCAAGCTTTCGATGCATGCTAAGTCTTCTGGGTCTTGTGTTCTGGTGTTTTTCAGAATATCAGGCTTTAAATCGCATAGTTGCACAAACTTTTCAAAGTCGTCTGTGTTAAGCTGACTCTGCAGCTCAATTAATTTTGTGAAATTTTCAGGCGAGGTTTCAGTGGTCAATGTCTTCAATTGATCTTCTGTTTCTTGAGAAAGCTCTTTAGCTTTAGCTTTCACAAAGTCTTTGCCAAGTTTTTGAACTTTTTCTGAAAATTTCTGCGATGGCTGAATCGAATCAGCATTTTGAGGTCTAACTAAACTTTCAATTCTCTTCGAAAGTTCGTTTTTATCTTCAAGAAGTTCTCGCAGTTGCTCTGGGTCATGTTCGAAGTTTTCCAAGAATTCCTGAAAGTCATCAGGGTTTGAATTGTCCATCAGATGAACAATTTCTGAAAATTCTTGGCTGTTCAACATCGGTTGAATTTTCAGTAAATGGGTTAAAATATTCGGGCTAATATTTTTGGCTGAGATTAGCTCTTTGAGGGTTTCAGGATCTGAGCGTATCATATCTTCAAGTTGCGCAATTTCCTTGGGCTGTAGTTTTGTTAAACTTTCAAAAACGTCTCCAGTTTTCGACGGTTCGCAACATTCTGCAATTTGAATGATACTTTTTAGTTTTTCGGTATCAACTTTCCCAAATATATTGTTATCAGGTGTAAGAGCTTCGTTACTCAAATTGTTCAAATTTTCGAAAACTTGATTAGCTGAACAATTAGCCGTAATATTCAAGAACCGTTCCGTTTCTATTGGGTCAAGATGTTGAGTTGCTTCTAGAACTTTCTTAACACCATCCAAGCTTGAGTTCGGCAAAAGTACTAATTGAGCAGTTTTTTCTGGGTTTTCATTGACAAAATCAACCAGATGATCAAACTCTTCAGGACTCAGACCTTTTTCCAATTCCATTAATTGAATCATATTTTGTGGCGAAAATTTTACGCTCAGATTTTCAAGTTTTTCGACAACATCTGGCGATAGTTGGGATTCATTTTGGGAAAGCAATTGCTTAACTAATTTTGCAGCGGTTTCCTCCGCAATTTCATGCAGTGGTTTTTGCTCATTTTGACTTTCATTTTTGCTTTGTAGAATTTCCTTGAATTCGTCGGGTAAAACTGCGTTTTTGAGCTCTAAAATATCAGCGACGAACTCGGGGTTCAAATCTTCTTGCGCCAAGAAAAGTTTGAATGTCTCTGGGTCTTTTGCTGCCCATTCGACTATTTCAGAAACCATTTCAGGTTTATCGCTATCTTGCAGGTCTGAACACAGATTGAACACTTTTTCAACATCGATAGGACTTGCATTTAGACTAAATTTAACCAAATTATTTGAATCTTGTTCGGTTATTCCCATGTTTTGTGCAGTTTTAGCCACACTTTTTGAAACGTCGTCAAGTAGGGAATCCAAATTATTCCCAGTTTCTGATTTCATATTTTCGGGAATGACCAAGGACGCAAATTGAACGGGCGACTCTTTACTCAAAGCAATTAAGTCTTCAATTTCGGGCACTGAAAATTGGTCGCAGATTTTGGCAAATTGTTCGAATTCTAACGGTTTAAGCTGTTTTTTAAGTTCCAACAATTCTTCAACAATTTCTGGGTGGAAGTCGTCGGATTTCAAAATTTTTTCAGCTAAATCAGGGTTTGCTTGTGTCAAACTTTGTAAATCCATAGCGTTTTCAGCGCTCAATTTCGTCAAGTTTTCAGCTTTTTGAGCGGAAATGCCATCGTGGGGGGATGCGTTTTCTGAATCTTTTACTAAGGAAAGTAAATCCGGACTTTCATGAATTAAAGCAACTAGTTCCGAGAAAATTTGAGGTTCTAAGTCATTTTGAAGTTTAAGCAACGCTTCAAAATCATTCGGTGAAATTTGAGAGCTTAGTTCTTGAAGTTTTGATCTCGTTTCGGATTCCAAATTATTTGAATCGTCCAAATACTTTTCAGAAACTTTTGCGGTTATTTCAGAGAACGGCTTGGTCGTATCAACTTTCAAGTCAAAATCCCAAAGAAAATTTCCATTTCTTCCTGCTTTGAGGCTTTGATTTTCCGGACCCAAATTGACATAATCGCTATCAACAATAATTTGGTCAAGTTTTTTATTCAACTTGTCCACGAAATCTTCCGGAAGATTTGCGTTATTTTGATTTGACGTAAAACTTGTCAAAACTGGATCGTTGAGCAACATTTTGATTGCTTCAGGATTGTTCTTCAGACCTTCTAGAACTTTCTGGAATGTGTCATCATCTACCTTTTCATTTACGAACAAGTTTAACAAATTCGATTTTTCCTCCGGTGATAAATTTGATGTTGTCAAAAGCAACTGTTCTAACTCCTCCGGCTTTAGATTTGGCTTCGACACCAAAGCTTCAAAATGCTTGGGGCTTTCGTCCAAAATTTGTAATAGTTCTTCAAATCCTTCGGGATTAAGGTCACTTGCAATGTCTGTCAATTTGTTCAGCATGTCCTGTGGAAGATTTGACAAAACTGGTTTATTTAGCAATAATTTCATAGTTTCAGGATTGCTTTCCAGGCCTTCTAGAATTTTCTGGAATGTATCAGTGTCTACGTTATTATTCGTGGACAGATTCAAAAGGTTTAATTTTTGCTCAGGTGTCAAATTTTCAACTGTATGGAGCAGTTTTTCTAACTCAGTCAAATTTAGATTTGGTTTCGACATCAGGTCTTCAAACTCTTTCGGACTTTGATTGGCAATTTCTAACAGTTGACCAAAACTTTCAGGACTCATATCGCGCGCAAGATCAGTCAATTTCTCTTTCTGTGGCTGTGACAAATTTTTACCCGTTTTCAACAAACCCTCGAAGTTTTTCAACATTATTTGTCGGTTTTCGGAATTTGAATTGGCTTCATCGCTTTCTGCGGGCAACGTTGCCAGAAGCTTCTCTGATTTTTGCGGGCCCAAAATGCAAATTTCATCCATTAATTCTGGTACTAAACTTTGGTCGATCGTGGAAATTGTATCCAGTAAGGTTTCTACAAATTCGGGAGTGATTTCCGGAGAGGTTAAAAGTTTTCTGAATTGATCCGGGTTTGCCAAACATAATTCAAAAAATTTTTCGAAATCGTCAGGATTTAAACTTTTTTGCAAGTCAACAAACGCCGCAGCTTCTGATGGACTTATTACGTTACCAAGCTCGCCAATTTTGTCTCGAACTTTTGAATCAATTTCCTTATTTTTGATCAGTTCATTCAGCGGATTTGCGGCGTTGGACTTTCTAGAAAGTTCGAAAAGCTTCCTAACCAAATCGTGTCCATCGTTTGTTATTTCGGCGAGGACTTTAACTTGCTCAGGTGTGAGTTCTGCTATTTGTTCGGGGTAATCTCGACACAGATCCGCGAATAGTTTCATCAATTTAGGGTCACCGTGCATAGATGCTAATATTTGTTCAGCTTCGCCGTGAACAATTTTTTGAATACTCTCTAAATCTTGATCAGTTAAAGCGCCTTGACGTTTTAGATCAGCTAGACTTAGTTTCTTACGGGGATCTTTCTCCGATTCGCTTTTTGGTTCAAGTTTATCGAGTATTCGTTCTAACTGATCGGGGCTGGCTTCCTGAATTTTGAGAAACTGTTCCAGCTGGCCTGGCTTTAATTGTTCTTGGAGCTTGACCAGTCGAGATACGTCGTTTGGCGAAACATCTTGAAGAAATCCCACCGACTTTTTCAGTTCGGCAAGTTCCTAAATGTCAACAAGGGTTATCAATATGTACAGTTTTCGTTTTCGAAATTGTCAAACGGGATTTGCGTTTCATGAAACATTTCAAAAAATTCTTTGTATGATTTTCGATAGTTTGTAGATAACTTCAAATTATCGTACTTTCTGTTAAAAATTGAAGTCTCCTCACATCGGTGAACAAAGTTTTTGATTTTATAAAACCTGTGCAAAAATAATAATGAGTATTTCGAATTGCTTAATGGTTTGCAGAGCTTATAGTACGCAGTGCAGTCAATATATGCGATATATTTGATTAAAATTTCAAGCTGCAGCTCTTTGGTTATAGTCGAGTGAAGTTGTTTTCATGGGTTGATCACGGGTGATTTCATAACCCTTGCCTTATTTTTGGGAAAAATTGTGGGTTGCTTATGTTATTTGTTTCACCAGATGCTCACGAAGCAACGCAGTGCCAAGCAGAAAGGAAACCAATTTAAAGGATAGTCGGAAATAATTGAAAACGAAATAGAAAGTAATAAGTACTCAGAATAAATTAGCCGTTACAAGTGATTATATTCAAAACATGGGGGCTTTTTACGCCAGCTGTGCTCCGCACAGGAAGTGTTCCAGTCTATAAAAAAACCGTTTTTTCATGAGAAAAACAAGTAACTAATACGTATAACTTAATTTTTCCCGGCTAACGGCTTCAAAACGTAGCGAAGATAACTCGTTAATCAAAAATCCACAATACGTGAGTCTTCAAACCCTTAAACTGGGCGAAAGACCGACGACAGACAAAGCAACAAAAAACATTGAGAAAAAGGACAAAATCGATATTTGAAAAGGTGACATCAAAGGTAATAACAAAATAACACAAAGGTAACACAAATGTCTCAACATTGGATAGTATCAATCTATTGGCCTGATCAACGACCGAAAGTATACAACAACCATTAATGAAACCACTCAAGGAAAAAAAGTGAAACAAATAACAAACAAATGAAGTAATGATTCAAAAGAATCACTCGAAAACTGTTCGAAAACAAATATTGGTGAAGTAAGAAAAAAGATAAGCTCCTAGCCGAAGCTACCAAATGGTTTCTATTCTGTTTAGCAGGATGACCGCAGAGCAATAAACCGCACAAAAAATGCTTACGTGGTCGATAATATAAAAATTGTTGTGGTCGATAAAACGGGTCAAACAACTCAATAGGTTGAATTTTCAGTTAAAATTGGAACTCAAAAGATACAAAATTTAGCTCGTAATTATAGTAGTTATCTATGCAAAAAGATACCGAGAAAATTTAGATTACCTAAAAAATTTTTACTTGATTGACATGTGAACATATCTTAGTTCCAAATCCCGGAGGTGACTTTCTGCAACATTTCATTGAAATCATAAATAGCCCAAATACAATCGAGTTTATCAGTCGGAGGTTGGTGGATGTTAGTCAGGTTTCTGTGGGTGGGAGAATTTACTTCTGATATCTGATTGATATGTCATAAGATAATGATACCGCCAAAACATCAAAACATTATTAGAATCGAGTTTAGTTTTGTGGTCTTTTCTTATCAACATAGCAACAAAGTTCGTCCCGTAAGTTCTTCTTTCGTTTCTTGAAAATTTAATATCGAAGTTTCATCTTGATGTGAAGCTTCATTTTGATGTGAGGGTCCCAAGTCTGTGTTCTGAAGTTGTAGTTCTGATTGAGATTTGGTCTCGTCCAATGGTGGTTCAGTTTTCACATTGTCGTCTAGTCTCGCAATTTTGTTGTCGCTCACTAGGCTAGACCGTGTTCAGTTTTCGGGCTTTATGAAAGATGTGTTCAAGCGCTTCCTGATGATGAAGGTAGCAGAGCTGTCTTCGTAATTTCATTGACCTTGAATAGAATGAGTTCGCACAAGTCGAAATCTGCTATTGCTGGTAGTCTCACTCTGCGTCCCAATAGAAATTCAAAGGGAGTTTTGCCCCTCGTCTTTGAAGTGTTGCGATGTGTCGTCAGTGCCATTTAGAGGAATGCTCTAAATGACGCTTTCAGATCGGGACTTTACGCTTGAAGTGCCCTCTTCACTGTCTGAACTGCTCTTTCAAATAGCCCATTAGCTCTTGGATGAGGGACGAGTTATTCCATTTTCCTGATTTCTATTGATTCACACCGCTGTTTTAGGTCACAACCTACAAGATCAGGGCCACTATCAGATACTTAAGTTTTTGGTATTCCGAAGCAAAGATATCACTATGATAGGTTTTAACTGTTTCTTATGTTCTATTTCCCACGGTGAACGCTTCTATCCAACCAGAACCCGCGTCAACAATTACTAAGATTTTGCCTTGTTCCTTAACTTCCAAACGTAGGCTTCTGGCCACGTAGAGAGCCTGTTCATTTGACAATTCTTACATTTACTAAAAAAAATGTTGAACGTCTTGGGTAATGCAAGGCCACCATGCTATCATTTTGGCTAAAGCCTCAGTTGCATTTTTTACAGGATGTGTTTCATGCGCTTTAGGCAAAACCATGTGTCTTAGTTTGGGTGGAATGAAAGGAACAAAACTTCTGAAAATGATTCCATTGTGTAAAATCAGTTCATCTTTCTGATGTTAGAACCCTTTTTCTGCTTCTGAACATTGTTTCCAATTGCCGCTTTTGGTTCGTTCCATTACGTCCTGGAAGACTCTGTTTGTTCCAAGTTCTGTTTTGATTTTCTCTTGGGTCATCAAATCACTTTGAGTGAGGTAGATGTTTT
Organism: Convolutriloba macropyga; assembly: GCF_964194025.1. Taxonomy (NCBI): domain Eukaryota; kingdom Metazoa; phylum Xenacoelomorpha; order Acoela; family Convolutidae; genus Convolutriloba; species Convolutriloba macropyga. The sequence goes on from NC_134479.1 coordinate 31,854,306, forward strand.
TGAATACGAAGCACACTCGATCGTTGTCGGATTTGTCTGCGTCAAAATCCATTCTGCTCAAAACATCCGCGCAGGGTATCTGCTCTCCTGGTGATACATATATAACTGGATGTCATTCTTGCAAAAAAAAACGCCGCTTATAGATTTTTCAGAGGCGTCAGTAGTAACTGTTGTTTTTTATTGTAAACTATATGGCTGTACACATAACTATCTGGCTGTATGGGTTAGCACATAATTCATTTTTTTGTCTTCAAAGACTTTTTGCTGCATTTTGCCCCATGAGAATGGGCCACTTCCAATGCTATTTATGGGTGTCTTTTCTGTTGCAGATTCAGGAATCATTCTTCCGTGAAAATTTGCTAGCCCAACAAAGTATTGGAGTTGTCTGTTGTTAGTTGATGCTGTTGCATTCTTTATTTTTTCAACATGTTTGGGATCTGGTACTATTCCTTCCTTTAAAGTGGAGTACCGCTTTTAAAAAACTAACGCTATCGATTGGTTTTGAGTTAGATTTTTCCCACTAATAGTAAAGTCTTTCCCGCGTAGTCTGACTCTTGACTGCAAGCATTTTCCTGTTGAACTGCTCCATGGTTGTTCCATAGACCAACACATCGTCTTGAAGGACCACAACACCTTTGATTCCTTTGAGTGTTATTTTGATGCAATTCTGGAGGGTTGAAGAAGAGTTTTTCAATCCCCTAGGTAGTAGGCACGTCTTCAACAGTCCCCGAGATGTGTTGATTGTGCAAATATCTTTTGCCTTTTTTTCCAGTTCAATTTAATAATGGGCATCTGAGCGGTCAAATTTGCAAAATTATGAGGCCCCATGTAGTTTGTGGAAGCTCTTCTCCATGTCTGGTATTGGGTAGTCCTCATCCATGACCTTGCCATTGATATACACTTCCAAGCGTACACAAAGTCTCAGTTCCCACTCTTCTTTCTCTGCCAAACCACTGTAAAGAGGTAGAGGTATGTTTCTGGCTTTACAGGACATTGGCTGTGATCCTAGTGTCAACTTCACATGAGCTTTCTAACTCTTCACAGCAGGTAGGTGTTCGGTTGTGATGTTTTTCACAGCGTGTTTGTGTAGAAGGTCTCTAACAAGTAGTCCGAACTCTATCAGAGTGCACAACTGCTAGTTGTTTTTGTGCGTGCTTGCTTTCGTTCCACTCAACGTCACAAGTAAGTGATCCGAGAAGCATTACTTGATGACCATCATAAGCTTCGAGATGTCTTATCTTACCAAGCAACTGAGGTTTACCAATCTCAGTCCAACAGTTTTTGATGATATTACTGTGCTATCTATACCTTTGTCTACCTGCATCTCTACTTTGCAGTTATTTATTAGTTTATATTCCCATGTCGCAGACATGCCAAAGATTTGTTCTTTAGTATAAAACTTTCCCCTCTTTGATGCAGGAGATGCTTGCTCTGAAAAGACATTGTGTCAACGGCGTAAATCATTAGTTGCCCATTTAGGTTGCCTTAAATAAACAACACTATCAGTTTTTATTTTATTCGGTAGAAAATCACCTGAACAGGAAAAACATCGAAAACGAAAGTCAGACCTGACGCACGTTGACAAAAACTTTTTAAATACTGCCTGGTCTTTAAATTGTCACCCCATTTGTACTTTGATCACTCCTTTTTGACCTTGTCGCAGCTTATAAATAGGAGGAGATTTAAAATAGAGTTAAATTTGTTTAGTTGTAAGCGTTCTGATAGTGAAATATCGAGAAAGATGTAAACGTTTTGAAAATTTGCGTCTCGGTTATTTTTTGAGAAGTTCAAAGATTTATAATGTCTCTTCAACAAAGCATTTAGTTTTTTAAGATCTTTTCAATGATTCCACATTTTTATCTCTCCGCAATAGATATCGATCGGTTAAAATTGATCATTCAAAAAAATCCAGGCTAGCATAAAGTCCCTAACCCCCAATTAAATTTGAGGGTCGGAACATTTTGAGGGTCGGTTGGTACTAATTTAATATCACAATACATGTTTTATAAAATAGCCGACAGATTTTCGGACAATAGTAGCCAAATAGACTGTTGAGACTGCTATAACAAGAGACAAAAATAAAGCAAAGGAAAATAATCGAGTAAGTAAGAATGTCAAAGTGAGACCATTTTGTTTTTGTTACTTGCTGCAGTTTTTCTGAAAAATCTTTTTCTTCGATCAAAGTATTAACCTCTCAAGCAATAGGAGCAATAGGACTCTATGTTAGGATAATTCCGGTAAAAAATAAAATTGGCAGTTTTCATCCTATTAGCCATGAAGGTAATGTGTTCGTTTTCAGTCTCTTGTTTTACAACACTTTGAAATTCTAAGCTCTTGTGACTTTGTTATGTCATCTGGTAAACATTGGTTACAGTTTTTGTTACGACCTCTAAGGTTCTTTTAACCTTCAACAGTTAGTTTTTATATTTACGTGGCATCAGCAGCCCAGTCAAACAAAATTGATACTATTTTTATTGCAATATTGACAAAACTTTGGACGCCTTATCATGCTCCTGTTAAACTAAGTGTACATTGCAATTGTTGAAATGGTTTGACAAGCAATTGGTAATAATCATAAGTTCTTGGAACATATGCAAAGATCCTACATAACTTGATCTTTCTCTGACGAGAATTTTATTAATTTCCCATCAAGATGGCAAGTTCCGTTTCACAGGAGATACCAGGTTATGTCGTGCTGGGACCTGACTATGGGTGCTTGTTAACTGTGAATGGGTTTTACTTTCTGATGTACTTTTTTGGGGAAAATCTGATGCGTTTTTCCTATGTCTTGAAATGAAATAATCGACTAGGGGAAACAGTTTTGGTTAAAGTTTTCAATGTTGGTTAACAGGACAAATCTGTGATGGTTGAACTTGGCGTATGAAGAAATTGAAACAAATAGATTGGGTTAAAATGGATCACCTATATATTTCAATTTTAATCGAAGTTTCAAATCTATTTTCAGCTCAAATTTCTCGAAAAATTACATTTGTTCTTCTACCTTTGGCACGTCGATTAAGCCACCGGATGGCAACTTTTTCTGTCTGCTGTCCAAAAGCAACCCTGGATCCCTTCCCATCTGGACCAGTTTGGACTCTATCTTCTCAAAGATCTCCTCATTCAGTTGCTGGCTTCCGGGATCCACCAGTTCGTTCACAAGGATATCACGCTCATCGTTGAGAGATCCTGCAGAATTCATATTGTTAACAACATGATCCTGGCAATTGAGCTACGTTATGCTCCGCCCAGTTATAGAGCACATGACATTACATAGTAAATCATTATGTAATAATACGGCACGTGCGTCTTGGGGTTCAAATAATATGCACCCACTAAGGGGCACGAACGGAAAAAATCCAAAAAAAGCAAATTAAACACGTGATGCTAACAAAGTCTTGATTGAATAGCTGTGATTTTATTAAAACCTCGCAACAGTCGCTAATTTCTCTCCAACCCATTACAGGGCTTCCACAACACGTATATTATATCGGGTATCAAAGATTTTGCAGCACAAAGCAAAATTTTGTAGAGGACCGACGCTTTTCAGCGCTGCATGTGAGCTTTTCGTGTAATATTAATGTGCATCTAACTTCAATTCAGTGATATGTGGGCGATATTTTCAACCAATCGGATGTTATCCATGCTTTGATGCTACGTGACTGATAATCAAATTGCTATAATTCCAGAACCCGGAAACAGTGCGACTGTGACCAGGAATTCAACAAATAAAAATAGCCGGAATTCTATCAGTTCAAATAGCTGTTGAATGCGTTTAATAATAAAAATAATATTGTTTCTGTCAATAAACTACAATTATACTATAAACGATTGCCACTTGTTAAAAGATAGCACCTTCGAGATCGCTGTTAGATCCGATGTAATTCGTTACGTCTCCTAAGCGGAAAAATAGAAAAAATAAAAGCAGTAGATGCATCGGGCCATCTAAAGTGTGTGAACTGGGCACTTACCAATCTGATTGTCTTTTTCCTCGATCTCTTCATTGAGTTGCTCCTGTTTTGTCTCCAGCTGTTCCTTGACCTCTTCTAGCAGCTTTTTCTCCTCTTTCAGTTCACTCTTCTCACTCTCAAGCTCCACAATTGTGCTCTCATTTGAAACTAAATAGAAACTTATATATGATCATAGCAGGTTCTTAAAATCTGGCAGGTTCTTTAAATCATTTTTTGTTTTCAAAGTTAGTTGGGGAAAAGTAGTTAAAAAGGGCCACTTCCTTTTATTCTATGCAAAACAAAGCTAAATAATTTTTAAATAGTTTTGCAGTATAATTAAACAAGGAGGCTCGGTAATGTGCGTTTTCACATATTGTTCCGATCCCGCTTATCCACAATTTTGGCTTAACTGTCTGCCAAAGGAGAAAGAGATTAAAAAAGCTTCCAAAAAATTGATCAAAAATAACTCATCAAAAATAACTGGTGTATAAAACAATTGATTCTCAGTCAAATCACTTAGTAAAGTAAAGAATGTCACATTAGTGGGCCGATGAAATCTGCCATTACTATGACTACGAGACAATACAAAACAAAAAATCAAATAGCAACATCAAACATTTGCATCCAAAACTCAATATCTATTTTTCTGGAAAAAGATTACATAATAATAAAGTCAAAATAACGTCAAATAAGGAAAGAAAGAAAGAAAGAATTTATTTATCAGAATCTCAATAAATACATAATGTTAACACAGCACAAGTTAATAAGACTCGGAAAGGATAGGTAACGGGATCATTCGATCCTCCTTGTCCTACCCATGGCTATTCACAAAATATTAAAAACGTAAACGCAAAAAAACTCAAAAGTTAAAAAATATCTATATTTAAAAAAAAATGAAGAGCGAGAGCAAATTTTTTTTTGAAAAAAATTTAAGATTTTTTAATGTATTTTTAGAAGTTTTTTTAATTTTTCGCAAAAATACCAAAAAATGCCTTATCTCGCATTCTAGAAGAGCCAGAGGGGTAAAATTTTTATTTGACTCTAACATTTTCGTTCTCTGAAACTATTTAATAGGTTTATTTATCACAACAATTAGGCTAAAAATCCAGTTAAACTCATTAAAATCTAATTAAACAAAACAGTTCGTACTTCAATCGAAAAACCATGGCACCAGTCCTTGATGAGACTCAGTAACAAGTAAAAGAAAGTGATCAAAAACGTCAAGTTTAAAAAATTATGTTTACGCTCCTTTTGAAAACAATTATCTAATAATGAAAACTATTAGATATCAATTAAAAAGATTAGGAGCTTTCTGCTCTCTCATACTTCAATATGATGACATTGAGACCAATTCTTGTCCAAAACATGATGTGTTTCTACAAAAATAGGACAAGAAACACAAAATTCCCAATATTTTTTAAAATTTAAAAGCAAAATTAAAAAAAAGTCCACTCCTTTCAAAAACACTTAAATCCAAAGTCATGAAAAAAGTTAACTACCAACTGACAACAGAAACAGGAGTTCAAAGATTTAAAATGTCTTTTCAACAAAGCATTTAGTTTTTTAAGATCTTTTCAATGATCCCACATTTTTATCTCTCCGCAAAAGATATCGATCGGTTGAAATTGATCATTCAAAAAAATCCAGGCTAGCATAAAGTCCCCAACCCCCAAATAAACTTGAGGGTCGGAACATTTTGAGGGTCGGATGGTACTAATTTAATATGAAAATACATGTTTTATAAAATAGCCGACAAATTTTCGGACAATAGTAGCCAAATAGACTGTTGAGACTGCTATAGCAATAGTCAAAAATAAAGCAAAGGAAAATAATCGAGTACGTAAGAATGTCAAAGTGAGACCATTGTGTTTTTGTTTCTTGCTGCAGTTTTTCTGAAAAATCTTTTTCTTCGATCAAAGTATTAACCTCTCAAGCAATAGGACTCTATGTTACGGTCATTCCGGTAAAAAATAAAAAAATACTATTGGCAGTTTTCATCCTATTAGCCATGAAGGTAATGTGTTCGTTTTCAGTCGCTTGTTTTACAACCCTTTGAAACTCTATGCTCTTGTGACCTTGTTAGGTCACCTCGTAATTATTGGTTACAGTTTTTGTTATGACCCTTAAAGTTCTTTTGAACTTCAACAGTTAGTTTTAATGTTTACATGGCATCTGCAGCCCGGTCAAACAAAATTGATACTTTTTTTTGCAATTTTGACAAAACTTTGGACGCCTTATCAGGCTCTTGTTAAACTAAGTGTACATTGCAATTGTTGAAATGGCTTGATAAGAAATTGGTAATAAGCATAAGTTCTTAAAACATATGCAAATATCCTACATAACTTGATCTTTCTCTGACGAGAATTTTATTAATTTCCCATGAAGATGTCAAGTTTCGTTTCCCTAGGAGATACCAGGTTATGTTTTGCTGGGACCTGACTATGGGTACTCGTTAACTGTGAGTGGGTTCTACTTTCTGATGTACGTTTTTGGGGGAAATTCTGTTGCGTTTTTCCTATGTCTTGAAATGAAATAATCGACTTGGCGGGAAACAGTTTTGGTTTAAGTTTTCAATGTTGGTTAACAGGACAAATCTGTGATGGCTGAACTTGGTGTATGAAGAATTGAAACAAATAGATTGGGTTAAAATGGACCAAAAAAGACGTTTCTTTGTTCATCCATAGGAAGCCGCTAAGACTTGCAATTGTTCAGAATTTTTCTTACGACTAGAAACGTCACATAAAGACAAAAACGAAAAATTTCAAAAAACTCAGATAGAAGGCGAAGTTGAAGCAGCTAAACCATATAATATTCACTGAAAAGCTGCTCAGTTCAATGGCTCCCTTTTTTAACGCTTATAATGTGATATCAGTCCCGTTAATATGTCAAGCCAAAAAATAACCTCAAAAATGGGAAAATGTCAAAAAATCAGAAATTTTAGTGAAAATCCGTAGTTTCAAGAGAAAAAATCATTACTTAAAACGTGAAACCGCACAAAATATTAAATTTTAAACCATTAGAAAAACAATGCGACTTGTCTCTTTAAGCTACTAGTTGAGCAAAAAAAAGAAAACTCGCAAAGCCGAGAAATCCACTCTTTATTTTGAAAACATGTATTTATCAAAGTTAAAACGACCTTTTTTTGAAAGTCCAAACTCTTTAAAATACCAATTAGACCTATCAATAATATGCTTCAATTTGATTTATTTTTTTCTGTGATTAACGTACAAAAAAAAGCAAAAAAGTGCAAAAAGCATCGACTGATTACAATCCGAATTATTTGGGATTGAATTCTTTGGGATTCAATTCTTCAACGAAAATGAGTCAAATTATTGCATAAATGACTATCACATAAATCAGTCAAATATTAATAAAACTTTACCAGCAAAACTTAGTTCGAGGACGCCGCGCAAAAACCGAAATTCAAATTAATCTTTTTTTGTACAATCTACGTTGGACGGGCTTTCTAATGATACCCCTTTATGCCCTCTATGTTGAATAAATCGATCGGCCGAAATTGACAATTGACTGAGCAAAAAACGGTGGCGGTCAAGCAAGCCGATAGGCAAAGAAGCTGTATATTAAAAAGCAAGTCAAGTAAGCCGAAACATTTGATGATACCCGTGTTTTAAGTTGCGCCCGGTGGGCGATAACCGGCCCGCGGTTTCCGGATTCAATCCCACAGCGTATGAGAGGCATGGGCATGGAGAGCGTACCCACGAAAGGTCTAAAAATTGACGTTTTTATTTCTTTGGTTCGTTGGAATACATTAAGCATTATAATACTATGCGCAGTATTGATTTTAACGGTTAACAATGTATTATTTTCGATAGATTACATAACCATTACAAAACTTTGAGCTTGCTTTTATGTCGGCTTACTTTGCGTTCACCAAAAAAAACGTTTGAGAATATAGTTCTTCCCCTACTAAAGTGGATCGGTACAATAGAAATCAGCTGTTTTCAAAGAGCTGCTTTTTGTTAAGTGCATTTTATTCTCACTTATGTTTCTGAATGATAGTAAAATTTAAAAGTAATGACGTATTGTCAGGAGCTAAACTTGCAAAAGTGAACACTTTAAAGCTCATGACGGAATTTTAAGACCTTGTAAGCGTTCAATTCAAGTCACTTGTAATTTTATTTGCAACAAGTGGGACCCGCGCAAAAACAGGGCTCCATATTATCCTTCATAAGTTGTATTGGATTTTTAGATCAAAGAAAATAGAACCACTATTGTAAAATTATTTTAGCAAGAAGATTGTGGCTTTCATTTTAAAGGTTCCATTAACAACAATTGTCCATCGTGTTCTTCACAGTTTGAAAACCATATTCAAGAAAAACGTTTATTTTTTGTCCTCGTCCTTTATCAAAGCGACATATAATGTTAAGAGTTTTTTGAAGATTAGTTCAGGATTTTATAGTTCGATATGAACAAAATTTTGATTAAGTTAAAAAAATTAAATCTTCGCTAATGAGTTTTAATTATTAGCGACAAACAATGAAAAAATTGTTGAACAGGCTTTCGGTTTTGCCTTTCGTACGAAGAATTCGATTTTCGCAGTTTTGAGGTTATGAATTTCAGTTAGTCACCTCCTTGTCCTTTAAACCTACGGAAATTGTTTTCAAATTAGAATATATGGTTTATGATATAAATTCGAGATTTTGAGAACAACGGAGTTGATAAAACTTTACAGTTCTCTGGTTCAACAAAAAAAAAACAAGCACATCTTTTTATCTTGCAAGTGTTATGATTCCGATTTTCCTATGAAATGATACCCCTCAAATAATAATAAAATACCGCATGTCACTTTGAGAACACACAGAACAAAACACACAGATTATGAACACCATTTCACTGATATCGTTGCAGTTTTACTTTTCAAAAATTTGGTCTAGAAGAAATGAGGTCTAGAATTAACGCTTATTTGATTTCACTTCAGTTTTTTTAGGGCCCTGGTGTTATTCCTACATTCCGCTAATCCTAATCAAATAAATTTATTCTTAATAGGAGATGAACACTGTTAAGATTACATGTATGATTCAAAACTTCAAAAATAGATTGACTTGAAAAATTCTCTTTTTTGTCCCGACGCTATGTACTCTAATGAACTATATAGCCAAACTCGCTTTTTTCAAACTAGCTTTTTTGTTCAGCCAGTTTTGGCCGATCAATATATTCATCGCAGAGGGTTGTGAGAGGAATCATTAGAAAGATCGTCCAGCGTAGATTATATAACTAATAATTTTTTTTAGTTTTGTATTTTCCAAGGTATTATCGAGGTGTGATTTTTTTTGAATATTTGTCTGATTTTCGTTGTTTTTTCATACTTTCCGTAATTTTCAGCAATTTTATGAAATAGAAGAGTATTCCTGAATTGATTTATACAATATTTTGGTTGAAATTTTGGCCAACTTTTTCAAAACAGCCTTTTTTCCATAAAATTTGCACGAAATAAGTTTCCTTAGTCCACTTTGTTTACACTTGCCCGATTAGCACGCCTAAGAACTGCTGACTCAATCTTTGTGAAGTTCAGGGAGAGCTAGTTTTACTGGCGTTTCCTTTGAGTGTGTTCTTGAATTAAAACTTTGCCGGTCTTTTCCCAATTTAGCTACATAATTATTCAAAATATGTACTTCTTTTTGATATATTGACTTTTGTGTCAAAGCATCCATGCCCACAACATTCACAACATTTATGACTTCCTAGATGAAGAGAAGCATTAGTAAGACTAGCTTTGATCTAATCATTGTTTTTTACAGACCCAAATAGTTCAGATTGTAATCCGTCGCACTCTTCTTTAAATTTTTTGCGTTTTCCACTTTTCTCATGATAATTACAAGGCAACACAATTTCAACCAAGGCTTACCAATAAGACGTCCAAATGGCTTGCCAAGGAGTTTCAAGCAAAAACACGCCCATTTTTTTTATTTCGAAAGCTTACGGTCGTTTTGACTTTAAAAAAAACTTGTTCTCAAAACAGACAAGGGATTGTGGAGCTTTGCCACTTTTTCTGTTGTCTGGTTAACTTTTAGCTCAAAGACAGCAAAAGCAAGTCGAATTGTCTTTCTAATGGATTGAAATTCAATGTTGATTTTGGCTAAACAATTCAAGTAATGGTTTTTCGGCTTTGATACTATGAGTTCTCACAAAAAACTACAGTTTTTTTTTCATTTCTCATCTTTGAGGTTCTATTTTCTGCCTGGTCACTCTATTGACAGGTCAGAAATAAAGATATTGAGGTATAAAAGTACGCTTTAACATTTCAATTTTAACTGAATTGATAATGGTTTTTATGGCTTCGACTCAGTCTTCTAGAAGATCTTTTTCGAAACTTTTATTTTTGTTTTTATTTGTCGTTCTTTTTGGAGTCATTTAAAAAATTTTGGATGAATGCAGGTCTTAGCGGCTGCCTCTAGATAAAAAACTTAACTAGTAAATTCAATTGATAGCTAAAGTTTCTCATGACTTCGAAATGAAATATATATTTTTAAAAAAAAACATAGATCGATGTATTAAATTTGCAATTTGCTGTTCTTTTATGCCCAATTCTTTTGTACCTAGTCTCATTAATTAACGGTCGCCCTTGAGATTTTTAGTGTTGATCAAAGGCATAATTCAGCCTATCTAACATATCTAGTGATTGTTTTGTGTTTTAGCGGCGTGTACTTTGGTTTTTCGCAAAGACCATTAAATTTTTGACATTTGACAGTATTTCTCGTTATTTATGTAGACGTATGACATTTCGAATTTTGACATATCCTAATGTTTTTTTGGAAAAGTAAATCAAACTTTTTTATCATTTCAGTTGAGAGCCAATGTTTTTATGACAATGAAATTCATTGATTTCGAAAAAAAAACAAACGTACTTTTTAATTTTTTCCGGTTTGTTCCTGTTTTGTCCACTTGTAACCTTGCCTCCTTATACAGAAATCAGTTTTCATATTTTGGTGTTCAAAGAAGTTTCAACTGATTGTATTTTTTAAACGAAATAAATCATAATTTTTGACGGCTTCGACACGGTTTTCTCGCAAAATTTAATTGAATTTTTGTTCGCCGTAGGTATATTTTAATTTGTTTTCGTACTTATGTGTTCGACATATTCTGGATAGTGCTGGTTCTCAATGACTTTATATTGAGATATAATTAGGCTTTAACCTCCTAAAAATCAATTGAAGTCTAACGGTTTTCATTATATGAACTTAGTTGTTTTCAACAAAAAAGAATAAACGAACTTTTTAAACACGGCCGGTTTTGATCATTTTTGTCTATTCGTTACTGAGTCTCATCAAAGACTGCTCCCATGTTTTCCTAGTGAAGTACAAATAGTTTATTTATTTGAGGTTTTGTTTGACGCTATTTTGAGTTTATTATTAAGCTGACATTGAGATCTGTATGCAAAATAATGTTTGTGGTTGTTGTTTGATTTTGTTGCTTGTTTTGTCTCGAGTCTTTGTAAATGCAGGGCTCACCGACCCTCAACTGTGGCATTTTATTCAAACACAAATTATTTTTGAACTGTTGAATATTTGAAGTTTTCTACTACTTCGTCAATTGCTGGACAGTTGAGCCAAAACTTTGGATTAGCGGGTTTGGTTCATTATGTGCAAACGCACATTACGATCCTTCTTATTCTTTCTGTGTTTTCAACAAATGTCATTCTGTTAGTTTTTTGCCGAAATATAACTTTTTAAAGCGTCGGTTGTCTTAGCTAATTCAAACTACAGTGAACTAGAAACCATCGTTTTGATATATGCAAGATAATTGTTCCGACCCCTCTATATAATAAAATGTTTTTCTTTGTTCAGCCAATTTTGAGCGATCAACATAATCATCGTCGAGAAATGTGAGTGGTATAATCAAAAAACATATCCAGCGTAGAATATGAAATTAAAAAGACTTTTTGGAATTTCGTTTTCTAGAACGAGTTCTCTTGGTTTAAACTTTTGAGAACATTAGACCGAATTGCGCTAATTTTATTCACATATTCCAGAATTTTTACCTGATAATTCGTCAATTTTACTAAATATGGTAAAAGTTGATAACGATAGTACTGTTGATTTTATTTTGAAAGTCAAAAATATCGTTGAATATTTTGATTTGATTTTTTTGGCTACAGTTTTTGCTAATTCATTCAAAAATCAGAATTTTTATCAAAAATTGCCCAAAAAAAGCTTCTGTACTCCACTTTGAGTAAGTTTGACGTAAGCACATACCCCATTACAACTAACATAATCTTTATAAACTACAAAGCGCTAGTCCTAGCTCCACTTCCATTGAGAATAGTCTGGATTTAAAATTTTGCCATTTTTTTGCTAATTTCACTCTATGATTAAGAAAGATGCAGCATTTATTGTTGATATTTTAAATAACACTTTATCTAGATTTATGACGTTCGAAACGATTGAGTGTTCTTAATGGACGAACAGTTTATAAAAAATTTTAAAAATTTTGGATGAATGCAGGTCTTAGCGGCTGCCTCTAGATAAAAAACTTAACTAGTAAATTCAATTGATAGCTAAAGTTTCTCATGACTTCGAAATGAAATATATATATTTTTAAAAAAAACATAGATCGATGTATTAAATTTGCAATTTGCTGTTCTTTTATGCCCAATTCTTTTGTAACCTAGTCTCATTAATTAACGGTCGCCCTTGAGATTTTTAGTGTTAAACAAAGACATAATTCAGCATATCTAACATATCTAAGGATTGTTTTGTGTTTTAGCGGCGTCTACTTTGGTTTTTCGCAAAGACCATTAAATTTTTGACATTTGACAGTATTTCCTGTTCTTTATGTAGACGTATGACATTTCGAATTTTGACAGATCCTAATGTTTTTTTGGAAAAGTAAATCAAACTTTTTTATCATTTCAGTTGAGAGCCAATGTTTTTATGACAATGAAATTCATTGATTTCGAAAAAAAAACAAACGTACTTTTTAATTTTTTCCGGTTTGTTCCTGTTTTGTCCACTTGTAACCTTGCCTCCTTATACAGAAATCAGTTTTCATATTTTGGTGTTCAAAGAAGTTTCAACTGATTGTATTTTTTAAACGAAATAAATCATAATTTTTGACGGCTTCGACACGGTTTTCTCGCAAAATTTAATTGAATTTTTGTTCGCCGTAGGTATATTTTCATTTGTTCTCGTACTTACGTGTTCGACAAATTCTGGATAGTGCTGGTTCTCAATGATTTTATATTGAGATATAATTAGGCTTTAACCTCCTAAAAATCAACTGAAGTCTAACGGTTTTCATTATATGAACTTAGTTGTTTTCAACCAAAAAGAATAAACGAACTTTTTAAACATGGCCGGTTTTGATCATTTTTGTCTATTCGTTACTGACTCTCATCAAAGACTGCTCCCATGTTTTTCTAGTGAAGTACAAATAGTTTATTTATTTGAGGTTTTGTTTGACGCTATTTTGAGTTTATTATTAAGCTGGCATTGAGATCTGTATGCAAAAAAATGTTTGTGGTTGTTGTTGGATTTCGTTGCTTGTTTTGTCTCGAGTCTTTGTAAATGCAGGGCTCACCGACCCTCAACTGTGGCATTTTAATCAAACACAAATTATTTTTGAACTGTTGAATATTTGAAGTTTTCTACTACTTCGTCAATTGCTGGACAGTTGAGCCAAAACTTTGGATTAGCGGCTTTGGTTCATTATGTGCAAACGCACATTACGATCCTTCTTATTCTTTCTGTGTTTTCAACAAATGTCTTTCTGTTAGTTTTTTGCCGAAATATAACTTTTTAAAGCGTCGGTTGTCTTAGCTAATTCAAACTACAGTGAACTAGAAACCATCGTTTTGATATACGCAAGATAATTGTTCCGACCCCTCTATATAATAAAATGTTTTTCTTTGTTCAGCCAATTTTGAGCGACCAACATATTCATCGTCGAGAAATGTGAGTGGTATAATCAAAAAGCATATCCAGCGTAGAATATGAAATTAAAAAGACTTTTTGGAATTTCGTTTTCTAGAACGAGGTCTCTTGGTTTAAACTTTTGAGAACATTAGACCGAGTTGCGCTAATTTTATTCACATATTCCAGAATTTTTACCTGACAATTCGTCAATTTTACTAAATATGGTAAAAGTTGATAACGATAGTACTGTTGATTTTATTTTGAAAGTCAAAAATATTGTTGACTATTTTGATTTGATTTTTTTGGCTACAGTTTTTGCTAATTCATTCAAAAATCAGAATTTTTATCAAAATTGCCCAAAAAATGCTTCTGTACTCCACTTTGAGTAAGTTTGACGTAAGCACATACCCCATTACAACTAACATAATCTTTATAAACTACAAAGCGCTAGTCCTACTTCCACTTCCATTGAGAATAGTCTGGATTTAAAATTTAGCCATTTTTTTGCTAATTTCACTCTATGATTAAGAAAGATGCAGCATTTATTGTTGATATTTTAAATAACACTTTATCTAGATTTATAACGTTCGAAACAATTGAGTGTTCTTAATGGACGAACAGCAATAGCAAGGCTGGTTTTGGTCCAATCTTGACTGTTACAATCCAAAATAAATTCGGATTGTAATTTTTTTCTTTTTAATTAAAGAACAGAACAATTCAAATCGAAAATCATTGCAGATAGGTTCATTTGGCCTCCTAAGCAGTCGAGAATTAATGTATCTATTTTTTTATTCGAAACAATATGGTTGTTTTAACTTTTAAAATTGTTTAATTTTTAAATTAACAAAGAAAGTATGCTCCTTCAATAAATAAAGTACGCTCCTTCTTCCTCCTCTTTCTTCTGAATAAAAGTTTAATCTTTTTATCGCTCTTACATGTTAAGTAATGGTTTTTGAGCTTTTGATAATACTAGATTTTACCATTTTTATCTTTTTAGGCATTGGGACATTTTTCTCAATTTGTCACATTGCCACATTATTGACAGTTCACATGTTCCTTTTTTGGCGTTCAGAATAAATCACAATTGAACATATAAATTTTTTTCAAGGAATAGATTAAGGTTTTAACGGCTTCGACAACCTTCTCTAAGAAATTATTTGAACTTTTTACATTTGTCTTTAACTGTAGTTTTTACTTTCTTTTTAGTCGTATGAAATCTCCTGGATAATGACAGGTCTCAATGACTTTGAGGAAGAATAAATGGGCCTATATTCTGATTTTAGTAGATAACTGATGGCTTTCATGACTTCGAAAACAATTGTTTTTAAGAAAAAGACAATTTTTAACTTCGTACTTTTGTTGTCTTCAGCCTATTTCTTATCTAGTCTCGATAATTATATGTAACATATGTCATTATTGTGATCGAAAGAAGGTGCATGTGTAAGGTGTAATAAACCACAATTCTAATTTAAATAGAGGGCTGGTGGGTTTCATGACTTTGAAAACAATTGTTCAAAGAACACCTATGGTTTTAACGGCTTCGATTCCCCTGTCTCGACGAGTTTAACTGAATTGTTTATATTTGTTTTTACTCTCTTCTTTACCTCTTCTTTGTAGTCGCTTGCAATTTCCTGGATTTTGACAAGTTTTTTTGGCTTTCTATGAGGAAAAAAAGAGCTTATGTTCTGATTTGAGTAGATAGCTGATGGCTTTCATGACTTTGCAAACAATTGTTTTCAAAATTAAAAAAAAAACAATTTAACCTGGCATTTCTGTTTCTTTTGTCTATTTGTTACCTACTCTTATTATTTACAAGTCGCAAAGTTGAAGTGTTCATAATCCAATGTTTTTAAAGATTTCATTATGAATTTACTGGCTTGGACATGAGTTTTTCGCAAAAAACTAAACTAATTTTTGAGTTTTCTATATTTTACGTTCTTTTGTAGACTTAAGCCATATTCTGAGTAAATACATGTCTCAAGCGCTTCCTTTGGACGAATAAACGAACGGATTTAATTGTTTCATTTTGTAGCTAATGGCTTTCCCGACTTTGAAAATAAATGTTTTCGAAAAGTACATAAGCATTTTGCCCTTTTTCTCTATTTTTGTCTACCTGTTTCAAATTCTCAGAAAGGGGAGGTAATTATTGGCATTCAAGGAAAGCTCAATTGAACATATTTGCACTAGCGAAATATGGCTTTAGGGCTTCGACGGCGTTTTCTCGCAAGTTTTATTCGAATTGTTTTGTTGTTTCTATTTGCTTTTCATTTGGTAACTGCATAAAGAATTGAATAATGACAAGTTTTGTTGAACTCCCCTAGGAAATTGTTATAATGTTGGATGTTTTTGATTGCTCTCTAATGGTTTTCATTAATTTGAAATTATTCATTGTTTTTTTAAAAAATAAGCCATTTTTTTTTTAATTTTGCTTCTTTTTTGTGTATTTGTTACCAAGCTTTATTATGGATTGGTTCCACATCTTTTCGAGTAAAATTATTTATTTAGTTTCAATTTAATCGGAAGCTCTTTTGACCTTGTTAATTTTAAGTTTGTTAAAGTAGACGTAATGTTATGGATGTAGTTATTGTTTGTGGTTATTGTTGTTTGATTTGGGTGTTCGTCTTGACTTGATTTCCTAATAATGGCTGATTTCATCAATCTAATGCGGCATTTTATACTCCACTGCTTTATTTGCTTTGGAGGCGATCTTTTTGTTCATACACATTGTTTCTGAAAAATACTTGATTGTTGGGGGTTTTCTATCTGTTCCTGATTTGGTAGACATTTATGCCAAAAAAGCGGATGAGCGGGGTCGGAACTTTATGTGCGAACGCACATTACCGAGCCTCCTTGTGAGTTATAGATTCAAGTTATAGTTTCAAGATAATCTGGAAAGGGAAGCAATTGGTTTCAGTTTTTCGTTTTCTCTTTTTGTGATAAAAATTGTTTTCTTTTGAAATAGCCTGTTTTCAGGTTAACAAATAGCAAAATTGAAATAATTATACGTCTCAATGAAAATCAAAGTTACATAAATTTTAAAATCAAGCTGTAGCCTTATTTAATTTCTTTTTAAGGTTTACCTTTTCATTTCTCCTTTGAAAATATTTTTTCTTTCAAACTTTTCTATTCAAGTTTTCTAGTCAATTTCTCTAGTGAACTTTGTCAAGTTATAATCTTCATTAATCAAACTCAGGGCCTGGTAAATACAATAATGAGGCTAAGATTTTTTTCTTTTTGATGCCAAAAAGGTGAAAATTGGATGCAGAAAAAAACCCGCCTTGCACATATGTTCCACATTTTTGAAAAAAAAAATATTAGAGAAAGTCAATGTTGAAGCTGATTTTTTACGACCTTGAAAATTGAAGGTCAGCTTTATTTTTACATAGTTCTCAGAAAGGCAGTGGGTGCGACAATCCTGTTCCATTTGTTTCAGTGCGGTTTCTTACAGCTAATTATAGTGTTTGATGGGTGCTTACTAACCGTTCATAAATGTATCTAACTCTAAATTTGAGTTGAAATAATTCAAAACAATATGTAAAACTGATTAAAGTCGTTTTTAATGGGAAAATTTTGACATAGGGCGTTTTCTTAAATGCACGACAGGTGTCAAGTCGCTACGACTATGATCGTGGGGCGTTTTAAATATAATGTCGGAAAATGCGCTGGAAAGCGCTGAAAATGCTCTTCCGCTTAATCAAACTTTAGTTTCAGCGCTTCGTTCTGACTCTTTGAGCATTTTCAAGCTTTTTTAAATAAAATTACCTCACAATTTCCAAATTACTCTTTGCGGACGCGCGCTCATACCTTGATGCGGGCCCTCAAACTTGAGGAGTTGTAAGAATTACGGATCAATTCTATAACCTGGAAATCAATATAACAAATATACCTAAATCGACTTTGAGTTTCTCGATGGTGTCATCTGCCGTTTGCAATTCTTCTTCGAACTGCTTCGTCTGTTGAGTGACGAGATCTAACTCCTGTCTAAGTTGCTCAACTCTCAACACAGGAACACACGTCTCCTCTTTCACCTGAGCAAACGTAGCAGTGATGACAAATTTTCAAGGATAACTTGCCTTATAATTGCCTTGAATAAGATAATATCAATTTTGCATGTTTCAAGCTTGTTACATTAAACAAACGTTTTGTTAAATTTGTTACTCTAGGTAGGCATGAAAAATATATTGTGGTGACTACAATCATACAGCTACCATTCAAACATGTACAATTGTTGAGCATATATTATATTTCAATAAAAATTACTTTCATAATTAGGATTTTAATTAATGAGCAATATCTTAATAGAACAACATAACAGAAAAGCATAATAGAACAACATTCCCCCCCCCCCCCCCCTATTTTGCTATTTGGGAGTGAAATACCTTCTGAAGATTTTCATTTTCAGCGGTCGAGGAGGGAGGGGGTAACTTTTTAATTACAAGATGCTAGCAGCTAAGATTCGAACTGACCTTGAGCTCAACTTGAAGTTCCTGAATTTCCTCTTTGTGTTCCACAATATCCTGCTGGAGTTGTTTGTTATTTGTGTGCAACTCAGACACTTGATTGTATAGCTAAAAGACAGTAATTGACAGTTGCAATCAAACTATTCTACACAAACCTGCAAGAGTTATAAAGTAAAAACTAGTTTCCCTACTTTTTTGTTGCTAGAGTTATAAAGTAAAAACATTGACATTTTTACAATTTCTGCAGACTAGAATGGCTGAAGACTTTTCTAAGATTTAGACCTGAATTAGCGTGTTAAAGTCAGCAAGATCATGCTTAAATTCTGTGAATTTTAAATCAAATTTCTGTTTTCAAGTTATTGAAATTATAGGTTTTGCTATAACTGGTGTTTGTAAAACTGAATTTGTTGCTTCTAATTCTACTGATTGGGGGACAGATTTTGATTATGGACATTAATTCTAGTTAAAAGTGAATTAAGCAAAGTGAAAAATTACCTTGACAAGAATTGTACAAAGTTGAATGATCTAGAAATATTTTTTCAACATTAATAAATCTAGATTAAGAATCAATTTTTACTTGCAATTTTTAGCCAAGTTTTTGTTCCGACCCCACTTGTGGGGTGGGGGAGGAACTATATACTCAAATGGGTTTTTTCTTTGTTCAGTAATTTTTGGCCGATCGATATATTCATCGTAGAGAAATGTGAGTGGTATTATTAAAAAGCTCTTCCAGCGTAGAAATCAAATTGAAAAGATTTTTTTGAATTTCGTATTTTTCGAGTTATTGAGGTTTAAAGTTTTGTGTGAACACGTGATATTTGCATGATTTTGTTCACTCTTAGTGTAATTTTTGTTCAAATTAAGGTTTTTCTATAAAAATGTTATTTCAAAATTACATTTCACATTACAAAACGAAAAAATTTTGTGTTACCAGAATACCGATAAAAAAAGGCTAGTTCTGGTATCGTGAGAAAATTTACTATAAAAAAAACTCGAATTCAGTTTGAGAGCTGTTTTTTAAGACAACTTTTCCTATTTTTAATTTTAATTGTTATTTAGTCACTTAGAGACTAGTCATTATCATATCGAGGTTCCTTTATTGACAAATCTCATTTACAGTCACATCATAAACAATGAACAAAAAGTTCAACTTCAAGGAAACGTTCATGTTTTTTTGTCTTCGACTCTGAGTTTTCGAAATTTTTAATGAAAGTTTCATGTTCTTTTTGAGATGTAACTAAATGTTGGGAGCCCTATGGCATAAACTCGCTAACTAAAATGCAATTGGCTTTCTAATATGTGTCAGGTAAACTTTTATAGTGCTTTGAGTGGACAGCTAATGGCTGTCAAGAATTTTGAACCATAAACAATATTAAACATATTTTCACGAACAGTAAGTCAGTTTCAGTAATGGCAGGAGACAGGACCCCGATCATATTTACTGAAACCAAAACTAATCTGGTAAGCTGTTTTATCTGCTAACTATTGGTTTTATGACTTCGATAATACGAGTTTTCGTAAATTTAAAAAAAATTCAGATTTTTTTTTAAATTTTGGTTCCTTTTGAAATCTTATCTCCTTTTGTTGGCACTGGCAGTCCCCATTGGCTTGATAAAGACCTCCAATGGATCCTAGATAAAATTTTCAGAGAAAAAAATATGGTTTAAATGACTTCGACACTTTCTTCTGAAATTTCCGCTGAATTTTTTTTGGCTCTTGCCTGTTTTTAGCGTCGTTTTCATAATCATAGGACTCGTTGTGATGTCTTATTGCTGATATATTGATGATAAACATCCTGTTCTGCCCATCCTGGCATAACATTGCGTCTTTTTTACTTCCGTTGAAAGCTCTTGAATTTAATGGCTGTTGAGACTTTGATAAACTATTTTTTAGAATTTTTTTGGACATTCAATAATCTTAAACTTAAATTCGCGAACCTTAAGTCAGTATCAGTAAGGACATGACCTCCTTTTTTTCTGCTGGAACTACAATGAATATTGCTAGTGGTTTTATTTTCTAACTACTGATTTTATGATTTCGAGGACTCGAATTTTCATAATTTTTTAATTTTTGTAATTTTTTTGTAATTTGGGTTTCCTTTGAAAATTAATCTTCTTAACCTCATATTGATAGTTCTTAGTGACTTAATAAAGGAGTTCAATGAATCATGGATAAAGTTTGCAGAGAAAACTTTATGTTTCAAATGGCTTCGACGCTTTCTTGCACTTTTCCACTGAATTTCTCAATTTCCACTTCAGCTCCTATTGGCTTAAAGAAGACGTTCAGTGGATCACTGATAAGTTTTTCAGAGAAAAGCCTATGGTTTCAAATGGCTTCGACCTTTTCTTCTCGCACTTTTCTAGTGAATTTTTGGTTTTTCCCTGCTTTTGTTGTTGTTTTCATAATCATAAGACTTATTTTGACGTCATATTGATAACCCAAAAATTATAAACAACCTTATCTCGTTATTGAGGCTTAACTTTGCGTATTTATTGATTTCCGTTGAGAGCTATTAAATTTAGTGGCTATTAAGACCTAAAAAAAAATTTGGACACTAACATTTTTCATGAACTATCAGTTAGTCTCGGCAATGACAAGACCACACTCCGGCATCGGAAAATAGTTCGGGAAGCGGTTTTATCTGCTAAATATTCGTTTTATGGCTTCGATGCCACGAGTTCTCATAATTTCAAAAAAAAATTTCGGATTCTTTTTGTAATTTTGGTTCCTTTTGAAATCTTATCTCATTATCCTAATATTGATAGCTCACATTGTCTTACAAATTAAACGTCCAAAAAATCATAGATAGAGAATTCAGAGAAACGCGTTTGGTTTAAATAGCTTCGACACTTTCTTCTCGGACTTTTTCTACTGAATTTTCGGTTTTTGCATATACTTGTTGTTGTTTTCATAATCCTAAGACTTACTGTGATGTCCTGTTACTGACTTATGATTGACAAACATCCTTGTTTTCTTATTATGGCATCACTTAGCGTATTTTTTGTCTTCTGGTCAAAGCCATTGAATTTAACGGCGTTGATTTAACGGGTATTCTCAAAAATTTCGTGGTTTTATTATTTTTGTTCATACTTGTTGATCTTTTGAAGTCATATTGTTAAACATTAGAAGAATACCATTGCTGCTATAGATTTATTTCAGATTACAAAATTTTTTACTATATTTTGTTTTCTTTTCCTGGCTTCGACACTTTTCCTCGCTCAATTTTTTTTGAGTTTGCTGTTTTTGCCTTTTTTTAAAATTCTTCTTGTAGTCGTAAAATGCTGACTGGTCGCATAGGCTTCTAATTGAGGATTCAATGTATGATGTTGCCAATGCACTCAGTTTCTAGCGAATAGTAGTAAAATTTACGATGCTGTTCGTTCTAAAAGATTTTTTTACTTTTAAGTTTTTGTTCTTTTCTTCAACTGGTAAATTATTCTCATCCTTGAGAGATTCCATCCATTTTTTTTAAAAATTCAGAAATTATTTTTCCATTGATATCATGTCGTAACTGATATTTTGTTTGTTGGACAATATGCATTTTCATAAAAGCTTTGTGAGTGATCAATATTTGTGTATATTTTTATCTTCTTTTATCATAGTCGCTGAAAAATTTTTATTTTGCTTATTTTGTTGTTTATTTTCTCGTAGTCTTTCAAATGGCAGATCTTTTGAGCGCTGTATTGAGACATGGTATTATGCAACTCCTCTAGTAGTTTGATTTTGTAACAATTTCAAACGTCTATTTTTAATTATCTCATCATTAGGTTGACAATTAAGTCAAAAATGTAGATGAGCTCGGGTCGGAACATCATGTGCGAACGCACATTAACGAGCATCGTTGTTGAAAATATAATTGCAACTCGTGGCCAAGAAGTGCAAGAGACTTTTAAGTGAAGAAAGCGACAGGATCATATCGCTGAATCACTGAATCAGTACTGATATTACATTGGCAGCTCGTCTTTCCTCGCTCATTAAGTGCAGTTCTTACGTTTCTTGGGAATACGGAAGCAACTTCGGATCTGAGCTTAAAACTCTAGGATATAAAAATCATCTTACCAAATCGCTCAAATCCTTCTGCCGTTCCTCGCGAGATTTCTTCTGTATTTTTTCACTGATTCCCTCCACATCAATGTCTACTGTCTTTCCAATCAGCAGACACAATTTGGAACCAGCCTCGGCCGAGAGTGAAATCCTCATCAGCTCGTCTACCATATCTCGTGGGTCGTGAACACTTGTCAGATCCTTAATTGAGAACTTTGATCTAATTCAGATTAATGAGATCTGATTAATAAATTCTGATTAATGAGACTATTTGTACTGAAATTGAATTGGCATTAGGTCCAGGCGGGCAAAGGATTTTGGGGTTGAAAATATATTTTGTTATCTTCTTCAATCAATGAAAGTAATTCTCACCCTGCGCATTTTTTCAGCCTGTTCAGACTGGCTCTGCCTGAGCTGTTCCTTAAGTTTGACAATTTCTTCTTCTCTCTCCTGGATTGCTAACAAGTTGGCCTCATGTCTGCTGGCGTCCAAAGCTGCCAACTCCGCTTTCAACTTCTCATTACCCTAAAAATCAATTGATATATATTTTCACAGCTGAGGAAGTGAAGCATGATAATTATTGAGTCAAAAAAGTATTTTCACGAGCAGCTTTAGTCAAAATATAACCTTGTCATGACAATTTTTGGCTGAGCTCTTTCTGTTGAAGAAACTAATCAAAATTAATGTAAATTTACCTTAACAGAGCTATGGTTAACTCAAGTTAAGGTAAAAATTAAAGTAAAAGTTACCTCAATTTTACCTTAATTTGGGTTACGGTAAAAATTTACCTCAACTTTTTCATGTAATTTTACATTAACTGTCTATTTTGTAACGTATCGAGTACCAAAACAACCTTTTTAGTATATTTTTTCCTTTACTGGAGTGCTATTATTTTTTTTATTGAAAGACAAAATTTTATGGCACAGAAATCAACAAAGAAGCAAACAAAACACGTCATTAAACAAAATGAATTTAACATCCTATCAGTGTCCTCCGATAGTTCGGGGTCCTTCTCGGAGGCAGTACTGATGAGGTGTACCTTGTACATGCTAAGCTGAGATTAACTTACATATTACAATTAGTTGGTCGATAATCTAACTGTAGGATATATTCACGGCATTAGCTCACACCTTTTTATGCTTTCAAGAAAATTCCATTGTGGTTGGTTTTATATGAGCTTCTAAGGTAATTGTAAATGAAAATTTTTTACCTTATTTAGATAAGATAGTTTTGCATTAACTTAAATCTGCCTTCTTACCATAATGTTCGCTAATTTTTCAAAAAATTACCTTAACACACCTTAATTTTACCGTAAAAGTTGTAGGAGAAGGGGGGTCAATCTCTAAGAACCGCCCTTCGCATCATAAGTATGTCCCCAAAACAGATTCTTTGAATCGAATAATTGAATACTAGTGAGCTGAAAGGCTCTAAAAGCACTTAACGCTCGGTGGGCGAAAAATCAAATGCGTCAGACGAAAAATTGGTCAAGCGAAAAAATGGTCAAGCAAAAAATTGCATAAAAAAGACCGACAGCACTAACATAATTGCTACAAACTTCGTTTGAGAGCAATTAAACATTAAAAGTAAAAAATTTTGAAAACTTTTCGAGTTTCAATTTTTCTTCAAGAAACGAACAGTTTGAAAAAAATCTCTTCGGCAATCGATTGAGTTTTTCAACAGATTTTTATAGGTACCACTTTTTTATGTCTCCGCAAAAGATATCCATCGCCTAAAATTGACTAAACAAAAAAGAGCCAGAGTAGCCTAAAACTCCTGATCACCTTATAAACATGAGGGTTCGAAGAATTTTTAAGAATTGTTTAGAATGATAATTCATGTTAGATAACATAGTCAGCAGTTTATCGGATAACAGCTGCGAAAAGCACCGTTGAGGCCTGTTATAACAACCAATAAAGCAAAGGAAAACAATTGAGATAAACAATTGAATGCAATTGAGAAAACAATTGAATAACATAACAGACTAAGCGTCGGAAGAACTGCTCTCGAACGACTAGTGGGAGCTCTAATCAATTGCAGACTGCTTCAGTCGGGGGAAGGGGTGAGGGGAAGTTTAAATGGTACTAAGAATTTCAATAGTGGGCTTCAAATAACCACATTAGAGGTTAACATATACCACTATTAAGATTTAAAGTAAAAAATGACACCAATTTCGGCGCACTTTTAATTTGACTTTTAGTATTAAATTGCCTCCAATTGAGTTCAGCCGCTTGAAATTGTGATTGATAGAGAATTTTAGATCACGCGAAACGCAAAAAGTCATGGGCTTAAAAGTTACTCGAAAAGTCAAAATTGTCAAGCGAAAATTTTGCAGAAAAAAAAAGACACAAGTTTACAATAATTGCTATGAACTACGTTCAAGAGCAATTAATAATCCACGAGTATATTGGTAACTGACATCCAATGTATTAGAACAGAAGGAAAAGCAATTAGCGCGCCATGTTCAAATTTAAATTCCAAAAAGTAGCTTAATGAAACTGATAAGTGATCTGCTGCTTTCTTTATCTATCCTTTAACTTGAACAATATTCAGGTTTTGATTAGCCTGTATAAACAAACTGTCCCGGGTTGAAGTTTCTTTGATTTCATACAAGGATCATATATGATTTCATACTGATATACCTGATTTTTTAGTGCGATCCTAGTATGAAACCAAAACAAATCATACATTATCAATGTATGAAATCCAAGTTTTTATATATGACGCCAGCACGATCGAACCCATAAAGAAATCATAGATGAGCCATTCATGAAACGTAAGAAACAACTCTTAAAAAAACTATGATTCTTGTATGAGGTCAAAGAAACAATATGCGTTGCGTTTTTCTGCTCTGATAAATGTCCCAAAAGCAGCTTACGTTAATAATGGCCTCTAATTCTGCTATTCGTTCCTCAAGGCGTTTGTTCCTCTCGACCAGTTGACTCTTTTCCCCCTCCAACACCTCCTTGAAGTCTTGGATCTCATCTGTAATTCCTTCCAATATTGATTCCTTCTCTTGGCTCGCCGCTTTCCACTCCTCCACCTGAAATTAAACCCAGAGTTAAAAAATTAGGCACAACAAGAAATGCGGCGAAGACAAAAATGAGAAGTTTAAAGTTGAAATACTATCAAAATGAAATAATTTTCTATCAAATTCTACAGGATAGTATAACTAGATATCTTTATTGATGAATTTTATCACTGTTTCTGCAATTTTTTTTTGCAAAAACGGGTAAATTAAATCTTGAGGTGTCAATTTTTCAGCAGCGAGACATATTCAATTAATTCATATTGACCCCATAAACTACTTTGAACTTTAGTTGTGAGTCTCAGAGAAGGGAGTCGAGAAGCAAAAAAAGGCTTCCTATTCACAACAGCTAGCTAATACGCGAGCTTGAGCTAACTAGCTTGAGATAGATAGATAGCTTGCAGCCATGAAAAATGATATTTGTTGCAATTTACCCAATTTAACTAGCATCAACTGTTTCGCTCGACCACTTCAAGTTACCCTTCGTTACACTGGTCGCCTTAGAAACGCTTTTTTTTCAAAATATTTTTCATTATCTTAATTGATATGGATTACAATAGTTGATGTTAATTAAACCGGTTTTCAGGTGTCCAAGCTTCAATTTTCACTTGTTGTAATTTGACTGTTTGTTATAGTTTTTACGTTGGTTTTCCGTCATCTGAAAGAGCGACCCTTTTTAACCATGTCGATATGGCAGCGTGCAAAATCCAGAATATGAAGTGCAGATAAAGCGCAATGGCTTACGATACCAGAAAGTTACCTTGCTTCGTACTCTACCAGTTTTTAAATAGTTTCATAAAACATACAAAGCGGTCTCTTAGTAAAGTTTGTCAGATGAAGACTGAGCATTACTCAAAAGATTAGAATAGATTAAGATTAGATCATAGCAAATAGAGTTGCAAATCGCGAAACTTACCCTCAGAAATATTTTCTGATAGAGAAGGAGAACTAGACCAGTTAAGCCAAAAGTAGATAAAACGCGAACAAGGAAGGGTGCATGTTAATATGTATACAAAAAAATTCTGACCAAGTTACTGATTTGATCAATTGGCAGTCATCGGCAGATTCTTTTGCTAACATGTTTTCTGCCAGTTAAGCTTCCATTTATTGCATCAATGCTTTTTCTTTAGTGTTTCAAAAAATAAGCCACGATCACAGAAAGGCCTAAATTTTTACAATAACGCATTATTCATTTCTGGAGCGTGAAAAATTAGAGAGAAGAACTTTGATTTTGAGAAATTATTTTTCTTTTTTTAAAATTTAACTAAAATAAAAAACCTTGACTATGTAGGAGCCAATTGTTTTCTCCTAATAGGGCCATTTGTAACCCGAAATTGTTTCGTTTCTTTTCAGAAATATGAGAATACATAATAATTCCGATTTATATAAATATCTGACTGCGCTTTTATTTGATTCAATCTGTGTGAAAATTAAAAAAAAATAACGATTGAAGTGAAAAAACTTCGGAAAATTCTAATACTGAAAAAAAATCGATTTATGACAATTTTGTGATAAAATTGATTCAGCTCAACAAAAGATTCCCACTGAAAACTTCTCTTTTAGATCCCAGAACGCTTAAACCAATGAAGTTTTTCGCGTCGTGAAAAATTCAAATTAAATATTATTACACCTCAATGATAAATCCAAAAAGAAAGGTAGTGGCCGAAATTTGGGAGGTTTGAAGAACAAGGCCAATGGCGCGTTCATTTGTTTGGTTAGTGAAGTAAAAAGACAAGGTAATTAATAGAACACGGTGTCCGGAATATTAGCCGACGTGAATATTAGCCGAATAAGTCAAAACTAGGCCTATTAGAAGAATTATTTGCTAAGAGAGTAAACAAAACTAGGACGCGCAATTATCTTACAAGAACGCCATTTTCTCACTCAAATATTTTGCAGTTTCTAGCGCAGATTGAACTGAAAAGTGAGCTTTAGCTTTACCAAATCAAAGCGCATGGGCGGACAAAATTTAATTGTTGAAAACTTTTTGTTTAAGAAAAACAAAACTACCCCCAATTCTGTCTACTTTAAATGCGTAGTTACTACCTGCACATCAAAACTTTTTATGAATGGGAACCTAACAGCGACACAAAATCGGCCGAATCCACATAATCATGACTCCCAAGAAGAAAAAATCGAGGAAGAAAAATTTAGACGAAAAGATTGGAATCAGTTTCCCGCAGTCCGGCTACACCACTTTGCCAATCTTACAACGAAAATTTACAGGAAATGGATCACAAAATTTTTACCACCCCAGTACGACAAGATTCGACGTGGATTGAATTACAAACGATCACAATGCATGCCTCCACCGACAAAAAATTTGCAAGAAATTTTGATACCGGAAAATTGGAGATTAACGAAAATCAAAATAAAATCTTTTGCTTCATCAAGACGAAGGAATTTTAATTTTTGTGGCAAAACAAGGATTGGAATTTTTGGTTAGATCGAAAAATGTTCTTTCAGATGGAACATTCAAAATTGCACCAGCACAACTTTCTCAAATTTATAAAATTTTTGGAACAGCTGGGAGCAACGATGAATGGATAATTGCAGTAGTATGGGCGCTTTTGGGTTCAAAGTCATAAGAAATTTACAAAAAATTTTTCAAAATTTTGGAACAAAAATGTTTGGAAAAATTTTTGGTAAATTTTGCTCCGGAAGCATTGCTGACTGACTATGAAACTGAAATTATTAGTGCTTTGGAAACGATTTTCCCAGTTTCGATTCATTATGGATGCTGGTTTCACTTTACAGAGTGCATTTTTCGAAAATTTCAGAAGCTCGGTTTTTCACAAGCCTATGCAGCAGACAAAAATTTTCAAAAAATCTCGAAAAAAAATTTTTCTCTGCCATTTTGCCCGAACACGAGATGGTTGCCGCCTTTCAGTACTACAAAACAACAATTGCGGACATGTTTCAACAATATCCTAAGCTCTCATCTTTTTTTGATTATGTATACGATTTTTGGTTGAAGGGAAACATTTCAATGGAAATGTTTTGTGTTTTTGATAAGCCGCCAACTCTCCCGACTACAAATTATTGCGAAGGTTGGAACTCACAGTGGAATGCCGAATTTCAGCACAAAAACCATTTTATCAAAACCTGCCGATCAGGAGTGCAAATCTCGGCTTAATCTCCGTCGGCTATCTCGTGGCGAAAAACCGGTGGACAAAAGCGCAAATATGAAGAAAGAAACAAGAAAATAGCTCGTCTCAAACATTTGTATCTGGGTGGTAATTTGTCTGTTCAGCAATATTGGGATAGTATTTCTGATATTTGTCGAAAATTGTAAAGGTTTTTTGTTGAATTTGTTGATATTCTATGAAACTCACAATTTTTCGGCTAATTTTCCATTCGGCTAATTTTCCTTTCGGCTAATATTCACGGCACCATAGAACACATCTCTTAATTTATTGATGCTAACACTGAAATTGCAGTTAAACGAACAACAGAGAAAGTAAAAACAATCCTTCAAGAGCAACATAAAATGATAAATGAACAGTTTTCGGCCGAAAAAGGAACAAAACCTAAAATATTTCGTTGGAGAATTTGTCGGTATAACGATCTTTTCAGTTAAATGTCTTATTTTGGAAGTAACAACAAAGTTTATGACCCAAAATTATTTAGTATGTTTTACTTGTAAGTTATTTAGTATGTAGTCAGTTTTTCTTGCTAAGCACTTTTCAAGCATTTTCTTGCAGTTAAATACATTGTATTTTCCCTCAGATTGGGAGGCAAACATTGCGCAACAGCACAATTACTCTGTAACAAGAGGAAAACGTTTAAATCAAATACCCCTGCCAACAGAGGTTAAAATTATAGCCTCATCAGGAGTTCCCGACATCAAGTGTTGCACTAGCGCGATTCGATGCTGCAAAAACGCTTTTGAGAAGTTGACTAGTTCATATGCCAATCTCAAATGTCAGGAATCTTGCCATTGATGCACCATCCAAAACCGTTGCACCCAGGAAACAGCCAAAAAGAAGCTAAAAATGAAGGGAGTGACTCAAAAGCAGCAACTGAGAGTGGAATTAGTCGTAACTGCAGTTTTTTGTATTTTTTATGTCAATTTTGTTCATTGTTTGTTTAGTTTGTTTCGAAATTTTGCTATCTTAAACATTAAATGTGTGTCACTTAATTGAGATGATTCATTTTGTTCTTTTAATATTTTTCATTGTTTTTTTTAAGTTCCTTCAGTTAATTTTTATTTCTCATTTTGTTAGATGTTTAAAACTCATTTCATGAGCTAATTGAGTATTAAAGTGGCCAATGATATGGTGCATTATCAAGTAGAACTAAGGAAACAAACGCGAAATATTATATATCAACTTTCTATTTAAATTCTGAATTGTAGTAAAAGGTGAAATAAACTCTGAGCGAAAAAAAAACGATTTGAAAGCGAGGTCTTTTATCAGTGAATTCTGCAAATAATATGAAGTATTCATGAATGTTTAAACATTCAAATTTTTCAGAGCTCAATTTTCACTCTCCAAGCTTTCCCTTAATTTATCAAATCCGAACTCGAACTGCAATATTTTAGCGTAAGTAAATCGAGGCAAATAAAAATTTTAAAAACAAAAATTTTGCTCGAGAAATTGGGGTTTATATAACTCATATCAGATGTATCTCAACGTGCCAAATCGAACTTGGTAACTTCACGTTAAGTATAATAAAAAATTTGAAATTAATCCGTTAGATTTGACTAAACTGCTCTCTTGTTAGCAGCCGAGAAAGAAGGAAGACGCTGCAATAGAGTTACTAGGGTATCGCAATTCTAGATAGTTACAAACTAAACACAAGTTACGTGAGTAGCTTTTCTGATGGTGGCCTTTTTTTCGCTTTTGTTCATCTGCTTTGCAATTTTAGCGTTTGAATTGTTTTCTTTCTCTTTTTTTAAAAAACAAAACGAATTACAACACAATTGAAAATTTATTTAGTTATTGTCGCTTTGCTCGCGAGAATTCAGGTGTAGAGAGTAGGAAAAAACATAGATCTATGGAAATTGCACGGGTCGCTGAATGCTCTATTCAAAGTGAAAAACATAAGATTTTCATAAGTTTTATCCGAAAAACTAGATGCTGGAAAATTAGATTAAAACATAGATAGTAGAAAACTTAGAATATTTGAGAAAGTTATTTATTCTGACAATTGTCAACGTGAGAGCAGATCTTGATCTGTTTTAGCATCTCTGTCAGTTACATTTTTCCTCAGACGTTAAAAAAATGTGTTTTATTAGCTGCATCATTTTTTGTCATTTTAACCACAGAAACTGCAATGATCAATTATTGAACAGACAGTGAGTTTAACATAAATAGTTAGAGAGAAGAGATTGGGGCTTTTTTAAAGTGTTGTGATAAAATTATTTATTTTTCAAATTTTGAATTTGAATTTGAATTTGAATTTCTCCTGTTAGTTTATAAAGCACGCAGAAGTTGTGGACACAGCAGAATCCACTATGAAAAATCCATAAATCCAAAATTTCATCAGGAGTGGACGCTTGCAAATACTAACGTATCTTAATTAAGCGCCCAGATTTTATTTAAAAACAAGTTTTTTTAACGTATCGTTTTGAATGATCAAGCTATATTGAAGTGCATTGACTAGTTTTTTAACTTTTATACAGGACATGGTCTCTTGTTCAAGCTGAGGTAGTATTTTTTGTTTCAGTAGAAAATTTATCAAAATTCTACCGCGATAACCCAGAGATGTCCGAGTTGAAATTCTTTTTGACGTTTTTGTTTGTATAATGCGAGTGGTTTTCGAGCGAGTATTGTACGAAAAATTTTGATTTGCGGTCAAAATCTCATTCATCATTTTGTTTGAATGTAACCCAAAGTATGATTTAAGGCTGAATGAAAGCAGATGTTTTATGTACAATTCACAAATAGTCAAAATTTTGAACTCGAATAAAGTATCAAAGATGGAGTCACTTGGTTTCTTTCTAAAGACAATTCTCAAAATTTTCTTTTGTAACCGTTCAATTTTTTGAAGCTTATTCAACGTTGTTCCACCATAAATAAGAAGTCCATACTCAAAAATTGGTACCACTGTAGTTTTGTAGAACATCAAAACGGTGTTGCGACTGCAAGTTCTCCTTAGCCTTGCAATTATTCCGATCCACTTCTTTAATTTTAAACAAATGGATTCCACATGTTTTTCGAAAGTTAAATTCGCGTCTAAAATTACTCCTAGATATTTGTAGGTATTGCACTTCTGAACTGGGCAGTTCTGAATGTTTGTGTTTGCTTTAGTTTCAAAAAAATTCATTACAAAAGTTTTTGACTCGTTTAAATCCAATTTATTTTGATGTAGCCAATGTGAAACTGAATGAATTTCAGTAATTAATTCTTCATAGGTTGGTCCGCTTTTGAAAAGGAGGCTGGTATCATCGGCAAAAAAATACGGAGTGGATAATTTACAAGCGTCCACAAAGTCATTAAGGTACAGTATAAATAATACAGGACCCAGAACAGAACCTTGAGGAACTCCATTTTTTACTATTAGTTCTTTCGATATTCTATTTTTCCATATAACACACTGTGTTCTTGATTTGAGATATGAAGAAAACCAGCTTAAAACCTGACCCCTAATTCCAAATTTTTCTAATTTTTTCAACAGCAGCGAGTGATTAACAGTGTCGAATGCCTTTTTCAAATCTAGGAAGACCGTGGTGCTATTGTTCCCTTTTTCTTTTTCCAACCTTATGTTTTCCACTACATTTACGAGTGCATCAACTGTTGATCTCCGATTACGGAAACCAAACTGATTTTCACCAAGAATTTTGAATTTCTCTATGCAGTTGAGAATTTTTATTTTCATAATTTTTTCAAATACTTTTCCAAAAGACGGCAAAATCGAAATTGGTCGATAGTTATTGGCATCAGTTTTTGATCCCGTTTTGAAATGCGGTTGGATAGTTGCTCGTTTTAGGCTATTTGGGAAAACTCCGCTCAAAAAAGATTCGTTGATATAATTAACTAAAAATGGGGCTAAAGTTCTATCAAATCTCTTAATGAAGGTGTTAGTGATCAGATCCACACCATGCGCAAAAGAATTTTGTAGGCTGGCTATTTGTGAAAGCACTTCTACTAAATTTGTTTCATGTAGCATCATAGATTGTTCTTCAGCATAATTAGATGAAGGAAAGCTTATTTGAGGTATTTTGCTTACTATTTCATCTGCAACATTTACAAAATGTTTATTGAAATAATCAGCTATGCTACTGGGGTCATCAGTTCCAATATTATTGAAAACAAGGTTATAACTCACATCACTTCTGTTCCTGCTTATCAAATTGTTTATGATTTTGTACATTTTCCTTGAGTACCTACCACAATTTTGAATTTTGTTTTGTATGAAATGTTTTTTTGTGTCGTTCATGATTTGAGTGCTCTTGCTTTTCAGTTGAGCATATCTATTTTTATCGATGTTGTTTTGTGTTCTCAACCATTTTGTTCTTGCATTGTTTCTCTTCGCAAAAAGATTTTTTATTCGATTTGTGACCCATTTATTCCTATTTTTCTTTTGTTTTATTTCAACCAAAGGCTGGTGTTTGTCGACTACAAAATGTAAACAGTTACAAAATGCGTTGAAAGATTGATCCGTATTGTTGTTCTGAAATATGATTAAATTGTTTTCCAGTTCCTTTTTGTATTTTTCAAACAGTATTTTGTTGTTTAAGGCAGACATACTGCGACGTTTAGATGCTTTTATCTTGGGTTTAATCATACTTTTTGTTAGACTGAAAAATACTGGATAATGATCTGTGATGTCGTAACCGATAGAATTTACTATGCAAAGATTTTTGTTAATATTTGTCAGAAATAAATCGAGGGATGATTTTGTTGTCGACGTTTCTCTAGTTATACCCGAATCCATAAGGTTTATACCGTTACTAGAGATAACATCTTCAAATCTCTTTTTTATTGGAGTCAGAGATAGCTGATCTATATTGAAGTCTCCACATATAATAAGATTTTGGTTCGCATCCACCATAGTCTCAAGATAGCTGTCAAATTCAGTCAAGAACTGATTTTTATTGAACCCAGGGGGAACATAGTATGTAATCAAAGTATAGTTTTCGTTATTTGTTCTAATTTTTATACCTAGGCTCTCATAATAGTTCGTTGGAAAGCTATCTAACAGAAGAATATCCTCCCTGCAAAACATGGCTACTCCTCCACCAATTCCCACCCTGTTTTTAGCAATTATTTTCTGATAACCTGATATATTGAAGTGTTCTTCATGAGAACCCTCTTGTATCCAAGTTTCAACAAGGCAAATCACAGTTGGTAGGGACTCAAATGTTTGCAAAAAAACCTGAAGTTCCTCAAGGTGTTTGTTTAGAGATCGGATATTAACAAGCAAGACTGTGAATGTTAGTTTTTTGATGCATAACTTTTGTTTTGCTGAAATGAAACACCGTACATATTTTGTTTTTTGTTCATTGGTATATCATTTCCATTGTTTGTTGCGTCCATATCAGGCGAAAAAGCATAGGTTCTTTTGTTATTCATGAATGGAGTACCATTTTGTACAGTTTGCAAACTCTTTTGTTGTCTCCTTTGATAATCCGGTAGCTCGCTGATGTCATCAACTGGTTGATATCTTTCACCATCAAAAGCCCATAAGTGTGATTTCTTAATCTTATATTGAATGTCCAGTTCTCGAGCCTTTTTTTCAATGATAACATCCTTTTTCGCCAGTCGTTCATGAATGAAAATAGGATTCCCCATCAAATTTCTCAGACCTCTTAACCATGAAGCACGTTTCAGAATTATGTCCCTTTGTTGCAAATACAAAAATTGAACAATAATAGGCGCAATGTTTCCAGTTTTTAGTGGGTGGGCAATCGAGATTTCGTCGGGATTCAAACTAACCTGTAAGATGTTGTTTACTATTTGTAAAATTGGTGCGAGTACATTACCATCAGCTGGGATGTCGATGTTAGTAAAAATAAGAAACGGTCTGTTTTGATATCTTTCTACTGCTGTTAAACGTTTTTCTAACTGATAAATGTTGTTTTCTGAAGTAATTTGGTTATTCTCAAGTTTTTCGAGACGATCCGTAAGATTTTGTATGACTAGATTTTGCTTTGTTACAGTATTTGTAAGTTTTTCAATAATTTGTTTCAGTTCGGAAATATTTCCTGTAGTAAAGTTCTCTTGGTTGGCCATTTTGATAATAAAGCAACGTGAATTTCAAAGATTTTGAATGGCATAAAAATAGCAAGAAAGAGCAACTGCTTTGTTTCGCTTTGTTTCGTTCTGAAACATTTTAGTTTGAAACATGACGAAAAAGTAAATATTTTAAATTTGCCCAGACCTTAATTGCATGGAGAACCGTGGCCAGTGGCAATACCTTCAGTAGTGAATTGGTGTGATATCCAGGGAAGGTATCCAGCATTAGCGGATGATTTTGAAAATCTTTTATTTCTGCTTGTATTTGCTGTTCCCTGATCCCCAAAATTTCTTGAACGCCTTCTTAATGGGATGCAACTATTTGCTTGTGCTGTGAACTGCCACCTCCCTTACGAAAACTGAATCTAACTAGTTTGTGGAAATAGACAAGAGATTTTGGGGGGACTACAACAGCTCTTTATTTTGTTGCTTCTCCACTATCATATATTATGACAAAAAACAAATTGATCCCCCTAGTTGTGATATATTCACGGAGGGTAACACAATTGAGAAGAACTGCTGAAATTTGCCGTCTTTGATCAAAACGACAGTGTTTTTCACCGCGGAAGTGAGGGGTCAGTTTCTAACAAATGTTAGTAGAAAACGGTGTTTTTGAGAAACGACCTGCCATAAATAGACTCGAAATGTGTATAATTTGAAAAAGCTGACTAAAATTGAGAATTGCTTAAAAGTGCTTTTTCGAATTTAAAAGTTTACATCTCCAAAATAATGTTTAAATTCCAATGTTTTTGTATCTCAAATCAGGGCCAGGGGTTAACGTTGTCTTCTAATCACACTACTACCGCACTAAAATCTACATGCAGCAGTTTTTGCTCACTATGCGATATTTTTTGCTCAAAAAATTTTATCTGCAGTAAATTCGAGAAGAAAGTTGTGAATTTTTGAAGTTTTAAACGTGTTCACATTCTGGTTTTCTCAGCTTACACAGAAAAGTTTGGTAGGCTGCTTACCTCATTTACTGCTTGCCATGCTGTTGCGATTCGAACTGTCCAATTTTCATGGACAAAAAAGTCAGCTTTTTAAAATCAAAGTCTGCTACACATCATGCATTTAAAACAAAACAATACAAAAAATAAAACTTACAAGGCGTTTTCCATGAAGAAATTGTATGAGTTGGTTGAAGAAACGAAACAATATGTGTGGACAAAAAACGCAAAAAGATTAAAATTGAAAAACTGAAATTCTATGTTGGTGTAAAACAAAATCAAATGGACGGAAAAGTTGCATTTTCGAGAACCTATTTTTCTACAACATGGTGCTCCTGTGCATAAGTCAAAGAGTGTCCTCACTTGTTTTAAAGAAAAGGAGCAAGAGCTTTTGGAATTGGCAACACATGGGCATTATTTAAGCAATAATTACAATGACAGACATATCTTTCGGAAATATTGGGAGAAAAATTGTCCAAAATTGACTCAAATGTTGTTAAAAGGTGAAACCAAACTGTAAACTGTATACGAGATATTTATAAAATGCTCACACGTAATGATTCGTTAATATAGAACTGCGGTGAACGCAAAAACTGTTTTTTTTATTTGTTTATCTCTGGCGCCTTTTAAAATCATACGGGCGTGCGGAGCTTTTTGGTATTATAGTGTAAGACATCTAATGGTTTTTCTTAAATTCGTGCGACTTTTTATTAAATAAACAAGGAGGCTCGGTAATGTGCGTACGCAAATAAGGTTCCGACCCCGCTCATCCACATTTTTGAGTCAATTAGCTACCAAACAATGAAGAAATAGAAAACCTTCAACAACATATATATCGTTCAATAAACAACAAATGGATTACCATAATGCCAACCTAGAGGGCCGATGAACGTCGTTGATAATAGGACTACTAGAAATCACAATAATAAATATCAAACAACAAACACTATTTACGACCAAAACTTGATGGCTATAATAAATAAAATCATATCAAAATCAAACTCGCATCAGATAAAACCTAAACGGAACAATTTAACCTAAAATTCATTTAAAATAATATGAGACCTGTCCTCAATGCGACATCAAATACGTTTCCAATTTTGAAAACAATTAATTTTACCATTATTAATGTCGTTAGATGTCCACTGAAACCCCTAAAATGTTCTTTTATATCTCTAAAGGAAGCAATTAAGATATGTCATTACTCAATGCTCAATTGCGCCAAGTTTCAAAGCCAATGGAACCTAAATTTATTGTTATAAATTAAAAAGGAAACAAATATCCTTTATAATGTAAAGTTGTAATTTATGCAATCTTGTAGTAACAGTAGTAGGAAAGCCGAGAAACAAATGTTTGAATAATAATTTGACAAGTAAACAAAATGAACTCATAAAATAAGCAATTATGCTCAAAAATTAAAAAAAAACTGGGTAACGCGTTGTATAAAAAGAAAGAGACCGTTAGTTGAACATGGAAACATTCCGAACATTCATTTATAATCCACAAGAAATCGGTTTATGCTTGTTTTTTTATTGACATTCCGCCCGAAGTTGAGGGATATAAGATAAAAAAAATAGTGGTTACCAGGTCGACAAAAAAGCGAGCAAAGAGGTGGTAAATTCAAAAATACGTTTCCAATTTTGAAAACAATTAATTTTACCATTATTAATGTCATTAGATGTCCACTGAAATCCCTAAAATGTTCATATATATCTCTAAAGGAAGCAATGAGGACATTTTTATTACCCAATGCTCAATTGCGCAAAGTTTCAAAGCCAATGGAACCTAAAATTAGTGTTATAAATTGAAAAGAAAACAAATATCCTTTATAATGTAAATTTGTAATTTATGCAATCTTGTTGTAATAGTAGTAGGAAAGCCGAGAAACAAATGTTTGAAGCTAAAAGCGTTATGGATATCAAATTGTAGTTCACTGGAAACGGCATGTGACCTGTGTTTACAGACACAGAGCTACAAATTGACTGTAAAACCATTTAACTAAATGACGAAGCTCAAAAACCCAAATCTGTTGTCCAAAACAAACATTTCCAAGAATCATAACAGACTTTAATCTTCAACAAACAGCATTGAATTAGGTTGCAATATCTCTGGAAAACAATTGGGCCTGTTATTTATATGACTAAGTCACAACCCCACAAAAAACAACAAGTATATAAAGAAGCCAAAACTTCAAACAATTATGCGAGATCACACTATTGAAGGCACTATAATTATAAAACGACAACTGCAAGAACTGTAACTTTTCAATCTATCTTCATTTTAATTTCATGGAGCCTTTTTTTTATAAAAGGACTGCGAGGAGAAGACAACAAAAGAAACCCAAAAATTGAACAGTATAGAAATCTCGAAAATTTTTGTGAAATTATTGGTCGAAGCAACAAGTCACAACGTATAACC
This sequence comes from Convolutriloba macropyga, assembly GCF_964194025.1. Taxonomy (NCBI): domain Eukaryota; kingdom Metazoa; phylum Xenacoelomorpha; order Acoela; family Convolutidae; genus Convolutriloba; species Convolutriloba macropyga. The sequence goes on from NC_134479.1 coordinate 31,892,201, forward strand.
CAGCCCAAAAAATATATGAAACAACAAAAGTATCTGAGACTTCTAATTAGTGAGATCAATTTTCATGTTTACGTACATGAAACCAAATAGGATACAATTATTTTTTTTTCCTAATTCAATTTTAAAGTCGTTGAAACAAAGAGCTATCAACTGTACTCTTTAACTAGGTTGAGTTATACGTCCTGTTATCAGTTATATGGATTTAAACAACAAAAAAACATAGGCAAAAACAAAAAAAATCCATTTAAATTTTGCGAGATAACTTTGTTTTAGCCCAAAAAGCATAAACTATACAACTAAAACAATTAACATATCCAGATACGCTTTTTTGCAAAACAGTGCATTTTCCCTACTATGCTTTTCTTCGATTGGAATTGTTAATAATATAATAATTTGACAAGCAAACAAAATGAACTCATAAAATAAGCAATTATGCTCAAAAATTAAAAAAACTGGGTAACGCGTAGTATAAAAAGAAAGAGACCATTAGTTGAACATAGAACCATTCAGAACATTCATTTATAATCCACAAGAAATCGGTTTGTGCTTGTTTTTTATTGACATTGCGCCCGAATATGAGGGATATAAGATAAAAAATAAGTGGAATGTTCAAAAATTAACCGATAATTTCTTTAAAATATTATATTCAAAGTCAAAACAGACAATAGATAACAACTGAAAGCATTGTCTAGATTCATTTATATCTCCTGAGAAACAACCAGAACTTTGACACAATAAGTCATTTAACTACAAAAAAGCTAACAAATGAAATTAAAGTTCAAGAAAAACATAAAAAAATTTTTACGAAAATAATTGGTGAGAGCCACAAAAACCATGAGCTATTTCTGAAACCGTAATATAATCTAGTTGGACCTCAATTTTTGACATAGTTTCTGTCATTCATTGCGCCCTGATTTTATTTTCTCGTAAGTAAAAAAGTTTACATAAAAAAACCTTTACATAGCGGAAATATTTTGAAAAGAAGCCGCGCTCGATTAAAATCTAAAAAATTTTTTCTCGTAAGCATCCATGGCGAGATCAAGATCAAACCAGATGTTACTGCGTGTCTAAAACAATACTCATTTTTTGAAATGGTTGCGAATTAGTTCAATTTTTCAACAAAATTTTTCAGATTGTCGAAAATAAAATTGTATTTTGTATAGTTATCGAGTTTTAATTTGCAAAAAAATTGCAAAATATTAATTCCAGAAGACTCTCAAAGCCAGCCGATGTAAAACTAGCTCATGGGTAAGCTTCAAATTTATGTGACCACAGTTTTAAGGTATCTACTTCCAGCAAATTTAAAATAAGTGGGCTAAAAAGCAAATTTGGTCCCGAAAAATCGAATTTTGAAAAATTTAGCAAAAATTCTAGCGAAAAAACTCAGATCGAAGAATTCAGCAACCCTCCTCTATCTTTAGAGATAAAATCAATAACACTACAGCAAAAAAATGGAACAAATTTTTAGCGAAATTGACGAAAATTAGGTCAAAAATACCGAAAATGTGAATAAAAACAGACGTATTACGTCAAATAACTTTAACTAATAATTAACGTCACAAAACTTTAAACCCCGATAACTCCCTATAAAAAACGAAAATTGAAGAAAATCTTTTTAATCCCATATTCTACAATGGACGGGCTTTTTAATGATACCACTCACAACTCTCTACGATGATTATATCGATCGGCCAAAATCGTCTGAACAAAAAAAACCCATTTGAGTATATAGTTCCTCCCCCACTAAAGTGGGTCGGAACAAAAAGATACATTGAGTTAATAAAGCATATAAATGGAGTAAAAAATGTTTAAGTTCGTATGCTTCTTTCACCAGCCATCTTTTAACCAAAAATTACTGGGTTTGAAAATTTTTCTGATGTTGAACATATCATGTTTGTCTCTATCGGAATTTTTGTCCAATCTAAGTTTGCATTAAGGTCCAAGCAAATTAAAACATGATTGTTTCTCAAGTAGAAGAAAAGTTAATTAACTTCTAAGACGTGTCAATGCCCAACACAATGTAATTCTTTTTCTAATAAGTTAGTGATAATGAAAATGTTAGTATATCAGTTATCTGAACATTCCTTAATTTTGGTTAATTTGTGGTTAAACTTGTGCTTAATTTTGCCCACCTGTTCCTCAAGTTCGTTGTTTCTGTAAATCAGTTCCTCCAATTGAGTCTGAAGCTCTTCAGCGCTCATGGAGGGCGCCATCTTTATTCTGTTCACACCTCTTTTCCCGCTTGTGCTCGATTTTCTTCTGCTAAGGCTCTGTTTTCAATATAACTTCTCAATTCTCGTGGTACGTGTTTTCGTTGGCACAATGAGCGTTAAAAAATTACCGCTTTTCAGCGGTTTTTCCGGCAATCTTTTTCTGACTACTTTTTGATTTCAATTATAACTGAGCTTTATTTGCTATTTGCAAATAATTCAAACCAAACGTGAGTTTTTGAAAAAATTGTGTGGTTTATTTTGTCTGTGTCACAATCAAGCAGTTCAAATTTGATCGGTATTTGGAAGCTTTTCGTTCATTTACCCAAATGTGTCTAATTCATTATTTTTTTGTCAATAACTTTAAATAATTCAAATATTTAATTTCGAGAACATAATTAATCTCTGGAAACGCACATTTTGCGTTATCGGGTTTTCTTAAAATATTAAGGTTTGCGTTCAAGATAATTTTGTAGAGAATCGATAATAGTCAGTAAAACACGGTTTTAAATCTGAAGAAATTAATCAGCAACTATGATTTGGCTCAAAAAGTGAGAAAAACTTTAAGAAACGTTATAATATTTTTACTTCTATCACAGTGTACTAACACGCATCAAGTTTTGAAAAGTAACACGTGAAAATTTATCTATTAATTGTAAGAAAAATCTTACAATTCGTTCTTTTTTTCGTTTTGTAATGATAATCAAATCAAGTTTACAAGCAAAGAACCAAGTTGTGTTTTTACTATTCTTGTTCATTGTAAGCTTAAGATTAGTCTTCTATATTGAAGCCGTAAGTTTGATCATAGTGGCCTCAACTATTGGCTCAAAAAGGTGTATCATAACCTTGAAAGCGCGGAGCATGAAAATAAGAAGCTCCAATAGCAGACTGAGAGAACTCGTAATGCTCAACTTTATCTCAGCTGGAATTTTTAATCGATGATTTTGAAATTCAAGCCACGTTTTGCTAACTTTTATTGAAAGAGAAAATATACTGAAGAATTGTTTTGGGTGATTTGCGTAAAGGGCAGTTTCAGAAATGTTGTGGAACGGATAGCACCTCTCTTAAAAATGCCACTCAAGAGTTTTCGTTTAGCAGAAAAAATTGGTTAAAATCAATAAATTCCCAGGAGTTTTGAAGGTGTTCTTCACTTCTTTTGTCCCAATCTGCTCATCCCGGCTGGTGGAAGCTGAGGTTGAGTAATATTGAAATAAGCTAAGCACTCAAACAACATATGTATATCAGTAACAAGGAGGCTTGGTAATGTTCGTCCGCCCATAATATTCCGACCACGCTCATTCACGAGTATGGCTTAATTGTCTACCAAATGAGGAAGAGATAGAAAACTTTCAAAAAATCTCACACGTTGATAAAAAATATCAGACATATTCTAGCTTATGTGATATTGAAAAACATTTTTTATTATGGATAGAAAAAAATTAGATTTTGAATACTCCGTTAGAATTTCTCTAAATTACCAAAACAAAAAATCCTAATTTTTTATTTAGCACTTTTAGACGCCCTTAGGTAGCGTGTACGATAAAAATCTGCTCTCCATACTGAAAAGCATGGCATAATTAAAAGTTGAGGCTATTTACGCGACATCGTTGATTTGTTCGAAAGCATATAAAAAATCAGCCTTATAGGAAAAACTAATAATGGGCTATCAAAATGGCTTTCACTGAACTGCGTACGGTCCCGAAACGGGATTCAATTTTAAAATAAAGTTGTCCTGAATGAAGTGTGCAATCTACGTTTTTCGGTACTGTATTGAATTTTCTATGGGTAAATAAGCAAATTTGTCTGAAACTGGATTGAACTGAATTTCAAAATCTGGATCTAAAACAAAAAGAAAATCGAGAAAAAGAAGCCAATATTTCTCTGTCAGTTAAATTGGCTTCCTAGGTTGACTCTCTGTCAGTTAAATTCCTAGGTTGACCTTTTTTTGTGCCCGCTATCAGCATTCAAGGCAGAAAGTTGAATATGGAAATTAGATTTTAGCAATCGTTGCTTTTTGTACGCAATAGAAGCCTGGATTTTTTGGCTCTTGTAATTTTTGATTTGAGCGCCTGCATGCAGTTTCTGTTGTTCCTGTAGAAATCGGACGAAGCCACTCTACTTCAATTAGAAGAAAACAGGCAAAATTGAATAACATTTTGAAATAGAGGGTAAAAAAACAAAACGCGGCACATTGCCGGAAAATAGCCGCCATTGATTCCCAAAACCCCGAATAGGATTGAAAGAACAAAAAAATGAAGTTTGACTTCTGTACAAACAAATTTTTAAACTACTGAATTATTTTGAAGTCATTCCGTGGTTAGACATACTCCCGTTTTTTAGTGAGGGGATACAAGAGCTTTCATCAATACTAATGAACACTACTATACATGGTAACTAATACTTATAAGAAAAAAGTTCGCGTACCGGGTATTTTAAAAATGGTCTTTATGGGTTTCTCCGGTTACTATTCTTGATTTCATTTTTATGACTTCAATGAATTATAGTTGCTCAGCTGAGCATCTTCTGTTCAAAAGCACTTTGTGCGAAATGCAAAAAACTAGCTTAGGCATGACTAATTAATTTCACGAAAAATTTCAAGCCGTGACTCACGGTCAAGCAAATTTTTTTTCGGGAAGTAAACAGACAAAGCAGGAAAATGCTGCTACAATTGAAAGAATTTTCAATAACTTAACAAAAGATGAGCTAGGAAAATCACTCAGAAAAAAAGTAAATCAATTTAGAAAAATCAAATTGCCTTCTATGAACAAAAACTAACAATCGAGGAAGCAAACTTTTTGTTCAGACGTCATTTTTTCACTCTACTTTGAGGTGAACAATTCACACCAAAAGTCACTCGGTTCTCTGCTCTTCTTCCTATTTTTGCGTGACTAAAATCGTTTCTCCAAGTTCACATCAAAACTTATGAAAACATGTGAAAATATCTGTTGAATTGCCATAAAAATAGGAAATCGAAAAATAGCGACACTCAATTTACAGCCTAAACAATAGAAGACTTAATAAATTGTATTTCACTAAACTCGGCCTAAAATTTGCGCAAAAAAATTGAAGAAATGCTATGCAAATAGAATTATTTTAAAGCCCACAGCTCTCAAAATATGAAAAAACGCACTTTCAAAGAATTACTGGAACAAAGGATTTCAAATACGCAAAACTAATTTGAAGAACATTTAACTGACGTTATCTTTTGCATTATCGCTCCACACATTACTGTTGTATCATCAATTGGTGGGCTTAAAAACCAATGAACACTTCGCCGGATTATTTGCGACTGCCCAATTTATTGATTTCAAAACTGACCAGGTTTCTTAACATTGATGAGTTCTTAACTGTGACGCATTCAATTTTGGACAGTAAGAAATTTTTTACGGGAATCAAAAGACAAAACAGCATGAAAGCTAATGTAAAGGTGTAGAGTAAAAACAACACTCTTTCGGAAGTTAATTCTCTTTCGTTTTATATAGCAACGTTCAAACAGGCAAAAAGTATTAGATAGCAACGTGTAAGCAACGATCAAGGCGACTATAAATCATCACGAAGCAACGTATAAGTATTGTTCGTACATAGCAACAAGTGTTTTTTAGACGGCAAAGTCTTTTTGCTCATTTAACTGGTATCAGTCTATCTTTGATACTTGAGATCAAAGCTGGTCACCATTCTATTCAAAACAGTGCAAAAAACCGAAAATTATTAAGTTCAAACGAGCCTTACTTGATGGCTTTATTTATTAGGTTTAACGAAATTATGTTAATTGCACTTTTTCCGAGCTTTGTACGTAAATTTGAACGTATTTTATTCAATTCGATTGCTTATTTAAATACTGGATTCTGATTGGCTAATAATCTCTCGCTTTAAATCTATTTAGTTACTAACATCCTCCGGCCCAGAAGAAGATGCTGGGAGAATTGGGACTAATTTTACAAGCGGGCGAACGAGCGATCCGGAGGACGTGCGCAATACGGCGGAGCGTGCGACGCTGTCAGAGCCGTAACGGAGTTCAGTGATCCGAGCAGTGGGGTAGTAACCTCTTGGGTTTGTCTCTTCAACTACCCAAACCAAATCACCGGTCTTAAGGTTATGCTCGGCAGGCGTCTGCCACTTGGAACGTCGGTTCAGCGCCGGTACGTATTCTTTGATCCAACGAGACCAAATGGCGTTAGCGTAAGACTGCGCGCGGGCGTAACGTTTACGGTGATCAAACTCATCTACACCAATGATGGACGGGAGACTACGTGCTTGGTTACCGAGGAGAAAGTGATTGGGTGTTAATGCGCCTAGGTCGGATGGGTCGGCGCTTACGGGTGTTAACGGACGTGAATTAAGTGCATGTTCGACCAGACAAAAAGTGGTACTTAAAACCTCATCTGTGAGGCGACGTGTTCCAAGGATTGTGTAAAGTACGCGCTTGAAACTACGTACTAGCCTCTCCCAGATGCCACCTTGGTGTGGCGCACTGGGCGGATTGAACCTCCACTTGATGCCTTTGTGGGCAAGTTCGACGGCGATGTTGATGGTATTCCACTTCTCAATATTCTCGCGTAGTTCTTTTTCCGCGCCAACAAAGTTAGTGCCATTGTCTGACCAAATAATGGCTGGTGTACCCCGACGGGAGACGAACCGCTCCACTCCCATTACACACGAACTGGCGTCCATGGACGGAACGATTTCAACATGAACGGCACGAGTAGTTAAGCATGTGAAGAGGAAACCCCACCTCTTCTCGGTAGTCCTGCGTACAGTAACGTAAAACGGGCCGAAGTAGTCGACCCCGGTGTTCGTGAAAGGAGGAGACTGGTATGCGAGTCTTTCTACTGGGAGGTCAGCCATAATGGGTTGAATAGTGGCAGCGCGGAACATCCTGCACGTGAGGCAGTTAGATTTAATGCAACGTAGTGAGGACCGTAATTTAAGGATGGTGTAACGTTCTTGTACTTTTGCCCGCAGGTAATCAATACCCTGATGATGATTTTTAACGTGCGTGTGCCTGAGAAACAACTTTACAAATGCATGGCGTGCGTCCAGAACGATAGGATGTTTTACATCAAAGTCAACTTCGACCAACCGCTTGATGCGGCCTGCCGATCGGATTAGACGGTTTGGCCCAATAAAGGGAGAAAACGGGGCAATACGGCTACTCCGTTTAACGGGTTTGTTTTCGAGGAGATCTTTTCTCTCCGCATTAAATGACTCCCCTTGTACAAGATACTGGAGATGACGCTCGGCTTCGTCAAGCTCCGTGGGGTCTATGATGCTACCATCGACGTTACGGTAACATTCGTGAGAAGGTAACAATCGGAGTGCGTACGCTGTTATCCGTAGCAACTTCTGATAAGAACTGTACTTATCGAAGGCAATTAGTTGCGGGGGCGGTTCCTTAGTTGACTTGGTTACGGATGCGGCCAATGATGTATTTGTTTCATCAGTTTCCTTTGTTACTATACCGAGTTTGATGTTATTAACTACTTCAGTGCTTGGTTCGAACGGGAATTGCTTGGTTCTTAAGAAATCTGGACCTCTCACCCAGCTACTTGATTGCAAAACCTCAGCGGACATACCACGAGTGCCGGCATCTGCCGGATTATCGCTTGAGGCAACGTGGTTCCATTCGTCAACGCTAGTGTGTTCTAAGATTTCGCAAACACGGTTTGCAATAAATATTGGGTGCTTGGTTGCAGAGTTAAGCCATTGCAAGACAGTAGTGCTGTCAGTCCACATGAAAACCCTGTTGACTTTTACTGTGAGAGCTCGACATATATCTTGTTTCAATCGAGCGGCCAGTAGCGCTGCCTGTAATTCCAGCTTTGGAACAGTCATGACCTTCATAGGTGCTACGCGAGCTTTACCCAGGACAAACGCAAGCTCCGTTTGGGGCCCACTCGAAGTAGTTACTCGAGCTCGGAGAAATGCAACGGCACTGAAAACTTCTTGGGAACTATCGCCAAACATGTGTAGTTCCAGGTGTTCAAAGTTTCCGGAAAAGTAGCTCCTTGGTATAGTGATTGCGGCAAGTTTGGGTAGTTCTACACTCCATTCGAGGAACCTTTCAACAGTGTCTTTTGGTAATTCTTCATCCCAGTGCTGCCCGCTGACACGCCAGATGTCCTTTAGTAACAATCGGGCACCAACAGTAAATGGTGCCACTAGGCCGATGGGATCAAACACCTTTGACACCAGGCTCAATACCAAGCGTTGTGTTAAAGACTTAGTTACTGTACTGGAGGTACCCCGACTCACAACTAGAGTATCATTGTTGTGATCCCATTTCAACCCAAGCACGTGCGAAGAATCCTCCTTAGATGAGGCAATTACTTTTGGTTCGGTAGACTGAGTTGACCCATCAATTCGATCAGCCAGATTTGGTACATTGCTTACAAACTTAGTAAGCTTGAACCCACCTAGATGGAGAAGATGCACCAACTCCTTCGATCTTTTGAGAGCCCTCTCGGGTGACTCCACCGAATCCAAGTAATCGTCCATGTAGAAGTTTTCTAGGACGGCTTTGGTTGCTTCCGGGTACTGATTAACATTGTCTCGGGCCGTGCGTTGCAGTGCATAGTTAGCGCATGTGGGTGAGTCTTTAGCCCCGAATATATGGCGCGTGTATTGATACACTACAACATTTGTTGTGGGGTCCTCCCGCCACAAAAAACGCAGTGATGGCTGGTCACAGTCAGGGACACCCACTTGGAGGAACATACCCTCGATATCTGCGGACACGGCAAATTGATGTCGACGGAACCTAAGTAGTACATGGATTAGGTTTTGGAGCAGGTCGGGGCCAGTGAGCAAAGATTTATTCAAAGAAGTACCGTGGAACTTTGCTGCACCATTTAATACCCTACGCACTTTCCCCGGTTTGTTCGGATGGATTACGGGATGATGTGGTAGGTACCACTCTCTATCCGACCGCTGCTCTACTTTGTGAGCATCAGGGACTGTAATTAAGTAACCTTTTTCCAAATCTTCACGGATGGTATTAGCATAAGTTTCTTTCAATGCTGTATCTCTCGATAGCCGCTTTTCGAGAGACTTGAGCTGTACCAGTGACGAAAAGTAGTTATTCGGGAGCTGGATGTTGTCATCAGCCCATAACATACCGACATCGTATCTTTGGCCGTTATGGAAAGTTGTTGTTTTAAGTATTTCTTGCGCGCGAGCATCCGCTGCGGATCGTGGGTCAGCCTGCTTGTACGCGCCGTACGATTCCATATCGTACCATGACTTTACTTGACAAGCCAGTTCAAAATCCTGCTCAATATTGGCTTTGAAACACGTCGAGACTAAACTTGAACTTGACGGGAAAGGGCCACTTAGAACCCAACCTATGGGCAAGTGGACAGCGAAAGGTGAGCACTTTTCGTCGGCTGAAAAATACTCTAACGGGCGGATGGCATGGTAGACATCCTGTCCAAGAATCATCTCAATGTCTCCATAGCTATATCTAACTGGATCTAGAACTGCCAAATGTGGGTAAGTTTCTTGCATGGACTTGACGTCAATGATGTCGGAACCTACGTTTAATGTATCCCTCACGTAGGGACGCACTGTGAATGCTTCGAAGTCTTGATCTTTATGAGGTGTCACAGTCAATTGAACCACCTTAGTGTCTATGAGTTCTTCCGTATTTATACCCTTGACGGTCAGTTTTAATGCGGTACCCTGCAAACCGAGTCTAGCTGCGAGACTATCGGACACCCAAGAGTTACTGCAAGCGGTATCGCATAAAACCAACGCCGTAGTACTAGTGCCAGAAGAATTAGTAAGTTTCAGTTCCGTGACCTGAAGGAGGCCTTTGACATCCGTCACGGAAGACAAAGTGGTTGTTTTGCTTGGTTGCTGTTGACCAGTAGATGGCCTACTTGTACCTGCGTTCGACTTCGAAGTATCGATGTTGTTGTTTGTTGAGGGTTTAGCTGGAAAAACCCTTTCAGCTCCATGAAGTAAGGTGTTATGGGAGCTGTTGCAACCATCTTTCCTACACTTACGGGGACTTGGGCATTGCCTAAACATGTGTTTATCACGCAAACAAGAGAAACAGAGCTTTGCCTCAGCCACGACCTTGGCTCTCTGCGTGGGGGTCTTTTCCTTAAAGACACGGCATTCCCACAACCGGTGGCTGCCTTTGCATACAATGCAACTAGAGAATGATGTTGACGGAGATCTCTGTTGCGGCTTAAGGTTACTCTTCTGTTGCGTATTTGCAGCAAATGCCTTTGAAGCAACTTTTGATCTGGTTACTGAGTTGTTGGTATCCTCAGTCCTTGCTTTAAGTGCGGTATTCTTCATTAAATCGTGCGCTTCGGCCTTCTCTTTTAACCAATCGTTGAAATCAAGAAGAGTAGGTTTCACCCAATGCTTTTTGACCGTGAAGAGGGACCATGACTCCTTCATATTGGGTGGTAGCTTCTGTACGGCAGTGTTGAGAAGCGCAGCACTCTTTAAATCCGAATCATATGACAGTGATTTAAATACCCCGACAAGACTTGAAATGCACCCCGAGTAGTTAATGATGTTATCGCTATTGTGCATCTTCAATGGTGGAAAGCTGTTGAGTTTGTCCAAATGTGCACTTACGACCGCCTGTGGTTGGCCAAATTTACGTTCTAAGGTCCTCAGTGCGTCTTTGTACATTGCGCCGCAGTAGGCAAACTCAGCTATAGCTGTTTTAGCTTTACCTGTTACGAGGGTCTTAAGGTATGTCAATTTTACATCATCAGTTAAGGACTGAGAGTCAATTGCGCTTTTAAATTGACCATACCATTCGTGCCACTGTAGAGGATCCCCATTGTATTGGGACAACTTCCATTCGGGTAGTGGGTCATTCCTCTTGCTAGATAAGGCGTCAGTGAATGCCTTAATCAAGCTTGCATTTTCAGATACTGGCGCTTGAGGCGTGGGATGCGGTGGGCCTCCCCAACACAAAGGTATCGGAGCAGTATGCCCGTATGTTGGATCTATAACCGGCGTGACAAAGGGTGGTGCGATGTTAGTAGTTGTACTAAAGGGGTTAACAGGGATGCTACAAGTTGCTGCGTAGTTGCTATTTGGATTATGTTGTGCACTCATTTGCAAGATGGGATGGCTGATAGCGGGGTTAGCTGTGCTTGGGGGTAGGTACGGTTGAACATTTTTGAAGACGGTTGCATTATTTTTCACCTGATTTACGTTTGTGGGGTTATTCTGAGGAAATCTCCACAAGTTTAAATCGGGGTTACGATTAAGGGGAAGTTTGGGTGCGGTAGTGCATGGTAACAGGCGGGCTTGAGGTGAATGGACAATGTTTTGTTGTGGAATGTTGGGGACCGGTAAGTATGTTGCTGCGCTCGCTGGAATGGGCGACGGAACCATGGGAGGCTGAGGATTATATAATTGTTGAGGTGGGAATACGGGAGGCGGGTTCACGAGTGGGTTTAGAGGTGGAGGGACCTTATGCGGGGAATGGGCAATAGGGACTTGTGTTTGGTGTGGAATGTTACTTTGAGTTAGATTCTGTTGTTGCTGAACATGAGGCATTGACATATGTAATTGACAAGGCACACTGGAGCTTTTCGGACCCACGAATTGATTTACTTGTGGGTTTGTTGAAAAATCAGGTACAAAAATGGAGTTCGTGGGTGCCATAACGGGTGTTGGTGGCCGGGGAGGTTGCATAGGTGGTTGAGGTGGTGGGATTTCGACATTTTGTACGTCGACTGGTACTTGGTTCACTTGGTTCACCTTACCACTGCCTGAGGGACTATGTGCTCGCTCAACCCCTTGATCACTGAGTGATTGTTGTAGTTGAGCCTGGAGGTATTCCCGATACAAAGCTTCTTGCTGAGCAATAGAAATTGCAACTCCTGGCCGTGTGTACTGAGAAAGCATTTCAAGGTGATTCAAGTTACCGGCAACATTATTTGTGTTTTCTGGGGGATTACTATGGGCAGTATCTTGAACAGGGGGGTCAGCGGTTGCTGAACCAGGCCGAGAAAAATTTAACTCACTTGCAGCAGTCAATGAATTACCTGCTGGAACCGAATTTACCCAATCCTGAACAAGTCTCTGACTTCTATCTGATCCCCTATCTTTAAGCAAATTCAGTTCACTTGAGTGGTGACTAAACAATGAATGGTTATCCATTAATTCAGCCTCATCTAGTTTAGCTGCGGCAACACGCTGGCGGTGGTCTTCCTCTAATTCTTGAAGTGCCATCTGCTCCATTTGTATTTCAAGCTCCTTTTTTCTCATGGCAATTTCGTGTTTTTGTTTAGCGAGGCGCATGGCAGCTTGTTCTTGTTTCTCGGCCTCTTCGCGTTTTAGTTTTGCCATTAGAAAGTCATGTTTGCGCTGGCTAGACATTGACGATGCTGTTCGACGTGAACTTCTCTTAGACTGCTCTTGAAGATTAACGTCCTCATATACGGTGTCTCGGTGGGCAATATAGCTTCTAGCCGCAAGCAATAAATTATCATTGTTCTTAGTTACATCATCCAACCATTGCTCAAGGACAAGGTAAATTGATTCTGGGTTCTCGGCTTTACTGGCCAAGTCAAATAGTTCTTCATTTTTCTCCACCAGTTTACTGAAGACATCCTTCAACTTAGAAACCAAGCGTTCAACTTTAACCCTCCTGTCTTGACGATCTATGGCATCTGTGATCCTGCTGTTCGGCCATGATATTGAAATGGCTAGTTTATCAAGGTAGAGTAACCTTCAACCAAACACGTGGAATGCGGGTTATACCGAACCCAAATGACGACGACTTGATAATCAAGACGTCGAAGAGCAGAAAAGAAGTTACCGAGTAATGAATTACTCGGCGAAAGTGAGTAAGGAATTATAGAGTGCGTCTGACGTGCTTGAAAGCAACGTGAGACTAAACAGGAACACAGGCAACCGGGAAAAGAGGACAGGGTGGACGAAGCACAACGAAACGGGAAACGAAGCGGACGGGGCGGAAAGGACGGGCGAACGGCGCGCAACGCAACAGGGAACGGAACGCAACTGGCGAAAACGCGGGTAGTAAACGGGCGACGCAACGGACGGGACGGAAACGCTGAACGAGCGACGCACGAAGAATCGGGAAACGAGACGGACAGAACGGAGGCGTTGAGCGAGTAGCACGCAACGAAACGGAAAGGCGGGTCGGAACGGGCGGGAGACGATTACGCAGCAAGCGGGGAGGTCGGGAACCACTATGCTAGCAGACCGCAGCAACAAACTCAACCAAACAAACTAGCCATAACTCCAGAACAAACTTAAGTCACACCCTAGGAAGGAGGAGAGATGCTACTGCAAGAGACAAACTAGCACAAGTCATTATGGGGCTTAATATATACAAATAACGAACTAATTTACGGCAAAGCTGTAGTATACTAAATGGATGAAAAGAGCAAGAAATTTACTAGCCGTAACTCTAGAATAAACTTAAGTCACACCCTAGCAGTATTCAAACCTAAACAACCGATCAGCATACCAACAATATTAAACAAACTACAGCAAAACTTAAGTAATATGCAGCGCTTTTGTAGTCTATGAAAGCTGGAAAAGTGAAGAAACTATCTAGCCGTAACTCCAGAATAAACTTAAGTCACACCCTAGAAGGCAAAACCCTAAACCAACCAACATTCATACAGTTACACGCAAACATACAGCAGCAAAAATCAATATACTACAACAGGGAGTCCAGTAAATTAGTAAACTCGAAAAGTCGAAAAACAATCCAGCCGTAACTCGAGAATAAACTTAAGTCACACCCTAGAAAGCTGTAAGACCTGAACAACAAACCAGCATACTAGCATACTCAACATACTACAGCAAGAACAACAACATACTTCATCACATATGACATACTATATCAAAATCCGGAAAAGTAAACCTAGGAAAAGAAAAGCAAAGTTTTGGGAGAGCGACGTTATCGAAAGAAAAAACGGAAAACGGAGAATTGTAAAAATGAAGAACGAAAAGAACGCGGACGAAAAACGGTATATAAACGAGCGACGAGAAAAATTATGCGAATTCGATAATTTTTTGTAGGCCGGAGGTTGTGAAAATTTTCACAACTTTTTCTGTGTAATGAGTTTCACTCAATTATCGAGCCTTCTGGTTGAAAAATCAAAATTTCGACAAATTTGTCAAAATTTTATGCCTTTGTCCAATTTTTTCAAGTTTTGGTCAATTTTTTGCAAATTCTTGATTACGGAACGATAATCCAGTAAACTATACGGTTTTATGCCTGAAAGTACGGTTTATCAATACTCGATATTGATATTCTATGTTTTTTCGAGTTGCATCAAAATTGACCAAAAATTTTCAAAATTGGACATTTAAGCATTATATTCTCTCATTTTTTTCTATTTCAGAGGTTATTTTTGATATCCGAACCGACTTGAACACTTTTTACAAATTTTCGATAATCCGACCAAAAATTTTCAAAATCGATGTTTTTTCGTCTCAAAAATTATGTTTTTAAGGTTAATGGTGACCAGTAACAATTCTACCTAGCAAACGATTGTAATCCGTTAATATTTGACCAAAAAAATTCACAGGTTGGGTTTGCCGTCTAAATCAAATAACTAAAGAATTATGTCACAAGAATATCACGAAAAGAAATAAAGGTTCCGTCTTACAGTTTTGAAGGAATCCCTATTCAAGTTTGTCAGTTTGTTAGAAGCTGATTCTGGGGCCAATTTCCGCACAACGGGGCAGCTGGAGGTCCACTCTCTCTTCAATTCAACGTCGTCTGCATTCTCCGATGGTTTCTTTGAACTGAACTATTCATGTTTCATTGCTTCCAACTGCTCGTACGACACGGCCACACATGGCACGGGCATGGTTTTAGCAAGAGATTCAATCCAGCGCTAATGTAGACATACTGAAATTTTCCGCCAACAAAAAAAATGACATTGAACTTTTTTACAGGTGTCACATAGTGATGGATATCTCCTTTTCCAGCCTCCATTCTAGCTCCCTGGCTTTTCTTAGTCACTGGTTTCCACGGAGGGGGAATCACCCACTGAGCATACATGTTCTCCTCAATCTGCGCATTTACTGCACTTCTTACGTGCTCAAAGTGCTCGTGTCTAAAGTAGCCTCCACTCAATGCAACAACTCCAAACTGTTTGTTCCATATTGTATTTTTCTTCACATTCTCGTGTCCCTTGTGGGGCGCCAATGTAAAGGTGTAGAGTAAAAACAACACTCTTTCGGAAGTTAATTCTCTTTCGTTTTATATAGCAACGTTCAAACAGGCAAAAAGTATTAGATAGCAACGTGTAAGCAACGATCAAGGCGACTATAAATCATCACGAAGCAACGTATAAGTATTGTTCGTACATAGCAACAAGTGTTTTTTAGACGGCAAAGTCTTTTTGCTCATTTAACTGGTATCAGTCTATCTTTGATACTTGAGATCAAAGCTGGTCACCATTCTATTCAAAACAGTGCAAAAAACCGAAAATTATTAAGTTCAAACGAGCCTTACTTGATGGCTTTATTTATTAGGTTTAACGAAATTATGTTAATTGCACTTTTTCCGAGCTTTGTACGTAAATTTGAACGTATTTTATTCAATTCGATTGCTTATTTAAATACTGGATTCTGATTGGCTAATAATCTCTCGCTTTAAATCTATTTAGTTACTAACAGCTAAGACATCAAAGCGACATTAACCCAATGGCAATTTTACTTAGCCGTATTGTTCTTTTAACCTCAAAAATTTCAATTTAATCGAGATTTCGTTTTTTTATAGCGTGAAAGAGAACTACCCTTTGAGTGTACAAAACGTCAGCAAATATATCCAACTACCAGCAATATGATCCTAAACTTATGACAGAACACTTCGCGATTTTACGATTTTATTCACTTGCAAGGCTTATCAGAAGAATAACTTGAGACGTTTGAACTGATTTTCTATGTCAAAAGGCTTTACTTATCTGATGTTCACTCAACTCTTCACAAACTCTAGCATCTTTTAAGGACTTGGCGGCCCCTTTCTCCAATAAAAATTGCGATTTCTCCTAAGCCATTGTCTCTATCACAAACCGGCTGCAATGTACAAATTACAAGTTACCTAATCATCCTCATCAGAATAACATTCTTGAATAGATATTGAAAACATCCAGTAGGTTGCGGAATAGATTCCCATAAATATTTCCTATTAGGATTGAAAGAACACAAAAAAAGAAGAAATTTATTCATTTACGTAAACAATTTACGATGAACAAAACTAGCCCAGAAAGATCAAAAGATTTCATGCAAAAAGGCAAAATCTGCAAAATGGGGTAAAGCAATTTAAAATTTTTTTAACGACATGACTAATTAATTTCATGAAAAATTTCAAGCCGTGACTTACGGTCAAGCAAATTTTTTTTTTCGGGAAGTAAACAGACAAAGCAGGAAAATGCTGCTACAATTGAAAGAATTTTCACTAACTTATCAAAAGATGAGCTAGGAAAATCAATCAGAAAAAATGTAAATCAATTTAGAAAAATCAAATTGCCTTCTATGAACAAAAACTAACAATCGAGGAAGCAAACTTTTTGTTCAGACGTCTTTTTTTCACTCTACTTTGAAGTGAACAATTCACACCAAAAATCACTTGGTTCTCTGCTCTTCTTCCTATTTTTGCGTGACTAAAATCGTTTCTCCAAGTTCACATCAAAACTTATGAAAACATGTGAAAAGATCTGTTGAATTGCCATAAAAACAGGAAATCGAAAAATAGCGACACTCAATTTACAGCCTAAACAATAAAAGACTTAAAAAGTTATATTTCACTAAACTCGGCCTAAAATTTACGCAAAAAAGTTTGAAAAAATCCTATGCTTAGAGAATTATTTTAAAGCCCACAGCTCTCAAAATATGAAAAAACGCACCTTCAAAGAATTACTGGAACAAAGGATTTCAAATACGCAAAACTAATTTGAAGAACATTTAACTGACGTTATCTTTTGCATTATCGCTCCACACATTACTGTTGTATCATCAATTGGTGGGCTTAAAAACCAATGAACACTTCGCCGGATTATTTGCGACTGCACAATTTATTGATTTCAAAACTGACCAGGTTTCTTAACATTGATGAGTTCTTAACTGTGACGCATTCAATTTTGGACAGTAAGAAATTTTTTACGGGAATCAAAAGAGAAAACAGCATGAAAGCTAAGACATCAAAGCGACATTAACCCAATGGCAATTTTACTTAGCCGTATTGTTCTTTTAACCTCAAAAATTTCAATTTAATCGAGATTTCGTTTTTTTATAGCGTGAAAGAGAACTACCCTTTGAGTGTACAAAACGTCAGCAAATATATCCAACTACCAGCAATATGATCCTAAACTTATGACAGAACACTTCGCGATTTTACGATTTTATTCACTTGCAAGGCTTATCAGAAGAATAACTTGAGACGTTTGAACTGATTTTCTATGTCAAAAGGCTTTACTTATCTGATGTTCACTCAACTCTTCACAAACTCTAGCATCTTTTAAGGACTTGGCGGCCCCTTTCTCCAATAAAAATTGCGATTTCTCCTAAGCCATTGTCTCTATCACAAACCGGCTGCAATGTACAAATTACAAGTTACCTAATCATCCTCATCAGAATAACATTCTTGAATAGATATTGAAAACATCCAGTAGGTTGCGGAATAGATTCCCATAAATTTTTCCTATTAGGATTGAAAGAACACAAAAAAAGAAGAAATTGATTTATTTACGTAAACAATTTACGATGAACAAAACTAGCCCAGAGAGGTCAAAAGAGTTCATGCAAAAAGTCAAAAATCTGCAAAATGGGGTAAAGCGAATTAAAGTTTTTTTAACGACTTAACAAAGATATCAGGACCAAACCTGATATGCAGTTCAACGAATTGAACAAACTGAAAACAACAAAATACGCCTGTTTAAAAACAAACAAATACTGCAAAAACACCCAGAATCCAAATTAGCTTCTAAGTCACGCAAAACCATTAATTGCCTTTTGAGGGGTCACGCAAAACCATAATTGCCTTTTAAGCAAAGGCCACTACGCATTATTAGATAACAGATATCACTTTTTAAAAGATTTAGTATAGATAATGATGAGAAAATTAGCACATAAAAAACAATCATGACCAGCCCTGATATGCAGCTCAACGAAATGAATAAACTTAAGACAAGAAAGTAAGCCTCTAAAAAACCAAAAAATACTGCTAGAACACCCAGAATTCAAAAATTCACATTTTTCAAGACAATTAGATTCTAAGTCACAAAAACCATCAGTTGCCTTTTGAGGGGTTAAACCAAACGCGACTACGCATTATTAGATAACATATATCACGTTTCAAAGGAATTAGTATACCTAATGAAGAGAATATAAGCAAAAACACAAGACAAGTTTTAGCACTTGAAAAAATTTTGCGTGAAAATCTGTTAACGTTTTTCACTGTTTCAGTTAAAAAGTAATCAAAAAAGACTTCAAAATACTCAGTTTTTTGCTCCAATTTCTACTGCAGTGTGATCAAATCACAACGACAATTTGACTCATCATTGGCAAGATAAGGTCGAAAAAATAGTGATTAGATCTTTATAAAGACATGCTCCAACACAAAATCTTTGAATTGTAAGATTAAAAAATAGTTCCGCTGTAATAGCTGGCTGAGAAGAGGGCAGCCATTAAAATAAGAATATTGGTTTTTTTCAATTATTCGCTAAAAAATAATAAATTAAGAAAAAAAATAAACGAACATTTTGAGGCGAGTTGCTCTCAAAAGACCGGCTAGCGGTTGAATTCAGTAGTAACCAACTGGGGCTTAGGGATGCCAGATAGCACTAGGGGGTCAAGCGAAGAGGGGGGGGGGGGTCAAACAAAGAGTGGTCCAAATTGCCTGATGGAGGAGGGTGTACGGAGGTATTGTTTTTCCTTTTTTAGGGGGCGGGGGTGATTAGAAGGACGAACTTTCAAAATCAAGAACCGTCCTTCACACCATGAAATGAAATTGTTCGCTGAAAAGTTTCGATGAATGAAATATTTGACAGAGTAGTAGAGTGTAAGGCTCTAAGAGAGCTGCTAAGCAATTTAATGCACTCCTGACACTACCTTTTATTTCCTCCTTTGAGACGAAAACTTAAGAGAGCCAAACGAAAAATTGTGAAAAAAACCCACAGCAGCACCAATAAAGTAGCCACAACCGTCGTTTGGGAGCAGTCAATAACTTACTGAAAATCTCAAGAAAGGCATGAAACATTTATTTTGATTCCAGGCAAAACAGATTTCACATCTTTTAAAACAGTTTGAGTTGGCAAGCAAGGATAACTTCAATAAAAATCGGCACAGCAAACGATAGCAACATAACAGACAAATCAACAAACTAACACAATTTTAAATGATCAGGAACGGATCTCAAAATCGACATCAGAGCCTTTGGAGGTACACATTTGAATTTCAAAACGTTTTCTTAGTTAAATAATTAAACGCCAAGATCTCAAATCAAGCATAAAAAATCGTGAGCTCTCGAAAAACCTCCCATTTTTTTTTGGAAAAGCATGGTAGTTGTGAGGAAACGTATTTTTCAAACACCAACGAAATGCCATTTTATTGAGACGTCCTTTATTTCAAAACACGAACAGATTTACTAATTTAGAAAAAACTTCAGTGTCAAACAAATAACATCAAACAAAAATTCTCATTACCGCTATTATGTATTTCCTAAGATATCTTTTGGTTTTAAGGAACCTAAAAGCAACTAGTTCGATTTTTGACAGCACTATTATCAAACAGTTAACACTAACGTTTAGAACACCTGGCGTGATTTAGCTGCAACAAAACTAACGCACCCAGCTGTAATAGTTCATTTTACATTTTTCTTTTCAAAAGTTGCAGATTTTTGGCCACATTGAGAAAGCCGAGTTGGAAGAAACTACTCTTTCCGGTTGCATTAGTGACAGAAGAAGCAGACGATAGAGGAGAGCTATCTGGATAGGACAACCCAAATGATTGGTAGAGGGCAACCTGATTGCATAGGAATAGAACACAGAGAAAAATTAAAATCTGCAGGGAAAACATATGTCTAAGACCAGACACGGCACTAATTCGGATGTTTTCTGCAGATTAAAAACTAGCGTATAAAACCATGTTCTCTTGCATTGAAGTTGTTTTTTGGAAAAACAGAAGACTCTAGGCAATTGAGAGACCTAAAAATTGCAAAGAATCAGTTTTCAAGATTTTAAGAGTTATTTTTGAGAAAAGTTCTTCTTATTTCATAAGAACTAACTATTGTAGTAAATTCAAAACCACTGAGACCTAAAAAAGGGGTTTCATGAACTAAAAATTTGTTGTCAGAGATTTTCCCCAGTTGATCTATAGTAACAAGCGAGAGTAAATACTTAATACAAATGTTCATGAATTTTGAAAATGTTCATGATTGTGAAAAGAAAACTTCGCTTCTCTCGAAGGTTTTTGTTACTTCTGTCTGAAAATTTTTCACTTCCCTGAATTTTGAAATTGCTCTTTGAACCGGCATTTTCTATTCTGTGAGCATTTCTCTAAAGATAAAAATTAAATGGTTGATTCCTCATCGTTAGACCTCTCAAACACAAACCAAGTTTTTTTGACAAATTTTGAGTTCAAATAAAATTGACTGCAATTTCTTTAAAAAATTACTCCACAGAGTGAAAGGGCTATAACAAATTTTTCTGAAAACTCATTATCCCATGCACTGCTAAATAAAAGACTAAGGACAACAGAAACATGCATTTACATCTTTACAAAAATGCCGAATGCTAAAAATGTCATAAATTAGAAAACTACTCATTTGCTGTAAATTGCGTTTTTAAATATGCTTAACAATAAAATTGTATTAATTAAATCTGGCCGGTAACCCAAATGTCAAACATCAGATTTGTCAAAATTTTTTGAAAAACTTTACCCATCCATTTCCCCAAGAAATCCAATTCTAGTTTTCTAGGAAAAAGAAAATCTAAATGAAAGGTAACGAACCTTGAGTAAAGACCAGTTGCGAAAAAGAAAATAAACAGACTAATGTCGGAAGAATTGCTCTTGAACGACAGCGGGTGGAAAAACATTTGCCTCCCCCGGGATTCGAACTATTAACCTACCAACCTAACCATATGCACTGCCCACTCGGCTATCAGGCTCTTCGTTTCCTATGCTGCAACAGGTTTTATATTAGCAACAAGCTTTACGTTGGAGTGAGAGCAATAGAGATCACTCAAAAATAAAGAACGAAAGCGTGAAAAAGTCACTTGAAAAGTCAAAGAATTTTCTAGAAAAGCGCAAATACGGTCAAGCAAAAAAATTTGCATAAAAGAGACCAACACCTTTACAGTAATTGCTATGAACTTCATTCAAGATCAATTAAAAAATTAAGATATTTTTTGGTGCTGGGGTTGGTATTTGTTTGTGTGTAATGTGTTGTGGTTTCTCGATATCTGTAATTTTTCTCCAATTCATAGAATTTGCTTTCGGATACTCACAGCCACATCTATGACAGTATTTAATGTTGTTTGTCCAACCTTGAGTTACGTTGGAACCTTCTTTGCTCCGCACGGACTCGCATGAGCCGTCTTGTTTAATCCCTAACTGACTGTTCTGCAGAAATACGGTTCAAGTCGAAATTGAATTGAAGACTTCAATATTCAACAATAAATTGATCCATACTCAATACATGTGCACTCAATATACATTTACACCAGCGAGAAGAAAAATAAACATGAACCAAAGATTTATTTCGACATCAAAAATCTGTTTCTTTCTTATCACTACGAATGCAATTTTAATCTACGACCTGCACCTTTCAGTAAAAATTTTATTGACAATTAAACCGATTATTTTTCTTAACTCATTCTGACGTTTTAAAACGCCAGTTAGCTTTCATTATTCTAGCTTTTCGTAATTAAATACGGATTTTATCATTCAAATGCACTGACTCTTTTTCTGTCAAATAGAAACAGATCCTTGATAGACACTCTAATATAGTAGCACAATATAGTTTTACAAAGAATCGAAGAGATCATATACAAATTAACTACATTTGATATGTTATAAGCTAGTAACGGTTAAGAGAAAAGAAAACTGGCGATTTATTATTTACTATTTATCTTTAATAAGGTTTAACATTTCTCAAACGTTTAACCGATGAAAGATTTCGGATATTGTACTTGAAAATGTCTGAATTAGTTCGATATTTCGTTTGAATTGCAGAATAATTTCATCCCAGGCAAAATAAACAGTGCTTCATGACATTTTGACATTAGTAATCAGAAAAAACTATCAGAAAAAAATGCAACTCCAAAATCTTTCATCTCAGAAATTCAGCTGAAAACTTCACAAAACCCTTAAAATTTTTCTTTTGAAAGTAAATTTTCGTGTTGAAATTTTTGAAGCAGCAGCTGATGTTTCATTGTTTTCGTTTATTTTGACCACGAGGAATCTCTGATTCGCCACATTTTGTGATTATTTCGACATTTAGTTGTTTCTTTCTTTCTCACAGCAACTGAAAGTATTTTCACAGCAACTCACAGCTCCGTAAGAAGTCATGACTGTTTAATGGATAATTCAACTTAGGTTCTCCTCAAATCCGTGGTTTTAAGTTTCAATTTGCTCGGAAGTCAAATCTTGGGTTAATTCTCAAAAGTTGCTAAGTTCAGGTGATAATTTTACAGGGCACGATGTTGATGTGGGTGAAATTTATCGATTCAACGATTACTTGTTCTTTGTTGCAAACTTTGGATTTTGGAATACTTTTGTTGCTTTTCTGTGACGTCAAGTTCCCTTTGTTCCAGCGATACAGCAAAAAATTCCTGGATAATTATACAAAACGTGTCTATATTTGTGTTGATGTCGGCAAAACTATCACTCAACATTTTATGTCGTTATTCCTCGGGTTGTATATGACAGAATGTAACTAATCCATCTTCAGATTTCTGTAGATATACTTGATAAATTTGAGGGAAGAGAAGAATGAAACGGTTCCGAGGGTTAGGAAGAACACGTAACACAGGAGGAGAGTGTATGCGAAATATTCGACAGTCTGCAGCATTCCGGTCATTGGACTTTTGTTCCAGTAATAATACAGGGCGTAGATAAACACGAAGACGCCAGTCGCTCTAAAAATCATTCAAAAATGGATGCCCAGAAGTCCCGTGTTTTCGATCCCAAAATCTTTAGATTTAAGACATTTGGCCAAATAACCAACTAACGACGGAAGAATGCTCCATCGTGTTTCTCTAGATCAAAAATTGAACCAGTTCGACAAAAAACAAAGTCAAGCAAGGTTGAAAACGCTACAATTTCGTTTGAAAGAATTTCGTTCGTTAAAGGATGAATTGTTCTCATAAATATTAACTCATTCAAAAACTCATTAAAATTTTCTGAAAACAAAAAGAGAGTAATAAGAATCCCTGGCCTGATTTCAAATACAAAATTATGCGAACTTATGCCTCATTAGGAAACAAACATAGCCGGAAGATTGCCGGAATAGCTGCGAAATAGACTTGCGTGCTGTAAAATACAGATGGAAAAAGATACAGAAATGAGTTGATAGAAGTTGTCGCCGCTGCCTATAAAACTTTCAAGTTTAATTCAAAGGAGGTTGTTTTGTGTGCAAAAATTGTTTCACTGCCGCGGCTCGAAGGGCCCATCTCCTAATTAACAGCCAGTCGCCTTAACCACTCTGCTGTTGGACCATACAATCTTTTTTCTCACAATCAACTTTGTTTTAACAACAGACAACTTCTGAATAACCGCAATTTAGGTCACGCAGAAAGCGCGAAATCAAGCGCGAAAAAAACATTTAAGCAGTGACGAGACAGAATCTTCTAGAACAAATGTAAAACGAAAATGGAGCTTCAGACGACGAAAAAAAATCTCAAAATCACTTTTTCACATTGAACATTACCAGCAGTTCCTAATTACTCTACATTACAAACGAAGCTACTGTTAAAGTCCAATGTTCGAAAACAGAAGTAAACAGTCAAAAACGGAGGTAAATGCTCGAACAGAAAGAAGTCAAAATTCAAGTCATGAACAAACATGCTTTCTGCTAAAAAAAACTGTAGAATCTCAATACTCCTCTTCGAGTCGTAAAAACCAAGAGCACCGCAATATAGCTACGCTCAGCTTACAGCTTCGCAGCTATAATAAGATCCTGTCAAAAAGGAGACTGCCAAAAGACAGCAAAATAAACAACTGCAAGCAAAACAGAAAAACTAACCATAGCCGGCAGATTGCCGGAATAGCTGCGAAAAAATAGACCTGCGTGTCATATAATAGAGATAAAAACAGATACAGATCTAAATTGAAAAAAAAATCGACGCCGCTCAAAAAACTAGGCTAAAAAACATTCAGCGATAAATTAATAAAGCTTGTTAAAATTCATTCCGCAGAAGCCTCTTATTAGGGACCTTTACTGCACATATGAGTTCCTTTGACCTTAAACAAATTCAAATTAAACTTAAGTTTTGAAGCGCAAAAGTCATTTTATTGAGTGAGGTAAGTCAAGTATGATCAAAATCTAATCACGCAAATAACCTAAAAACTTTCGCTAAAACGAGTGAGAAATGACGTCACGCGCGCAAATTGCCGTTAGTGAGAGGAAGAAGTCATTCAAAATTTGACTTTTTCAGCTTTGCTGTGTGAACAAATGTAAAACGAAAAAAGAGCGTCAGACGACGAAACAAAAAAAACCAAGAGCACCGCAATATAGCTACGCTCAGCTTACAGCTTCGCAGCTATAACAAAAAAGTGCAAACTAACGAGTCAAAGTCTAGGGAGCCCTTAACAAGGATTTAGGACTATTTCGAATCAGATCTGACTCAATAGCAACAAGATCTGTCATTAATGAGACAAAGATAAGACAACAAAATGAAAAAATAACAGCCAAGGTCAAATATCTCAAAATTATAGAAAGCAATAGCTATGAACTAAAACGACTATTTAGAAGCATGTATTCCCCATTAGCAACCAACGAAACCTTTCATCGATGAGACTAAGTAAAAAGACAACAAAAATACACATCTTTAAAAAGCTACGAGTTTCATTTTTATGAAGTTTCTCAACAACAGTGGAAGAGGTGTGAGCGGATGGTAGGAAAGAGGCGTGAGCATGGAGGGGGGTGGGCGGTGTGAGCAGGCGTGGTTAAGTGTAGGATGAGGTGGCGGGTACAGTGGGGGATAGGGTGACGTAGTGGGGGTTTTAAGGGTGAGATAAAGTGGGCGGTAGTCAAACTCTAAGAACCGCCCTCCACATTATTAATTCATGTCTCTTAAACATTTTCGATGAATCGCATACTTAGAGACTAGTGAGCCGTACGGCTCTAAGAGCAATTAATACCCTCCAGGTTTTACCTGTTATCCCGTTTTTGATAGCGACGAGTCAAATGGTCAGATGAAAAGTTGGCAGTATGAATAATTACATTAAAATACCAGCAGGACTATAATAATTTTGTTTGAGAACAATTAAGAACTGAAATCCTCAAAAATTTAGTATTAAACAGTATCAAAACACGCCCAGTACAAATACTAAAGCATCTTCAAACTCAAGCTGAAAACAAAAACAACACGTCTCACTTGAAAAAAAAATCCAACAATTTTTTGCCCTAAAAACAGCGGCATGTACAGAAACCACTTTTCCCTCTCCACTCGACATTTTTTCGTTTCAATTCCTGCTTCAAATTCACTCCGCCAATACTCTTCCATTCGTAAAAATCAGCGCATCCAGGTCTTTTGGATTGTAAAAAAAATAAGAGAAGGCCAATAACAGCCCGCTGCCGCAGCTATTTAAATATAATATATTTAATATATTAAAAAAATATTATAAAATATCCACAGACCACATCACAGACTTCCTCACACTGCAAAGAACTGGGCCTTCTCCATCATAGCCCCTATCACAAAAATTAGGCCGTCATTATATATTACGGCAATCAGGGGTTTTAGGTTCAGCTCTAGTTCAGCTCAACTAAAGAGGGAGGCTAGAATGGAAACGAGCCGAAGCTATAAGGATGAATTGACCAACCCGACATTGATGATAGACCTCCACCACCATCGGTAGTCTTCAGCTGAGAGCTGAAAGTAAGTGAGGGTGACCCCAATTGCCCCACTCACAAGGAGCAGGAGGAAGAAGGAGAGGAGGAGAATACCGTAGAGAAAGTACTGCTCCCTCCCCCACACTGTCTCGAACACGTAGTGCAACTGAACTGAGATTGAACTGAAACACAAACCACATCAGAAATTATTTAAAACAATATCAACAAATCAGAAAGTAGAGCTCCGGTTAATTTCTATTATGACAAAAATTGTCATTCGTTTCCTTAAAAAGGCCATTACAGTAGCGACTTTGCTTTAAAAAAACTATTAAACCAGTGTGACAGAATTTGGACTTCAAATCATAGGTGCAAACAAATTATATATCATTTCGTACAGTGACCTACAATTGAAGTTCAGTAAAAGTGCTCAAGTTTGTTTCCAGTTTAAATTGACCTTTTTTCGAAATTGTTTAAAAATAATCAAAAAAATTATTTGACCTGAAAGAAATGAATCCTCCGATGAACATTTGGAAGGGAGCTGAGTTGTACCAGTTGGTGGCAGGGATCTCTCTCTTGATGTTCTTGGTACGACAGGGCGCATCGAAGGCAGGTGCCCAGTTCTTCCCAAATACACCACCCACAACAGTCAAGGGCGCTCCAACTACAAAAGGAAGCTCAATTTGTACCACAATCAAGGTAAAATTAAGGAAAAATGTCATAGTTTACATAATCGCGAGTAATCATTTTTTTAAACGTCAGCAATTTAAATTCCCAACAAAATTTGAATCAGATGAAAATGAAAACATCCAAAGACTCCGGAAAAGAACCAAATGTTTGGATCCTGCTACCCTTGACCTCACACTTTACATCTCTGGAATCGATGCGAAAAATTAAAAAGTGGTTCAAAAGTGAAAACCGCTGCTCAAAAGACCAGATTCTGCAGACCAAGCTGTTCATAACCTGTTTCTGGTGTTCTGAAAACCACTTGACAAGCAAATTTCCTTCTGTTCTCACACGAAAAAAAACTAGTGGTGAAGATAACCGACTAACTTCGTGAGAATTGCTCTCAAACGACTGCCGAGCGGTTGGCATCGTCAGTAGCTAGCTACAATTTAGGGAGGCTAGCTTTTTTAGCTTAAATGCTGGAGTGTGGAGTGAGTGCGGCGGGGCGCCGAGCGTGCTGCGTCACGGGTGGGTCGATGTGCAGGTGTGGGGCACACTCTAAGAACTGCCCTTCACACCATGAAATTGTCTCCGAAACAGTTTCGGTGAAACGCACACTTGTCATCTAGTAAGCCGAAAGGCTCCGAGAAAACTGAATGCACTCTGGGCATCACCTGTTTCTCCCGGTTTTGAGGACTAATTCCCGTCAAAACTAATATAATTTCTACAAACTTCTTTTGAGAGCAATCCCAAATCTGCATATGAGGTATAAACAGTCCTTCGTCGAAAAGAAAACAATACAATTACAATTGCTCCGTCGCACTTTCGAGCGGCAGGAAGTTTACGTAGAGAGAAACGTATCTTTGGGAAGCCCTTCAAGCTAAAAAAAATGTTCAATATAAACCGACTAACGTCGGATGACTCGCTCTCGAATGACAGGCGGGGGCAGTTAAATTAAGAGGGGGCTGGTGTAACTAAGAAATGTTTTAGGGGTGCAACATATCAACCCCGCAGAGGTCCGAACAACCGACCTCCAGACCAACTACACTACACTACACTGAATTTGATAATTTTAATCTCACAGTCGGCTTTATATTAGCATCAAACTTTTCTCAGAATTAGAGCAACTTATTTTACTCAAAAATAAAGAACTCATGCGTGAAAAGGTCACTCAAGACGCCAAAGAATTTCCCAGAAAAAGCTCAAAATCGGTCAAAAAATCTTTCATAAAAAACTTTTTACACTTTTACAATGATTACTTCAAACATCGTTCGAGACCAAAAAATTGTTTTGCAATATGACCATTCTTTTAAGGCAGTATCAGGAAGTAAAGCTTCTGCGAGGTACTAGTTACCAATTTGGCTCCATTTTGACACTTAGTCACATTTTTTAGTCTTTTTGATGGCTTCATCAGTAGCTAGCCACGGGTTAGTGAGGCTAGCTTTAGCTCAATTCAAGGTGGCGTGAGGTGAGCACAGCGGGGGGAGAGGTGCACCGGGGTCTGCTGGGATGGGAAACAGTGGGGGGTATGTAACGGTGGGAGGTAACTTTGACTGCATGGGCACCTTACGGCCTACACGATGTGCAGGGGTGGGGATTGGGTGGGGGGGGGGGGGTGAAGTGAGGGGGGGGGGGGGTGTTGTGGGGGTCAATCTCTATGAACCGCCCTTCACACCATAAGTACAAGTCTCCAAAATGGTTACTGTGAATCGCATATTTGGAGAATAGTGAGCTGAAAGGCTCTAAGAGCACTCAATGCGCGCTCGGCGCAACCTGTTTATCCCGTTTTTAAAAGACGAAAAGTCAAATGGGCCAGACAAAAAATCGGTCAAGCGATAAATCGCATAAAAAAGACCAAACAGGACTAATATAATTGCTACAAACTTCGTTTGACAGCAATTAAAACAAATCATTCCGCAGCTTACCTAATAGACTATATATTACTTGCTATCATTTTAAAATTGACCTTTGCAAATGTTCCGATACAAATAGAATGCAATTATTTGGTACTATCTTCTAGGAGTATTATTTGGGACCATCCTCTGTGAGCATTTTGTAATTCGGGAATCTTTCGTCCGGACCAAAAAGATAATCCTTTATTCAGTTTCTTCTTTGTAAAGAAAGGTTGGGTCATCTTATCGCTACTGTTAGCTGATTTCGACAAATTTTCGCAATTTGAAGTAATGAAAGTGACCACAAAACTTTTAAGGCGGGAAAATTCAAATAAACAGTAAACATAGCCGGCAGATTGCCGGAATAGCTGCGAAAGAATAGACCTGCGTGCCATATAATAGAGAGAGAAACAGATACAGATCTAAATTGAAAAAAAATTGACGCCGCTCAAAAAACCAGGCTAAAAACATTCAGCAATAAATTACTACAGCTTGTTAAAATTCATTCCACAGAAGCCTCTTATTAGGGACCTTTACTGCACATAGGAGTTCTTTTGACCTTAAACAAATTCAAATTAAACTTAAGTTTTAAAGTGCAAAAGTCATTTTATTGAGTGAGGTAAGTCATGTATGATCAAAATCTAATCACGCAAATAACCAAAAATCTTTCGCAAAAGCGAGTGAGAAATGACGTCACGCGCGCAAATGCCGTTAGTGAGAAGAAGAAGTCATTCAGAAAATTTGACTTTTTCAGCTTTGCGGTGTGAACAAATGTAAAACGAAAAAAGAGCGTCAGACGACGAAACAAAAAAACATAGCAGGACAAGTCCTGACGTACAATTCAAAGAATTTTCATTGACTAAACAGAAAACTAGACCTAGAACGGACTATGAATGGATTGGGAAAACCATTTAGAAAAAAATCCGATCCAAAAAATCGAAAAAACAGTAAAAATCAAAGTGAAATTTCCGCATGTGAACAAAAAAACCACTAGCGAGAAAGCTAATTTTTGTTCAAACACCGTTTTCTCACTCTGCTTTAAATTTAGAGCGAAAAAATTTCACGCCGCAAAACCACTCGCTTTTTCGCTCCATTTCCTGTTTCGGCGTGAGCAAAATCACTACTCCAATTTGACTTCAGAAATCATGAAAATGTGTGAGCAGATCTTAAAAAAAAAAACATAGCAGGACAAGTCCTGACGTACAATTCAAAGAATTTTCATTGACTAAACAGAAAAAACTAGACCTAGAATGGACTATGAATTAATTGAGAAAATAATTACAAAAAATCAGATAAAAAATAAGAAAAAAACAGAAAATCAAAGTCAAAATGCAGCATGTGAACACAAAAAACCACTAACGAGAAATTAAAATTTAATTCAAACAAAAAACTAGGCCTAGAATGAGCTGTGAATGAATTGGGAAAACCATTTAGAAAAAAAATTCGATCCAAAAAATTGAAAAAACAGTAAAAATCAGAGTGAAATTGCCGCATGTGAACAAAAAACCACTACCAAGAAACCGAATTTTTGTTCAAACACCATTTTCGCACTTTACTTTAAAATTAGAGCGAAAAAAATTCACGCCGCAAAACCACTCGCTTTTTCGCTCCATTTCCTGTTTCAGCGTGACCAAAATCACTAGTCCAATTTGACTTCAAAAATCATGAAAATGTGTGAACAGATCTTAAAAACATAGCCGGAAGAATTCCGGAAGCGACTCGAAGCACCAAAACTACACAAAAAGCTGAAGCCATTACCTTTTGTATTAAACCATTAACTCATTACCTCCCCGGGTCTGATCTAAAAATCGGTGAAATTTAAACCACTGTCACCAAGAGAAAGAAAATGCAGCAAAATCTTATTATTGAAAACGTTTGGTAACGTTAAAAAAATCTGAAATTTTTAGGATGATCAAAAAAACTGATAGCCTGACAAAGCTGACAGGGCCATCAATTGCCCTTAGATAATTAATGATTCTAATCTCAAAAAGATCGCGAAAGCAAACGGCAGATAAAAACTTTTCAAAAAAGACAGGAAAGTGAAAATTATTAAAAAGAGTGCTCAAACTTAAGAATCAGAGAACCACTACAATTAGATTTCTAATCAAGGCAATTAGGACAAAAAATAATACATGATTCGTCCTTGTTGTTTATATGCTAGACAACATGATTTCATACTAATTCAAAAATTAAATTAATCATAGAAAAACAAAAGTAACAGAATAATATTCAAAGGCAAACAATCGTCTAAAAACAATACCAAGCCCGGAAGAAAATTGCAATGAATAGTAATAAGTCAAAATGTTGGAAAAGACTTTCTAGCAAACTCCCAGTACTGCCTTATTTTGAATTAAATCAATTGCAAACCGAAGAAACCAAGATCTAAGAAAAAGCTGAATTCATTCAATTTTTTAAAAACTGAAAAAATCAATATAACGAATACAAAAAGAGGTGCCACGACAAAACTAGAATGATACAAACGCGAATGTGAAGAATATGGACACAATGTTAGGAACACCGTAACAAAAAGACCAATTCTTAATTTTTGAAAGTAAAAAATCAAATTTAAAAAAATCAAGAAAAACGAGTACATTTCATTGATCAGCATTCGAGACATAGAAAAAACAACGAGTCATTCGAGACAAAAATCCAACTTGCTGAACAGAATAAAACAAGAAAAAGCAGAATTGAGACATACGAAACAATGAAACATTTTGCAAAAGAGTGGTCAAAAAATATTTAAGACTGCATTTATGAAAAAAAATTATCTGTTTTTTCAAAAACTTAACACCAAAAAATGATAAAAATGAATTTTTATTGAAACGAAATTAAAGTCTCTCATGTTCCCCAAAAAACTATTTCTGGTAATTAAAAGCAAAATACAAACAAAAAACCGAAAAAAATTGGCAAAAAACTACGAAAATCGGATTAGCAAATAAACATTTTTATGAAACAAAATTACATCGAGGTAGAAAGAGGAATTGAGTATATGAATTATCAGAGGGAAATTGCCATGTTAACTGATTTTTGACAAAAAACAGCTAAAAGATCCAAAAATGAAGAAATTAATAGAAAAAAAGCCAAAAATTAACTAAAAAATCAAGAAATATGTGCCAATCTCGCATTTGAAACGCGATTTCAGGCTATGCAAAATACTGTGCTATCAATTTCCGGGGTTTACATTTCAACATAGCATCGATTAAAAATTATTTCTACAAAAAACCAAATTACAAGCAAAAAAACTAGGCCACTTAGACGAAAAAACGGCTAAAAACGGTTATCTATATGTGCCATTCAGTCAAAAACTACTTTTCAATGTCAAAAAGTCATTCACTAAACGCAGCGCATGATCAAAAAACTTTTCTCGCTCAGAAAAAATTAGTTCACACTGCAATTTTACTCGCTTTCGCTTTTAGGTCAAAACATCGTCTGAACGAATAGTACTTCCGGTAAAAAAAAAAAAACCTTAAGAAAACCAATACTCCTCTTCGAGTCGTAAAAAAAAAAGACAGCGCCCCAATACAATTCAAATTCTTTGAATTGTAAAAAACCAAGAGCACCGCAATATAGCTACGCTCAGCTTACAGCTTCGCAGCTATAAAAAAAACTTCATCAACTGCCTTTCCAATATTTTCAATGGATATTGAAAAAATGAACTGGGGAAACAGATCTTCAGTTTTAAGTCAATGTCGGAACCCAAAAAAGTTGTTTGATTGATACAACCTCCCTAAAAGCGTTCGTGTAGAACTACCCAGTAATTTAATTCAATTGAATGCAGTCCTGGATTATTATGATTCTCTAGACGCGTTTAAAAAATGCATAACAGAGAAAACAACACAACTAGATCATTTAGGCCATTCCAAATGTTTATAAATATTTCTGTCGTAAAATATTGTTGAAATTAAAAACTCACTGAATAGAACAATGAATGCAATCAGCATCACAGTTGAGAAAGGCAACGCTTGAGTGCTCTGGTATGCCCAGTGGAATGAGTTGACTACACTCCAACAGAGGAACATTGGGCCACTGAAGACAGCACACACCAGCAGAAGATTGTGCACCCATTTGGATCCAGCCATCTGGACATAGTGAGTCACTGAGACAAAGCCGGAGAGAACTAAAATACGTGGAGAGAGAGATTATTAACATATTTCAAATATATTAACAAACTTATCACTCATAACCCTTTCAAGATTGCTAGAACTGAATTGCGGTGTTATGTTAAGCAAATTCGATCCTTTCAATCTTTATATATAGTCTTTAACAGCAAATTTATCACAAATATCAGCATCTGACCAAAATAACTCACTGCATTCGCACAAATTTCTTGAACGACAGCCAAGGGGTTGACTTTGGTTGCACCTAACTTATGACTGGACTCAGTGGCCGAGGATACGTTTTTTTTAGGGCGGGGGATTTTTTTGGGGGGGGGGGGGGGGTCGTCCAAACCTCCAAAAATTGCACAATCCAAAATCGCCAGTCAAACCTCGGATTTCTGCTTCTTTCTTTCAGCTAAAGATGTAAAGATGAAATGCATTTTAAGACAATGAGCAATGAGTCAAAATTATAAATATGCTTTTCAGGTGGACAATCCCTTGGCTGTCGTTCGAGAGCGTGTATGTTAGTAGCGAACGATACTCACAGCAAGTGACAGCGTAGAGCAGGACAGCTGATGAGTACATGGTACCGTGTTTGTGAACTTTGAACATGTCAAAGGCTGCCATCGTAATAACCCCACCAGCAATTGTGATGAATTGGGTTCCAACTCCTAAAACAAACCCCCATCTTACTGGCTAATTTATTTCATAAAGAGACTTCAACTTCTTCCGTTTTTACTCGTAAATTTTAATCAGATTGTGAGCAAATGAAAGAATGCTTTCATGAACAAACTACTGAGTGTTTTTTTAACCAAGATTGCCCCATTAACAGCCTAATAAGAGCTGGGACCACTAATCGCTATATAAATACAAACTATAAAAGAGAAGATGGACCTTGTGCCGTTTACCGTTCCAACAGTTATCAGAAATAAACAGCAAAACCTCTATATATTGAGCGCATGCAAGCAAAAGCGTGCTTCTAATCAGGTTAACTCAAGATACTCTTATGGTTTTCAGAAAAACTGCGAGATAGCATGCAAACCAAAATATAACCTTTTTCAGAGAGAAGTATTCAAAGAATGTGAGTCCGAGTTGATGACTTTCGAAGCTATCATGGCAACCGTTCGCAAATCAAGACATCCGATAAAGCAGTGTAGCTTTCTCTGGTCTTTCCCGCAGCCAATACAAATTACCCAATGTGCCAAAATGCCAAATATACGCCAACATGTTACCCTATTGTTAAGTCATCGAACGAATAGTTAGTATATTGTCTAAGTGCCATTAAGTCTATTATTCTAGTTGACATGTAACTGAGGGCGGAATGACAAGAAATTCATTTTAAAAGCCTGGCTAGATGTTTCTTTTCCCGTTTTCTCAGTGTTGTGTGTCGATATTTGTTTTGGATCTTGCGATAATTTGAAACCCGCCTATGTACGAAGTTCATGTAAGAGTCGGCGATAAGCATTCTATTTGATTATTGTAGTTACGGACTAATGAACGGTCATGCAACATGCCCAAAGCTATGCACCCCTCAAGTGTCTAAAGAAACTGCTTGATGGTGTGTGTCTTATTGGCATGAGAATCTCTTCAACTTCATGATTGCCGAAGTCAAGACCACGGAGATCATAACAGTTATTCACATACCGATCATAGCACACAACAGACTCTTCGCAACTGGGAATCGGAAAACGTCAGCGTGGATCATTTTCCACCCCACTTCGGCGTCATCGAAATCCATGTCATCGTGGGCCGCCAGGGAACCTCCTCCTCCACTAGACAGACCAATGTCCTCTTTGTTGTATCTGGCGAGATCGTTCCGCAGAATTCTCATCTATTGTAAATTGATAAGATACCAGTTAGTTTATAGTTGATCAAAAAATTGATCAATTTTTTCTCAATTTAGCTCCTCTCCCAGCTTAGTGGTCATATAACGTAAGACGATTACAGTAATATAATGGAGGCTAAAATGGGAAAAGAACTAAAAAATTACCCAATAGCGTCAAAATAATATTTCATGTCAGATAGGTACTACTTTTTGCTTGCATTTATCACAGTAATGACCCCTTAAAAACATCAGTTAAAATCGAAAATTACTATTTTGCCTTCTATAATATTGTAACAACATTTTAAGGTTCCATGTTTTATTAGAAATTAAATTTAAGTCAAGCTTCACACATGGGTTTAACATAGACATGAACATTCTCAGCCTATTCTAAGAGTGGACTCAGAATGCTACCCAATTTACGTGCCTGCTTTCATTCACATTTTTATAACAGATTAATTACAAAGCCTTATCGGGTAGTGTTGTAAGTACAAAAGCGTACAATTTCCGGGTCTCAAATTTCTTCAACTGACCAAGAGATCTTTGCCGATGGATTACAAGTTATGTTTCAAACGAAGTAGGTGAATCTATTTACAAAAGCATACAGCAAATTACAGTAAATCATATTACCTCAAGAACAGATTCGTTATTAAATAAATTGGCATCAAAGATTATTAACCAAATTGGGATACTCAATTACACTGACCAGAATGATGAAGACAAATCCAATGAGCAGCAACACCAGAACAGTCGAGTTGATCACACTTAACCAGTGAACCTGAAACAGTTTTTGGGTTGCTTTTAGTAATATATCAGAGACGCAAAGTTGTCTCAATGAACCAATAAATACTCGACAAATTCGCGGCAATTTAATTAAGAATAACCCAAAAAGGTGAGAAACTGAGGAAAGTGCAACCAACCCCAGCGCAGCATAATCTAACTGTTGTTATTAAAGTTGTTTAAACCAAAACCTGAGCCGGAAGTTTGTCCTATATTTGGGGCGAAATAAAAAATTTAACCCAAAAAAAATTAAGTTGATTTTCACCCATACTTAATTTGAAATCAAAATTGAAACATTAAAGTTTGCAAGGAATAAAACTACCAATACTTGAAATCTAATAAAAGAGCAGAGAGTCAATTCTTGAGTAAGGCAAGTCATGTTTGATCACAACTATTTATCTTAAAAATTGCTCAGAAGAGAAAACAATTGACGGCACGTTCTAACAGTAAAACTAAGAAACTCAGTACATTTGTCAGAATTAACGAACAACTTGAAGTTAAGAACTGACACAAGAAACAGCTATTCCAAGCGACGTAAAAAGAGCTAAAAACTTGCACACAGAACAAACTTTTGACAAAAAGAAACAAATATGAAAAATGATCAACAAAAACTTTGAATAGCGAGACTTTTATTGGTATAATAGTTTGGTTCTTGTCCAGCCAAATTAATAAAACAAACATACCCGACTAACGTCGGGCGAATTGCTCTCAAACAACCGGCGAGCGGTTGGATTCGTCGGTAGCTAGCCACGGTTTATTGAGGCTAGCTTTAGCTTAATTGAAGGGGCGTGAGGTAAGTGCAGCGGGGGATGCACCGGGGGGGGGGGCACCTGTGGGAGGGCGCTTTTTGGCTGCACGGGGCCCTTACGGCCTGAACAATGTACATGGGTGGGTATTGGTGTGAAGTGAGAGAGGGCTGATATAAGTGGGGGGGGGGGGGGTAACTTCTACGAACCGCCCTTCACAACATTAAGTATCCAAAACAAATTATGTGAATCGCATACTTTGAAGACTAGTGAGCTGAAAGGATCTAAGAGAACTTGCTGCCAGCTGGGCTTAATGTTTACCCAGTTTTAGAGGACAAAAAGTCATATGGTTCAGACACGAAAAATCGCCAAAAAGCCAAAGATTGCATAGAAAAAGACCGGCAGGAGGACTATCAAACCAAACAATCCAAATACTATGGATCACAAAAGACAGAGCCCCAATACAATCTAATTCTAAGAATCTTAACACCTGTTGGATTTTTAACACCTAACGCAACGAGAAAAAGTTTCGGCGATGAGATCATTGAACCAAGCCAAAACAGGATTACACCATTGAGAATTCATAAAAAAAGACAATCAGAACTAAATGGTTACCAACCCAGCCGAAAATCAATGGATTTCGGAAAAAATAACTGAATTCCCGGAGCCACAAATTTTTGTATTATCGGAAACAAAACTTCTGAAGTTAAGAAAAGCAAAAGGTAAGATCAAAATTCAAAAAATCAGCGGGCTCAGTATTTTAAGGGAATAACTGAACAATTTGAAAAACTGTGCAACATCAGTGACATTATTAACTGTTGAAAACCTCAATCTAAAACGGACCGATAAGAAAAAAAAATGAAACCAAAAAATTAGATTGCAAAACAAAATACATTCGACTTGTCGTTTTTTGGCAATTCGAACGATCTAACGAGAAGATTTCCTTGTGAGTTTCATTGATGAAAAGAATTCAATTTATTACAAAACTTAACAGAAAAAGAAACAAAAAATCAAGTCACAAAAAACAAAATCTAGCTCCAAGAAATTTCTCAAAATCCATATCAATTAAATTAGACATAAACATAAGGGTCAAAAATCGGTCAAGCCAAAAATTGCATAGAAAAAGACCGGCAGGAGGACTATCAAACCAAACAATCCAAATACTATGGATCACAAAAGACAGAGCCCCAATACAATCTAATTCTAAGATTCCTAACACCTGTTGGATTTTTAACACCTATCGCAACAAGAAAAAAATTCAGCAATGAGAGCATTGAAGCAAGCCAAAACAGGATTACACCATTGAGAATTCATAAAAAAAGACAATCAGAACTAAATGGTTACCAACCCAGCCGAAAATCAATGGATTTCGGAAAAAATACTGTGAATTCCCGAAGCCACAAATTTTTGTATTATCGGAAACAAAACTTCTGAAGTTAAGAAAAGCAAAAGGTAAGTTCAAAATTCAAAAAATCAGCGGGCTCAGTATTTTAAGGGAATAACTGAACAATTTGAAAAACTGAGCAACATCAGTGACATTATTAACTGTTGAAAACCTCAATCTAAAACGGACCGATAGGAAAATGAGACCAAAAATTACAAAACAAAATACAATCGACTTGTCGTTTTTTGGCAATTCGAACAATCTAACGAGAAGATTTCCTTGTGAGTTTCATTGATGAAATGAATTCAATTTATTACAAAACTTAACAGAAAAAGAAACAAAAAATCAAGTCACAAAAAACAAAATCTAGCTCCAAGAAATTTCTCAAAATCCATATCAATTAAATTAGACATAAACATAATGGGCAACAATTGCGATTAACAA
Organism: Convolutriloba macropyga; assembly: GCF_964194025.1. Taxonomy (NCBI): domain Eukaryota; kingdom Metazoa; phylum Xenacoelomorpha; order Acoela; family Convolutidae; genus Convolutriloba; species Convolutriloba macropyga. The sequence goes on from NC_134479.1 coordinate 31,930,261, forward strand.
TTTCATAAGGTGCAACATTTACTATTCCCCACAAGTATCAGCACTGCATTACAATGAACGGAATAACAACAAACTAAAAAGCTGCAAAAAGCTAATAAAGGCTCAAATCTTAAAACTTTAAATCAAAGCAAATGCAAATAAAGATCACAGAGGCAAATTAATCATATTCGCGAGAAAGAAAAAGGCTCTAAAGACTACAATGTAGACGATATTGATTAAATGTTTCAAGGTGGTAAAAAAAGCATAAAGACCTCAAAATAAATTCAGACACTAAATTTTGATGATCTTTCTAAGTGACCTTACTGCTGAAATAAAACAGTTAAAACCGAAATCAAATATTCAAGACATTGAACTACATTGCCAAAAACGAACAAAAAATATCGAAATAGAAAAATTGTGTTGGATATCACTATTTAGCAAAGAAGAAAAAGGTCGCATAAGAAACCGAGTACTTAGAGTTTAAAAACTTGACTCTTTTTGCAACTTTCTCAAGTTCGGGTGCATTTTGTCGAAAATAATTTCCAGCTTGCGCAGATCAAATGAACAAATATGTATCAATTTTGTAAATTTCGAGACTGTAAAGTTAAGTCTTCCCGAATTTCGAAGTTGATAGAAATTGGCTTTCGCAGTCCGATTAAATCAAAACATTGAAATCAAAATCAGTTTTTACAACTTTGTCAAAGAGCAGTACATCTTTGTACTTCAGGAACAAACTGAACGGCAACAAGCCAATTTTGCGCCACCTTTCAACAATGTTTTCATTCAAAAAACCATTCCGATAATCGCTTTTGAAAAACTCCAATCTCTTTAAATCAGCCTTTGAAGGCGCCCAGATATCTGTGTGCAATAAGCCCGAAATAATGAATGAGCATAATTTTTGTGGACCTGTATAAACTTTAGGCAGTTTTTTAACACAGTAGACTCCAATATGTCTTCTGAAGCTTTAACCAAACATACATGTCTTCTCCATTTCACATTCTCTTGAAAAAAGCAAGATCAAGCGCCAAACGAACGTCCAAAACTGAGAGAAGCAATGCTTGAATTAATAAATGGCATTTACCGTATACTGACTGAAAAAAAATGTTTCAGATCCAAAAAAAGCAAACTTTGTTTAAATACAAATAACTAAAAATTGAGGCCTCTTTACTCAATCTGCACTTGAGGCGTGACGTGTGGCGGAGGTCAAACTCTAAGAACCTCCCTTGACACCATGAAATTGCCTCCAAAACAGTTTCGGTGAATAGCATACCTGGAGTCTGATAAGCCGAAAGGCTGTAAGAGCTCCTCAGCTATTTAATGTCTTCCGGGCCCTACCTGTTTATCTCCCCTTGGGGACGAAAAATTAAAAGTCCGACAAAGTATTGTTCAAGCAGAAAATCGCATTGAAAGACCACAGAACTAATGTAATTGCAACAAAAATTGGTTTGAGAGCAATTAAAAATGGTACAAAAATGACTCAAGAAAGCCAACACTCCTCTTCGAGTCGTTAAAATCCAAGAGAAAGCCAAAAGTAGATCGCTATTGCGTCAGTGCATATTAGCCAATGTGTTGAGGAGCAGCTTTCAGACACTTCAAACAGTGGTGACTTAGAATGTTTTCGGCCCGTGATATTGGACATGTTCTTTACCGTTTAAAGCCTCCTATGAGATAAAGAGGCCTTTAAAAATGCGCCATTACTCAAAAAGTCCTAAGAGGCTGAATTGACGGAACCACATCCTTTTTAACAACCGCATTGGGAGGGGGGGGGGGGGTGGTAACTTCTACAAACCGCCCTTTACAAATTAAGTATCCAAACCAAATTATGTGAATGGCATACTTGAAGACTAGTGAGCAGAAAGGATATGAGAACTTGACGCCAGCTGGGCTTAATGTTTACCCAGTTTTAGAGGACAAAAAGTCATATGGTTCAGACACGAAAAATCGGTCAAGCCAAAAATTGCATAGAAAAAGACCGGCAGGAGGACTATCAAACCAAACAATCCAAATACTATGGATCACAAAAGACAGAGCCCCAAAACAATCTAATTCTAAGATTCTTAACACCTGTTGGATTTTTAACACCTATCGCAACGAGAAAAAAATTCAGCAATGAGAGCACTGAAGCAAGCCAAAACAGGATTACACCATTGAGAATTCATAAAAAAGAAAATCAGAACTAAATGGTTACCAACCCAGCCAAAAATCAATGGATTTCGGAAAAAATAACTGTGAATTCCCGAAGCCACAATTTTTTGTATTATCGGAAACAAAACTGCTGAAGTTAGGAAAAGCAAAAGGTACAATCAAAATTCAAAAAATCAGCGGGCTCAGTATTTTAAAGGAATAACTGAACAATTTGAAAAACTGTGCAACATCAGTGACGTTATTAACTGTTGAAAACCTCAATCTAAAACGGACCGATAGGAAAATGAAACCAAAAAATTAAATTACAAAACAAAACACATTCGACTTTTCGTTTTTTGGCAATTCGAACGATCTAACGAGAAGATTTTCTTGTGAGTTTTATTGATGAAATGAATTCAATTTATTACAAAACTTACCAGAAAAAGAAACAAAAAATCAAGTCACAAAAAACAAAATCTAGCTCCAAGAAATTTTTCAAAATACATATCAATTAATTTACTCATAAACATAAGGGGCAACAAATGCGATTAACAATTTCATAAGGTGCAACATTCACTATTCCCCACAAATATCAGCACTGCATTACAATGAATGGAATAACATTAAACTAAAAAGCTGCAAAAAGCTAATAAAGGCTCAAATCTTAAAACTTTAAATCAAAGCAAATGCAAATAAAGATCACAGGGGAAAACTAAGCACATTCGCGAGAAATAAAAAGGCTCCAAACACTACAATGAGAATATATTGATTAAATGTTTCAAAGTGGTAAAGAAGCATAAAGAACTCAAACCTCAAAATAAAGTCAGACACTAAATTTTGATGATCCTTCTAAGTGACCTTACTGCTGAAATAAAACAGTTAAAACCGTAATCAAACATTGAAACCATTGAACTACATTGCCAAAAACGAACAAAAAATGTCGAAAAAGAAAAATTGTGTTGGATATCACTATTTAGCAAAGAAGAAAAAGGTCGCATAAGAAACCGAGTACTTAGAGTTTAAAAACTTGACTCTTTTTGCAACTTACTCAAGTTCGGCGGCATTTTGACAAAAATAATTTTCAGCTTGCGCAGATCAAATTAACAAATATGTATCAATTTTATAAATTTCGAGACTGTAAAGTTAGTCTTCCCGAATTTCGAAGTTGATAGAAATTGGCTTTCGCAGTCCGATTAAATCAAAACATTGAAATCAAAATCAGTTTTTACAACTTTGTCAAAGAGCAGTACATCTTTGTACTTCAGGAACAAACTGAACGGCAACAAGCCAATTTTGCGCCACCTTTCAACAATGTTTTCATTCAAAAAACCATTCCGATAATCGCTTTTGAAAAACTCCAATCTCTTTAAATCAGCCTTTGAAGGCGCCCAGATATCTGTGTGCAATAAGCCCGAAATAATGAATGAGCATAATTTTTGTGGACCTGTATAAACTTTAGGCAGTTTTTTAACACAGTAGACTCCAATATGTCTTCCGAAGCTTTAACCAAATATACATGTCTGCTCCATTTCAGATTCTCTTGAAAAATTTTCTTGAAAAGCAAGATCAAGCGCCAAACGAACGTCCAAAACTGAGAGAAGCAATGCTTGATTTAATAAATGGCATTTACCGTATACTGACTGAAAAAAAGGTTTAAGATCCAAAAAAGCAAACTTTGTTTAAAAACAAATAACTAAAAATTGAGGCCTCTTTACTCAATTTGCACTTGAGGCGTGACGTGGGGCGGAGGTCAAACTCTAAGAGCCTCCCTTGACACCATGAATTTGTCTCCAAAACAGTTTCGGTGAATAGCATACCTGAAGTCTGGTAAGCCGAAAGGCTGTAAGAGCTCCTCAGCTATTTAATGTCTTCCGGGCTCTACCTGTTTATCTCCCTTTGGGGACAAAAAATTAAGTCCGACAAAAAATTGTTCCAGCAGAAAATCGCATTGAAAGACCACAGAACTAATGTAATTGCAACAAAATTGATTTGAGAGCAATTAAAAATAGTACAAAAATGACTCAAGAAAACCAACACTCCTCTTCGAGTCGTAAAAATCCAAGAGAACGCCAATGATATTGGCCATGTGATATTGGACATGTTCTTTACCGTCTAAAGCCTCCTATGAGATAAAGAGGCCTTTAAAAATGCGCAATTACTCAAAAAGTCCTAAGAGGCTGATATTACGGAACCACATCCCTTTTTAACAACCGCATTGGGGGGGGGGGGGGTAACTTCTACAAACTGCCCTTCACAACATTATAAGTATCCAAAACAGATGATATGAATCGCATACTTGAAGACTAGTGAGCTGAAAGGATCTAAGAGAACTTGATGCCAGCTGGGCTTAATGTTTATCCAGTCTTAGAGGACAAAAAGTCATATGGTTCAGACACAAAAAATCAGTGAAGCCAAAAATCGCATAGAAAAAGATCGGCAGTAGGACTATCAAACCAAACAATCCAAATAATATGGATCACAAAAGACAGAGCCCCAAAACAATCTAATTCTAAGATTCTAAACACCTGTTGGATTTTTAACACCTATCGCAACAAGAAAAAAATTCAGCAATGAGAGCATTGAAGCAAGCCAAAACATGATTACAGCATGAAAAAAGACAATCAGAACTAAATGTTTACCAACCAAGAAGAAAATCAATGGTTTTCGGAAAAAATAACTGAATTCCCGAAGCCACAATTTTTTGTATTATCGGAAACAAAACTGCTGAAGTTAAGAAAAGCAAAAGGTAAGATCAAAATTCAAAAAAACAGCGGGCTCAGCATTTCAAAGGAACAACTGAACAATTTGAAAAACTGTGCAACATCAGTGACATTATTAACTGTTGAAAATCTCAATCTAAAACGGACCGATAGTAAGAAAATGAAAACAAAAATTTAGATTATAAAACAAAATACATTCGACTTTTCGTTTTTTTGGCAATTCGAACGATCTAACGAGAAAATTTCCTTGTGAGTTTCTGATGAAATGAATTCAATCTATTACAAAACTTACCAGAAAAAGACAAACAAAAACTCAAGTCACAAAAAACAAAATATAGCTCCAAGAAATTTCTCAAAATCCATATCAATTAAATTAGTCATAAACATAAGGGGCAATAATCTCGATTAACAATTTCATAAGGTGCAACATTTACCATTCCCCACAAGTATCAGCACTGCATTATAATGAACGGAATAACAACAAACTAAAAAGCTGCAAAAAGCTAATAAAGGCTCAAATTTTAAAACTTTAAATCAAAGCAAATGCAAATAAAGATCACAGAGGCAAATTAATCATATTCGCGAGAAAGAAAAAGGCTCTAAAGACTACAATGTAGACGATATTGATTAAATGTTTCAAGGTGGTAAAAAAAGCATAAAGAACTCAAACCTCAAAATAAATTCAGACACTAAATTTTGATGATCTTTCTAAGTGACCTTACTGCTGAAATAAAACAGTTAAAACCGAAATCAAATATTCAAGACACTGAACTACATTGCCAAAAACGAACAAAAAATGTCGAAATAGAAAAATTGTGTTGGATATCACTATTTAGCAAAGAAGAAAAAGGTCGCATAAGAAACCGAGTACTTAGAGTTTACAAACTTGACTCTTTTTGCAACTTTCTCAAGTTCGGCTGCATTTTGCCAAAAATAATTTCCAGCTTGCGCAGATCAAATGAACAAATATGTATCAATTTTGTAAATTTCGAGACTCTAAAGTTAGTCTTCCCGAATTTCGAAGTTGATAGAAATTGGCTTTCTCAGTCCGATGAAATCAAAACATTGAAATCAAAATCACTTTTTACCACTTTGTCAAAGAGCAGTACATCTTGGTACTTCAGGAACAAACTGACAGGCAACAAGCTAATTTTGCGCTACCTTTCAAGGTTTTCATTCAAAAACCATTCCGATAATCGCTTTTGAAAAAATTCCAATCTCTCTCAATCAGCCTCCGAAAGCGCCCAGATCTCTGATGTGTGGAATAAGCCCGAAATAATGAATGAGCAGTAGAACTTCTGTGGATTTGTATAAATTTTAGGCAGTTTTTTCAACACAGTAGACTCCAATATGTCTTGTGAAGCTTTATTCAAACATACATGTCTGCTTCATTTCAGATTCTCTAGAAAAATTTTCTTGAAAAAAGGGAAAAAGCAAGATCAAGCTCCAAACCAACGTCCAAAACTGAGAGAAGCAATGCTTGATTTAATAAAAGGCATTTACCGTATACTGACTGAAAAAAAGGTTTAAGATCCAAAAAAGCAAATTTTGTTTGAAAACAAATAATTAAAAACTGAGGCCTCTTTACTCAAATTGCACTTGAGGCGTGACGTGGGGGCGGAGGTCAAACTCTAAAAACCTCCCTTGACACCATGAAATTGCCTCCAAAACAGTTTCGGTGAATAGTATACCTGGAGTCTAGTAAGCCGAAAGGCTGTAAGAGCTGCTCAGCTATTTAATGTCTTACGGGCTCTACCTGCTTATTTCCCTTTGAGGGCGAAAAATTAAGAGTCCCACAAATGTTGAAGCAGAAAATCTCATTGAAAGACCACAGAACTAATGTAATTGCAACAAAATTTGTTTGAGAGCAATTAAAAACAGTACAAGAATGACTCAAGAAAACTAACACTCCTCTTCGAGTCGTAAAAATCCAAGAGATAGCCAAAAATAGATCGCTATTGCGTCAGTGCATATTAGCCAATGTGTTGATGAGCAGCTTTCAGACACTTTAAACAGTGGTGATTTAGAAAGTTTTCGGCCCGTGATATTGGACATTTTCTTTACCGTCCAAAGCCTCCAATGAGATAAAGAGGCCTTTGTAAATGCGCAATTACTCAAAAAATCCTAAGAGGCTGAATTGACGGAACCACATCCATTTTTAACAACCGCATTGGGAGGGGGGTTTGGGCAACAGTGGGGGGGGGGGCAACGGTGGGAGGGAGGTTTTTGGCTGCATGGGGGCGTTAAGGCCAGGACGATGTGCATGGTTGGTGATTGGGGGGGGGGGGGGGGGTGGGTAAAGTCAGAGGGCGTCTGACGTGGGGTGGAGGGGTTGTGTGTGTGTGTGTGTGGGGGGGGGGGGTCAACCTCTAAGAACCGCCCTTCACTCCATAAGTATAAGTCTCCGAAATAGTTTCTGAATCGCATACTTAGAGACTAGTGAGCTGAAAGGCTCTAAGAGCACTTAATGCCCACGGTGCGCTTCCTCTTGAGGACAAAAAACAAATAGGTCAGACAAAATCGGTCAAGCAAACAGTCGCATAAAAAGACCAACAGGATTGCTAACATACTTGCTACAAACTTCGTTTCAGTGCAATTAACAATGCCACAATCCAATAAAAAAACAATTACCGTTGATTTCCCTTTCTTTTAAAATCTGTATCAAAAATGCGAGCGAACCAAACTTCAATTCAGAAACAAAACAATAACGGAAATTCTGCCTGCGTGGGAACTTGACAGATGACACCTTCACCAGACAAAGATATCGAAGAGTAACTAGAAAACCATGCAAAAGGTTATTCAAAAAAGCAGCTCTTACGTTCGAGGTTAACTTACCGGAGAAGAAAATCTTACACCAACAATGATCAATACGGATTAGCTATATATATTCTGAAAGTTCAGGTAACTATCACAAAAAGGAAAACTATTTGGAGCAAGCCGTATTCACACACAAGGAAATTTCGTACACTAATGAGCAAAATATTCCATTAAAAGCCGGCCAAACATTTAAAACGCGCCTGAAATTAGTTTAGAACGGCATGAATTAACGTACAGACTTTGTTTTAAAAGTCTGTTAGCAACAAAAGGCAAAAAGCAAAACCACAAACAGTAAAATTAAAGAGATTCTAACAACATTTGACGTATTTGATACAAAATAAAAAAGCCAATAAACGTCGGGCGAAATGCCCTCAAAAGATTTGTCAAGGGATAGCTTTGTTAGTAGCTATCAAGGCTTTAGGGAGACTAGCTTTTGCTTGAGGGGTGGGGTGAAGGTCGGGGGCGTGCATGAAGTGCGGTGGGTGTAGGGGTCAAACTCTTAGGAAGTAGGGGTCAAACTCTTAGAAACGCCCTTCACACCGTGATTTTATGCCTCAAAAACAGAGCATAAAGAATCGCATACTTAGAGCTAAGTCAGCCAAAAGGCTAAGTCACATGCGAGCGTTACTTATTTATCTCGTTTTTGAGGACAAAAAGTCAAGGGTGCGGCGAAAAATCGGTGGAGCCAAAAATCTCAAGAGCAATTAATATCAGTCAAATGAATCTGAAACAAAGGCCCATTTATCCGTACGTTTTCGAAATGCAAAATAAATATAACAGACTACCGTTGGACGAATTGCTCCCAAAATTGGGTGGTGGTGGTGGGTGGGTGGGGGTTATGTTATTTTAACCTGTGCATGTTAATTTGCTGAGCAAATACCTTTTATATGCCAATTGAATACGCTCAGCGGAGAAAAACAGACTAAAAAAGTCGGTCAAATTCGTTTCACCTAATATTTTGAAAAAGCGGCAGAGGTAGACGAAGCAAGACCAAATTGCTTCTAAAAACACCAAATAAAAGAAGGAACGCAATATAAACCATCTGAGATGGCGCCGTTATTGATGATGCAGTTAAACCAATTTTTTAAACAATTGACGGCTAGAAATTTATCATGGTCACAAAGTGGGGGAAAAATGACTTGCAAAGATTCTGATTTCTCAGAAAGTGTGCAATTGGTCGTTACTTTCTTCCGTCTTAGACACCTAGAATTACCCTGAAACTGATCTCCAGGTAGCACAAAAACTTTTCATTGATTTCTGAACATTCTAACAGGTAAATTTTGAAAATTGTTTTACTTTTTTTTGCTCAAATGTTTTAGTCTTGGATCTTATTCTATTGAAACTGCTTGATAGTCAGAAAACTTTTACACTCAGCTTCACGAAATCCTGGATTCTTCTTATCTGAAAGCTATTTAAGCACAAAAGTAGACAAAAGGCGACAAGGTCAAAAATGTGGAAACTTTATGCCTCGATTTTCCCTCAAGAAATCAAAATATTCTCGGTGCGGATTATCTCTGTACTCATGGCATCAAATTTATAATCACAAAAAGACTGAGCACGGACGAATTGATCTCGAACGACTGTCGAGGCGAGTTAACTTAGGAGTGTTGTACAGGCTACAGAAACTTCTATGGGTCCAAAAAATTCTAACAAGGGTGAGGTTCTAAGACCCGATCTCCAGGCTAGAGTCGGTGACATTAACCACTAAGCTACAGGGACCATGTAGTCCCTCAGAACAGCCTTTGTTTCAGCAACAGATATAAATTCTGATGCGAGCAATTTCAATCACTCTAAAATTCAAAAAGTCAAGCTGAAAAAGAGTGAAATCAAAAGATTGTTCTTGAAGAAAACGGTCCATTCGAAATTTGCATAACAAAGACACACCTTTAAAATAATTGCTTCAAAATTTGTTTGAGGGAACTGGAAAAACATCAAATAATAAAATGTACAAAAAATGCTGGTAAAATGTACGTAGGAAAAGTGTAAACATAACCAACTAACGTCGGGCGAATTGCTCTAAAACTACCGGCGAGTGGTTGCCTTCGTTAGTAGCTAGGCACAGTTTAGTGAGGCTAGCTTTAGCTTAATTGAAGTGGCGTAGGTGAGCACAGCGGGGGGGGGGGTGCACCGGGGGCTGATGGGGTGGCAACAGTAGGAGAAGGGGGGTCAATCTCTAAGAACCGCCCTTCGCATCATAAGTATGTCCCCAAAACAGATTCTTTGAATCGAATAATTGAATACTAGTGAGCTGAAAGGCTCTAAAAGCACTTAACGCCCGGTGGGCGAAAAATCAAATGCGTCAGACGAAAAATTGGTCAAGCGAAAAATTGCATAAAAAAGACCGACAGCACTAACATAATTGCTACAAACTTCGTTTGAGAGCAATTAAACATTAAAAATAAAAAATTTTGAAAACTTTTCGAGTTTCAATTTTTCTTCAAGAAACGAACAGTTTGAAAAAAATCTCTTCGGCAATCGATTGAGTTTTTCAACAGATTTTTATAGGTACCACTTTTTTATGTCTCCGCAAAAGATATCCATCGCCTAAAATTGACTAAACAAAAAAGAGCCGAGTAGCCTAAAACTCCTGATTCCCTTATAAACATGAGGGTTCAAAGAATTTTTAAGAATTGTTTAGAATGATAATTCATGTTTGATAACATAGTCAGCAGCTTATCGGATAACAGCTGCGAAAAGCACCGTTGAGGCCTGTTATAACAACCAATAAAGCAAAGGAAAACAATTGAGATAAACAATTGAATACAATTGAGAAAACAATTGAATAACATAACAGACTAAGCGTCGGAAGAACTGCTCTCGAACGACTAGTGGGAGCTCTAATCAATTGCAGCCTGCTTCAGTCGGGGGAGGGGGTGAGGGGAAGTTTAAATGGTACTAAGAAGTTCAATAGTGGGCTTCAAATAACCACATTAGAGGTTAACATATACCACTATCAAAATTTAAAGCGAAAAATGGCACCAGTTTTGGCGCACTTTTCATTTGACTTTTAGTATTAAATTGCCAAGTGATTTCAGCTGCCTGAAATTGTGATTGAGAGAGAATTTTAGATCACCCGAAACGCAAAAAGTCAAGGGCGTGAAAGTCACTCGAAAAGTCAAAACTGTCAAGCGAAAATTTTGCATAAAAAAGACACGTTTACAATAATTGCTATGAATTTCGTTCAAGAGCAATTAACAACAGTGTAAAAGTGAGACCATTTTGGTTTTAATCCTTGCCAAATGATTTGATAAACTTTTTTTCTATTTCATCAAACAATATAGAACTCAGCAGTAGGGCTAAAGCAGTAGGGCTAAAGCAGTAGGGCTATGTTATTTGCATTCTATTGACTTTCAATTACATACGTAAACTTAAAATACTTAAGTTCGATAGAAGCCATTTTTAGTTGAAGTTAAACCTCAATTTATCTACCTCTAGGGACTTTGGGAAGAAATGACCCCGGCTGTGCTGTTCGAGCTGGACTCTGTCCTTGAGTGTCTTCTCAGTCTCCACCCAGTACACAGAGTAGGAAAACTGCATACTACTCACTGGAGTGTTCTCGCTCAACTCTACTGGTTTATCGGTCGACACACGCGCCGCTATTACCTGAAAATTGTTTCTCAGGTAATTGTTCAGTTAAGTCTGGGGATGGGGGTATATTCGGAAGTTGTCCAAAAACGGTTTATCTATCCGCAGCACACGCAAACAGGAGCTATTTTAATCCAAGAACTATGCTACATAATCTGCATAAATTTTTATGTGGGCCCTTATAGTAGAGAAGTGGACGTTGATGGCATTGTTGTGAGAGGGGGTGAGGGGGAGCCGGCTTTGATAACAAATAGATTCGGAAATTTATAAATTCTGTGTCAATTAGATAGATATTGGTTTCACGTTTTGATATAACTGTTCAGAAGTTTTCCGAATTGGAATCTTACATTACGGTGAGCTTGTTTTTCACCTCGCTCAATTTCATTGCAAAAATACTTTTGAGAGAATGAATGTACTGGCGACGATTAATGGCTAAAAGACTCCAACTTTTTCGACAAACAATTTTTAAATCAGATGATCGACACAAGCCTGACTAAGAGCAAAAAATCTATTTAGCTTGATTTAAAGCGCGATCTATAAGATCTATTTATTATTGCTGTCTTCAAAATATTACAGATCGCAACAGTGTCCAAAATCAAGTCGTGTCCGTGCACTTTTGGGCCATTCATGACTACCATAATATACTTACGTTAATGGGGTCTATAGGTCCCAGCTCCCTTACACTGGTGGTGGGGTGGGGTTAACGTCAAAGATAACTTTATGTGAAAGATAACCAAATGTACTAACATTGTTGGAATTATAGCTGAGTAGGAATCGAATGTGTGTATTCAGTTTACACGTGTGCTTGTGAGGCCAAATATTCTGCTCAACGTATTCTCCCAAGAATCCACGCAGGGGCAAGTCGTCTGAAAAGGCATTCAATGTATAATTTGATTAGGGGGGGGGGGGATTTCGTAACATTCTCGCATTTACCAAACTATTTATATTTGTGTAAAACTATTTGTATTGTTGACGTTAAAACCTTATTTAAAACTTAACAAATTTGAGAATTTTTCCTTTTCTCTTTATGAGTATATACTATTATTAGTATAATTAAATGATGCTTTAACACCCTTTCGTCATTTATCGATTGCAACGGCCATTACTCTTCAAAAATTCTATAAACACCATTATCATAAGATATGAATTTCCACAGGTTTTCAATAGGAAAGGGGAATAGATCCCTCAGGAATAGAAATTGGATCAAGGCTAACAATATTCAGGCAGTGCAACATTTGCAGAAATTCAGCGAATACATTACAGTCAGCAGTTTTAAATTTGACCTACCCAATGAAAATATTGAGTCAGATATTTAATGTCAGAAATGCCACAGAGAGCTTGACTAAACCTGTTCACGATAGACCTGTTCAAGCTGTTTAACTTGCACATCATTCTGTAAGTTAGAAAAACGCATCATAGGATGGATTGGCCTTTTAAAGAACTCTTTTAAATCATTGATTCATAATAAGACGACAAGATAGTTTTACTCACGTGTATTATATGAGATGAAGAATTTTTGCATGTGCATACTGCCATAGTATGTAGCCAATAAACTCTTACCAAGATAGAATTCGAAGTAATACTCTTCTTCGATAGCCTTGACTAGACTGTTGACTTGGTCGCCAGAAAGAGGTCGCTCGCATAGCACCACATTCTCACTGTTGGCTGAAACAAACACAAGAGGAGCATTAAAATTTCGGAGCGACAAAAACCATATTCTTAATTTTTCAAATTTTTCTCATGATTTTGCACTAATGGGACTGTTTAACGTCATCTGCGTCACTTTTATACGGACTGATTTCCAGGGATTACATATGGTGCATAAGAGTTTGGGTTTGAATCGAAATTTTCTAGTCTACTCACAAAGCAGATTTGTTATTCACATTAAAATTTTAACCTAAAACACCCCACAAGTTTGCAACTGTTAGTCCTTTAGATTAAAGCCAACTGTTGGTTCCTACTAAAAAATATCTGCATTGATGAACTTGTAAAATTTCGATTTGCATGTCCTGTTTGTAGTGCGTCCCAGTTCGCTTATCTCAATGAATTCATTTTAAAAAGAGCGCTCGAGTATTCATTAATATTAACAAAGCAAGAGCTCCAAGACTTTTGATATCTCATTCGATTCGGACACCTGAGAAATTAGCACGCAGCTTGCCGGATAATAGCCGCAAGATAGCATACACAATTTCCTGAAAAAAATCACTTCAAACAAACGACAACAATTAAAGCACGAAAATTAGTAATACCAATTCTACTTAAAACTACTAGTTAAATCTACTACTACTATCTTGCTTAATTCCAATAGGAATGCATACCTCTCAAAAAACTAGCACAGATTAGGTGAACTGAAAACCTACGAGTCTGTGCGTTGTACAGAATGCTCCAGCACACCTCTCAAGGTTGTAAAAACTACCATTCCTGTCAGAGAAACCGTTGGGAGTATCTGAAAGTAACTTATAAACATTGGAGAAAATTACTTGTATTGTTTGAACAAAAAAACACATTCTAGAGAGATAAGTGTGGTGCAATTTGAAAGACACAGACATAGACAGACAAACCTTAAAAAAAACCACAAATACAAACATTAACACAGAAGAAAAAACATCTCTTGTTGGCAATTGAACTTTACTCAAGGTTCGTCACCGTAAAATTAGGTCTTTTATAAATAACTCGGCTTTGAGTTCTTGAGGCAAAATTGTGTCGGTAATTGTAATTTTGGCACAAAAATTTGGATTGAAATTTTTTGATGTTTTTCGAAAATTTTTTGTCATTTTTGACCTTTCATGAGCATAATTATGAGAAACAGTTGTCTTTTTAACATCTCGAAGATGTGCTACTGGGACATAACGCAATAACATAACCTACTACAGGACGGATTGCTCTCAACTAGCTTTAGTAGTACCCAGCTTAATTTCAGAAGCGAAGCTAGCCTTATTGGGTGAGAGCGTGGAGGTGGGTAAAAACTTACAAGTTGCTCTTCAAATGAATTTCAGAGCTATACCTCTAACTAACGAGCTTTACCAACTTTCTCGTTCTTTAGGACAAAAAAGTAGAATCAATCATATCAGACGCAAAATTGATGAAAGAGAAATTGGATCAGAGAGAACGGGACCCAAATAATGTTAATAATCGGCTGATAACCTAAGCAGAATTTCAGAAAGTCGTCCTCGGTCGGACACATGTATAATATAATTAGTATTAATTCTATTAGTAGGTGACTGTGGAGCGGTGACATTTCTGCATCAACACCGTTATGTGAGATATCTGATCACAGGGTTGGGGGGAATCAGGAGCGAGGTGCATCGTCATTTGTGGGGGATAGGGGCAAGGAAGGCAGATTTCTCTGTGCAATGCGACATGACAATGAATAATGAGACAGGACAGTAAAAAAACTACCACAACGGGCATAAAAAAATGTTATTACTATTAGAGAACAGATAGCGTATAAGTCAAATAACCATTAGCTGTTCTCTGATGAATTCAACAACTAAAACTGGAACAATTGAGCATGGGTCACCTAAAAAGGTTCATGAAAGAGATAAGAATCAGCGAAAACAAGTGAAATTGCGGAAAGTGAAAAAAAAACTTACTCCCGCAAAATGAAAATTTGTTCGAACACTGTTCTTGCACTCCGCTTGCAAAGCAGTTTGAAAAAATTGTTTCCTCACACAACTCGCTATCCACTCCTTTTCTCCAGCCTGACAAGAATACTAACTAAACACTACTCTAGGTTGACTTCTCGTTGACCAAAATTTGCGAACGGATCTTTAAAAAGTATATACGTAAGCTGTCCGGAAGCAAAACCGGAAGCATTTGACTGGATCACACCATACGAAATTTTGCATAAAACAAAATAAAAGCATCTTACTTTTTGAATGAGAAAGAGAACATAGCTGTCAGATTACCCGAAAAGAGCTGTAATGGATCGTCTGAAACGATAATAAAAAATACCGACAAAAAATTATTCGATAATAAATGTGGAGATGTAATATTTTGATTAGCAATCTGTATAACTTATTGCTGCTTCTATTAGCTGCTCTTAGAAAACCTTCATTTAGAGTGACACACAAGCTCAGTTGACCTTAGCTCCTTAAATTGAAGAAAAGTCATTTCAGAGTGAGGAAGTCACTTTTAATAGTGAGGTACGTCACGTGTGATCAAAAATTTTAATAGCAAGAATGAATGAAAAAATCGCTCCCCTAAAAGTGAAAAATGACGTCACGCAAGTTAAAATTGCCGAACGAATGAACAAAAAGAAAATTTGAAACGATTATGACGTCATATGGTCCTCACAAAAATCTTGAAGACAAATTAAAAAACCTAACAGGACACGTCCTGACACAATTCAAAGAATTTTTATTGACTAAACAAAAAACAAGAACATTGTTCAAACACCATTTTCTCACTTTACTTTAAAATTTAAGCAAATCTATTGCAGTATGCTTCAGTCGGGACAGGGGTTAACTAAATTTACTAAGGATGGCTTCAGATTTCATTCGAGGTTAGAAGTTATATACCACTATAAACACTTTAAAAAATTAAAGTTAAAATGGTACCAATTTTGGCGCTTTTCATTTGACTTTTAGCAGTGAACTCCCGCCAATTGATTTCAGCTGCTTGAAATGTTCAGTGATAGAGAAATTTAGACCGCTCAAAACGCAATAAGTCAAGGGCGCAAAATTCACTCGAAAAGTCAAAACGGTCACGCAAGAATTTTGCATAAAAAGACCAACACCTTTACAATAATTGCTTCAAACCTCACTCGAGAGCAATTAAACAATCTTATTGAAAGGATTACAGGATTGTCCAATATTTCAAATAAAAAACAAGGCGGCATGACAAAAACAAAAATTAATGTTGGAAGACGTTCTATCTGAAAAGATCCGTACCTTCCGTCAAAATGAAAAAAAGCAAAACAATATTTTCTTATCTTTATTCTTCTCTCAAATTACTGGGCTGTTGTTTTTGCTTAAGTAGTCTCTTGAAACAAAAAATACTAAATTTGACAGTGATAACCGTCACAAAAGAGGCCCAAATCAGAATCAGAAATAGGCACAAAGTTGACTTATTTTTTTCAGAAAACAGTATCGCAGTCAAATCAAATCATCGAAAAAACCGCAATAAAACTAATTGCCGCCAAAAACTTTCCGTAAACTGCAGAGACGCGTCTAATACGTCAAAATGAGATAGAAAATGACCGTAAAATTCATCTTAAAAACATTTTCACGAGCAAAATTGATTTTTATATCGTTTCACTGACATACTATGATTACCCAGAACTAAGATTTCTTTCATGCTTGCAGATTACGCTGTAAATGACCATCAACGTGATAAATGAAAAGGCTAACTTTTAAATTTGATATCAAATTGAGAGTAGGCTAGTCTGTCTCCTTTTAGCACTTCTCCTAGCGACATGCTCCTGTGTTTGACTTTGTCTGGTTGGCACAGAGGAAGTGTGTAGAAATGATACGTCTCATCTGGATTGTTGTATGGTCCCACCTGAAAAAAACTCATAAAAACAGCCCGCCCAAACACTGAACCCAAATACGGTGAAAATTGGAGTCCGCAGTACTACCAGTTCTGCGTCTTCAAAAAGCATTTGGTACTTTTTCAAATCTGCACTTTTTGTATTTTGTAAAGTTGCATTAGATTTACAGCAATTATGATGAGGGGTCATGAGGGGTATCCGATCACCACATTTGTCTAAATGTAGTCAATCCAATTTTCTCACACGCGTGACACTGACAACAGCATCGTATAACCCGTAAGCAGAAATCTGACTCAGAAAAGTGCTTGCGATGTTTTAATCTCATTGGTTTCTTTAAATCAATACGCGCGATTTACTGTTCTGCATGCACAGAATATAATTTCTCTCTAAAATAGTTGGAAATAGACGGCAATGTGAGGAGATTACGTTATAACCATTAAGCTGGGGAGGGGGTTTATTATGGAAAAAAACCCAAAGGTTCTCACTCATACGACCCAGCGAAATCTATTCGATACAAACCTTGTTAACAAACAGTTCAACTTTATCGCCTTCTTTATACTGTAACACAGGATCACATATCACACTCAAACTCCATACTAGCAGAGAAATCACTCCACGAAAAACAGCTCTGCGTTCGGTCATTATATAAAACCTGAAAGATAGAATAGTAACAATTAGCCTAATTGTTGTAACAAACTTATTAAAAAGATTAGATATGTTTAAATCCTTGCAACCCCACTCTCAAGGGAGAGGTTTTAGAGGCAAGCTACGAATGGTTTGCTTTATCGGAGCTAGCTGTCTGGATAACACAAAGAATTCCCTATCCTATCGCGAACGACAAAATCTATCTCAACGACTTTATTGCATTAGAGGGCTCAGTTTCAAGTCCGCAAATTTGGAGCTGAGGAAAGAAGAATTCAAAGATCTCAATTACTTGCTGACAAGAGGAAAATTGAAGACAGCGAACGACATTGTTTTGTGGCACGATATTGTAAGCAACTCTATCAACAGTCACAAGTGTAACAGAAATACTCATTGTCACATCGATGAATTTCAAGTAATCTTGAACGGATTCGGTTCCCGAATATCTGATGTGGCTTACGCTAGAAGATGCGGTGCCCTGAATTACTTCAAGCAGCTGAAGAACAAGAAGTATTGGGTTAATAACGAGAAAATTTTTCTCTCAGATCGTAAGCAAAAGTGTGCCGACACTGTAAGTGAGTTGCGAAAGGTTCACCCCTGCGTGAAATTAGAGTTTCACCTTTTCGACATTCTCAACCGTCATCAAAAAATCTCGAACAACTCATATTCCAAAAGAAGAAACAAAACAAACAACACCGGCAGTCGTCAAAGGAAGGCAAAGAAAAGTTTTATGCTGTTACAAAAGATGTCCTGTCTAAAGATCAGCACGGATTCTGTCAAAAAGAGGTCTACAACAACCCAGCTGATAATGAAATTCAGGGCTGAATGAAATCTATTCCGGGTTGTACCAAAAAACTATTGCCTCCACAAAAAATAGTTTATAAACAATCAAATTAATAATCTAAATTATGTGAAAGAAACCGATTTGTCAAATTAAAATTACTTCCGATATTTAAAACAAACGTTTTCGGACTTTACGTTCATCGTCAGGTTAAAACTTTTACAAATTGTTAAAAGATAAAATGAATATGTATTTACATTTGTCTGAGACCACACTAGTAGTAATAGAGTGAGTGATAGTCCCCGGGGGGGGGGGGGGGGGGGTGAGGACCCCCATGTATTAAGATAGGGTATAGCGTATTTTTCGGGATTTGGGTCCTCCCTAATGTATTAAGATAGGGAATGAATTAGCATGTATTAAGATTAGGTATAGCGGTCTTAATGTATTAAGATAGGTTGCATGTATTAAGATTAGGAATAGAATCTCCATGTATTAAGATTAGGAATAGAATCTCCATGTATTAAGATTGGGTATAGCCGCCATGTATTAAGATTAGTTATAGCCGCCGACATGTATTAAGATTAGTAATAGCCGCCGACATGTATTAAGATTAGTTATAGCCGCCGACATGTATTAAGATTAGTTACAGCCGCCGCAATGTATTAAGATTAGTTATAGCGGTCGACATGTATTAAGATTAGTTATAGCGGTTGAAATGTATTAAGATTAGTTAAAGCGGTTGACATGTATTAAGATTAGCTATAGCGGTCGACATGTTTTAAAATTATTTATATCCGTTGACATATATTAAGATTAGGGGTATTTTTTGAAAAATTGTTGAGATTTTTGTACATTTTTACGTTGTTTTTTCAATAATTTCTAATTACTCTCCTCTGATTGGTTAAAAATGACAGCTTTTTTGAAAAAATTGAATTGAAAAAGTTATAGATAACAGACACAGTACAAATTATGAGCACCAAAATACAAAATTACTCAATCATTTACAATAAATTGTATAAATTTCAATGAACATCAAGGTACACTTAGCCGAGTGGGTTAATAAAGTCGACAAAAAGGAAAAACTTGCGTAGCTAACTGAGTAAAAGGTACAAATGTTAAAAACTAATGTCGACTTTATTGGGCACCAGCTTTGTGTATACCCCAGTAATCAAATTTACATATAATTACTAATAAAATTTAGTACATGCACATCATGAACATTGTTCAAGTTTGTTTGTAAAAATTTAAACAGATGAAAAGCAGCATAAATAGTGTAGAACCCACACAAGTTTTCCATTTTCTGAAGTGGACTCTGTATCATTTTCTGATACTTTTTATTCAAAAATTTGTAATGTGTGATTGATCGTGCTAGAGAATTCACATAGTAATAGTTTCTATTGAGGCGACCAATCATTATCCAATGTTCACCAGCTTCACTGCTTGGAGAAGTGTTGATGATTGCAAAAGTAAATTTGGGCAAATTTGGGACAAAATCTGCTGGAAAGGATCCAATATACCGGAATTTAAGCTCTGGAATACGTCCAATAATGTCACGAAGTGAGGTGTTATCCATGACAAATAAGTTTTCTTTTCTTTATCTCACAAGCTCCGTTTGTACAAGGATTCCTGACAGAGCAATCAAGTTGAAAACTTTCGTTCTGTTGAGAGAAGCAACAATCTTTGGATTTTGTGATTTTGTCAACCGTTTCGTTCTGGGTGCTGGGATGAAACAAAACAATAATTATAAAAAGTCCAAGGAAAATTAGCAAAGGAATATAAATATATATATTTGAAGTTAGTCTACCCCAGTTCACATCCACATCCATTAGTTAATTAACAATTGATGTAGAGAACAACAACTAGATAGAGAGGTTAAGCCCACAAATGTTCCAACAAAGTACATAAAAATGAAAAAATGATGAAAAATTATTAGACATTTTTAGCAACAGTCCCAAACTGATCAATTTTGACAGTGGACATCCTTTCTCCCAGAACAATGATTTCTGTTACGTTTCTTAGTGAACGATCAAAAAACATTTCCAATCGAATACTTTCACCACTGAGTTCAGGATAATGAACATTTTCGCCAGCATCTTGAAGTGAAGTGAGATCGAATACAAGTATGTAGTGGTTCTGAAACTGATGATTCGGTAACGCAGGAATTTCCTCGTTAAAATTCATTGCTTTCATTGTTGTTACGTATGCTCTACAGTCATTAATTGTATCAAGCGATACAATAGCTCTACCTCCGCGAACAATTCTAAGTTCTCGCAAACCAAATTTCTGATAATGGAAAGGATTTTCTTGAAAATGTCCTGTGAATGCCGAATTGGTGTTCATCGCAATAGCTACTCTTCTGATTGGAGCATTGTTAAAAACATTTTCCTGAATAAACTGGTTCTGTCCTGAGGGAATAATAAATGTACGTGCAATGGTTTCCATAAAGTTGTAACAAGCAGGTTGATGAGTTAATTGGTATTTGATAGTCTGGTGATACACTTCGTTAACAACCACGCGTCGTGTAAATAAGGAACAGTCAAGAACCTTAAGGGAAACGTGAGGATTGTAGGAAATCATGTAAAAATTAGGTCTTGCACGAATCAATTTCAATCTTACTTTTGTATTTGGAAGCAGTAACTTTTCACATTGAAACAGGTCAATAGCTAATTTACCGTAGTAAGTGCTTCCATTTTTCAGCAGAAGTTCTTCCTCTCGGTCTATAAACGGGCTCTTCTCATAATCACTAGGTTCTTTTTCAAATTCGTATCCATGACAAGCCAAAATGCCTTCATTATTTCTCGTTGAAGCGTTAAATTCATTGGAAATTAAAGCTTTGTGTCCATAGAGACCATTTGAGTTGTACACTTGTTGATTGTTCAGATACACTTCACAGTTGGAGAAGAGTGAGTGTAAAATATTGTTGACATGAGTTAGATAATGTAAATCGTCATCTGTGAAAGACATACCCATATCTGGTTTTCCATGCTCATCTTTTTTCATAAAGTCATCAAACAATCTTCCCTTTTGTAGTCCAACTTTGATTTGAAGGTGGATATCTCTCATATCAAGATAGATGTTTCTATCTGTTTCAAATTCAAATTCAATGCTGCTTTCATCCAGTGAAGTACTAGGATAAACTTCTTGAACATGAGAAGACTCAATTGGTTCCAAAACAGGAATTTTGTCAAAAATCTCCAAGCAAGAGTTTGTAAAGTGTCCATATCGAAAATTGGAATCGTTTGTTGATCTAGAATTCATTTTAGATTAGCAAATATATCTTTTCTCGTTCGACGACGTCGACTGATTTTTGGAGGTGATCTACGAATAATGCGACGTTTTCTTGTTTTTCCTGCACCTAGCTGTTTACGTAAAGTTTTCTTTCCAACATCAGCAGCGACAGATTTGAGTTTTTTCTTCCCAGTCAAAACATTTCCAATTTCAGGAGCAGCCATTTCAATTAAATCAGCTCCCACTCTTTTTGCTGCTGGGACAACATATCGTCTCAAAAACGGAATTGCTGTCCTCCCAATTGTTTGCGCTAAAGCTCCAAATCCCCTACCCCTTTGTCTGGCATATCCGCGAAAATACGGTAAATCACTATCAGCAACCATTTTTTACAGTCTTAATTCTAAAAATGATTTTCAGAAGTTTTTCTAAACATTAGTACTGCTCTAGTTACTCCAACAGAGTTGAAAGGTACTTTTTCACCATAAGAGTCTCGGAGCTCTAATTTTATGCTGTGGAATGAATTTTTCAGAATTTTTTTAAACTGTAGGTTTGGAAAATTTTGATAATTCATGTATTGGCCAGTTGAGATGATGTCTCCATTCTTAACCTTTGATATAAAAGGAATGCATCGTAAAAGAGCAGCTTCTGTATCACCCACAATGTTGTATTCAACAATATCACTATATATCATCAATGTATGTATTCGTACAATGTCATAAGGAAACTTGGGAAAATGTGGACCAGCACCACTCATGAAAACACCCATCCCATAAACAGCTTCTTCACATCCAAAGACATGACAAAGATCAGCACTAAATATAACAAGTAAAGAATTCTCATTGGGAAGACTCAAAGAAATTCGCTGTGTAATTTTGTTAACGTGTAATCTGATTCGTGTTTTTTCATACTTTTCTCGTTCTTGAACTTTTTTGTTCATTTCGTTTACAATATCAGAGATCGAAGGATATAGACCTGGATCAAGTGTGTAATAGTCTGATGGTTTTGTATTCGGTGTTGCTTCATCTAGATAGAAAAATTTCCCTTCCGTGATGTTTTGGTACAAGGAAGGATAAGATAGTTCTGTAATTGCAACCTCCCATTCTCCTTCGAGAATAATTTGTTCCGGAAGAAAGTTTGTAAAAGAACTATTTATATCCGTTGACATATATTAAGATTAGGGGTATTTTTTGAAAAATTGTTGAGATTTTTGTACATTTTTACGTTGTTTTTTCAATAATTTCTAATTACTCTCCTCTGATTGGTTAAAAATGACAGCTTTTTTGAAAAAATTGAATTGAAAAAGTTATAGATAACAGACACAGTACAAATTATGAGCACCAAAATACAAAATTACTCAATCATTTACAATAAATTGTATAAATTTCAATGAACATCAAGGTACACTTAGCCGAGTGGGTTAATAAAGTCGACAAAAAGGAAAAACTTGCGTAGCTAACTGAGTAAAAGGTACAAATGTTAAAAACTAATGTCGACTTTATTGGGCACCAGCTTTGTGTATACCCCAGTAATCAAATTTACATATAATTACTAATAAAATTTAGTACATGCACATCATGAACATTGTTCAAGTTTGTTTGTAAAAATTTAAACAGATGAAAAGCAGCATAAATAGTGTAGAACCCACACAAGTTTTCCATTTTCTGAAGTGGACTCTGTATCATTTTCTGATACTTTTTATTCAAAAATTTGTAATGTGTGATTGATCGTGCTAGAGAATCCACATAGTAATAGTTTCTATTGAGGCGACCAATCATTATCCAATGTTCACCAGCTTCACTGCTTGGAGAAGTGTTGATGATTGCAAAAGTAAATTTGGGCAAATTTGGGACAAAATCTGCTGGAAAGGATCCAATATACCGGAATTTAAGCTCTGGAATACGTCCAATAATGTCACGAAGTGAGGTGTTATCCATGACAAATAAGTTTTCTTTTCTTTATCTCACAAGCTCCGTTTGTACAAGGATTCCTGACAGAGCAATCAAGTTGAAAACTTTCGTTCTGTTGAGAGAAGCAACAATCTTTGGATTTTGTGATTTTGTCAACCGTTTCGTTCTGGGTGCTGGGATGAAACAAAACAATAATTATAAAAAGTCCAAGGAAAATTAGCAAAGGAATATAAATATATATATTTGAAGTTAGTCTACCCCAGTTCACATCCACATCCATTAGTTAATTAACAATTGATGTAGAGAACAACAACTAGATAGAGAGGTTAAGCCCACAAATGTTCCAACAAAGTACATAAAAATGAAAAAATGATGAAAAATTATTAGACATTTTTAGCAACAGTCCCAAACTGATCAATTTTGACAGTGGACATCCTTTCTCCCAGAACAATGATTTCTGTTACGTTTCTTAGTGAACGATCAAAAAACATTTCCAATCGAATACTTTCACCACTGAGTTCAGGATAATGAACATTTTCGCCAGCATCTTGAAGTGAAGTGAGATCGAATACAAGTATGTAGTGGTTCTGAAACTGATGATTCGGTAACGCAGGAATTTCCTCGTTAAAATTCATTGCTTTCATTGTTGTTACGTATGCTCTACAGTCATTAATTGTATCAAGCGATACAATAGCTCTACCTCCGCGAACAATTCTAAGTTCTCGCAAACCAAATTTCTGATAATGGAAAGGATTTTCTTGAAAATGTCCTGTGAATGCTGAATTGGTGTTCATCGCAATAGCTACTCTTCTGATTGGAGCATTGTTAAAAACATTTTCCTGAATAAACTGGTTCTGTCCTGAGGGAATAATAAATGTACGTGCAATGGTTTCCATAAAGTTGTAACAAGCAGGTTGATGAGTTAATTGGTATTTGATAGTCTGGTGATACACTTCGTTAACAACCACGCGTCGTGTAAATAAGGAACAGTCAAGAACCTTAAGAGAAACGTGAGGATTGTAGGAAATCATGTAAAAATTAGGTCTTGCACGAATCAATTTCAATCTTACTTTTGTATTTGGAAGCAGTAACTTTTCACATTGAAACAGGTCAATAGCTAATTTACCGTAGTAAGTGCTTCCATTTTTCAGCAGAAGTTCTTCCTCTCGGTCTATAAACGGGCTCTTCTCATAATCACTAGGTTCTTTTTCAAATTCGTATCCATGACAAGCCAAAATGCCTTCATTATTTCTCGTTGAAGCGTTAAATTCATTAGAAATTAAAGCTTTGTGTCCATAGAGACCATTTGAGTTGTACACTTGTTGATTGTTCAGATACACTTCACAGTTGGAGAAGAGTGAGTGTAAAATATTGTTGACATGAGTTAGATAATGTAAATCGTCATCTGTGAAAGACATACCCATATCTGGTTTTCCATGCTCATCTTTTTTCATAAAGTCATCAAACAATCTTCCCTTTTGTAGTCCAACTTTGATTTGAAGGTGGATATCTCTCATATCAAGATAGATGCTTCTATCTGTTTCAAATTCAAATTCAATGCTGCTTTCATCCAGTGAAGTACTAGGATAAACTTCTTGAACATGAGAAGACTCAATTGGTTCCAAAACAGGAATTTTGTCAAAAATCTCCAAGCAAGAGTTTGTAAAGTGTCCATATCGAAAATTGGAATCGTTTGTTGATCTAGAATTCATTTTAGATTAGCAAATATATCTTTTCTCGTTCGACGACGTCGACTGATTTTTGGAGGTGATCTACGAATAATGCGACGTTTTCTTGTTTTTCCTGCACCTAGCTGTTTACGTAAAGTTTTCTTTCCAACATCAGCAGCGACAGATTTGAGTTTTTTCTTCCCAGTCAAAACATTTCCAATTTCAGGAGCAGCCATTTCAATTAAATCAGCTCCCACTCTTTTTGCTGCTGGGACAACATATCGTCTCAAAAACGGAATTGCTGTCCTCCCAATTGTTTGCGCTAAAGCTCCAAATCCCCTACCCCTTTGTCTGGCATATCCGCGAAAATACGGTAAATCACTATCAGCAACCATTTTTTACAGTCTTAATTCTAAAAATGATTTTCAGAAGTTTTTCTAAACATTAGTACTGCTCTAGTTACTCCAACAGAGTTGAAAGGTACTTTTTCACCATAAGAGTCTCGGAGCTCTAATTTTATGCTGTGGAATGAATTTTTCAGAATTTTTTTAAACTGTAGGTTTGGAAAATTTTGATAATTCATGTATTGGCCAGTTGAGATGATGTCTCCATTCTTAACCTTTGATATAAAAGGAATGCATCGTAAAAGAGCAGCTTTTGTATCACCCACAATGTTGTATTCAACAATATCACTATATATCATCAATGTATGTATTCGTACAATGTCATAAGGAAACTTGGGAAAATGTGGACCAGCACCACTCATGAAAACACCCATCCCATAAACAGCTTCTTCACATCCAAAGACATGACAAAGATCAGCACTAAATATAACAAGTAAAGAATTCTCATTGGGAAGACTCAAAGAAATTCGCTGTGTAATTTTGTTAACGTGTAATCTGATTCGTGTTTTTTCATACTTTTCTCGTTCTTGAACTTTTTTGTTCATTTCGTTTACAATATCAGAGATCGAAGGATATAGACCTGGATCAAGTGTGTAATAGTCTGATGGTTTTGTATTCGGTGTTGCTTCATCTAGATAGAAAAATTTCCCTTCCGTGATGTTTTGGTACAAGGAAGGATAAGATAG
Source organism: Convolutriloba macropyga (assembly GCF_964194025.1). Lineage (NCBI taxonomy): Eukaryota > Metazoa > Xenacoelomorpha > Acoela > Convolutidae > Convolutriloba > Convolutriloba macropyga. The sequence goes on from NC_134479.1 coordinate 31,956,295, forward strand.
TTCTGTAATTGCAACCTCCCATTCTCCTTCGAGATTAATTTGTTCCGGAAGAAAGTTTGTAAAAGAACTTAATGTATTATTTGGATAACAATCAAAGAAAGCATTCGAAACCAACTCTACAGTAAAAGAATTCATATCTAAATGATACACTTTGCAAGCTCTTGTTCATAAAATTTGCCTAGAATTTCATCACCTTGTTCTCCATGAAGGTTATAGGTTGGTGGTTTTAAAGTCGCAATTTTAACAATTTCAAAAATTTCACTTGTGAATTGAGACTTGTAACTTTTTCTAAATGGGATATCGTACTTGGATATTCGAACTTTGTCTCCAATTCTAAAGCGTGGTTTTTTGTACTCAATAATAGGGTTTTTGTAAAAAATTGACAAAAAATCTGAATTTTTAACGTTTTTGGGTGATTTACCTATAGATCTGTTAACTCTTGTATTCATAGTGTTAACAAAACTATCCATTTTGTGAACGTATTTATCGCCGTTTTCCTCCATGTAGCGATAAATAATGTTTTTTAAAGATCTAATTGCTCTTTCTGCTACAGCAGCTTTTGTTTCACTTCTTGTAGAGTAGATTTTGATGTTTCTACTCTTGCAAAAATTTTTGAATTCTCCCCCGAACTCAGTACCTTGATCAACCCAAACTCTATCAGGTTTAGTGTTCTTCCTTAACATTTTTTTAAAGGCAGCTACAGCATCAGAGGCATATTTTGACTTCATTGATTGAACACGGACCAGGCGAGAAAAGACGTCAACACATATCAATAAGTATTTCACACCGTTATTAAATTCAGACAGTTTATCCATAAAAGCCAAATCAAGGCACCAAATCTCATTGATACGTTTTGCAAAAGCAGGTAATCTTTTGAAATGTCGAATTGCTCGTCTAAACTTAGTGTAAGAATTCTTTCTGTATAAAAAATCAGTAACCTTCTTCTTTGACAACCCACTAGCTTTCTGAAGGTTTTGAATTGAACCATATGCGGCTTTTCCTTCCCTGTACAACCTCTGTAGCTTGGCTTTTTCAGATTTGGAAAGGGATCCAGCTTCCTTGTTCTTTGCTTTTGGCATCTTTGTTTAAAATTTTATGTGGATTTATGCCGATTGCGTCAAGAATTGTGTAATAAATATCGGGACATTCAACGTTTTTCTTCTTCAGAGCGTATACAAAATCGACAAATGCAACGTTTGTATCTCTTCCGTCTAACAAAATGGAGTCAGATAGGGATAGTTTAATGCGAGGTGAATTTAAAATTTCATTGATAAGTGATTCGTTGCTAGAAGACTTTGTTTTAGCGTTAACTTTTCTATAAACAGTTTCCAAATTTTTTGGAACCGAATCCTGTTTTTCGTTATATTTGTCCAATTTTTGAGGTGATAACCTGATTTTTTGATCATAAAGTTTTTGAGGAATCAAAACAAACTGATCCATTTCAAGAGAGACGATTAATGATTGACGGAGTTAAAATTGATATAAGACTGATACCTTTTTTGGAACTCAGAATCTGTCTTCTTTTACTGAGGCTTGTTCTTTTTAAAATAAGAAGATGAATTTCTTCTCTGAACTTTAAAACTTCTTGTTTTTGAATTTCTTTTAGCTCTCCTCTTAGAAGGTTTACTATGCACTCGTTTAGAAACTGGATAAAGTCTTTGGGACAATTTTTGAGAAAAGTTATTTTGAAGCTCTGGGAATATTTCTGGAACGCGATCAGAGTAGAGAGATGTTGTGTGCTCATCGTTCAAAAATGTAATCTGTTGCTTGCTTTGAGGTAGGAAAAATAAAGATGGTGTTGAACCACTGTTAGTACAGTATCTCAGAGAGTCGACTGTTTTTGGAGTCAAGTCAATAAGTAAATGACCATAGGGAACTGAAGTTGCTGTGGTATACCAGTCTTTTAGTTGAGATCCCAATCCCAACTGTTGACTGAGCGTGTTTATTTGTAAGACGTCTCTGGGTGATTTGAATAAAACAATATGGGTGTTCTGTAGTTCAATATCCCTTCCTAGTCGACTTTGATGAAAGAGATTGTGCTTTATGTACACTGTACTTAAACCTTTATGTCTACCAGCAGTTGCTATTTTTACAAATTCTTTAGAACTAGAAATTTCTTCACAAGAGTCATCAAAAATAAGTAAATACTTTGTTCCATTATTAGGTAAATTTTGTATCAACTCAAAATCAACACCTTGAACGAACTCAATGTGTTTTATATTTTTTGACATTAGTCCGTAAAGAGATTGATAGTGTTGATAAAAATAGTAAATTTTGTCAAATTCTGGTTGAAAAGTTCCAAAAACTAACCAATCACGGATGAGTTGGGATTTCCCAGATCCACTTGGTCCAACCAATGAAATAAAAACTCGTTCCTTCGTGGAAATTATTTTGTTCATAATTTTGGAGAAGGTAAAATATATCCAACTGTACTCGACAAAATGGCGATCCAAACTGTTGTCTCCTCACAAGTCTCAGCTAATGTAATTCTTACGATACAACAAGCTAAAATCAATAGTATGACAAAGAACTGGGACAAAAAACTACTAAAGACCGGTTACACGTCTGTCCAAAACATTTCCAAGATTGACGTTCTTGACTATTGTCATCAAAGACAAAATTACCTAATTGAAGCCCCTTATCAGTGTGATCAGTCATTTATACGCTATCTTCTTCCCTAGGGATAAAGGAACTGTGCAACTGAATTGAAACGTAAACAAAGAAAAAAATGCCAAAAATTAATAAAAAGATAAGTGAACTAAACATAACACACAACCAAATTATTGTTCCCTCAGATGAATCAGTGAGAAAAAGCATCAAAATTGAAAAAAGTACCAAAGTTAGGAGCAAGACTATGAAAGAATAATAAAGTATGGGAACACAGTATTTGTAGATATTTTTTGACCAACTCATTCTCTTATACTAATTTCAGAGGAAAAAAAAATTACAAATAAAAATGATAAATTACAATCACAAATACAAACATTAAATATTATCAAAAAAATTTAAAGTCCATATCCCATAAACGTAAGCCTTCTTTTCTGCACAATGAAGAGTCTTCTTGTGTCGATAGGGTAGTTGCTGCAATTCCATTCAACATCCTTGTTTTCTAATAGTTTGGAAGCCTTCGGACAACCAAGATCATCAAGATTTTCCACATCCTTACACAAGTAGGGTGATAAAATTTTGCATTTTTCAAGTCCTTTAGCAAAGTACTCTGTTGTTGGTGAGCAATGTTGATGTATAATAAAAGCCAACTCAGAATAATCAAGCTTTCCATGGTTCCAATTTATACCGTGCATATTTTTTGTATTCCATTTTGCTTGAAAAGTCGGCTTGTAGTCTTTAGGTGGGAGAAAACTGTATCCAAGTACAATTCCGTCCTTAAAGACTCCCAACTCTTTGATAATTTTTCCTTCTAAGCATTCAATATCTAGTACAACGAGAGGCATTCTTTCTTCTGGGATGATTTTTCAAAAAATGATCAACAGTCTAGCATTTTGAAAATACGTGGATGACAAATTTTTATAAAGATACAAAAGAACAGACCAGTAATGTGACCCAAGAGACATGAGCTCGGAAATTGAGGTAACATGTAACAATAACCCGGTCCTTGGTTTGTAGTTGCTTTAACCGCTCCAGCAGAATCGTGTAAAATTGCATGTAAACGAAACACTTTCGATCTTGCTAGGAAAAAGTCCAGAATTGAATTACCGTATCCAATAAGTCCTCCGTGGGGGAAGTTTTGGTCAATTTCCTCCAAATTAATGTTTTGATCCCAAATTTTACATGCAGCCAGGAAACAGTTTTTTCGTTTTTCGTTGTTGGGAAACATTGGAAAAATACTACTGTAACAATTAAAAATGTTTAGAAGTGTGACAATATCCATCAATTGTTTTCTTTATTTATCTAAAGTGATACTGGTCTTTTTGAAAGTCTCTACATAAGAAAGAAGGTCAGGAAGATGTTCCAATAATTTTTTGTATTCCTCCTTTTTTAGTTCAATTTTTGTCAAAAAACTCCATTGAACTCCGTTCCAACGATGTTGTGAAATGGAAATTTCGTGTTTATCAGATTGATATATTAAAGTAGTGCGTCGTAATCCGTTATGAATAACCCACTTTAGTTCTGAAAAATTGGACTCACTGTCAAGTTTATCAATTTTGGGAAAATTTAGAGCTTCAAGAACTGTATAAGAAGACTTTTTTAGTTCGTAGTGAAGTCTAACGTGGAATACTTTAGATTTATTTCTTAGACTCAGAAAAATATTTCTGGAGGAACCAATATTCCAACTCATTTTCAGTTTGAAAAAAAGAAAAATGATTCAAATAGTATGAATTAAAAAGACAAATACATTATAAAATTACACATTTATTGAAATGTACATTGTTGAATATTAGAAAAGTCCTTCAGATTTTGTATCAACTCCTTGAATTCATCCAGAGAGTAGCTGACATAAGTCACTTGTTTGAACTCGTTGTTCTCCTTTCGACTAAAAAGTCGAATTTGTACATAAGTTGAAGCTGGGTTGTCCTTGATGTATTGGAGGAAAGTAACATAGAGTCTGCGATTTCGTCCAATGCTAATCTCTCTCACTTTGTGACACTGTTCCAGCACGTGTTCCATTCCTATGTTTTTGTCGAATTGGGTTTGGTTTTCTCTCATCTCCAGTTCTCCATTGAGAAGATCCTCCTTGAGGAAGCAGAATTTCTTAAACTCATAGTCTCCAATTCGCAGTTGCTGGTACTTTTCAAAAGTTCCAGAATTGTCTTTTCTAAAGACTTGGAAGGTTGGTTCAGTATAAAGTTGTCCGTTTCTTGAAATCTGGGACATAGTAAATCTCCCAAATCTTTTTGAATTGGAACCAAAGTCCATATAAAAAGGAACCGAATCAGTCCCTGGTTTTGGTGAGGATTGAGTGTACATTGAAGGAGCACTCGAAAGAAAAGGTGATACTTTAGAGAGAGACATTTCAACAACTTGAGCTTAGAGTGAAAGAGAAAATAAATGATGTATTTGTACGCAATTCCTCTCAATAACTTAAAATTTCCTTTTATGGTAATGACGTCATGTATACCCATAAAAGGTATGCTAAATGACGTTATTTCCTTATAGGGTAATCTATTCGGAAATCTTGAGGTTCGCAAATTTTTTAACCAGAATTTCAAACGGATCCTGGTGTTTAGCTCGTCTGTGTTGCATTAAAGAAAAATAGTGCTTGAAATATTTTGAACAAGTATAACAACGAATTTTTTTAGCCTTCTGTTTCTTGAACTGTATCATTTCGAAAATGAGTTTTTATGGAAACAGAACTTGTTATCTCTAAAAATAGAAATTACGTTACCGTAATTCTTGTTTCCATATATAGGTTCTATAGTGTTATCCCGATATAGAAATGGCAGCAATAATGTGTCAGGTTTTACCTCAATTTTACAGAGATTATAATGACAAGACATTATTCATTTCTGTATCAGTTAAGGAGTATAAACCTTATCTACTCACTAAAAAATACTCCGTTGCTACTCATAATGACAACTTTTGTCCATTAAAGACCTGTCACTACCACATTATTCTCATTTCATCCTCAGTGAAAGAGATACTAGAGAAAATGGAAAATTTGTCTTATGTTTATCAAACAGTTGATTGCTTGTACACACTCTATAAACATCAGTTCTTTGGTTCCATTATAGAAGAGTCAGGAGTGGTCTTTACTCAGTTAACCAGAGCGGTAGAGCACAACTTGGAGAATAAGTACGTGGAAAAAGTGCCCAGTATCTCCAAAAAACGATTGAGTAGAAAGAAGTTCAAGCGTCACCTTCTACGCGCTGAGCAAAGAAATGCGAGTACTCAAACCCTTGGATCATCTTTTCTAGATAGGGTGCATTCCCTTAGAAATTCAAAGTATGAGAGTGAACTTATAAAGATTGTTGATTGTTTGTTAGATGGACATGGCATAATTGATAATCCTCTTTTGTATCTTGAAATTAGAAAATAAAGTATATAATTTCTTGCTTGTGATTTGTATTTACCTTTATAATTTAAATTAACTTATGTTAAAAATCAATTTTTCAAAAACTTTTCTTAAAAATCGAAAATTCAAACAAATTTTATTAAATATCGAAAAAATTTTCAAACTTTTCTCCTAAAAATCGAAAACTTTTTCAAGAATTTCTGTTTAATATCGAGTTTTGAATTGAAAAAGTTTTCTTAAATGTCGAAAAAATTTTCAAAAACTGTCATTTAAAAACGCAAAAAAATTTCATTTTTCTTCCTTTTACGGTATGATTTTGCGCAAATAAAAGAAATTTTCTTTACATTTTAAAATGACAACTTTCGAACTTGTTTTGTTTCAATAAATATCAATTTTTAAAACAAAGATTTTTATTAAAAATCGAAAAAGTAATTTAGTTTTTTTCTTAAAAATCAATTTTTAAACGATCGCTTTTGTTAAGAAACTGAATTTTTATCAAAGTGTTCCTAAAATTTGGACAGAAAAAAATTGCTGTGTTTTTTTTTCAACATAGCTTGCATAGTGTTTGTAGTAAAGAAAAAGTTCAACTTAAAAAGAAATGAATTAAAACAAAAGTATAAATACATCACAAAGAATTCAAGTATAAAATATACAATATCAAACTTATTCAAAAAGAGTTCTCACAACGTGATCTGGCAAGTTTTGAATTTCATTGCCAAATGGACGGACTCTTTCAACAATTGCTGGCGGTTCGGTAGGTCGAACACTGATGGGAGCTATCGGAGCCTCATCAGTCAGCACAATGGGGTTGTGAGCTGTTCCGTCCTCTATGGAGGGGGTTGTCATTGACGGTGTAGTTGACATATCAGTCGAACCATAATATTGAGCTGGATCGAAGTTTTCCAGATCATTAAATGACCACGTGGTGCTAGTATCAACACTCAATTCGCTTTGTTCACTGCTGCCAGCATTGCTCACTATCTGGAGAAGGCTGTTTTGCGGTTCTGGACTGGATACTTGACTTGTCTCGGGTGTATTGAACCAGTTGTTGGGAATCTGTCCTTCCTCCCATGGAAATGTGTACTGAATGCTTCCAGCAACGTAGTTGTCGGGAAAATCTGTTCCGTTAACGTGAGGGTAGTGATGCCCACTGATCACAGCAACTTCGTGACCCATTGCGTGAGTTCCAAGCTGATTCTCCGTGATTGGAACCTGTCCCTGATGATATGTGTCAAACTGTTGTCGCTGGTGCTCAATAATGTGCCACACTGTGATAGGCAGGTTTAGAATTGACTCGTAGAGACCATTCGACAGGTCTCTGATGCTGATCCGAGCAGTCTCCTCTGTGAAAGAAACTGAGTAGAGAAGGCTGTTGTTCTGCACTGTAAATTCCATTTCTCAATGAGGTGAGATTAGATGAGAGTTTATAGTAGTTGAGACAGAGGTGATGTTGATTTTAGAGAATAGAAAGCAAGTGATGCCGGGAGAATTTTTGAGCTCTATTTATACTAAACTCCAACCAATGAGAACAAAGTTTCCAAAAAGGGTAAAGTTTAGCAGAAAAAGTGACGTTATTTTCCAGAAAAGGAAATGTCTCAGTTGTAAAGTTACCAAAGAAGGAATCAACTCATAGAAAATCTAACATTACTATCCGAAACCCGTAAGCTCAAAACTGAATAGTGGCCAAAAAGGTACTTTTTACACGTGTTATCCTAGTTAACAGCCAAAGATGGATAAGTTAGAGGAAATGAGTTGACGTAATTGATCAAAAAAGTCAAGCTTTGATAAATTCTCTCCATCTCGTTAAATCTCAAATCGATCTCGGAAAATGTTCCAAATTTGGAACTAAATTTTTGTATATAAATGTTGGGGAGTCGTATTCCAAATCGTAGTCTTACCCCCTCTGCATTGTAGTCCTTGTAATAATGAAAGAACAGCGCACTCTGCAGAGATGAAGTAATTGTTACTGGTTCAGGAATTGGGATATAATTAGATTGAGACAAATTTCTGTACTGTTCCATTATCTCTGGGACATAATTCAAAATGAAGAGCATTTCATACTTGTTGATGTGTAGTTCTGACGATAAATCGAAAGATTGTTTTGTTATGTAGTCATCATACTCGAATTTTTTTATAGAAAAGGTTGCATATTCAAATCCTTTACTAAATCGGATAATTCTGTTGTTTTGAGTAAAAACGTCCAAAAAATTGTAAAAGAAATAAGAGTCAACATCAATTTCGTCTACTCTGTAAGCATCAGCGATTCCTTCCTTTCTTTTGTAAATTTTTTCCAAAAGTTGTAAGTGATTTTTGATCAACATTTTTCACAAATGAATACGGTATCAAGTAAAACTCTGTTAATATAAAAGAAAATTAAAATAGAAAAAGCAATGCATAAAATGAAATCGTTTATCTTGAGAATTAGATTTCTAAAGCTGAAGTCTGATTGGGTGGGAGGTTCTATTACAACAACATTAAGTTGTACAACGTAAACTTGTTCTTCAATAGTAGATGGAAATTTTTTCTTGATCTCTCTCTTGTTGTGTTGGAAGCACATTCATTCACTAGTTTCTATTTTCAGTAAATCTAAAATTGATCTCAGGCAGTAAATTTTATCAATATTTGAGATACAAAATTTTGGACTAAATCTATACAGAATACTGTAACAATTGTGAATTTTTAAAGAATAGTTTTCTTGTTGTAATTTCTTTGGAGAAATAATCTGAATGGAAAAATTCAAGTAAAGTTTAACAAATAAGAGTGAGAAGAAAATGAGAAAAAAAAATGTTAAGTTCGAATTTTTTGCCACGGAATGAATTTGTACATTTAAACTGAAAGCTAGTTAATTATTTGCAGAACTGTTACAATTAGAATCATATCAATCTTCTAGAATGTTCTGACATGACGCCTGAATCTAAAAATAGAAATGACGTCATTTCCATATATGGAAGGGATGAGTCATCATCGAGTACCTCAAAGTTACATAGCAGCTTTAAATCATTATACTTTCTGTTTTTCAGATTCAGTTGCTTCGCAATTTACCTGAATTTTACTCAATTCAAATTGAACTAACATAACAATGCCTGCTCTCGATAGAAATCTCCCAGTGAAATGCACAAAGTGCGAAAAAATGGTGGTGAAGAAAAATATGGCAAGACACAAACAGTCTTGTGATAGTGGGACTTTATCATGTCCCAAATGTCCCAATTACTATACTCAGAAGAAGGAAGACTTGAATTATCACCTTGCCAAGCATCATGCCCCAAAAGATGTTAAGCTTAGTACTGTGTGTACTGTGTGCTTGGAAGAGTTCCCAAGTTTTTATTCTCTTCAACAACACAAGAGGAGAAAGCATGGAACTTCGACAAAAGTTGGGACCAAATCGAGTGAAAAGCTCAAAGAAGTCCTAGAATCAGAGGAGCTAGACCAGAACAACGAGCAATTGCAGCAGGAACTTAGTGCTTGCCAGCACTTTTTTGATGATACGGAAATGGAGAATGGGAGACATCGAGTGTTCAACTTCAAGTTGTCCAAGCTCGATCCCAATGAGATCAACGAGAAATTAAAAGAAGTTTTCGAAAAATTAAATTGTGCTGCCAAAGTGAATCTAGCTCTTGGTTTTATCCTGCGCAAGGTGGACACAGATGAGTATCGATACTTTTATGCGCATGAGAACAACACTTTCTTTGAAAAATCTCATTTGCTCTGCTCAAAAGGTGACTTGGTCTCTCTTCAAGACAGAGTAGAGAAAATGGATCTAGTGGAGACGTGCGCACAGGAGAGGGAAAATACAAAGTGGCGATTTGCTTTGACTACTAACGTAACAATATTTTGCGCTCTCCTAAAAAATATTCCAATGGGATGTATCGATGCTGTTCTTCCTGAACAGTTACTTAGACGACCAGATGTGAATTGTCTTGTATCGAATGGTTACGGCGAGACCTACAAAGATTATCTTTGCCTGTTCAGAGCTATAGCTGTTCACTTGTACGGATCATCTGAGTTGTAAACGAATGCAGCAAACTTGTTTAGTGCCTTTCTTCATGAATCCGGACATGATGCAATCAACTTTAGGGGAGTATCAATCGATCATCTCGTGTTTTTTGAAAATGCGATAAAGCATAACATCTTTATATATGATATTGATATAGAAGAAGGAGAATTCGTTGGAGAACTTGCAAGAAGAAGTGTTCAAATGTACGAAAAGAACATTAATTTACTGCGATACAACAACCATATATGCTACGTGGATGATATTAACACATTCTTTAAACGATTCCGTTGCCCCAGTTGCGATACATTTATAAAGTACGTAAGTAATTTCAACCGTCATGTAAAATCCTGCAAAGACAGAGTACAGCATATTTATCCAAAGAGTGTGTATGCTCTGCGAGAAACCTTGTTTGATAAACTCGATGCATTCGGAATTTCTTACAATGATGATCAAAAACTGTTCAAAAACTTGACTATTTTTGACTTTGAATCTATCTGCGTTCCCACTGAAGAGCTAAAAGATACAAATACAACTACTTGGATTGGAAAACATGAACCAATATCTGTCTCCATTTCCTCCAACTTGATTGAAGAACCTGTGTTTCTTTGCGACAAAGACCCTAAGAACCTGATTGTTTCTTTTGTCGAAGCTCTTGAGGAGTTAGCTAACAAGAGTAAAACCGAAATGCAAGCAAAATTCGCATCAATTCAAGAGATAATCAATAGTCGGGTCAAAGCCATCTTTGAAAAATTGAACGAAAGGAAAGGTCGAACAAATCCTGCATTTGATTTTGAAGATGAGTGTATTGAGGAGGAGGAGGAAGCTGATATGTCTACTCAGTTCCTACAAATGCAGAAAAATCAACTTTTGGACTTGCAACAACACTTTGAGCGTTATATCAACACATTACCTGTATTTGGATTTAACAGTGGAAAGTACGATTTGAATCTCATCAAATCCTACCTTCTACCTTATCTCATTCATGAACGGGATATTCAACCTACAGTTATCAAAAAGGCAAATCATTTTGTTTCCTTCAAGTTCGGTGACGTGCAGTTCCTTGACATTCTAAATTTCCTTGGAGGAGCTACATCTCTCGATTCATTCCTCAAAGCTTACAAGACCAGCGAGACTAAAGGTTTCTTCCCATATGAATGGTTCGATTCTCCAAATAAAATTGACGCACCTTTTCTACCCCCCTATGAATGTTTCTTCAGTAAGCTGAAGGATCACAACCCTTTGGAGAAAGAATTCACTGACTTTACTAAGTTGCTGAACAGTGGACTATCTCAACAAGAAGCTCTGAAAAAATTGAGACTGAAAGAAGTTCCTCCATCTGGAGTCGATAACTACAATTACTTGAAAGTGATTTGGGAGGAAGAGCAAATGTCTACATTTAGAGATTTTGTCAAGTGGTACAACAACAAGGATGTTGTTCCAACACTAGAAGCAATGCAAAAAATGATGAAATTTTATCACAACAAAGGAATCGACATGTTAAAACTCGGATGTACACTTCCCAATTTAGCAAACATTTGTCTTCACCAGTCAACAAACCACAAATTCTTCCCATTTGTTGAAAGTGACAAGGATTTACATGATAAAATACGCGAGGACATGACTGGTGGACCTTCTATTGTGTTCACAAGAAAGGCATTAGTTGATCAAACCTTTATCAGGAATTCAGAAAATATTTGTAAATCTATCGTGGGTATTGATGCTAGTCAACTCTACCCTTTTTCAATGTGTCAAGAAATGCCAACAGGAATTTACACACGGTGGGAACTCGACACAAATTCTCAAAAGTTCAAAGCTCGAACCAATAAATTTCGAACATTTGAGAACATGGTCATGTCTTATCTCCAATCACAACGCCCGGAATGCATAATTGAAAGCTATTATACGACCGGGAAACAGAAAAAGATTGACTGTTTTAGCGTGGACGGTTTTTGTGCTCATTGTGACACAGTATTTGAAGCAATGGGTTGTTATTTCCATTTTTGCCCATGCCAAGAAGATCGAGCAAGCCTCTCGGAGGAGGAAATGCAGAGAGGAATCAGAAAAAGAGAACATGATGAATTGAGAAGAGACTATTTGAGAAACAAAGAATACAATATTGTTGAAGTCTGGGAGTGTAAATGGTGGGAACGTGTTAAAGAAGAGGAAGATGTTAGAAATCACGTGAGGAAGAACTTTCCCTTCAAACTACCTATGAAGCAAGAGTCTCTTTTAGCGAAAATAAGAGATGGGAAAATGTTTGGATATGTACAGTGCGATCTCGAAGTTCCAGACGGATTAAAGTACAAGTTCTCTAATTTTCCTCCTATTTTTAAGAACTTTAATGTCAGTCGAGCTGATATTGGAGAATATATGAGAGAGTATGCAATTGAAAACAACCTACTCAAACAACCTCAACGAATGTTGATTTCGAGCTTCAAGTTGGAAAATGGGACAATCATTACACCTTTACTCAACTTTTATCTCAGTCTTGGTCTGAAATGTACAAAGATTTATAGATTTGTACAATACACCCCCAAAAAATGCTTCAACAAATTTGTTCAGTCAGTGGTAGATGCTAGAAGAGCGGGTGATGAAAATCCTGACTCTAGCGTTGTGGCTGAGACAATGAAATTGTTGGGTAACAGCTCTTATGGGTATCAAATTATGGACAGAAGTAGACACACAGAGACCAAGTACTTGAATGATGAGAAGACGCACAAAGCAATCAATGGGAAAAGGTTTAAGCGTCTGAACAATGTGTCAAAAGAAATTTACGAAGTTGAGCTTGCGAAATCGAAAATTGAGCATCGAGAACCTATAATAGTTGGTTTCTTCATACTTCAGTACGCAAAATTACGTATGTTGGAGCTCTACTATAACTTCTTCGACAGATTTTGCGATGTGGATAAATTCGAAGAGTTAGAGATGGATACAGATTCTCTTTATTTAGCGCTAGCGCACGAGAACTTGTATGATTGTATTCGACCTGCTAAAAAGGAAGAATGGGAGACTTTGCGAGAAAAGGACTGTGATGATTCCTTCAGAGCAGATGCCTCACACAACTTTTTCCCTAGAACATGTTGTTCTAAACATAAGAAGCATGATAAACGGGAACCAGGTCTTTTCAAGGAAGAATTCAGATGCACCGAAATGATTTGTCTCTGCAGTAAAACCTATTGTTGCTACGATGCTAAGTCGGACAAGTACAAATTCAGTAGCAAAGTTCTGAACAAAAGAACTCTGGAGGAGACTGGAGATGGACCAATGGAAAAATATCGTCGAGTGATGGATGGAATTATCAACCTTACTTCGACAAATAGAGGTTTCAGAACAATAAATCATTGTGTTGCTACATATGAACAGACAAAGAAAGGTTTATCCTATTTCTATCCCAAGCGAGTAGTTCTAGCTGACGGTATCCATACCGAACCCCTCAAATTGTAGAGCTTTTATAATAACTTTTATTATTCTCTAACATGTGATCTTTTTATTATTTTGTCTTTGTCAATTTTTATAATTATGCTTTAAACTTTATACCAATTTAATGTAAAATATCAAGTGATTTTGTATTTTGATGTGCATAATTTATACTGTGTCTGTTATCTATAACTTTTTCAATTCAATTTTTTCAAAAAAGCTGTCATTTTTAACCAATCAGAGGAGAGTAATTAGAAATTATTGAAAAAACAACGTAAAAATGTACAAAAATCTCAACAATTTTTCAAAAAATACCCCTAATCTTAATATATGTCAACGGATATAAATAATTTTAAAACATGTCGACCGCTATAGCTAATCTTAATACATGTCAACCGCTTTAACTAATCTTAATACATTTCAACCGCTATAACTAATCTTAATACATGTCGACCGCTATAACTAATCTTAATACATTGCGGCGGCTGTAACTAATCTTAATACATGTCGGCGGCTATAACTAATCTTAATACATGTCGGCGGCTATTACTAATCTTAATACATGTCGGCGGCTATAACTAATCTTAATACATGGCGGCTATACCCAATCTTAATACATGGAGATTCTATTCCTAATCTTAATACATGGAGATTCTATTCCTAATCTTAATACATGCAACCTATCTTAATACATTAAGACCGCTATGCCTAATCTTAATACATGCTAATTCATTCCCTATCTTAATACATTAGGGAGGACCTAAATCCCGAAAAATACGCTATACCCTATCTTAATACATGGGGTCCTCACCCCCCCCCCCCCCCCCGGGGACTATCACTCACTCTATTACTACTCACACTTAAAACAATTCAAGGAACTCTTCTAAGAAATTCAATCGAAAATTTTTCCTTATATACAATATTTAGCCTATTTACAACTCATATTTACATCTGTTATCAATTTAACTAAAAACATTCCTATTCCGGATTTTTCGATTTTGGCCATGTTCTTGTATTTATAGGGTTATTCCGAATTTGCCCTAAACTTAAGTATCCCTCTTGTGGAGGTTTTCCAATTTTCGTTTCGTCATGCACAAAATGTTTTTTGCCCTATGTATCCTCGTCTAGTCCAAATTATAATTTGAACTAATATTTTAACGTGAGTTCCCGCCCGTTATATTCATCGCGTGTGTTTAGTGCCGGCTTTAGCATGCTGATGTATATAGCTTCGATAATCATTAGTTTTTCTGCTGTCTGACAGGCGTCCAGAATTTTCCATTCAATGTCATTCGTGGCGCCACTACATTCAACCCGATGTTGAACCACCTGTGAATCCTTCTTTTGATGTTCTGTTATCCTTGCGGTAATATGCCGGCTTGTTTGCCCAACATGGATGAATCTGCATCCATTACATTTAACCACGTGGGATTTCTGGTCTCTATCGAAAGATGATTTCAGGGTGGGGATGCTTGATCTTAATTTCCGCGTTGTAAAAACCACTTGCAATTCGCATAATTTCTTCAATTTGCTTGGAAAATTTTGAGTAAGGTTGCCTCTGTATTGTAGAAAAAACGTTGGTTTATCATAGGATTCAGTCTTGCTTTTTTGATGCTCTTTTGGTGTTGTTCACAATTGGTCTTTACCGCCATTTTGATCTTTTCTAGAGCCTGAATCAGTTTTTTTTGAAGACAATTCCTCTGGATATTGATTTTTGGTCCAGCAGGTTTTGTTCTTTTCACGAGCCTGATCGAAGGCCAACCAATTAGAGGTTGCATTAAAAACCTTATGAACCGTCCCTTGATTTTTTCTTACAGCTGCGAAAACTCAGTATTATTCCAGTGTCAGTTGAATTTTGGTGATATTACTTTGGCTGCTCACGCTTACGTTAATTTTAAGAAAAACCGAAATCTAATTTATGCTCTATATAAATCAATTAGTAGTTTTATTCATCCAACCATTCAAATTGTCTTCCCATACTTCAGTTTTCCTGTTGATCACTTCTGTAAAGATGGTATACATTTCTCTTTCTATGGTAACCATATGTTTGCTTGTTCTTTAACCCGAGTGTTTTAATTCTTCACTCGTTAGTTAATCCTTTGTTTTTAGACTAACAGTACCAACAGTCCCTTATTTATATCCCTCAAAATATCTAAATCCTCAAAATGTTCAAACTATCTCAGAGGTGGAGGGTTTTGATGTTACTCATGCACCACTTACCAGCAGGTAAAATTTAGCGGACTCAGCGCTAGGCATGAACTTCGTTAGAACTTCCGCGGCGTAAGCAGCGAAACAAAAGCAACTCTAATGCCTTCAGGGGCAACACTTCTAAGCCATGCAGCGGCCGATAACCAGACATCGCAAGCTTCTTGGCAAGTCTGTCCTGAACCCTGCAGTTTTTGGCTGAACCTCAAGTAAACCAAAAAAGAGCCTAAAAAGAACATCTACAAACAAATTACTCATTGAAAAGCAATCCTCAGGCCTTAACTTCACCAATACCTCGAGTGAAATCCTGTTTCCCACTTTAAATGATTCTAAAGCGGAAACGGTAATGTATCGCACAATGGTGATGCCTCATCTCATTCTTGCAAGTAAAAGAACAAAGGATGACAACTCAAATAACAAAACCATCACAAGATGGTTAGATCATTGGATAAAATGCCACATAGATTGCCTGTTTCTAGAAGCAAAAACAATCCAAGAACTGATGAGCAGAACTAAAACAAAACGATCTGTTGATGAATACAAAAAATTTGATAAACACATGTCAACAGGAAAAATTTCCCATGCCATTATAAGTCTTACAGATGAAGGAAACGGGTGGTGTCCTTTCTTTAACTGACAGTCTTGACAAAAAAACAGTCCTTGATGCCTTACGTGAGAAACATCTGGAGCCACGCAAAACAAATATGAATTATCTAGTTAGTAATGAACATCCAAATTGTTTGCTATCAATCCATATTTGAATAACTCAATGCCTCAATGGTTAAAAAGTTCGGCATGAAGACCCTTGGAAGCCACGGCCCTTTCGGTCTTGATGCCACCGAATAGCGAAGGCTTTTGACATCCTCCAAGTCGTCCTCAAACGATCTATGCAAGACGATTGCTAAACTAGCAAAACGATCTGTTGATGAATACAAAGAATTTGATAAACACATGTCAACAGGAAAAATTTCCCATGCCATTATAAGTCTTACAGATGAAGGAAACGGATGGTGTCCTTCCTTTAACTGACAGGCTTGACAAAAAAACAGTCCTTGATGCCTTACGTGAGAAACATCTGGAGCCACGCAAAACAAATATGAATTATCTAGTGAGCAATGAACATCCAAATTGTTTGCTATCAATCCATATTTGAATAACTCAATGCCCCAATGGTTAAAAAGTTTGCCATGAAGACCCTTGGAAGCCACGGCCCTTTCGGTTTTGATGCCACCGAATAGCGAAGGCTTTTGACATCCTTCAAGTCGTCTTCAAACGATCTATGCAAGACGATTGCTAAACTAGCAGTACGCATAGCTACGTCTCATTTGGTAGTCAGCAACTATGTATGGGTAATCAGCAACTGATGGTAATCAGCAACTATGTATGGGTCAAAAAGTAGGAATTTAACAAGCAGGTCATTCATTGAGAGCTGCTTTTGAAAACCACAGGTTCGGAGGCGATCTTGCTCATCGACCCAAAAATAATTTATTATTAGTCTCAACCGTGACCTTGCCTTACAAAACATCTAGAAATGATGCCCTTTTCTATATCATTCCATATGTATTTCATACCGTGAGCCATCAAATTTGATTGTTAACAAACCAACAATATTATTATTGGAGCAAGTTATTGGAAGAAGTTATTAATAGGTTTGTTTGTTTATTAACAAACAAACCTATCATTATTGGAATAAGTTCATTACACCACGCACTACAATCAAGAGACCCTCAACTACAACAAAAAGCAGAGACACTATCACCAAACGTCTACAGTGACACTGATATTTGTGTACATCCACTTGCAAGAAACTCAAGGAAATAGCTACAGAACATCATCAAAGATTTCGATTACGGACAGGAATTTATTGTGTGGCACGACGTTATAAACAACACTATAACAGATCATCCTTTCGACCCCCAAACTCCCCAGTCATCTGCACAACTGCTGAAAAAAATTCGGGCTTTGAAACAAATAGTAGGTGTTGTATATTGCGAACGAGAGGGTGCACCCGGCACACAGTCAGAGCTGAAAACTCTGAGCATACTGGTTGTCAACGTAGTCAAGGATCTGATATATAACAGTAAACGAAAAGACAGCTCACAGAACAACGAGTACAACGAGCTTCACCAGCAACATTCCTTAGAAATTCACAGTCTCGAAACGGCATCAATAACGGCATCGACCTCAATAGACACTTAAAGAAACGAAAGAAGCCGAACAAGCAACAACGAAAAGCGAAATGACAGAAACTTGAAAAAACTCAGGACATTGAATAGTTTATAGTACGTTTTCGTGAAAAGACTGGTTTTAAATGTCCTGGCTTTGAACAAAACTTTGTATCGACTCCTCTTCTGTTGTTAGGAGACTGAATTTAGTTGTCCAGACTCCTAGCATTAGCTATCTTCCTGCCCCTTGTGTCTTTCTTTATTTATCCCTCCTTAACAATGTCAAAAAATGCAATACGTGTAAAAAAGTTATAAATCAAACAGCGCCAAGATACATATGCGTCGCCTGTAATGTTCATATGCACTTCGAGCCAAGTTGTACTGGACTTAAGAAAATTGCAGTTAATGGTCTCAGTGAAGCGGCTCAACTGGCAAGGATTCTCTGTGTAAATTGACTGAATAATAATGAAAGAGAGCACTTCATGAAATGTCGAACGTTTGACAAGATGAATGAAAAGCTTGAAACAGTATTGCAGGAGGTCAACGAAAAATTGCAGACAATGGAAGAGAGAATATCAGCAGTCGTTGATACAAGAGAGGATATGAGGATATTGGCAATAAAACTGCATGCGAAAAAGTAGATAAGAGCTATCCGGAGGCTGTTGCCGTCAAGCCACGAAATGTAGGTGCTACATCCAAAGCACACTCCAAAGAGCCGCCTGACTCGGATCACAATATAAGAAAAAAACATTCGAATATAAGGAATTCCAGAAGACCCCGGCCAATCCAAAGCTGAGAATTTTGTCCCACTACGAATGAAGTGAGCGATGTGTTAAACCGAATAGTAGTGACAACCCAAATAACGGAGCTAAAGCGACTTGGTAAATCCAACAGCACTTGAAAACCAAGGACACTAATTCTGACGCTTCCAACTGAACGTGAAGCCAAAATAGTTTTAGCAAAAGCCCACGAAAAAAGAACAGTTCTAACTGAGAAAGATGTGTTCATTTTACCAGCCTTGTCAAAAGAAGATGCAATTAAAGAAAATTTGTGTCTGAAAAAACGAAGAGAAATAATTGAGGAATATGTTCCCCGCGAAAAACTGAAAATTCGAAACCTTGAGTTGTTCAATGATGGCAGGAAAATTGATTTAGGAGATAACCATGAAAGATGGTGACTAGGTTTCATCCATATTCTTCTAACTAATACAAGATGCCTAGCAAGCCTGGAAATAAGATCGAATTTTGCTAATGCAGTAATGCTCGAGGACTATAACATTATTTGTGCTTGCGAAACATTGTTAAACGACAACATTTCATCATCTGAATTACTCTCAGAAAACTACACCATATATAAATTAGACAGAAATCAATATGCGGAAAATAACACTCACGGAGGGGCAATGATTGCCATCAAAAACAGCCTAGCATCTGAACAACGTAATACTGACCAACCCGACTGTTCACTCACCTGCAGACTAGAAATTAACAAAAGATGTGGGTACAGATACACACAAGAGGACTTTGGAACACTTCTGTCAGCCCTACCAAAAAACAGCACAGCAAAAATCTGTGGAGATCTTAATTTTCCGAACACAAGCTGGCACAACTTTTCAAGTGAGGACACTGACAAACAGGAAGTACTAAAACTCTTTGAAAACAATGTTTTTCTTCAAAGTGTTGGTTTTAACACCCGCGAAAACAACAAACTGGACATTGCCTTCTATCAAATTTGTTACATGCACTCCGCTCTTGACGAAGAATTCACAAAAACATTTAACTGCTCAGATCACAAGGCAATCAGTCTTCTAGTTGAGTGCCCTCATACAGAATTAAACCAACTTTGAAAAGTTTTCGAAGTTTTGGAAGAGCTGATTACTCGGAAGTAAGCGAAATGATCAAAATTACTAACTTCAAACCAGTGTGTTACACAAACATAAACAACATGTTCGAAGAGATTTACGACTTTTTCGACAAGGTAGCACAAGCAACGATTCCCAAAAGGACGAGGCATAGGCAATCTCTGCCACCTCTGTTTAAACCAAGTACGTCCAATTTGATGAAAAAGTTGAACACTCAACGTAAACTCGTATCGAACAAATCAACGTCATATCGGAAAAACATCATAAAGAAAAATCAAAACGTTGTGACAGAGGCCGTAGAAATAGATCGGTGCAAAAAGCAAGAGAAAATAATGAGCACCAGAGACACCAGTGTGATTTTCAAACATCTCAACAGTCTTAAAAAGTCACCAAACCTCCCAAAAATTTTAATCAATGGTGGAAGAACAGCATCCAACATTGATGACAAAGTAAACTTATTAAAAGACTTCTTTCATTCTGTCTACACTTCTGAACATTCCTTTAGCATAGGAGACATCAATTCTATGAACCCAACTTTAACAAACTCCTGTATATCAAAGCAGTAAAATAATCGAATAAAATCGGAGCTCGACATCACTAAGACTAGGGGCCCTAACAGTTACCCCCCTATCTTCTACGAAGAAACAGCGCAACCAATGACTGATGTCTTATACCTAGTCTTTAAGAACATAAAGCGCTCGAAAAAAATTCCCGACCAATAGAAAATCGCATCAGTCACCCCCTATTTATAAGAAGGGCGACATGAGGCTGGTCACGAATTATCGTCCGGTTTCTCAACTGAATATCGATAGTAAAATTTTCAAAACATGCATGTACGAGCCACTATATGAACACTTTGAAAAACACTTGAGCAAGCATCAGCATGGTTTTGTTCGAGATAGATCTTTAACTACAAATATGCTTTCCTTCCTGCAAAAGTTTTACGAGGCAATGGACAAGAACACAAGTGACAAAATAGTTACCTTCTACTCTGACTTCTCCAAATCATTCGACAAAGTACCGCATAAAGAGTTACTCATAAAAGTAAGTCAAATTGGTGTGGGCGGATGCTTCCTCGAAGTTTTGTTTGACTATCTGCACAATAGAAGACAATTCGTCAGATCTGATAACACAAGCTCCAGGATTCTTGAAATCACCCAAGGATTCTTGAAATCCCCCAAGGATCTCTTCTTGGACCCCTTCTGTTCTGTATACTCATTAAAGACCTCCCAGATGTCCTAAAATTTAGCAATCTTTACCCGTTTGCCGATGATCTGAAGATCCTCTCAATAGGATACAATGACACCGAATTCCAGGAGGACATAAATGCAGTACAAAACTGGGTAGCGACAAACAAAAAGGGAACTTGCAGTCGACAAGTGTGCAATACTAAACATAAGAGGGTCAAAAGAAGACTTTGAACTCTTTTATCAAAATTTGAACTCTCTGCAAGCAGTCAAGGACCTTGGTATAAATGTCAGTAAGACACTGACATGGTCGGCTCATATAAACGCTAATCTCAAAAAAGTAAACATAGTCCTTTACTTGATAAGGAGGAATGTCGCCTTTGCCATGAAATCCTTCATAAAACTGGGATTATAAAACTCGCTGGTTCTGCCAGTCTTGTTATACAGAATCAACTGTACAACGCCCTCAAAATCTGATATAGGCAATCTTGAAAAACTCCAGCAGAAAGCAGTTAGGTGAATAAAAAAGCAAAACGAGCCCGAGCCCTACGAGAATCAACTGATACTTTTGAACATTTTGCAATTACCAATGTACATGCAGTTTAACGATCTCCTCACCCTCTCAAAGCTTACTCAAGAAGGAAGAGACGATATTGAAATACCTGAAATAAACAAAGTTCGAGGAAGATCAAGAGAATTGTACACGCTCAGAAAAGTAAGGCTCGACAAGGCGCCAAACGATTTCGTTTTCAAAAACTGCAGACTAGCAAACCGAATCGGCATTGAAATAATTTTTATGGAACCGTGAGGACTGAGAAACCAAATACTAAACTTGAGGTGAAAGTTTCTTAATAAATCATTCAACACTCAAAATATCTGCACGTGGCAGCTGTGTTGCGATTGTCACCAATGCAGAAATTTACGGACAGTTCTCTAAAAGCAAAACTCAAGTGTCTGAACGAGACCTCGACAAGCAGTCGTAAATTCCCAACAACAGCAACAACAACAACAACATTAACAACAACAACAACAACAACAACAACAACAACAACAACAACAACAACAACATCAACAATATCCTCTCAGGAAGGTACAATCCAAGGCGACCCCCTTGCAATGTCGCTGTATTGAATCGCCATTATCGCCTTAATTGAATTTCTCGACGACTGTTTTACAGTTCAAAAGTTGTGTGCGGACAATGACAACGCTTTCGGCCCTCCTGCTAACGTGAAAAAGCTTTATAACTCATTGAAAAACATGGTCCTGCTTTGGGTTACCATCTTACCAAATGCCATATCATTACCAAAGAACATCTTTTCGAACAATTAGGGCATATTTTTGATCACGACGAAGTGGAAATAGTTGATCTTTGTAGAGTACTTGATAGTGTAATAGGTTCTGATGATGCAGAAAAGAAATTTGTAGAAAAATATAAAAAATAGCAGAAATTGTTGTTGAAAAAGCTGGCCGCTCATGCCAATGCTTCACCTCAAAATGTTTACAAATTGTTCATTTTATTGGCTCAGCATAAAATGACCTTCCGAGCGCGTACAACACCTAAAATTGAACACCTGTTAAATGGATGTGAAAAATTAATCAACGATAAGTTATTACCTAATCTGCTAAAGAACCCGTCTACAATGAAAAATACCGGAATAACTTTCGTTGCCAGTAAAGGAGGGACTGAACATCCTTAAACCTGAGGATCCTTTATACAAATATCAACGATCAGTTCAACTGTTAAGTTTATTATCCCCATCTCTGCCCGAAGCCAAACTAAACCATCAACAAATCATACAAGAAAAAAGAGAAAGAGCTTGCTATCTATGCAAATAAGACAATAAATAAGAGCGAATTGAATAAGAACGAGTTTCGCTCACCTGGCTTAGCCAGTGAAAAGGGAGTATAAAGCTGGTTAAACGCTATGCCATTGAAACGTTATCTTTTTATCCTAACAAAAAACGAGTTTCGGAATGGAATTGAACTTCGCAATGGCTGGGACCCAGTGAAGATGCCATCACTACGCATATGCCATGAAAACTTCACTGTGGCACATGTCCTCCACTGTCCGAAACGAGGATACACACATATGAGACACACATAATGCACTTCATGATTCATTTGCCAATTTGATAACTGATGACTGTCAAGTTGTCGAGATCGAACCTCATCGTCAGCTGTTGCAAGTGGAAACTTTTGCTCTTAAACCAAGGACAACTGATGAAGATGCAAGATTAGATATCAAGGCCAACGGACGCTGGGAATAGAGGTTGATTAAAACCTTTATTGATTAAAAATTTTTCAACCCGCTGGCAAAAAGTAGTCCTGAGAGCAGTAGCGAAGCCTAAAAGTACCATGTGTCTAATAAAAGAACAAATATGAGCAAAGAATATCAAAAAGCAACAATTTGTCCTCTGGTCTTTGCATTCATTGGTGGAGCTGGCCTATCAGCTTCAAAAGCGTTGAAACAACTGTCATCAAAGCTCTCTGCGCAAAAAGTCGACAGCTACGCTGACATCATATCATATCTAAGGGCAAAAATCAGCTTTGCTCTTCTGAGGAATTCCATCCTCTGCATTTTTGGGTCAAAGATGCTTAAGCGGCGCGAAAATGTTGCTGCTTCGATGTGAACTTTGGTTGAAGAAGGGAGGCTGTTAGTTAGACTCATCTACTTTTGTCATCAGTTTTTGGTTTTCTAATGCATCCGTCTTTTGTTTTACTTTTTCAGCTAGTGCTTGTGTTATCATTTTATTGATAGATTCAAACAATATGAAATGATTTATCTAGACGTAGTGCTGGGATGACCCCTGGCCAGTCAATATTCACCCAGTGTTGGGGAGGGGCCTTTCCTAATGTTCATTTCACTCTTCCTTCACTCCACCTAGACTTCCAGAAGGCTTTCGATGTAGTGTGCCATGAAAACTCTTCAAAACTTTTTTACTACGGTTTGTTCAGGGGTTTTTACGCTCTAATTGAAAACTATCTGACTAATAGAAGAGAGAGATTCAAAGTGGAATGTTTTTTTATCCTAAGAAATTACTGTTCATAGTGGTGTCCCCCAAGGGTCCGTACTCGGTCCTCTTTTTTCATCCCGTTTATAAAAGATCAGTCTAATTGCCTAAGGTCCAAATGTGTTGGCTATTCCGACGACTTTAGACTTGTATCTGATAGCTCAGTAACGCTTCAAATTGACTCGGCTAGGTTTTGGAATTGGAGTAACGAGAGTTTTATGCAACTCAATATTTCCAAATGTAGCCTAACTGTCTTCTAGGGTGAGTCTGCAGTTCGCATGCGGGGCGTTAAAGTAGAAGAACGTGCGGCTCAGAACAACTTAGGCCTCATGGTTCAAATATCTTTAATAGGCCAAATTTCGTTGCGGTAATGCCATCAAAGTTTTCCAATTGATTAGACGTAATATCTGTGACTCAGCAGACAGTGATACACACTTGATTCTCTACAAGAGCTACATCGTAACAATTTTATCCATTGGATCAGTTTTGTGGAAAGCGTATAAAAAGGATCTAAAAATTATTGAGAGTGTACTTAAGAGAACCTTTCATTGGATTCAAGATACTGTCCCATTGGCTAAAAAAAGACTCCAGAAAATGAAGCTAGTTCCTGTGTCGCTCTATCCTGAGGTACACTTTCTACTAACCTTTATTTCCAGTGTCAAGTTTCGGCTAAACTGGAAATCGAAAGCGGAAATTGTAAAGATTGATAAGAGAAGGTCATCAGCACAATACAAAAGCAAGAAAATAAAAATTAATGGGAACAAGAAAGAGTTTGGCTTTTGACTGCGAGCCACGACTTTGGCTAAACTCTTTGGACAGCGCTTTGTGTTGGAGACAACCAAGCTCTGTAATTATAAAACAAAACTTTCGAAGGCGAATCTGAGCTACTTTAATCGCAGTTTCAACTAGCTGGATATGTGTTTTTGGCGATTCACTTGCACTTATGCTGATTGTAGAATTATCAAAAAACTCGAACTGAAATGGCTGATAAATTTGATTTGGGAAGATAAAAACTCCGCTTGTTTATTCTCTAAATCTTGTGTGATTATTATTGTTATTATTAATATTTTTATTATTATTATTATTATTATTATTATTATTATTATTATTATAATTATTATTATTATTATTATTATTATTATTATTATTCTTATTATTATTATTATTATTATTATTATTATTATTATTATCATTATTATTATAATTATTATTATTATTATTATTATTATCATTATTATTATTATTTTTATTATTATTATTAATTTACTGGGAAGTACAAGACGATTTGCTTTCCACTGAGAGCAGGTCTCTGTGAACCAGATGTAACTTGCAGTAGAGTGTTCCCAAATTATATTCAAATGCTCTGAAAAAAATTCAAGCTTCTCGGACAAAAGCTGCCGAGATCTTCTGCCGCCGAGATCTTCTAAAAGACCTAGGTATGCATCTATTTGACTATCTTTTAAGAAAAATGCAAATTGACTCTAGACTGAAAACAACAAATTTGGTGTGAATTTTGAGAACGTTCACCTTAAACTTAAACTATAATTTTTTGGTCAGGTCAGGTTTTCTGGTCGACAGTCGTTTCCTTTGAGACCAGCTTTGTCGCGCCAATCCACATGTCAAATGATTGTGTGGAGGTGAAACCGATGCCTGTCTAGTCTTCATTTGAAGATGTTTAGACCGGGGCTGGACGTAACCTCTTCTGTCAAATTCTTCTAGCTTTTAGACGCTCCTAGTCAAGCAGTTCCGTCTTCTTTTGATTCTTGCTTTTTTGGCATCACCTTCTTCCGCATTCCTCTTGAGATACTGGCGTTAGGCTCAAACAATGTTCCACTTGCATTGCTATTGTAGACAAGATTCAGTGCCAATAGTCTCGATTCTTAGTCCAATACTCTCAATTGGCTGACTAATTTTGTGGCTCTCCTCAGGACATTTTAAATCAGGTTGAAATGTTTTCTCATGTGCGGGTACCAAACTTTATTGCAATGTTCGAGATGGGGTCAAATTACCTACTTGTAAAAGCTGCTGAAAATCTCTGCTGTGACGTTGCAAAAGCGTTTTTTGTTAGGGCAATAATTCCATTGGCTGCTCAAGCCTTATTGATAAGCTTGTCAAAGTCTAATTTATTCTGTATCCAGACACCCAGATCATTTTCCGCGTTGTCTATTTTGAGATTAACATTAAGGGCGTACACGGTTGTTGGCAAAAACCTGGCGCTGATGATTGGCAAATAGACGCATTTCTCTTCGTGAAATTGTATAAGGATTTATCTCAAGGCGTTTGAGATCCTCTTGTAGAATTGTTTGGTCGTTCGTTGAGCTAATCCTATGGTAGAGCTTAACGTTTTTTAGAAGTCTAGGTAAATCTCGTCAGTGTCTTACCCTTGGTCCAAATTGTCAGTCCATTGGTCGACTGCGTTGAGGAGTTGGAGCTGTGTCCATTTGCCGGCTAAAAATCCAAATTGCTTTTTATAAAAAATTTGACATAATTGCTTCCCGGAAATTTCTCTCCGTGATCCTGTTGCTCACTGATGTCAGTTCTACAGGCCTGTAGTTGTAAGGGTTAGACATTTTCCGTTTCTTGTAGATAGCCAATTCTACCGCCTCCTTCGGGTCATTTGGTATTATACCTCTCTTCCATGAGAGCAGAAATATATGAGACCATGGTTCCTCAATGTAACTCCTGACTTCATAGAGGATTCATGGCGTTATCAAATCTGGAACTCCAGATTTAGCTACATTCAGATGGTCCAATTTCTTTCTCACACTTTCAACCGAAAACTTACGTCTGACTGCAGTGGCAGCAAGTCCGGGTGCTTCGTCGTTCGAATTGCTTGTGAAAACCGATGCAAGTAAATCTAATAGCGTTTTGGCTCATTCTTTGTCAATCGCAGTAAGTGTTCCGTCAAGTTTCTGCCGGCTTGGCATTGCTTCCATTTCTCTGATCCTCCTGTTTACGTGGTTCCAAAGGTTTTTGGGATTTTTCGTAATCCTCTTCTTGTGTTGCAGAAGAGACAGTGTTTATGGGTTCAGGAGGCCGACAATTGCTTCATCTTACCTTAAATATTGGCACGAAGCGTTCTATCAGTTTGTGCAATTCGCCTTTGATTAAACACCGACCAAGGTTCATATTAATGTGGTTGGTCTCTTGCAACCAACACTTTATAACTGATTCTGGCATTCCATTCTAAATAGCGTGCTTTTTTCAAGTTTGAACGACCTTTGTTTGTTTCTTGATCGACAGATATCGCAAAGTCGACTTTGATAACTACATGATCACTTTCGTCCAAAGATTTTTTTATATTGGGTGCTACTCGGAGTTGGTGTTGCATCAAAGATCAGGAGGTCTATTAAAGAAGGCTGTGTAAGTAGTGTTATCCGAGTATGCTCCTTGATATGTTGGGTGAGGATATCAATCTCGCACTGTTTCCATCAAGCTGTTCTGCTTCGTATATTCTTCAGCTCGCATGAGTTCTTCGTCCCATTTTCGCTTTGGATAAACGAAATCGCTGCGGATTATGAGCTTTTTTGTGACAGTTTTTTCATTCAAGGTGATTAACAGTCAATTTAAATCCCCGTTATCCATCTCCAGAAACTAGCGCCTCGGTATATTGATGCGAATACTATGTTGTTTCCAGAGATTCGAATCTTGGCAGCTTGCCAATACATTAATTTCGGTTTTTTTCTATGAATTTTTAGTCAAGTTTCGAGCTTAAGTACATGAGAACCCCTCTACCTTGGCCTTTTAGGTTCACGCTGCTTCTCTCAATGCTGTAACCTTCAATTTTGTCCCACAATTAGTTCCAAGGCACTTTGGTGTTTTTCGGTTTAGCTTCTTGGATTGCAAATATATCTAGATTTTCTTCCGCCTTGTAGATAGCAGTTTTCAATTCCATATGTTTATCATGAGTTAGTGTGTTGGCATGAGCTAACCAAAGCGTAAGTGAAGGATTCCACTTTCGTTTACAGAGCTCTTCTATGATTTGATACTGTTGACTTTGTTGCCCTTGACGAGGTTCAAGTACGTTTCGTCTTCCTTCAAGTTCTTTCTCTCTGTATGAGCTTCCGGATTTCTGTCTTTGAAGCTCCTGTCTGGAATGATCCGCAACTGCTTCAGTGAATCTTCCGCATTAGCGAGCCTTTTGCGATTTTTCATTCACTTCCGTATCATTTTTGAAGGTCACCTGTATAGGTCTTGCTTGACCTGCGTCATCGATTTCTTCGGGATTTCTGCCCAGCCCGAATTGTTTCTTTACAGTTGCATTCGATTTCTCAGTCTGAACCAAAAACTTCTGGATTTAGCCCTTATCTTGCATGAGTTGCTCTTCCCCTGAGAGCTTTGGATACTTGTTGGCTCTGAAGATAATCACGTCTTTTCGCCTTCGCTTTTCCTCCTCTTCTTCTCATTTTTATTTTCTTCATTTAGCTGAAAAATAATTTTTTTGAGCGGTTTAACCTGAATTTTTTCCTGAACAGTCCACACCGATCCACTAAACGTTGTCTCTCTTCCAGTTGGCTTATTAAACGGAGGAGGCCCCACATGAATTTGTAAAACTCCAGCGTCATTGTTTCTATCTTGCGCATGGATGCGTCAAGGTATTTCCTCATTTGTTGTGAGTAGGAATCACTAACGTTGTTTGACTTCTCTGTATCGATCATTTCCTCTTTTGGGGGCGCTTTTGCTTTTTTCCTGGCTACATGTGTTTTTTCGGCGCTTGTTCGCTTTTGTTAGATGAAATTGGCGGAGCGCATCTGTTTGTTTTACCTCTATTCTTGTGCTTTATCCGTGCTTTATCGCTCTTCTGGTTAATACCGGGGCATTTCTTGTTCATAAGTTTGCAAAATTGATGTCGAATCGTCGAAATGGCATTAGCAATTCGCTATTTGGAGATTAATTTTGCATGAACTAGGCAGAGGTTGTTGAAATTATTGGGGTCTTTCTGTTTTTTCTTGGAAATCTGCTTTTCTTTCACGTCAATAATGATGATGACGATGTGAAGTTCTCTCAGTTGACGAACGATGTGAAGCCAAACCAATTCGTCTCACGTTCAGGATAGCAGATAATGTGTGCTAGATTCTCTTGAGAATCTTGAGCAGCTTCCACCTGGGTCAGGTCTCTGACTTCTTTATGAAATTGTACGATACAGTATTGCCTATTACGTCGTGTCATAAGAAAATGTTGTTCCGAATTTTCAAACAGCACTGGTCATTGAAGTTCTAAGGAATCTTCTTGTATTTTACTCGGGGGTTCAGATTTAAGTCACCCAGTGGAAAAGCCTTCCTTGCAATCTCTTTCTGTTCCGGAAATCTTTCGTTGTCACTGTTTCTCGGTTCGGGAGCGTTCCGTTAGGATCAGGCGCCAATAAGATACACCATGAAATTAAATTTTCACCCGTTCTTAGCTAGAGTCGAACGGGACTTTTCCTCTGTTGTTCGGTTATGTCAAAATACTAGCTCAGTGCTATCTAGAAACAAATCAGTTTCAAAAGGGGAAAGTTTCAGCTATTTATTAAGTTTATCACAAGGATTAGGCTCTTTTATCATAACAAGTGTACATGAATTGTGAATGATAGCTAGTACCGCCTCATCTCCATGAAAAACAAACAGAGTACGCGAGAGAAGAACTTACACATCGGAGAAGTAAGTTTATCAATCGGCTGAGCAAATAAAGACATGACATTGAAAATTGGTTCAAGACATTGCATTGAGAAAAAACTATTGACATTTGCAAATGCAGGGTTTTCTGAATATGCAGTCGGAATATTTTTTCTAATTGCAATAGCTGCAGAAATACTGGAAATTGTTTTAACCATGAAGACAGGGATTATCCCCACATCTGTGGCTCTATATTCACTACAACAACGAAGACAACAATATGAAAAAGCGTGCGATCCACCCCAGAGACGGAACAGTTAGCCTACACTATAAAACATCACTGCAGCGATTTAATATTGACCGCAAAAACACTACATAAACATTACATAAATATGCTAGGTTTTAGAGGCAGCATTAAAAAGTTGAAATAACCTCACACTAATCAGGAACCTAGCTTTCCCTCTCACACAACAAAACTATAGGTATTATAATCCTCAGTTGACAATTTAGTACTGCGGCATTCTCTGAGGCAGATAATTGGAAGAAATGCAAAACCTATCTTCGTTCTATTGTGTTATTGCTTCCAAGTTTGTATTGTATTTTCTTTCACAGAATTTTTACTACCAGTTGCTTTATAGTGCGTGCTGCAGAGGGCCCTTTTACTCACATGCATGAAAACAGGCTGTGGTCAAAATTAACTTTTTTCAATTTCTCAAAAACAATTGTTGTTGATGATATACTTTTTAAATGACTCGTAATTTTTCTAAGCTTCCTTGGCTTTTTTTGGACAAGACTTGGCCAAAGGAATAAAAATTGTTGAAGAAAGTCCTATTGTCGAATAAAGTTCGGCTGAATAGTAACATTATGAAAGAGAATTGCTACTAACCTAATGAACTAAAAAAACTGAATTAGGAAATTCCCTTCCCATCACGTGGTGAAATTTGACTGCTCTTGGGCCCTTCCAGAATTACGTCGGCATAAAACATTTTGTATTTCTCCTATTTATCAATAAAATTAAAATATAACGGACAATTTTCAGTAGAGAAAATGTAAAACCAAAAAAAGACAACCGTTGAAAAGAAAGAACCAATGGACAAAGTAGATTAGTCAAACTAAAATACTGCAATCTTCTGCAACAGCTCCAAGTGAAACATAAACAATCTCGCGCCCCTACGTGCCTTAGAGCCTCAAA
Organism: Convolutriloba macropyga; assembly: GCF_964194025.1. Lineage (NCBI taxonomy): Eukaryota > Metazoa > Xenacoelomorpha > Acoela > Convolutidae > Convolutriloba > Convolutriloba macropyga. The sequence goes on from NC_134479.1 coordinate 31,986,889, forward strand.
TCCAGAGGATAAAAATGTTTAGGCGAGCAAAGCGGATGTATGTCCCTGTATATGACAAGTGACTGTCCCATCGTCAAGGTGAGACCTTCGATGTTTGTTGTTTCAAGGCTTTTGGAGCTGATGGGACAGCACCACCAATGCACGCAGTTTTTCTTTTTTGTTCTTTTTTTTTACAGATTTGTAATACTTGTAGGCTTCGCTACTGCTTCCGGGTCAAAATTTTGCTAGCTTGCTGAAAAAATTGAAATCTTTGAAAGTTTTGTTGAATCTAGATTCCCGAAATGAGTTGGCTTTGATGTAAAATCTTGCATCGTCATCAATTGTCGTTAATTTGTGAGCAAAGATTTCTTTTGCAGCGGCTGAAGAAGAAGTTCGATTTCAGCATAATGATATTAATCCCCTAAAATTTTTCAAAGGAATCGCGAAGTTCATTGTGTCTTATTTTGGTGTATCCTCCTTTCGGACATTAAAGGGCGTGTGCCCCAGTGAAAGTTTCATTACATGCACGCAGTGAAGGAATTTTTTCCGTGTTGCAACCTTAGCAAAGGCCAATACCACCCTAGCAAAAGCGAGGAGTTCAACTCAACAAGTTTTTCCATAAGCTGAGTCAAGTAAGCGTTTCTTCATCTTTTTCACTTCGCTCTTAGTTATTCTCTTTTGCTTTTTGATATCAAGCCATTTAACCTTCTTTATTTCATAATTGAATTGCTGTTGTTTTAGTTCGATTTCGGGCATTGATAGCGATAAAGGATGGAAAGTTGAATTGGTAGTTTGTATCCCTGAAATCGGAATAGATCATTGATTTGTCTCTAACACTCTTTTACCAAGTCTTCATTACCAAGTCTTCATTCTTAGGGGCTGCAAAAACTAAAAAGCGCGATCTATAAAAAATTGATTGAGTGAACGATAAATAAACAATTTGAGGTGATACGTTGGCAAAAATTGGTCAAGTTTTCAAACAAAAAATTCTGCTGTCTTAGTATTAGCTTTTAAAAATTTTTTTCTGCCTTATCAGCACCTATAACATTAACTGACAATCCAGAAATGTCAACTGCCTCCAATTCGTTATCAAGGACAACCCAATCGGCAAAAAAAAAATTTAGTTGTAATGTTATGGCTTTTGGCAAGGTAGTAACCAAAAGCAGCAACACATTTCTTGGGAAGCAAAAAATGTGTTTAGGTTATCGAGAGTGCCGACAAAGTTACGATTGTTCGCATACCGCTTTTGAACTGCAAAGCAATTGTCAAGATGCTCAATGAAAGGGAACACAGAATTCCCAAAACTTTATTATTAAAACCAGCTCCTAACGAATTAAAACAAGCAAACCGCAAGAATCAATTTGTCCATTTTCACACAAACATAGTTGTAAATTGCCACATAACGTATTAATGTCTTGTTTAATACACTTATCAATAGTTTTCTCATTAATTCAAATAAGAAACTCACCAATTCGTCTCCTTTGTACACCGGGCTCTTATCAAAAGCTCTCAGCTGACATGAGTTATACCGAACAAGGGTCGTGAAATTAGGCATTGCTTGGCGAATTGCTAGCTTAGCTCTGTTTTTGAATAGATCAGGCATGTGTGACTTGAAAGATCTCAGAAGCTTTTGCCATTCTTTGGCAGCAGGTCTTGAAGGGCCATAGCTCCCGTGCGTTATCATTGCAATTGTCTAGAAAATGAGGCACTGAGGTTTTGGAAAGTTGACTGGTGGTATGGCAAAACGTTTGATTGGTCAATGCCAACTATGTAGCTTAAATCCGCTTTGCTTGGTTTTCTCGCGTAACACATCAAGCGATGTTTTCATGAGAATTTTATCAGTTAGAAAAAGGTCACCACCTTTAGTTTCTTCAGGAAGATCAATTCGAATTGCGATGCAAATTTTCCTGTCGACATTTTTGGTTAAAACCTTTTGTAATTATCGACACAACGTTTTGCTTTATTTCTACTCAATATTTTCTGGATAGCTTTTGATTCTGAAAACATTGAGTCAATGTCCCATATTATCCATTGATCTAACCGTCTTGCAAAGATTTTGCTGTTTTAGGCGTCAACTTCTGTTCATAATCTGGCAACAATGAGATGAGGCATCACCATTACGCAGTACATTGCCGGTCTTTTATTAACGTCAAAGAAATTAGCAGAAAAAAAATCAAGTTTACTGTGAATTTAGAGCCGGTCCTGTTTCTTGGCAGCGGAAAGTTTTTTGCTTTCAAATGAATAACTTGTTCCTTCCTTAGCATTGTTTCTCTTAATACTCTATTAGCTCTTAATTCTCTATTAGCTTTTTCTGTTTTAATCAAAGTTAAACTGATAGAGCTGGTTTCAGAACAGGCTACCCTCAAAGCTTGAGACATCTGGTTTTCACCATTTGCGTGGCTTAGAGTGGTCTCTGGGTTGATTAGTGTTGCCCGCGTTCCGTTGCTTAGAAATTAAAAATTCTGATGTTGTTTCCATCTAACGTTGAGTCGGCTACATTTGACGTGTGATTGCTTGGGAATTAGTGGATTGGATAAAATTAAAGGAAGTCTGTGAGTTGTCTAAAAAAAAGGTTAATTAACGGTAGAAGAATTTAAACATACGGGTTTAACCACAGCAAACAATTGTTTAACATAAAAAGATAAGAAATTGACATCTCTACAATAAAGATCAAATCGGAGATTAAAATAAGGGGACATAATTTGAACGGATGGATAAAAACTAATAATTAAATTATTATGGAGCATAATTTAGGTTAATGATAGGATTTTTTACAATAATAACAATTATTTTTGAAGTGAACAGCTTCTGGGACGATGAAGATGAAAATAGAATAAAATTTGTCATTGATTGTGCATATTAAATTTTTCCAGTTATTAGTTATTTGAAACGTGCTTTGCATTTGCGTTATAACCATTTGCATTAAAACCAGCAATTATAGTTACAATTTGTAAATTTTCGGCTCTATATTGTTGGAGGGTTCTGGTCAGGTGAGCCAGGGTAGCACCACTGAAGATCTGTATTGTCGCGTTCGTCTGATGGGCCTCCAGGTACTTTGTCTGTCACGTTCCAATGATTAATCTTTATGAGAAGCCTGGAGTTCTCGGTTTGAAACCTGGGGTCCGCATTTTCCTAAAGAAAACATTATGGCAGAGAAAACAAATGACTGATTGGATGCAAGTTTTCATTGTTAATTGCTAAAACAATTGAAAAATCTGAAATGGAAAAAGAAATCAACCTGGTGATGTTGAAGAACAACGACATGCTCAGGGTGCGTCCTGTCGCGGGTGTTCTCACTGGATGGCAAAAACGAGATCTAAAAATCAACTTTTTAAATAGCAGACGCTATTTAATAGGTTTATTGCAACAATTAGGCTAAATATTATGATAAGATTTGTTAGAAAAATTCTGGGCCTTTTTAAAAGAATAACGGTTTCAAACTTTTTTCAAACTTTTTATTTTTGGAGAGATACATGCCTGTATCATCGCATGAAAATGGAAATTCGGAGCAGTAAAACTTAACAACAGCTCAAAATTTTACCGCTTAAGGAAGCTTTTCATAAAACAGACCCTTTCAAACAAAACAACGGTCACTTCGTTACACAATTTTGACAATTTATGACTCCTGTATTCAAAAAGTGAAAAAACGTCAATTGCAAGAGAACCCCATCCAATAAAACGGTACTTGATCCGTTTGCGTGCGGCAAGTTATCTTTACATGCATAAAGTTTATATATACATGCATAAAGTCGCAAGACATTCCTCAGATATCACAGAGCATCATGTAAAAAAACAATGATATGATCTAAAATTTTTTTCTATCGGGGATTTATTCTAAAAAATGTAAGACAACCATCCCTGGTTGACTACTGTTTCAATCTACGACGGGGCCCCGCGTCTTGAATGCGCGCAAAAGAGGCAGAGTTTGGAGCCACACAACCACAAAGCTATTTTTTTTATGTGCGTGACTCATGCTTCATTGTAGATGACTCTATATATGCTGTAACAGTCAGAAGCATGCACCCGACCGCGCTCTTGGTTTCTAGTGCCGAAACTTAACGTTAACATTCATTACTCGACTCAAGCAGAACTCAAGCAGAACTGCCCAGCACTCTGGTTTCATTGTTCTCCAACGTCTTAAGTAAAGGTGATAATGAGGAACCCCGCGCCCCTAGTTGAGACATCTTCGGTTTTTAAACGTAAGAAATTGTCGGTATTGTTGGTTTTTTCTAGCCAAAAACGACGAATGCCCTTACGATTTTTTTGTCGGTATTGTCGTTTTTGTTCGGTATTTAATATAAGAAAGGTTCGGTATTGTCGTTTTTTAACGTAAGAGAGATTCGGTATCGTCGTTTTTTAACGTAAGAGAGAATCGGTATTGTCGTTTTTAAACGTAAGAGAGATTCGGTATTGTCGTTTTTTAACGTAAGAGAGATTCGGTATCGTTGAGAGAAACATTGAGAACTATCATATTTTGAGTTTTCCTGCCACGAATCCCCCTGGCAATCCCCCTCCCCAAAAAAACCGCCTGGCCCCGCATTTCGGAACTGTTCCCGACAGACATCAAAGAACAGATCGAGAAACTTATAAGTTTTATCAGCATCAAGCAAACTTTCTTGTTCTCAGCAGAATCAAAGGGGGACAAAATTCGGTAAAAAATATTACAAAAATTTGAAACCAATTCGCTGAAAAAGCAAATTTTGCGAGCTGATAGTTGTGTGGAAACTCTCAGCGATTGGTCGGCGTCCAAAACTTTGACAAGACGTCTTCAACACTTATAAGTTTTATCAGCATCAAGCAAACCTTCTTGTTCTCAGCAGAATCAAAGGGGGACAAAATTCGGTAAAAACTATTACAAAAATTTGAAACCAATTTGCTGAAAAAGCAAATTTTGCAGCAAAAAATAACGAAAATATAGACAAATATTTTGAAGCGTTAGAAAATGTTGCAACGGAGTTGAGTAGCGTTTTTGATATTGACATTGTTATTTTGAAAAATATACTGGAAACGAAAGATATCAGCAATGATGGAGAAAACCCATCAGTCAGTCATGGTATACCTAAACTTGTCAGAAATATTCGGAACTTCTACATTCATCTTGGGCTTACGGTGTCAAAAACTGAAAAAAAACAAGGAATTATCAACCGAAACTTTGGAGAAAATTTTGATCACTATGATAACAACAATTTTTTTGGTTTTCATCCAAAACAAACATTTTTACCTCCAACTCATTATAAAGTTGGCTGATGGTTTGTTGAAATATAGAACAATGCGACTTTTCTTGATATTTTTATTTTCAGTATACTTAAGGGAGAATATCACACTGAAGTTCATAAGCGCACATTTGAAAAGTTATTATCCCAACAAACCTAATGTTTGTTATTTTTTTTTAAAAACAGTTGATTCATACCTTTTTGTTTTCACCGAAAACTGTTAGTTTTTTGTTCACTTGTACGTCTCATGCTGTCAGGGGACATTGAATTGAACCCAGGGCCTCATCTGGAAAATTTGATTGAGTATTCAAGTTACTTAAAAAACAGAGGAACAAACCACTCGCCTTTATTTTTCCTTATTAATTGTCAAAGCTTGAAGAACAAATTTGAAGAATTTGCAATTTTTTGCAAACAGTTCCCATTATTACGTTTGTCGCTATAATTGAAACCTGGTGGGACACTGATTGTAATATTGAAAATAACATTTAAACACATCGCATACTTTCTTTGGGAAATGTAGATCAGACAAAACAGGGGCTTCAAAGGGCGGAGGAGTAGGTATTTTTGTCCCAAAAAGATTAACCGCCGATATTAAATCAAGCCTTGAAACGATTGATGAGAGTTTTTTTGAATCCATTTGGTTTGAAATAACTGACCCTTTGACTGAAAAATTACCTGATAACGTTTCTTATTGCCCAAACAAACGTCTTGGTGAGTAATTTCTTGATCAGTTAAGTACCGAATTATCGGGAGCATATAGCATTACAGATAACGTTATTCTGCTGGGAGATTACAAATTGAATTATCTGAACAAGGCAGAAAAAAGTAAACTAAACAATTTTGCGCCAAATTCAGGATTAGAAATTGTTAACCTAAGGGATGCAACCAGAGGTACGGATAAAACATTTACACTTATTGATCAATGTTTCATTTCAAAAGATCAGATAATTGCCTACAATGTCACAACCACCCCTTTTAACTCCGACCTTTATCTTGTTTTTTTTCGAATCAGATCTCTCTTTGAAATCTGAGAGTGACAACATAATAACGATGAGAAATTTTCGTCTTTTCTCACGTTCTAAATTTAACAGAAATCTTGCTCTCGCCGAATAGTGTAAAATGTACCAATGTGAGAGTGGCAACGATATGTTTGATTCATTCCTCGGTTATTTTGAGAAAATTGTTGAAAAACACGCAACAATTCAGAGTGTTAAAAAAGGGGAGAAATTTATAAGAATTTTATGCCCTGGTTAACACAAGAATTGAAACATTTGATTGCAGAAAAACATTTTTTGTTCAATGAATGGAAAAGAATTCCTGACAGCGAGACGTACAAAGATTTTAAGCGCTTAAGAAACTTAGTTAATAGGAGACTAAGGAAGGCGCACAAAAATTTTTGCATGAATTTCTTCCAAAACTTATTATCAAATAAGGAACAATGGAAATTCATTAAACAAAACACCAGTCCGAATGAAAGAATTGTCAAGGTTGATGAAATCAGATTAGACAGTGGTGAATTTTCAAGGGAACCAAAAAATATTGTCAATTGTCTGAATAGATCATTTGCTAATCTAGGTGTTTTCAAAGGTTTGGATATTGCTTGTAAATACCCTGATAAACTTAATATACATGAAATCACATTCAGAACTGTCATTAAAAAAGAACTTTATTCAGTCCTTGAATCGTTGGACGATAACAAAGCAGCAGGACCTGGTGAAATCTAAATTCGACTCAAAAAGTTTTGCAAATTAGGCAAAGATTTGCAAAGTTTTGCTATAGGCATACATCTACAATTCGCCTTAAATGAGTGCATTAAGGAGAAAATTGTCCCAACTAAAATGAAACTAGCCTATGTAACACCAATTTTCAAAAAAGGTGAAAAATTAGATAGCACAAATTATCGACCAATTTCTGTAACTCCGAGTTTTGCAATTTTTTTAAGCGCCTCCTTCTCAATCAGATGATGGAGTTCATTGATAAGCATAAAATTATAAACAAAGAGCAATTTTGATTTCAGAAAAAAGGTTTGCAACAGATGCAGTTCTAGAACTGGTTGAAACAGTTTCGAGTAATTTAGATCAAAGCAAAGAAACTGTTGCTAGTTTTTTAGACCTTGCAAAAGCGTTTAATTCCATTTCCCGTAACATTTTCCATGAAAAATTGAAATGTATGGGTTTTCCCAGGAAGCGAAAGAATTACTGTTTTCATTTCTTGCCAACCGGAGACAAAAGGTAAAACTTAATGGCATAATCTCTGACCACTCATTTTTCTTTTAGATGCGAAAGATTTCTCATTTAATATAAGCACAACGGTAAAGGTAATTCAATTCGCAGATGACACAGGTATTGTCTTTTGTGGACGGAAAGGTAGCCTAAAAGTCATTGAAGCTCTACAAAAAACAGAATAATATGTACAGATGAACAAACTAACTTTGAATACAAACAAAACCAAATTACTTTTTTTCTCGCGCGATAATTCAGATTTCAGATCTATTTTTTTTTGCAAAAACGAAGTTCTCACAACACAAAACTGTTGCAGATATCTTGGTATTCAAATTGACAGGAATCTTAGTTTCGAGGAGCAGCTGAATAAAACCTTGAAAAAGATGGCTCATGCTATAAGATCAATTTACCTTATAAGACATCAAGTTCCCCTGAACGCGCAAATTCTTCTTCTAAAATCACTTGAGCTTTCACACTTATCATTTTCGGCAATCCTTTTTCAAAATTTATCTGCAAAAAACCTAAAACGCCTTAACCGACAGATTAACTGGGGTATAAAGGTGTGCTTTCTACGCAAAAAGTTTGACAAAGCAAGAGATCTGCTAATCCAGACAAAGACCCTACCAGCTGAGCTAATAATAGCAAAAATTTCGCTAATCAAATTTCGTTATGATGTCGCTAGAGCAGAAAATTCTGAAAACTTTCACGGGTATCTGAGTCTTCATCAAAATACTCGAACAAAACAATTCAACATTAGACAAAATGCCAAAACCAGCTTTGGAATGAATTCGATTGTTCGTCAATGGGTACAAAAATGGAATGAGTTAACACATTGGCTTCGGTTGGCAAAAAATGAAAACATTTTTAAGAAAACTTTGAATGATTTCTTGATCTCACAACATGAAAAAATTCCTTTGAATAGTAACGTAGATTTTAAAAGTTATTTTTATTTTTAGGAAGAAAACAATCGAAAGAAAATTTTAAAATGTGATTCTTTAGAAAATTTGTTGATGTTTACTATATTATTATTGTTTGAATGATTTGAAATGTTTTTTGTTTCAGGTATATTTAACCGTATGGTTATAATTTAATTTACTTGTTGCAAAAAAAAGAAGAAACTCTAGCGGATGTCGTGATGTTTTGAAAACTTTCAACAGTTTCATGGAGACAGGAAAATTATTTGCAGCAAATACTTGCCTAAAAGTTCCCAGCAATGAACTTCTCTCCGAAAGACAAAATTAATAGAAAACCTGTAATTGAATTCGTCGATAAAAACACCAATAACTCTCTGAAGCTAATCAAAATTAATTTGTTCACCAAAAGCGCGCAATGCAATTCCATATCATATCTCTATTTGAATGCAGAAGCGCAACGACAAGAAGCCACCGGCTGACAAATTACGTCGCCAACAACTGGAGCCTCACTCTCACAAGCTGTAAAGAAAAAACAGCCCAAATTGGGAAAACAGTATCCCAATTTGTCATCAGGTCAGCAATCGAAACATCTCTTGGTGAACTGTTGAACATCGAGCTCAAAAAATCACATTTACATTTGTGAATATGCAGCCATTCTTTCAAAGGTAGAAAACAATCCGAAAAAATCTTGAAAACTTATATTAAATTAATTTGTGCAAACAAAAAGTGATCCAAATAATTGAAATTTGAGCCTGTTCAACATACATACAATACTAATTTTGCAGTACTAACCCTACATCATCTGTTAAATGACAGTTAATATTCTGAAACAAAGTTTTGTGTCGCATGAATCTTAGTATCTCAAGTGCTTAAATTGTTGACAAGAAGGACAAATAAAAACATTTAACAAAAAGTTTAACGCGGAGGTACTTGCGTTGCAATTGCTGAGCGGAGGTACTTGGTGTGCTACAGCTAAATAGGTATGAGGCAGTAGGTCCGTACAATGTTTGGTTTAGGAAACTCTGAAAAAAGCTCTTTATTAATTAATTTTTAGCAAAAACTAAGAAGTTAACCTTCAATGCCCAGAAGAAAAAGATGTGATTCGAGTCACATCGTTTTTTTTTGGGCATTGAAGGTTAACTTCTTAGTTTTTGCTAAAAATTAATTAATAAAGAGCTTTTTTCAGAGTTTCCTAAACCAAACATTGTACGGACCTACTGCCTCATGCTTATTTAGCTGTAGCACACCAAGTACCTCCGCTCAGCAATTGCAACCGCTCCCTACGCACAAATTGTCTGTGTTTTCAAAAAACACTTCGTTAGATTGAATCATGCAGCTAGAATTTGCTTTTCGTTTTGTTGAAGAAATCTTGCTCACAATTATTTCGAAATATATCAAAAAGCCCATTGAAAATGTTTTGCGGTTTCTGATTGTCACATTCAACATTTAATTAGCCAAATTTGGAATTTTGAAAATGGAATTTGGGGTCTGCTTATGAGACCGCAGACAAAGAGTTACCAAAAAACGTAATCAATTGCCTATATCAAAAATTAGCTCTTGAAAACATTAAAAAATGTCCTGGTATAAACTGTGATGCTCCCAATTCATTTGTAGTCCCAACTGACTTATCCTTAGTCGGTATTTGTCTGCAGTGCCAAGACCCATCACAAAAGGTGATGCTGTTACAGTGCAAGATATGGTGTAGCAATACTCCTTTTGATCAACCTCTTGCGCAACTCGAATGTAACTCGAAATTGGTACCGGACTACGTCACAGCAATAGGCAGCTCAGAGATCCTACAAAACTGTTATCTGATTTAATTGATCCTGCTAACCCGGGGTGAGGTGGTCTAAATATGATTCAAAAATTTTTTGTCTGGGGGGTACCCCCTCCCAGACGATAAATACACGGTCTGGACCAAACGTTTTGGTCCCACTATTTCAACTCATGGTCTGGCATCAACGAATCATTGTCGCATAAAGTCTGATATGCACGCCTTAATTCGAATCATAATCGGACACAACCGAATCATAGTCCCACAAAATCTTCCTAAATCGCCCTATTTCGGTTCATAAAATCGAGAAAAACCGAATCATAGTATGATTAATTCCCTCTCATAGTCGCATAATTTCGAAAAATGGGCTTTAAAGTTCGCAACATCGCTAATCATAGTCTGATTACTTCCCTCTCATCGTCGCATTGTTTCGAAAAATGGGCCAAAATGATCGAAACAGTGCGAATCATAGAATGAATAATTCTCTCTCATAGCGGCATTTTTTCGAAAAATGGGCTTTAAAGTTCGAAACATCGCGAATCATAGTCTGGTTAATTGGTCTCATAGTCGCATAAAAGTTTAGAAAAAGTTGCCGAACCATAGTCTGGTTAAATCTCTCTCATAGTCCTTTTTTAGGAACGCCTAACAAGTTTGCCGAAGCAGTACTCAATTGTTTAAAGAAAATCTGAATTGGTTAATAGAATTGATAAGCCACAGATACTTATGACATTGAAAATTTCATTTAATATTTTTAAACGCATAAAACTAAAAAAATGGACCGAATCATCATAAGGTGTTTGATACAAAGTGTTTTGATTTGCCAAAAAAAGAAGCCACTCAAGAGTTTCTTAAGTTTTAGAAAATGAAGACATATTAAATTCCAAAAATTGAAGACTCCAAAAACTTGATAGATCGAAATGCAGCTTAAGTAACACAGTTTGCAAGTAGCAATACTACAAATGAAATAAAACTGCATCAAGAATAAAATCAATTTGCAACAATTATTATTTAAAATTTTTTAAACGTAGGTCCTAATAACTTTTTGAGCAGGAAGATTTAAGTAACAATTTCAATACTGTAGACAAGGAGAACTTCAATGTTAGTTTGTCGAATATTTTAGCAAGGATATCTCAACCGGGCAGTTTCGTACTCAATTTTTGTCTGATCATAGTCGCACAGTTTCAAGTAGTCGCACTTTTGGATCATAGTCGCGAATTTTCGACTGGTCACGCAGAGTCGAAACATGAACGCACTTTTTCGAATTACGTCGCATTAACTCGCACTAATTCGCACAAATTCAAATCATGGTCAAATTTTGTCTGGATTGTCTGATCAAGGCCAATTTTTGCCTGGATAACCCGCTTCATACTTCCACCACCTCACCCCGGGAAGCATTTCGACATCTAATGAATGCAGCATTAGATTTGTTGAATGTATACGACCATAGAGCTTGTACCCTCACAGTTTGTAAATCCACAACTTGACAATCCAGTGCTTTTAAAATTGAGAGAACAACTGTTAACGACGACGTGGTGAATGGTCGCTTTGTTTATGAATGAGTCCTAAACCGTGATGAATAGCTTGACAGTGATGAATATTTCCAAGCCGAATTCCAAAATGCAAAAATCTGCTTCCAAATCTGCTTTCCGTTTTTTACTAGGACAGTTTCTAAGCTTTTCTTAGACGCAAAAACACTACGCAGTAGACGTCTAAATGCCATATTTTTTCAATTCCATACCCTTGACACTGTCCTCGCACGCCAATTGTGTTTGGAACCGAACCGGAAGCGTGCACTGAAAACCAGGGAACCATTGGAACACGACACCGAATAGGCTGTGTCGCTTGCTGTTTTCAATACTCTTGGGATTTCAGAACTTACAGATGTTCTGCTCATACATTAAAAATCAGCCAAAACGACCAGCCAAGAAATCAGCCAAAAATTAGCCAGCGAACCAGACTCTCGATTTAAGTTGGAAACTCGCAATAAAGAAATAGATACACCGAACGTTACCTGAAAACAAATATCACTAAATCAGATTGGCATAAAAAAGGCTCAAACTGGCTAACTAGCATCCAAATTTTGAAATGAGTGACGGTTTGAGGATACTTTACAATCTTGAAGCAAAGATTACACTTATCGAGTGCTTTTCCCTTCTGAGGAAAACTTAACACTAACTCATGCTATCCATATTTCTTATAAGCACTTATGACTCATGAAAAACAAATGAGACCAAGTCTCTTCAATGATACCCAGTGAAGAGACTACAGATAATTCAAAAAAAATAGCGCCAAAAATCGAAAATTAGCTATGATTTTATGACAAAAAATAATGTCATAGTCAGCAAAAGCCTTAAACGCATGTAACCATCTTCAAGCAATTGCAAATAGGCGCAATTGGAAAGAATATGCATCGTATGAATAGCATTGAATAGAAGAATGATTGCAAACAGAAGTCAAATTGCAGCAGTGAACAAAAATTTGCTTTCAAAAACCAAAAATTTGTTCAAATATCTTTTTCGGACTTCAGTTTTAAAATACTTCCTAGAAAATCACGTTTCAAACCTGCTCAGTTTTTTGCTCAGTTTTCCTCTCTAGAGTGATTAAAATCATCAATCCAATTTGATTTTTCACTGATGTGAAAAACCAAAAAATCTGTTCACAGATCTTAAACATAAGAGCACACCAATACAATCCAACCCAAGTATTCTGGATTGTAAAAGTCTACGAACACCACAATATGGCTACGCTCTGTTTACAGTTACGCAGCTATAAAGAATAAAACCCTTGATTTCAATTCAAACATATTTTTTTTAGCAAAACCGACAAAAATTGAGCAGAAATACCAAAGATGTAAACGAAAACAACCGAAATTAGTCAAATGGTAACAAAACTTTGGACCTGGATAACTCCGTGATAATACTGGAAAACCGGAATTCAAAATCATCATTTTCTTTTTATATTCTACACTGAACTGGCTTTATGATATCACTCACTGTTCTCTACGATGAATATATCGATCGGCGAAAATTTACTCAACAAAAAAACCAGTTGAGCATATAATATCTCTCCCGCCAATGTGGGTCAGAACAATTGACTAAAATAAATTGAAATTATAGATGTCAATTTGGCTCTGATTGTTGCTTTTGTGTTGTCAAGTTTGTCGACATTGTATTGGAAAGTTGAGTTAGTGAGCAAATTTTACCATGTACGTCTGTAAATTATTCTTTGTCTATATTAATTTTTAGCAATTTCACGTGATCTTCATTTTTGTTTCGACCCATTATTAACTTTATACATCAAAAGAGCAGTCTAACATAGACTTGCTTGGTATCAACGCAGCACGATGATAACTATTTCGAGACTCTAAGGGACTTGAATATTTGCGAAATGTAGCTGATTTTTCTAGTCAAGCCTGAACACGAGTTCAAGTACTTCTATTAGATAATTTCAGAAAAAGAGGAGAGATTGTTGAAAAATGAACGTACAACTTTTTATATGCCAGATCTCTACAATGCCAGATTTTCTGTATTCAGTGCCAGATATCAAATTTGCAGGTTTGTGTTTCAAGTGCAGGATACGCGACTTTGATGAAGTCACGCGACTTTGAGAATAGCGAAGCTGTTCGAGATGCAAGCTAACTGCTTTAGTGGTTTTAGAATTAGTCATGTAACCTTGCTTGAAACACGACCTTGCAAGATTAAAAACTGACACTCTATATGAAATTCTGGCATCGTAGAAACTGGCGCTGTGCCATTTTAAAACTTGCACGTGTGTGTTTCAATCAAGAAACGGGTAAGAATTGGAACACAAAATTGTCAAATAAATGAGATCATCCATTTCTCATAAATTCAATTCATCGCAAGTTGATAATTTGGCATTGCTTTCTCAAGTTTCTCAACAAGAATCCAACATTCTAAAACTCTTGTTAAACTTTTGTCTATTTTTTGCAGAAATTTTACAACTTTAAACTGGAGAAAAATAATACACAGATCAAAAATATTACAAACTGAATTTTACAAAAAGCATTCCCTCTACGGCATTACATACGTACATACATGTTTTGCTGGTAATCATAACAGTCTCCTGGTTGTTTTTTTTGAAATCTCGGATTTTGTCCAAAAATCAGAAATGATCATAAATGATATCTCAGTCATAGAGAAACAAAATCTAGTTATCATCTGCAAATCTAGTATCGTATAAAAATAGTGTATGACGTGTATGATATCATTTACCATGCTCCCAAGATTACCGAAAAAAAATCCGAGGGGGGGGGTACAGATGAAAAAACATTAGGTAAAGGATAGCCAGAGAAATAAAAATAGTGTTAAGTATCGCAGTAATATATATAGTAATCGAAATAAACAAAATCTTTGCGGTAATGTTGAAGTAATTTTATCCAAGTTTCGGGTGTCAAACCGGTGAAAAAATCTCTCCAAGATTTTGTTCCGTTGTTGTCTTCTGCTGGTGACATATTCGCGATGGTCGAACGGGACGCCGAGAACAATTCTCTAACACGAGAATCAAAATGTTTGAACTCTGTGAAGAATTTGTTCATTTCTGTGAGATCATCAGTTTTCACAATTGCTGTGTAATCGTATGAACAAGGCAAACAACTGTCCTCGTAAGTGTCGAAATGTTCATTATTAATTCTAAGAAGGTGCTGAATATAGGCTTCCATAATTGGAACCCCCTTTTCTTCGTGTAACTTGGTTACATTTTTCATAAACTTTCCTAACTCGACTATTTTTTTCCGCATGTAGACATACTTGAAAGATGACAAGAGACGGCTGATGGGGTGACGAACCACAACCAATCGTGCACTGGAAGATGCATTTGTAAAAGCTGACTTAACGTAGTCTTTCGGTTTGTTCTGTAGAATTAAGGGATTGAATCCTGAAATGACAAATTATTAATTCTGAAGTTTCCTGATCTTAGCAAAATTTTAAATCAGCGCTGAATCATAGATTTCTCAGTCTTGTGATTTTGATAAATTTTGTAGGAACATACGGTAAGTTTACTATGGGTTTACTATGTACATGTTGTTTCAAAGGGAAACTCAAATGATACTTGGTTCCAGTACTGAAATTATGCAATGAATCGGTACTGTTCCTCGATATCACTAGAGAGTCCGGGTTGTTCTCTTTTTCTATTTAGGAGGAATTGTTTTTCTTCTTATTAGTTTTTTTCCAAGAAAAATCAGCAGCCAGCAACAGTTAAAATAAATCAGTCAATTTCTGTTCTGATTGCACGTGGACCAGTCACAAGCAGCTTAGTCGTGAAACAATGAGACAGCTGTGTTACAACAAAATTTTGCATACTTTATGTACAGAATTTTTTGAAAAAAATCATACCAATTTCAAGATCACAAGCGAAGTTTGAAGTACACTCGTTGCCTAAAGGATATTAGCAGTTAAATTTCTACGCAAAAAATCAAACAAAACACTGCAAAATTTGTCAATACCAGAGATTGCCCAGAAAATATTTATTTTAAAAAGAGTTCAAAAGCTTCTTTGAAACAAATCGCAGCGAACATTTAGCTTTTCTCTTTCTTATAAATAATTTCCAGAAATATTTTTCAACGAATTGTGAAAAGCTATGGAAGAGGCAAATCAAGAGGTTGCAATCAGAATAGTGTAATGAAAGCGCGCTCACGAAGATTTTCTTTTTGTTTACAAAATTGGAACAAACTCCCATGTAGGCCAAAATAATTCTGATCAGGAAAAGCAAAGAATTATCTTCAGATTATCAATGAAATCAGATGGAAAGAAACTCCATTGAGCACCCGAACATGCAAAAAAAAATTGGTTCAAGTGGAATTTTTGACCTTTTATGAGAAAAAATGTGCTTTTACAACACTTTATAATTCAAAGGGATGATTCTTCTATACATTAGAAAATAATTTTCTGCAACCTTTTCTTGAAAAAGAATGGCAAGTCCGGACATAAACTCAATCGAAAACTTTTGGGCGGCGTTAAAGCAGCGTCTACAAAAACAGACGAATTTTTTCTATAAATTCAAAGAATGAAGTTTTAGAAATTTTGAAAAAAGGGGCACAGATTTCATTAGAAGTTTGCACAAAATTTATAAAAACTGCTTAATAAAAATGCTCTGGAATCTAAAGACGTTTCAAACGCAACTGAACCTATTTGAAAATACTATGTTAAATATTATCTTGTTTTATTGAAGCATTCAGATAGAAGAGTTTTTTGTACAATAGGGTATTTTGTAAAACGATTTGCAATCTGTATCATGAGTGTTTAAAATATAAAGCATAGGAGAACACAACAAATGCTACTTTTGAAAAAAAAAGAAACAAAAAATTTCTTGTTTCTTTTTTTATAGAATATTTGCTAAATTGCTGATATTTCTGAAATTGATCCGCGGTAGAATGAAATGCATAATTATCTTAAATTTGGATGATTATCTTAAATGTCATCCCATCAAGGACGGATTATTGTTAATTTTTAAAAACTCGCAAGTCAATTAGTTAACTTTTAAGAATAGAAAGAAAACTTTGTGAAAACTTGTGAAAACTTCCAAGTCGAAGGGTTTAACTTGTAAGGCTGTTATAATTTCGTAACAATTCGTCCGTAATAACTTTCCTCTCATTGGTTCACTTAGTGCCGTATCTCCTATTAATCTGATATCTCGTCAAAAATAATTATATGTTTTTAAAAAACAAAATATTTCTTAACTGATTAGTTTTAACTGTTTTAACAAATAATTATTTTATATTGATTAAGAAACACTTTTATATTTTTGTGTATCCTATGATTCTATTTTACATTACTTACTAGCCTCACAATTTTCTCCAATTTGTTTGACGGTTTCCATCACTCCTAGGAGAAAAATTTTCTTTAAAAAATGATTTATTTACCTTCAATTGAATAGATAAAGTCGCAAAATCTGAACAAGAAATATTGTTGTTTGGGCGTACCTGATCCTGGTTTGAACAAAGCGTAGTGTGAACTTAAAATGAAACTTGATATATGTCATCATTTTCAATTTTTGCCCCCTATTTTTCAACTATATCACCAATTTTTAACGCTGGAAAAAGCTCACAATCTCGGCCCTGGTCGGACAACTCAATTAGTGTAGTCGTATCCATACTTACGCGTTCCACCGCCCATTTTTGGGTTTACATTGGGTACTTGATTGTTTTCCAGGTTCTGCAGAGTCCATGACCAAGCAGTGTTTCCACATTTTGCAATGCTGCAGTACAGAAGATCCAATTTCGGGAAGAAGACGAAATTCTTGGGGTCATTCGGCGGGATCAACTGGTGGCCTCCAGAATTGGGTGAATTTCTATTGAATAAAAAAAACAAAGCCCGCTCTTATTTCATACTAAAATTCACATTTGCATTCAAGTTGGAATAAATATTTTGTTTCTGTTTTCCGTTCACATGATTTTATATAGCCTAAATAAAAGTTTTTTTTTTTACAAATTTCGTTGAAATATTTAATTTTTTTTGAGATATGAGTGAAAGCTAATCAGCTATTAGTCCTTTAAACCCAAAATTACTAACACGAAATATTTCCATTCAATTCTACGAACTATGTTTTCGTTAAAGTGTACCCAAGAAAAAAAATTAAAATGTATTGCGGAAAAGAGTGTTCAGAGTTGGCATAATTAGGCAAGGTTGAGAGTTACTGGTTAAAAACTGTTGACTTTTGGGGCAAAATATAAACACAGTTTAAAAACATTAAATAGGTGGGCAAAAAAATCAGCTTTAAAAACCTCATTAACTAGCATAAAATCTTTGAAAATCTGACTTTAATATTTCCTTCTTACTAATGTGAATCAAATCATAGTGTTCTCGTAGACTAACGGAAGCAAAGCAATCAGGTCCAGGATTAAGATCTTTATCTCTGTATGTTCGCCTGCTCATTTTTTGGTTATCAATAATTTTAGATTTTTGAATTCTAGATTTGAAAGATCGTGTAAAATTCAAAATTTCTATGTGAAAACTTCTCGTTTTTGAACAGTGAGAGGCAAAATAGGGAATAGAAGATAGGCAGCAATGCATTCATTCTATGTTATCGGAAAGCTGTCATTGAAACAGTAAACTTATTTGCATAAATTTTCAGATATAAATTGCCAAATTCTGTCAAACTGTAAATTGAAAAATTATTTTGAACATTTCTTGATAATTCACGTAAAATGCGTTATCTTGAAGGATCGATCTTGCAAAACAAATCTTTATCTGTTAAACAAACGACAGTTCACAATATGTTGCAAGGTAATTTTTTTCGACCAATTTTTTAAACCAACTCTCGGTGTGATACAGCAGTTGCATAACTCATCGATAAAATAACACGTAAACGCCAAATTTATATTACGAAATCTGCTTCGTCATTAGACTACAAGTTTATCATACTGTTTTAAACCACTGTCTTTTTATAACTTGCGCCAATAAAAGAGTGTGATGAAGTTGTAGCAGATTTCATATGGTTAATTGGTCGCTAATGTGTTATTTCTTCAGTAAGTTATGTAACCGTTGTTATCTCAGCGAGAGTTGATTAATACTCATCAAAAGAATGAGACATAGAAAAGAAATAAAATACACTGCAATATCACATTAGAAACAAATAAAAAGAGGCGCTAAAAGGTTACTTGATAATTTACCCAATTCCATTTTACCCAATTCCATTTTACCTAATGCCATTTTACACAATTCCATTTTACCCAATGCCATTTTACACAACCTGCCATTTTACCGAATGACATTTTACCCAAAACCAACTTACCAAATGTTCTTTGATCTTTTCCTTCAATTATCCGATGTTTGGTTCTGATACTTTTTTATCAAGTCCCACGAACCATTAATTGTATAGTCGGCTTAATAGTCGTAACTTTAACAATGGTGTAAATTAAAGTTGGCTTTGGGCAAAATGGCTTTCGGTAAAATGGCAGGTTGGGCATAATTGTATTTGGTAAAATGGAATTGGGTAAAATAGAATTGGGTAAAATGGAATTGGGTAAGTTGCCCTGACACCCTCTTAGCAAAGATTGCCTACCATAGAAGCTAATTAGAGCGTCAATGGAAGTAAATTGGCCAAACTAGCAGACAACTACTCGAAACAAAAACAATTTAAGAAAATGCTCAACTAAAACAGTCTAATATTGACTTTTTTCCATTCAACTGTCTTGAGCTCTTACTGGCAGAGCAAAAAAAAACTACCCTGAGCATCCATTATCCCTTCCTGTTAAAAGTGTGGTAAAAAATAATTAAATAATCAACTTGATTACGCAACACAGTCAGGTCTATTACATGGAAATATTAAGAAAAATTAAGCATTGAGTCTGAAAAGCTACTTAAATTAGACCTCACTCGCGCCCATTTTTAAAGGTTTTGCTTCGGCAAGTGGAAAAATCGACTGGCTGCATTCTTCTTAATTCTCATTGTCTTGATTGAAATAACACATTTCCCCGCTGATTTGGTGAGGCAAAAATGAGTTTATGTCCAGATTTAAAGAGGAAAAATGATGAGCAATCAGATGAAAACCTGTTCATGTCCAAATTTATAATGATAAAAAAATGACGAAAAAGTAATCGAAAATGAGTTTACGTCAAGAATTGAAATGATAAAAATGTTGAGAAGTACGATTAAAAAGATATTAAATGAGTACTTTTGAAATTGTAAAAAAAATTGATACTCACACCAAACGATAGTTCCCACAGCGCCTACTAGTTCTATCTCTTCTCAATCGATAAACAGCATCAATGGAAAGTTTGGTATATGTGCCGTTGATGTCTTCACTTCCAAATAGCTCCAGTTTCGATAAACTTTTAAACCAATTGGGGTCCAGCGGAGATGAATAATTAGGGAAAATAGGGACACATCTAGGTTGAGCAGAACTCGTTTCAAACTCTTTTGAGCCCGGACCATAGACCCAATTTACTGTAGAAAACCAGCTTTATTATATTACAGTAAAATTTTCAGGATTATTTTTCCATTTTTAAAAAGAACTGGATCATTGTAAAACAGCTCTGATCATTTTAAAAAAGTACTGCATCATTGTAAATAAGTACTGGATCATTATAATTCAAGGCTGAGAACGTGATTCAGTTCTGAACCGTCGTGCTCTAAGCTTATTTTCAAAAATTCGTTTTTAGTGAAAAAATTAAACAACGTATCTTTTAAAAAGGCGATTCAGCATCACATCTACCCAATCTTTACAAAATTGCAACCCTTATTTACAGTACCGCGGCCCTTGTTGAGTTTTATTTCAGAGGAGATATTTGGGCGGTTGTTGCAGCCACTAGTGTTTGAAATTACTGACAGAAAGAGGAAATGCGACCAAAAGAGCTATAATGATTCTTACAATATTTGTTTGCAGAACAACTATTGTTTTTTTTTGTATTTTAATGCCATTATGATTGAATAATTGCAATCACAGGTAGCCGCTGCGTCCACTGAAATTTTACCCAGACCCTTGTCGATTTTTTACCTTAAAAAGTTAAGATGTACAATTAGGGAAAAATTTTAAGAATTCCACTCAAGATTCTTTTATTTTTGGGGAAATTGGGGTCAAGGAGTTGTAAGAGTCGGGGCAGAATCGGGCTGCGAAGTAGGATAAAAAGTTAATAGGGGGGTGAAAGCGATGGAAAGGTGAAGGGAATAATGGCCCAGGTTGAGATCCCAGACGGAAAGTCGGCATGTCCAGACCGTCCCAGACGGTAAGTGCCTATGTCCAGACTTTCGTGCGTTCACCAGATTATTCGAGCGTTCATGTCCAGACTTTCGTGCGTTTAACAGACTTTTGTGCGTTCACCAAATTTTCGTGCGTTCATGTCCGAACTTTCACTTTCATGCGAGTAGTGATGTGTCTTTCTGGGCAAACTACGGGGGGAGGGGGGACATAAGTGTCTTCCCGTGAACACTACGGGGGGGACACAAGTGTCTTCCTGGGCAAACTACAGGGTGGGACACTTTGAAATTCTTTCTCCTTATTTCCCCTGCCATGCATGAAATTAATCTTAGGAAACCATTTCCCTCCACTTGCGTGACTGGTTTGCCGCTTTGGGCTTGAAGCCATTTTAACTACCACCGCTTTTGCTTTGAAAGTTAATTCTTCATATGTCTGCGCCAAGGTACTTTAATCTTGTTTTGGTCTGGGCCCATTTCAACATTTTACCCACAGTTATACAGAACCTACACACCCAATACCAGAATACGAATTCCAAATGCCACCAAGGCGAAAACGTTGCTTGTTGGACTGCTTTCTGTGTCGCTCCAAATTTTTAAATTCTAAAGATCTTTTTACTCATTTTGAAGAAATACACCCCAACAATTTTAGATATCAATGTGAAAACTGCAATCAGAAAATTTGGCGTTTAATTGACACACGATACCACCAGTGTGAAAATTCAGCAGTTATTGCGCCCCCTCTAATTATCCAAAACCCTGTTTTAAGGTGTAAAATTTGTTTCAAAGTTTTTACCCAGCAAAATGGTTTGACTAACCATGTTAAAAGTCATTCCCCCATGGAAATTATTCTTAGTCGTCGTGGAATCCCGATAAAACGGCGTTAGAGAAAGAAACCTTTTATTTGTCTTCTTTTTATAATAAAGTTTCAATTTTTACATTAATTTGTATTTAGTTTATATGAATGCTTTTATAATTTATCCATGCACTTCAACTACAACTAAATGTAAGTTATCAGTTATCTTCAATCCTTGAATTGTATAATACTAGACGTCTGCGTTTTGGTGTTGGTTCTATTATAAGACTATTACTTGAAGATAAATCAGACATATCACTATTATTGCTTGATTCGCTTTCAACTGCTTCCAATTCTAGAAAAGAATTGTCAAGGGCTGGCGGGGAAATTGCGTAGGGTTCATTCCAGTCAACAATATCTTGATCAAGCTCACTTTCTGAATAATCGGGCTGATTGAATCCTGGATCGGGGGAGAAAAACTATTGTTTTCAGATATCACATTTTCCGGGGTTGGTTGTGAAATTGAATCCAAGTCGCTTTCGTTTTCTGACTCCCAATCCCAATCATTTAATATAACATTGTGAAATGCAAATTCTCTAATATTTTTATGTCCAAATGGTAGGGAGTTTATTGGGTCAAGGTAAAACCGCTTGTCACAGTAGGCCGAAAGCGCAACTCTGTTTTGTTCCAGTGTCATCAACTCATGTTTCTCTGATTTGATGGTCACATTTTTGACGCGGACAATTTCCCCGCTGTTCAATACTCTCTTGAAGACCTCGTGCTTTAGTTGCTTTTGCCCCTCATGTGTTATTCCCTTTGCACTTTTCTTCTGACAGTCTGAAAGAACATTACAATCAATCCATTTTCTATTTTAATCTATGTGCTTTCCTAATCTAGGTTTCAATGTTCCTGTTATATTAAAAAGACGCTTCCATGAATTTGGTTAGTTTCAAAACTGGAATTTGTTTTAATAAAATATAATGTTACACATACCCTTCGTTTGTATTGAATACATTTTGGGTTTCAAGCCACAGAACTCTTCCATTACCACCCCTGCCAGTTCGTCTTTGAATTTGAGAGTTACCATGTGATTTTCTGTGTTGTACAATGCGTTATCAGAATGGTAGTTGGATAAATTGAATTCTGTGTTGACTTCTGCTCGTGCTAGCTCCTCATACAAGTCATCACAATCAACAGCATAGGTAAGTGAGTCCGTGTCAGAGTATAAAAGTTCACACTTGAACCACTGTTTCATATTCTCGTAGTGAAATCGAAACATGAATGCTTTTGAAAGATCCAGAATTGAAGCACCAACTATTGTAGGTTTCACCCAGTTTGTTTTCGTTTTTCTTGTAGTCACGACTGCCATGTTTTCATCAAAAATTTTAAAGGATTTCATGTTAAACTTATCTGTGTGGTTGAGGAGAGCTCGTTCATCTTGGACCAGGAAAGCGTTAACTCGATTTCGCATGCTTTCACAACACTTTCCAAAAGCAGAGTTGTTCATGAGTTTGAAGAAGTTTTCAGCAATTTTGCTGGTTGCTGCTTGCCGCAATTTTGTGTTCAGTTCGATATATTTTGCCATCCACTTTGATTGTCTGAACTTGAGCACCTTGTGCAGTTTTGAAACTTTAAGGCCATTTCGTTCATAAATCTTCAACGTTACATAGTGTAGTGTATAATCCTTCTTATCATAGAGTGTTTGAAGCAGTTTGTTGCACTTTGAAACTTTTGGGAGATGATATTCTTCCAAAAGGTCCAACTGGTAACTACTCAACCACATGCTGTCTACAGGTTCTCGGGTGGGTGCCATTGGAAAATCTTGGTGAGCATCGTGAATTGAGTCGGGGTAGTCCAAGTCGACGCAGACGATATATCCAAATTCAGCGTCGTCTGGAGTTTGCAAAATTTGTTCAATCGTCACTTCTGTGTCCGTCTGGAAGGAATTGAGTGGCAAGCAGAAATCCTTCATGATCCCACCATAGAGGTTATTAGCATCTATGGTGAGACCATATGTTGATTTTTGCGTGTCATCAAAACGTTCCAGATATTTGTTGTTTGGCGTGAACAGTCTTTTTGTGTATACCGAGGACATACCCCCTCGCAACAATTCTTCTGCTATATCAAGATGGTTGCTATCTGTGAGAAGTTCCAGGTCGGATTGACATATCTTCAGAAAAGCATCGCCCGCTAAGTGTGGTGCTGATAGATATTGAGCACAGTCCAAGCTGTACGAGTCCAGACAGAGTGCTCGTAGCCGCTCAAACCAGCAGGCGAGCTGTAGGGTGTCGACTGTCAAGTACAGATCGTGATATTCACCCATGTTTCTACAATCAAATTTTTCGAAGATCAGCTTTGCTTTTTCGTAGTCAGCTTCGGTTATTGTCACTTTTCCTGATTTGAGTTTGTCGACCCAGCACTTTTTAGGCGGCAATTTTTTTAGCTTGAATGTTCTGAAGGTGTCCATGTAGGAGTAGGGGTAGAATCCTTTACCGTGCAGTAGTTTCACATCATTTTGGTCACAGTATTCAAAATGGTTATCGAGTATATCGAAACTGTCTTCAGGCAAAGGCTGAACTAGTTTATCTAAAGACGATTGCATGAAGCGAAGAGAATCGATAAAGCGAAGTTCTTCGTATATGGGTATGACGTTCTGATTTTTGTTTACAATATCTTTGATCCAAACTTTAAAGCTAAAACTGATATAATTCTCATCAGTTTGAGGTATTATTGAAAATTTATTGTTAGGGTTGCAGTGATGTAGACTCTTTACAACATGATGCAAGTCATATCCTGACAAGTTGTGTGCGATTATGGGAACGAAGCTCTGTGTTCTGCGCTGTAGGTTACACTTTGAGTGAGCCCAGCCAAGAAACCGATTTGAGAAATGGCAGTGATCCAAGACTTTTTCGTTGTCCGCAGAAAAACTAGTTTCGCATATTCAACAGTGAGTCGCAAGCTCTTTTGCTTGTCCAACTGCTCCTGTGAAGTACCTGTGTTTTTGCTTTTTCTCGTAGATATCTTTTGCCAGTGTCTCCATTTGCTTCACAAAGACTTGCATGCAATCTTCACCTCTGTACAGATGGAAAAACTCCAAATTTGGACTTCCATGTGAAATGGCTACATAACAGTAACCGCTCGGAATGTGTTTGTCCAACACACGAGTCCCTGAAGTCTGTGGGTTTTGTTCAACTGATGATACCGGAATAATGATTGACTCTAGGTCAAAATAGACAACCAGTGGAAGAGTTGTTTTTGCTTGAAATTTTTTGAAAGCGAGACTATTGCTGTCCGGCTCAGGTAGCAGAACTTGACAAGTTTCGAAGTGATAGCAAAGTTTTTCGTGTTTTTGAAGCGTTTCGTTGTTCGAGCAAACATGAAAAGAGTTGCGACAGATTTTTGCGCGTGCATCAATCTGTCGCCCTTGCACTTTTCGAACTAAGTTTACCAGGTCCGTTATCAGCACGTAGTGATAACGTTCACCATCAGTTATCAGTAGGAGATCAACGACAAAATCAGAGTTGTGCTTTGAAATTCGGAATGGATACAAACTTTTCTTTTCGTATCGAAAAACGTTCACTTTTACTTCATTACATCTTTCAAACGCGCTTATTTTGTCAATTGGCATCGGCATCGGGAAATCTCCTACTGCTTGATGAGTTAAAGGGTTTGAGCGAGCGTATGCTGCGGGGTTTGTTTTTTTGCTGTACCGATCCCCAGGTTGCGTGAGGGGGCAACCTTTCCCCTGCAAATGGTAGGCAGCCGTGAAACAATACAAGAAACAGTTTGGATCGTTAAAGTTTCGGATATTGAGCAGACATTTTAGAGCGCTAAGTTCAGTTGGAAGTGCTATATAGGTTGATCCCCGAATAGGGTTGAATTTTGCAAATCGAATTTCGAGTTTTTCTACCTTTTCAATAATCCAACCACTTCCACTTGTGGCATACATTGAGACCACGTTGACAATATGCTGCACGGACTCAAAGAACTGCTCTTCGGAGAGAGCATCCGTGTACACAATTTGCATTTCAGCGATAGCGTAAATTGCTACGTGTTTTTCTTCTTCATTAATCCCCTTAGTGAGTGTAATGCTTAGAGAAAGTTGAACTTTCTGAGGACCTTCGAGGGTCTTTTGACGTATAAGTTCATTGATGTGATACCTCGAAGAGTTCATGAAAGACAAAACGTTAGTGTGATCATTACCTTCAATCTCGTAGATCTCCAGAGCACCTCGAATTGCCGACTGTACTGGTACTGCTTGATTATTGCTTTGGCCTCTGTTCCAAACAGGCAATCCGTGAGCATTCTTCAGATGTTGATGAAAGTTACTCTGGTTGTTGAAAACCAGAGTGCAGTAGGCACATTGATTTTGGACTTCTCCACCGTGCTCCCGTCGGGTGTGTTGGTTCATTATCAGAATGTTGTGAGTCTCAAAACCACAAGTGCTACACTCCAAGGCTGGGAATTCCGGTTGAACTCCATGAACGCGCTGTTTGTGTCTTCGAAGGCTTCTTTTGTCGGCCAGTTCCTTTGCGCAAATTTCACACGGTTGGGTAATTTTTGAGTTTTTCAATTTTTTTCTTTCGAAAATTCAACTGACTGCTTTACTGAGAAAACGACTGAGCAAATGAAGTCAAATTGTAACAACAGTTAACTGGTACAATTAGAGGGAGTGTTAGTTGGTTGAAAGTTGTGTTCTACACAAGAAAAATTCCCTTATAAGGGTGTGCTTGCACTTTGACACCATTTGCCAGGTTTGGAACGCAAATCTTGGTAGGAGTGTAAGTCAACTTTAACCCATGTTAACTTTTGACCAAAAAGCGGTGTGTTCATGTTTCAGAACTACTCATTTCCATTATTTCCATGCAAGGTAAAAGTTTATTGTGTAATTTTAGTTATATCTGTTATCTACCACAACTGAAACATAGCTAACGCAGTATACTTACAATATACTCTTTTCTGTCGGGAAACAGTTCAAGTGTTCAAAATACTCTTCTACAAAAGTTGTTTTAGACTTTCTCTACTCTTCGAGGGTTGTATCGAAATTCCGTTCTATTTTCAACCTTATTATCAGTTTTCACTTTTAGGTTTCTGGAATACTTGGCAGTATTCTTATACCATTGACTAAAATTGTTCTAAACTGCTATTATCAGCGTGTTTCATGTGAACATAAAGTAATTCCATGAAAGACACTCTATCTTATCATTGTGCAAAAGTAAATTGTAGCTATATATAAGACAAAGATAGGTCGAAAGCTATTGAAATTAAGGATTTGATATTTACCACTAGTACTGATAACACATTTACCAAATGTCATTTGGTGAAAACCATAAATGTGGTTGTGGAATAACTAAATGCATTCTATTTACAGAAAATGAACTTCTTTAGTGCTTAAAAACCTTTTCCTACTATATGATGAATAAAATAAAAGTTTTTTGTAACTACTTAAGTAGAGAGATTTTTGCACTTTTACAGAATTCCTACATATGAAAATTGACTTTTTACCATTTAAAAACCTTTTTTTACCCTATGGTTAGTAAAATAAAAGTTTTTTGTAACAACTTATGTTATGAGAATTTTGCATTTTTACAGAATTCCTACATATGAAAATTGACTTTTTACCATTTAAAAACCTTTTTTTACCCTATGGTTAGTAAAATAAAAGTTTTTTGTAACAACTTATGTAGTGAGATTTTTGCACTTTTACAGAATTCCTACATATGAAAATTGACTTTTTACCATTTAAAAACCTTTTTTTACCCTATGGTTAGTAAAATAAAAGTTTTTTGTAACTACTTAAGTAGTGAGATTTTTGCACTTTTACAGAATTCCTACATATGAAAATTGACTTTTTACCATTTAAAAACCTTTTTTTACCCTATGGTTAGTAAAATAAGAGTTTTTTGTAACAACTTAAGTAGTGAGATTTTTGCACTTTTACAGAATTCCTACATATGAAAATTGACTTTTTACCATTTAAAAACCTTTTTTTACCCTATGGTTAGTAAAATAAAAGTACTCTGTAACAACTTAAGTAGTGAGATTTTTGCACTTTTACAGAATTCCTACATATGAAAATTGACTTTTTACCATCTAAAAACCTTTTTTTACCCTATGGTTAGTAAAATAAAAGTTTTTTGTAACAACTTAAGTAGTGAGATTTTTGCACTTTTACAGAATTTCTACATATGAAAATTGACTTTTTACCATTTAAAAACCTTTTGTTACCCTATGGTTAGTAAAATAAAAGTTTTTTATAACAACTTAAGTAGTGAGATTTTTGCACTTTTACAGAATTCCTACATATGAAAATTGACTTTTTACCATTTAAAAACCTTTTTTACCCTGTGGTTAGTAAAATAAAAGTTTTTTGTAACTACTTAAGTAGCGAGATTTTTGCACTTTTACAGAATTCCTACATATGAAAACTGACTTTTTACCATTTAAAAACCTTTTTTTTACCCTATGGTTAGTAAAATAAAAGTTTTTTTGTAACTACATATGTAGTGAGAATTTTGCACTTTTACAGAATTCCTACATATGAATATTGACTTTTTTAATATTTAGAAACCTTTTTTTTTACTATACGGTGGATAAAATAAAAAGTTTATTATAACTACTTAAATAGTGAGATTTTTTGCCCTTTTACAGAATTCCTTTATATGAAAATTGACTTTTTACTGTTTCAAAATCTTTCATTCTTCAATATGTGTTTTAAACAGAACTTTGCTTGCTTGCTGTGTTTTTATGTTTTAACATATGAGATTTTCTTCCAACGTTCACTAACTAACAATTTGACGGAATACTTTTGATTCTGCCTTCTCTTTCCCGTTTTATTCTCTAAACAAAAAAGAGATATTATGATGTTCAATTAAAATTAGAAATGCAAATTGATATTTTTTTACATTTTCACACCAAAAAAAATATTATTAAAGCACACAATTTATTTAGAGGTTCATAGAAATGGTGACAGTTTCAAAAAGTTTCAGTTTTCCGAGTTCAGGTTAGTCCTCAAATATATCTATAAGTGGTGTTCGATTGGCACGTTTTTTCTGTGGAGCATTGCATACTTTGGGAGTCTCTGAATTCAAGGGTGTCGTGTTGGTTGAGGTTCTGTACGTTTCGAAGGATACTGTAGCATTCTCTGCACTCTGCGTTGGTGTCACAAAAGTTGTCTCTGAAAGAAGAGAACTATCGAAATTCGGTTCGAACTGCTCGGTTGACCCCATATTCCAAGACATTTTGTCCATGATTGAAGCGATGACTGTTTTTAGTTTTGTATCTGTTGTTTCCGGCGTAACAATGGGGCTTGGGTCGTTCGTTGCCGGTGATCCAATTGGTGAAGTAGCTGGTGAAGTTGGCGAAGGTTGAATTCCCCAAAGTTGAGCCAGTTCTTCAATTGCCTTGAATTGGCCGAGTTGATTCTCAAAAATAGGCACACAGTCACAATTGTATCGGTACAAAAGTCTCTTTGTGTCTGGAGAAAGTGTCTCAATGTCATAGGGGAAAATAGGGGCCTTTTCCGAGGAACACTGTATCCTCCAGCTGTTAGCACAATTTTCGTGCCATTTTCCTCTGTAGATACGTATTTATCTGGTAGTGTTGCAACAAAATTCAAGAACATTTTTGGTATGATGCAATGTTCAATTGATCTCCAACAGCCTTTTTCGCTATTTTTCTTCTGCTGTATAAAAACTATGTAGTTTTCGTATTGAGTGTGAAACACAATACTGCGCTCCCAAGAATCTTCAGACTCGCAAAGAATGTGGTAAGACATTATTTCTAAAGCACTTTTACAGTTTGTTCTCTTTAAAATGGAGCAGAACTGAACAACTATAGTCTTGATATCAAAACGAATATATAAAATCCGGCAAATACCAACATTAGCAACACTTGTGTGTGAAATTTGTTGAATACTTAACATACCCAGGTCAAGGGTTGTAACTGCAATTGTGAATGTTTACTCTACATTAACTTGTCTGTGTTATAGTTTTATGTTTTTGTAACTAAATGCAAAGTGTATAAGAAAGTCTTATCTACACAGACTTAAACACAATAGTTTTCAGTTTTATTATGTTGATATGTATACTAACGTTTATAATGTATGCAATAGCAAGACGTTTACAACCAGTTTTGTTTAGTATAGAATGTGTTATATCAAAGGCCTAAAGCATTCTATCAAACGCTTGCTGTGTAATTGTGAGTTCTTTCTTATCTATGGACACACCCAGAGGTCACATTTGTTTTCCATTAAATTGTCCTAGTTCCTGCTCTATGTTGAGTAATATTATCCAAATATAAACTTTATTACCAACGCAATAAAACAGTTTAAGTGAGGGTCACGAGTTTTGTCTTACATTTTGACAAAATTGCCAAGTTTTATAACCTAGACTTACATTCAAATTCAAATCAGAAGCTTAAATGTTAACCAAGAGCGCTCTTATCAGTAGTAAGCATTTAAAGTGTTGTTTGTGTTTTGTGTGTTAAAGGTACTTGTAAATAAAAACCATTTCCGAAAATTCTTTCAAAACAGGTAGTTTGACACAGTTTAAGTACAAAATTCTTGAAAATGCCATTTACTGCTGATAAGGACGCAGAGTTTGGAGACGTGTATTTTGAAATCTCTAGAACAGAGAAAAGATTGATACGCGCAACAGTGAAGTCTTATGAAAATACGGGTGCCTATGTATTTCTCAAGCTATTTAAAAAAGTTGACAAGGAATATGAACTTCAACAACGAATTACTCTAACTTTAGATGAGTTTGAGCTTTTGTCAAAAAGGTCAGCAAAAATACAGTCTGCTGCTGTATGTACAGCTACTGAAAACGATCAAGCTAACAAAGCTCCAGCAGCGAAAAGACGTAAAACTAAAAAAGACGACGAGCACGACAATTCAGACTAATTATAATATATTAGAAAATGGTGGAAGCGATGTATGAGCGTTCTCCGGGTTTCTTCAAGCAGTTTCAGAAAAACTTTAAATATTTCATATCGGAAGAAAAACCTAATTTTTCTTCTCTCAAGAACTTTGCCTTTTGCATGCATTTTGAGAGTGTCCACTGTGATTACAACCCTACTAATCATTACCATGTTCTTATCGACGTGTCGGAGTTCTCAGCAGACTTTCTCAAACAAACAAAACCGTGTTCAGTTCCGTGTCTTTTTACAACTTTCAAGTATCTGTTCTCGTCTTCGGATACACTGGAGGCAAAGGGAGATGTTTTTCAAAAACTCTTGCTGGCAGTGGAGTACAACAAAAGCAATTTCAACGGATTCTCAAAAGCAGACACTAATGCTTCCATTCAAAAGCGTTTGCCAATTTTTACGAAAAACGTCACAAACAAATTTCAACAACCTGACTGCTTATACCGAAACTTAGCTGGACACAAAAGTTTGGAATTTAATGCATCGAAGCAAAAAAATCAACCAATTCAAACTGATCAACTAACAACTGAAACTCTGAAAAGATTTCAATCGATTCTCTCTGGACCGCATGTTGGTGCATTTTGTCAAGTAATGGATATTTTTATTAGTGGATTTGGAAAGTTGAAAATTGATTCTGATGTGCTGTGTGTTCGTTTCCTTTATGAAGAAAAAATTAAATTTTGAAAAAAAAATTTATTTTCAATATAGGTTAGTAATGTTAGAACCATATGAAGCGCAAAACGAAGCAAATCAATATCACTCATTTTTACAAGTTTTTGTCCACTGAAAATAATATGAACAATATAAATACAAAATAAGCCACACAAAATTGAGTTTTGTTTCTGTATAGGTTGGTTTCTCAGTAATTCATATACGGTATTAACATTAAAGTTTGAGACTATTCTGCTCTGCAAGTGTTTGTATGACGATAGAGTTTGGCCTAAGGGATCTGCAAAAATAATTTTTTTATCTTTTTGGCAGAGAAGTATCCAATGGGTTCCAATTGATGCAGACGTTGAAATATTGATTATAATGAAGCTGTTGTCGGTTAAGTTGGTTGGAAAATTATCAGCCGCATAAACTCCACAAATTTTGTATTTGAGTTCCGAACATCTCTGAATTAGAGAGTTCAAGTTATCTTCGTCCATTAATTTGTTAAAATATGATTCTTTGAAACTTTCCGCGCCGAATCAATATAAATGGTACTTGCTTTTTCCCCAATAATGAATATTTCTACATTATGAGCTAAGGCAGCAGAAAACTTTAGGTCAATTGATACAGAACAATTTGTAAATCAGGGTGAATAAAATCGTGAGACTCCTGCTGAGTACTCGTCAGATCGAAAACCATAATAAAATGATTTGGGTAGTCTTCTAGACTGATTCCATGTCCATTGTCGATATAGGCTAGATCTGACATAGTTTTAAAGTAAACACGTTTTGAATCATCAGTTGAAATAGGACTATCAGCAACGGGAAGACCATTAGGGTAAATGCAAATCTGTTGCAAATTGAATTTTCTATAGTGAAATGGGTTAAGCAGCTTGCTTCCGAGGAAAGCTTCGTTCGTGTTTAAGCAAATGGCGAGTCTTCTAATGGGTTCTTTGCCAAAAACATCTTCTTGCTTCCAGCTCTGCAAACCGGCAGAAGCCAGAAAAGTTTTAGTAATCGTTTCTAGGTGAGGATAGGATGCTGGA
Source organism: Convolutriloba macropyga (assembly GCF_964194025.1). Classification (NCBI taxonomy): domain Eukaryota; kingdom Metazoa; phylum Xenacoelomorpha; order Acoela; family Convolutidae; genus Convolutriloba; species Convolutriloba macropyga. The sequence continues at coordinate 32,019,057 of NC_134479.1, forward strand.
CTGGACAGCAGGGTCTTTTCTATTGCTGACACAACATCATCGTTCAGCGTCATTTTCCGTACATATAAGTTAGCTTCTGTAATTTTTATTTTGTAGGATTTTGCAGCGTCATCTGAAATTAAAGAAAAATAGTCAATTGATCGCCGAAAAGAGATTCGGAGTGTTACACCACTGAGAAGATGTCGATCACAGGCAAAGAAGTCAACCGCCACCTTTCCGTAAAATGTACACTCAGCAGATGCTCTGACTAAAGTTTTTCGTCTGGTGATTTCGGATGCTGCAATTCCCCCGGGGTTTGCTTCATAAGAATAGCCTTGACATGCCAACCACGTGCTTTTGGCATCTTTATTGTGAGAAAACTTGGTTTCGATGAAACTTTTGTGGGCATAGTTACCATTGGCACTTGAAATTTTCAAACCGTTAGCAGATACTGTACAATCAGAAAAAAGTGAATGTAGGACATTGTTGCAAAAGTATGGCGCGTCTGTTTTAGTCACATCTGCAGCAGCAGTGTTGTCATATTTCAAATCAGCATCAGAAGACTGTACAATCTTGCACTTGATTTCAAGAAAAATTTTTTGGAGATCAATGAAATTGTTGCGGTCTCCTGCAACTTCAAACTCTAGCATTGGTCCATTAGGGCTGTAAACCGGTCCCAATTTCTGACAAAAACTTCCATCAAATGTAACGAGGAGAGCTGGTTTCTCGAATAAATCCAACGAACTATGCGTTGCTTCGGCTGGTAACATATTACCGATCATCTTTTACTTTGGCGAAGAAGTCCGACCGACTTCTTTTGGGTACTCTTTTTCGTGAAATGGTGGTTTTGCGTTTGGTTGTTTTCCTTGGTCCAGCGCGTAAGCGTTTTGAATTCCTTCTAATTCTTCTCTTTCGTCGCATTCGGAGGGCTAAAGATCCACCTGTTTGTTTTTTCACTGTGTTTGATATGGTGTTCTTTAGAGCTTGCTTTGGTGATTTCTTTTTACCGATAACATCCATCAACTCAGGGACGCCTTGTACTAACAGTTTTTTTTCCGATGCGTTTAGCTGCTGGCAGAACAAACTTCCGAGCAAGTGGCAGTGCAACACGTCCAATACCGCTAGCTAATGCTCCAAAACCACTACCTCTTTGTCTATAGTGACCGGAAAAGTGAGGCAAGGATGATGCTTGGTTTGCGTAGTAGGAATCCATTTAATCACCAAATTTCTTAAATTGTAGTGTTAAAATAACTTTACGAGTCCCCGAAAAGGGAACTAACTGTCCCGTTTCAGTTTGTAGCTCAATTGATATTGATTGAATGGTGTTCGAAAGTAGTTTTTTGTAGTCTAAATTTGTGAAAACTATCCGGTGAGTGGGCTCCAACTCACAAACGCTACCCGTTTTTCAAACGCTGTTTTGAATCAATGATTCTTAACAATGGTGCTTTCGCATCACCCACATACTGATACTCAATAATGTTTGTGTAAATAAAAATTAAATGCTTTTCAGCGCAAAGGTCTGCTGGAAAATCACCATAATAGGCTTTCGTATCATCATTTTTCATTAATCGGTTCGCTGTTGTGGGAATCATTTTGCATCCAATATGAATTCCGTAACCATCTGGAGTACCTTTAAAGCCAATTATACTGGGTATTTCTTCACTTGGAAAGGTAATTCCCTCGTATTTACCAAAAATCATTTCGTATTTCCCACTGCTTTTGATTTCTCGGAAAGAGAAGTTAGGCAGTCCAACTGTTCTCTTGATAGTTGCTAAAAGTTGAGCAACTGTATCATAAGTGCCAGCCATAAACGCTAATTTTTCTCCATTGTAGGGTCGTGAAATGACGTTGGATCCAGTTGCGCGATTTTGTGATTCCTCATATCCCCTGAGACTGAACGGAACCAAATCTCCATTAACTATGTGTTCAATTTTTGTTGGAAAAATGATTTCACTCAGAGCCACTCTCCAGTCTCCTGTGAGATTAATTTCATCATTGAAAAAATTTCTGAAATTTGCTAAAGTGTTTTCTTGGAAAATGTCCATCGAAGCAGATGATATAGCGTGTACTGTGAACTCATCCTCAAAACGGTTACTACTCATTTTGATTTGGAGATTCTCGTACTAGTTGTAATTCTGGCTGGTAAAACTTGCCCTGGATAATTTCTTTATTAGAATCAATAAGAGAATATGTAGGTGGATTAAGCGTCGGAATACCGGCAATTTCAAAAACTTCGTCAGTGAAAGATTGCTTGTATTCTTTTCGGAAAGTTTTTTCCTTTTTAACGATTCGAACAAAATCACCCACTTAAAGTTTTGGTTTTTGACTGCGACGTGTCTCCACAGTTAATGAAACAAGTCTTGGTACATCGTTTTTGGTAACTTTGTTAGGAGCAAGTTTGGTGACACGATTAACACGGGAGTTGATAGTTTTTACGAATTGATCCAAATTGTTAATATAAGAATACGTCCATTTTTCCTCCAAATATCGGTAAATAATATTTTTAAGTGACCTGATGTTTCTTTCTGCAAACGCAGACTTCTTTTCGCTGAAAGTACTATACAAATGAATTCCTCGTTTGTTGCAGAGTGTTTTGAAAGCTCCCAAAAACTCAGTACCATCATCCCCCCAAACTTTTTGTGGTTGCTTGTGTTTGATCATGTTTCGGAAGACCTTTGCGGTTTCTGTTGCATTTTTTTGTTTTCAACGGTTCAACACGTAGATACCTCGAGAGGCAGTCAACTGCTACGAGCAAATATTTAACATCACGATTGTATTTTGCAAGTTTATCAACATGAGCTAAATCTAAAGACCAGATTCCATTCAGATCGTTGACGATTACCTTTAGTCGCGGAAAATTCAACCGCTGTGCACGATATTTTGTGAAGGATGGTTTTGTTTCCAAATACATTTTGACTTTTGTCATTGGCAGTTTACTGAAATCTTTTAATCGCTTTGAACTTCCGAATGATGCTGGACCTTTAGAATAGAGTCTATCCAGTAGTTTCACATCTTTAATAGTTAGACCATTTTTTTCCTATCGTCTCCTGCTTTGTCTTTTTGTTTGTTTGATTTTTTGGTTCTGCAGTTTTTGATCCGGAGGCTTTACTTTGACTTCCACTGCTCTGTTCGCTTCTTTGTTGTTTTTCTGATTCTCCTTGAATTTGTTCGGTTTCCTCTTCTTTCTCCTCATCGCTGTAAACTTCTTTGAGGATTTTTTAGCATGAGTGTTGGATACTGAGTGCGGGGGTATCTTGAGTTCGTGCAAAATATTTGTGTACACGGCTAGGTCAATTTTCTTTGTCGGCTGTTGCAAATTGTACAAAAAAGTTGACACTTTAACTCTCATAGGTTTGTCCTCAATATAAAGGAAACCACTCGGGTCCTCAATGGAAACTGTTTCTGAACTTAATATCTTGTTTAGGATGATTTCCGCTCTTTGGATTTTGTTTTCTTCCATTAATTCTACTTCTGACATTATAGAGTCAAAGTCTGATTGTCTTTTTTTCAATGAGGGCTCAATTTCGCCATCATCACTAAAGAAAGACTGTACACTTTCATTTCCATCATCCAATTCACTTTTTAAATCAACACTACTTGTTCTTCTTCTTTTGCGCTTTTTCACGATATTAGTTTTATTATTTTCCTGTTCAGTCGCCTCTTTGCTTTCAAAATCGGTTGGGTTGTTTCTTTGGAGGAGTGACAATTGAGCAGCTTTCTGTTTATAAATGGGATTATCCAAAATTTCTGTCCTAGTCGGTTGTTTTGACAAAAACATTCTTTTCGGTATCAAGACAAACTCTTCCGCATGCATTACTACTTCTTCAAGTAAAGGTAACAAGAGAGACTTATGCTTCGAAGTAGATGTAAATTTTTTACCAATAGCTGACGCTTTTTCCTCAAACTTGTCTCTTTGGAAAGAAAATGTTGGAATGATGTTTCGTAGTTTTCAAGTAAACTTTTATCTGTGGGCACGTTTCCATTTATAACATTGAGAAAGCATTCACAGAGAAATTTTATAAATTTATTTGATGATTTTTTGATGAATTTTTTTGGCATGCTTTCCGGCATTTCGAGCATTCGCCTCAGCATACATATCTCTTTCTCTCTCATTTGTGAGGTGGGTAATTACAGCTTTGGAAGATGGCAGATAGAAAATTGTTGGCCCCGGTGGTACAATATTTGAACAATAACGTAGTGAGTCGGTTCTTTTTGGGTCTAACTCAATCAATAAGTGTCCGAATGGTTGTTTTGTTGCAAGATCATAGCTGTCTTTTAAAAAGTTTCTGTTATTGAGTTGTTTTCCAATATAACTTATCTGCTGTATATCTCTGGGAGATTTGAACAAAATGATGTGTGTTGTGTTGAGATCAATTGTTCGAGACCATTTACTCTGTTGAAACAAATAATGCTTAACATAGATAACACTAATTTTTTTGTTGCGTCCAGCTGTTGCAAGTTTTGAAAACTCCCTGTCATTGAAAATTTTCTCGCAAGAATCGTCAAAGACGAGCAAACAGTTTTCCAACTGTGAAATGAATTCAAATCCCGAGAATTTGGTAAAATAAATGTTCAAGTTACGCTCCATCGTTTGAAATTTTGGTTGATCATGTTGATAGAAATAGTATATTGACTTGAAATTAGGGAAAAACGTATTCTTAAGAAGCATTTGAAAAATAATTTTGGTCTTTCCACAACCTGAAGGACCACAGACTGCCATGAAGAGACGATCACTCGTTGAGATTATTTTATTCATAACTTAGGATTTGGAAGTGCGTATCTAACTGTGCACGATAGCAATGAAAACCAAAATGTTGATTCTTCACAATCGAGGTGGAAGAAAACTAATTCGGTCAGCGAAACTACAATAAGAAAAACTATTATCGAAACTTGTGTAAAATAAACTACCTCAGAGCGCGGTAATCTAAAATTGCAAGACCTCCAAGACCGTCTCTCTTGGTTTTGATCATCAAAAACCAAGTCAGTGATTCCTGCTCCACTGCCAGCGCAATCTAATTGATCTCCTGATTGACTCATTTTGAAAGCAAATGATTTTCAAAAAAGAATTTAATTCAAAAATTCTGTTAGTTTATTATTTAGTTAGTTCATCAACCATAAAAAATTCGTATGTAATAAATTCAGAGTTTTTGTCTTCCTTCTTATATTTTACTTTATAGTTCACTTGGCATCCGTAGTCATTGCCATAGTAGACAATTGACCACACCTTTCCTTCTCTGACTACCTCTTTGATTTCATCGGGGAGACTCTCATCGTCCAGGGGTACTGGTACTGGCACTGGATACTTGTGCGTAGGTAAAGGGGTTAGTTTCAGTTTTTTCATTTTCTCTTGTAAAGACATGATACATTTGAAAGTACTCCAGCAGTGAAAGATATTTCTTTAGTGTTTCAATTTCAGCAGTATTACAAAGTATTTGCTGCTTCCTCAGTATAGTTTGTCCACGAGAATCAATTTTTTCTTCTTTCAGAAAAGTCACTGTCAACTGGTTATCACTCGCAATGCAACTGCATACTGTCAAATTTGGAGATAAATTCACTTGAAGAACTGAAGGAGTTGCTTTCTCCACACGACGACTCATTAGTTGGTAGTGTTATCCAATAAAAGTACACCTGTGCCTTTCTCTTTGCGCAATGCTTTTTCTCTTGTTTGAATGGTAGTATAGATGAACAAGTCAAGTGCTCTACTGGAGTGAAGATTTCTTCAATTTTTGGACATAGCAATGTTTCTAAATTTGTGACGTCTTTTTGAAGGAGTTTTTGCAGTGTCTCCGTCTTCTCCTTCCCCTTTGCGTAGAATTTAGCAGTAGGAAAACGGATCTCGATTGCTATAAAAATTTGTGATAGAAACCAGTAAGGGTAGCTGCCGCTGTCCCACGAAATACCATGCAAATGCTTCGATACCCACTGATGCGATTTCCTCTCACTCGAGGACAGCGAGTTGAAGGAAATTGGAGGAAGAAAAATAACCGTGTCTGAGTAGTTGTTTGAACAAATAGATAATTCTTTTATAATGAATCCACTCTTTTTGTGTCGAAAACCTTCAAAATCTATAACAACAATCTCCGGACTCAACATTCCAGCAAACTGAATAAGTTACGTTTAAAAGTTTTCACGAACATGCAGAAGAATAAACCTGTCAGGTGACCAACGTAAGCGTTTGTGATTGGACAAGGCAAAACGTAAGAGTATCCTGGACCCTTTTGGCTATACTCTGCAATAAATCCAGAGGCATCATGAAGAATTGCATGTAAGCGAAGCACTTTAAATGATTTCAAATAAGTATCCAATGAAGAGTTATCTATTCCAATGATCCCACCATAAGGCCTCAGTTTTAGTGCAATTTCGAGGTTAACATCAGGGTCCAAGTGCAAGCAGGTTGCCAAAAAGTAAAGAAATCTTTCATTATGCTCTGGATAGTCTGTTTTTATTAAATTATAGATTTCTTGAATGGTTTTTAAATCTACCGTCGCGATTGTTGTTGTCATGCTGTTTTTGAGCAAGCATTATAGACAAATGAAAATTAGGTGACTTTTGCAGGGTATGACAATTACTTTTTTTTGTTTGTGTCTACATGACAGCTCCTTTTCCCTCAAGGTTTTTAGAATTCTTCCTGGTTGGTTTCCTTAAACTGATTTTTTTTAAAATGCAGGTGTCCCCCCTCCCCTCCATAAGACTCAGAGAAAAACAAAGAAGAAATCTAAGTGTCCCCCCTGTAGTTTGACCGGAAGACACTTGTGTCCCCCCTGTAGTTTGACCGGGAAGACACTTGTGTCCCCCCCCCCTGTAGTGTTCACGGGAAGACACTTATGTCCCCCCGGAGTTTGCCCAGACCAAAACAAGATTAAAGTACCCTGGCGCAGACATATGACGAATTAACTTTCAAAGCAAAAGCGGTGGTAGTTAAAATGGCTTCAAGTCCAAAGCGGCAAACCAGTCACGCAAGTGGAGGGAAAATGGTTTCCTAAGATTAGTTTCATGCATGGCAGGGGAAATAAGGAGAAAGAATTTCAAAGTGTCCCACCCTGTAATTTGCCCAGGAAGACACTTGTGTCCCCCCCCCCCGGAGTGTTCACGGGAAGACACTTATGTCCCCCCCCGTAGTTTGCCCAGAAAGACACATCACTACTCATGCGTTTTTCCTTGTTTCCAGACCATGTAAATTTGAACGCAAGACCCCCCGTCGTGCGTTCATTTGGGCCTGGACATATCGACTTTTCGTCTGGGACCTCAACCTGGGGATGGTGATATTGGAGGGTATTTTAGAAAAAGTCCTCTCATTATCACAGTTGCCCCCATTCTTGCATCAATGTGCCGGAATTTTGGGTTTAGTTTCGACACGGGGAGCGAGACCCAAGATGGGCGGGGTTACTGCAATTGTGAGTTATATGACATGCTGACACAGTGCTAAGTCCCGGGTCGGCCCATCTTAGATACCATACTTAAGACCATTTATGGTTCCATCCACGGAGGGCCAAATTTTCGTGTATGATCTTACCATGGTATCCAAGATACCATAAATGGTCGGGTGTATGATATCTAAGATAGCCATTAATGGCAGCTCTATGGTATCCAAGAGAGCCATTAATGAAAACTCTATGGTATCTAAGATCACCATTAATGGTAACTCTATAGTATCCAAGACGGCCATAAATGGAATGTGTATGGTATCTAAGAAAACCATTTATGGAGGGTTCATGGTATTCAAGAAAGCCATTAATGGCCGGTTTATGGTTTTTAAGAAAACCATTTATGGTGGTTATATGGTTAATAGGAAACGAAAACTGCAGGAGATTTCTTTTAAAGCACAGACACAGCATCTTGCCAAAAGTGTTACCATTTTTTTAGACTAATTCTTTACACCGGATTTACTATACCTATGGAAAAAACTTTATTGCAAATCATGATGCCAAACTGCCGGTAACAAAAGTTTGCGTTAAAAATATTTAACAAGATTTTCCTCATGAAATGTCCAAAACTCGTTTCTTTGACAAATGTGGTTTACAAAAAGCCCTCATATTGCATAATATAATACGGAACAAGGAGGCTCGGTAATGTGCGTTTGTAGATAGAGTTGCGATCCCAATCAACCACGTTTTTGACTTAGTTTTCCACCAAATGAGGAAGAGATAGAAAACTTCACAGATAGAAAAATCACTAACTGTTGGAAAATATTTAGTTTATTCATTTTAAAAATCACTTTAGCTCTAACCACTATACCAATGAAACAAAAAAATCATTAGACGGCCGATGATACCTGCCGTTAAAAAAATTAAGTGACATGATAAACAACAGAATCTGAAAATAACAGCAAGCCTTACTTACGACCAAAACTCAATGTCTATCTATTTTTTCAAAAAACAAACTGAGAATAATAGCAAAAGTAGAAAGTATCATGCAAAGTAGCTTAGCTATCCGATAGATATCTTAAGGTAGAAAAATTATCAGAAAAAAAATAAATTAAAAGAATTGATTTGTACTTCACTTGAAACGACATGGGACAAGTTATTAAGTTAAAAATAAATTTACAATTTTTCAAAGGAATTTGAATTTTTTCAAAGCCATAAAAAGCATTAGCCATCAACTGAAATCAGGCAATGGTTTCACTTATGCACTCAATTGAAGCAATTGAGACCCGTCAGTAACTTATGAAAACTCGCAGTATCAACTCCAGAAAACAAGTCTTTAAATAATAAAATAGAAATTAAAGCTATATTTTAATTCACTTGAAATGTTTGTAAAAGTACTCGCTCAAAGCAGCTATTTTCCAAAGTGTAGCGTTAGAACTAAATGGCGAACACTTATATTTACTCTGCATACTACTCTTCAAGAATATTAAAAAAAATTTCCATTATTTTCCATTGTAAATCTTTCCTTTCATTTGTAGCAGAAATTTTCAGCTCATTAGTTGTCTTTGAATCTGTTTAAAATAGATGTTTCATACCGCCACTTTAATGGCACTGTTCATTAAAGGCAGTACCTAGTTTGAAGGTAGACCTGTAAAAATTTGATCAAGTTTTTATTTGGAAAATGCAAGTTGTCAAAATACCGGTTTGCTCTTCACTGCTAATTTCATCTGGAGATATTTGTCCATAGATACCGTCTATAGATATAAAAGAATAATCTATAGAAGTTAAAGTGTTTTCATAATATATACTTCTGGTTTTCAAAAATAGTTCTTGATTTACTATAAAACCAAGTTTTCTCCTGTTGAAAAGGTGGTTATAAAAATTTTCCGGTTGAAAACGGAACTATATTAGTCCAAACTCTATCGTACGGATTTTGAAAATATCAAATTTCTGCCATTTTTTGTAACTTATAATAATTGGACTAGAACTTGCAACCATTTGAAAAGAATTCGATATATACGAAGTTCGATTTTGCTGAAGTTTTTGTTTAAGAATTTTCAAGTATTCCACTTTACAGATTTTGCATGAAAGTTTTCTAATGAATTGCACAGCAATGATTACAAAAAGACAAATGAGTTGATCTATTTTCTAAAAGAAGACAAATTTGTTTATTCCTTTGAGCTTTGAACGCGGATTTACCTCGTTCTATACTTTTGATAAACAAAAATGAATTGGTTTGTAGAGGGAAAAAAGATTTTCAAACCAGTTTTTCAGATTCAAATTGGAGCCAATAATTTGCACATAAAGTATCAAAAATTTGAGCAAACTATTTGTACTTTGTTCATAAATATCTGACTTGAATGCAACTAACATTTATTGCATTCTGGTTTCAAAACCCCAAGGTTCCCTGTGCTCTATTACAAATTTTTACACTAAATTTGTTGCCGGAATTATGAATGCGCATTTTTAGCAGAAAGAATAACAGTTCATCAAATTCACGAATTTGTTAAACTTACAGTCTTTTACACCAATTTTACTTGCAAAGAAGAATGATGCGTTCTACCAAAATCTTAGGAAATCGAGTTTTGACATGGAAAAAGAATAGCACAAAAAATTTTGCAATCGAAGTATTTGCTTGAATTAACTTTGGGAACAAATCAGGAAGGTTATTATATTTTTTTAAAGTTGTTCTGCAATTTTGAGTACAATTATTACAACATATAAGCTGATATAAACCTTAGTTGCTTCGGGTAACTTGTGCACTTTTTACAATGTTAAGCAAAGTTTTCATTTTTGGCGTAGAAAAAAATTATAACTCAAATAATCCTTGTTTTCTACGTAACGCCTGAAAACGGACAAATGTGATTTACAAAAATCCTCATATTGCATAATTTAATACGGAACGAGGATGCTCGGTAATGTCCGTTTGCAGATAAAGTTGCGATCCCAATCAACAACGTTTTTTAATTAGTTTTCCGCCAAATGAGGAAGAGATAGAAATCTTCACAGATAGAAAAATCACTTACTGTTGGAAAATATTTATTTATTCATTTTAAAAATTACTTTAGCTCTAACAATCATACCGATGAAACAAAGAAATCATTAGACGGCCGATGATACCTGACATTAAGGAAAAAAATTGACATGATAACTCAAGTCATAAAAATAACAGCAAGCCTTACTTACGACCAAAACTCAATGTCTATCTATTTTTTGAAAAAACAAACTGAGAAAAATAGCAAAAGTAGAAAATATCATGCAAAATATCTTAGCTATCCGATAAATATCTTAAGTAGAAAAATCATCAGAAAAAATGAACTAAAAGAATTGATTTCTACTTCACTTGAAAAGACATGGGACAAGTTATTAAGTTAAAAATAAGTTTACACTTTTTCAAAGGAATTTGAATTTTTTTGAAAATCATAAAAAGCATTAGCCATCAACTGAAATCAAGCAATGGTTTCACTTATACCATCAAATGAAGCTATTAAGACCTGCCAATAACTTATGAACCTTCGCAGTATCAACTCCAGAAAACAAGTCTTTAAATAATAAAATAGAATTAAAGCTATATTTTGTTTCACTTGAAATATTTGTAAAAGTACTCGCTCGATGCAGCTATTTTCTAAAGTGTAGCGTTAGAACTAAATGGCCAACACTTATATTTACTCTGCATACTACTCTTCAAGAATATTAAAAAAAACTTCCATTATTTTCCATTGTAAATCTTTTCTTTCCATTTGTAGCAGAAATTTTCAGCTCATTATTTGTTTTTGAATCTGTTTAAAGTGGATGTTTCATACCGCCACTTTATAGGCACTGATGATTAAAAAACAGTATCTAGTTTGAATGTAGACATGTAAAAAGTTGATCAAGTTATGTTTTTTTGGAAAGTTGATGCAAACTTTTAAAACACTGGTTTGCTCCTCACTGCTAAATTCATCTGGAGATATTTGTCCATAAATACCGTCTATAGATATAAAAGAATAATCTATAGAAGTTAAAGTGTTTTCATAAAATATATTTCTGGTTTTCAAAAATAGTTCTTGATTTACTATAAAACCAAGTTTTCTCCTGTTGAAAAAGTGGTTATAAAAATTTTCCGGTTGAAAACGGAACTATATTAAACCAAACTCTATGGTACGGATTTTGAAAATATCAAATTTCTGCCATTTTTTGTAACTTATAATATTTGGACTAGAAGTTGCAATCATTTGAAAAAAATTCGATATATACGAAGTTAGATTTTGCTGAATTTTTTGTTTAAGAATTTTCAAGTAATCCACTTTACAGATTTTGCATGAAAGTTTTCTAATGAATTGCACAGCAGTGATTACAAAAAGAAAACTGAGTTGATCTTTTTTCTAAAAGAAGACAAATTTGTTTATTTCTTTGAGCTTTGAACGCGGATTTACCTCGTTCTATACTTTTGATAAACAAAAATTAATTGGTTTGCAGAGGGGAAAAAAATTTTTTAAACCAGTTTTTCAGATTCAAATTGGAGCCAATAATTTGCACATAAAGTATCAAAAATGCAACAAACATTTATTGCATTCTGGTTTCAAAACCCCAAGGTTCCCTGTGCTCTATTACAAATTTTTACACTAAATTTGTTGCCGGAATTATGAATGCGCATTTTTAGCAGAAAGAATAACAGTTCATCAAATTCACGAATTTGTTAAACTTACAGTCTTTTACACCAATTTTACTTGCAAAGAAGAATGATGCGTTCTACCAAAATCTTAGGAAATCGAGTTTTGACATGGAAAAAGAATAGCACAAAAAATTTTGCAATCGAAGTATTTGCTTGAATTAACTTTGGGAACAAATCAGGAAGGTTATTATATTTTTTTAAAGTTGTTCTGCAATTTTGAGTACAATTATTACAACATATAAGCTGATATAAACCTTAGTTGCTTTTTACAATGTTAAGCAAAGTTTTCATTTCTGGCGTAGAAAAAAATTATAACTCAAATAATCATTGTTTTCTACGTAACGCCTGAAAACGGACAAATGTGGTTTACAAAAAACCCTCATATTGCATAGTTTAATACGGAACAAGGAGGCTCGGTAATGTCCGTTTGCAGATAAAGTTGCGATCCCAATTAACAACGTTTTTTAGTTAGTTTTCCGCCAAATGAGGAAGAGATGGAAATCTTCGCAGATAGAAAAATCACTTACTGTTGGAAAATATTTATTTATTCATTTTAAAAAACACTTTAGCTCTAACAATCATACCGACGAAACAAAGAAACCATTAGACGGCTGATGATACCTGACATTAAGGAAAAAAATGACATGATAACTCAAGCCATAAAAATAACAGTAAGCCTTACTTACGACCAAAACTCAATGTCTATCTATTTTTTGAAAAAACAAACTGTTAAAAATAGCAAAAGTAGAAAGTATCATGCAAAATATCTTAGCTATCCGATAATTATCTTAAGTAGAAAAATTATCAGAAAAAAATTAACTAAAAGAATTGATTTCAACTTCACTTGAAAAGACATGGGACAAATTATTAAGTTAAAAATAAATTTACACTTTTTCAAAGGAATTTGAATTTTTTTGAAAATCATAAAAAGAATTAGCCATCAACTGAAATCAAGCTATGGTTTCACTTATACCATCAAATGAAGCTATTAAGACCTGTCAATAACTTATGAACCTTCGCAGTATCAACTCCAGAAAACAAGTCTTTAAATAATAAAATAGAATTAAAGCTATATTTTATTTCACTTGAAATATTTGTAAAAGTACTCGCTCGATGCAGCTATTTTCTAAAGTGTAGCGTTAGAACTAAATGGCCAATACTTATATTTACTCTGCATACTACTCTTCAAGAATATTAAAAAAAAAACTTCCATTATTTTCCGTTGTAAATCTTTTCTTTCCATTTGTAGCAGAAATTTTCAGCTCATTAGTTGTTTTTGAATCTGTTTAAAGTGGATGTTTCACACCGCCACTTTATAGGCACTGATGATTAAAAAACAGTATTTAGTTTGAATGTAGGCATGTAAAAAGTTGATCAAGTTATGTTTTTCTTGGAAAGTTGATGCAAATTTTTAAAACACTGGTTTGCTCCTCACTGCTAAATTCATCTGGAGATATTGGTCCTTAAATACCGTCTATAGATATAAAAGAATAATCTATAGAAGTTAAAGTGTTTTCATAAAATATATTTCTGGTTTTCAAAAATAGTTCTTGATTTACTATAAAACCAAATTTTCTCCTGTTGAAAACGGAACTATATTAGTCCAAACTCTATGGTACGGATTTTGAAAATATCAAATTTCTGCCATTTTTTGTAACTTATAATATTTGGACTAGAACTTGCAACCATTTGAAAAAAATTCGATATATACGAAGTTAGATTTTGCTGAATTTTTTGTTTAAGAATTTTCAAGTAATCCACTTTACAGATTTTGCATGAAAGTTTTCTAATGAATTGCACAGCAATGATTACAAAAAGAAAACTGAGTTGATCTTTTTTCTAAAAGAAGACAAATTTGTTTATTCCTTTGAGCTTTGAACGCGGATTTACCTCGTTCTATACTTTTGATAAACAAAAATTAATTGGTTTGCAGAGGGAAAAAAATTTTTTTAAACCAGTTTTTCAGATTCAAATTGGAGCCAATAATTTGCACATAAAGTATCAAAAATTTGAGCAAACTATTTTTACTTTGTTCATAAATATCTGACTTGAATGCAACTAACATTTATTGCATTCTGGTTTCAAAACCCCAAGGTTCCCTGTGCTCTATTACAAATTTTTACACTAAATTTGTTGCCGGAATTATGAATGCGCATTTTTAGCAGAAAGAATAACAGTTCATCAAATTCACGAATTTGTTAAACTTACAGTCTTTTACACCAATTTTACTTGCAAAGAAGGATGATGCGTTCTACCAAAATCTTAGGAAATCGAGTTTTGACATGGAAAAAAATAGCACAAAAAATTTTGCAATCGAAGTATTTGCTTGAATTAACTTTGGGAACAAATCAGGAAGGTTATTATATTTTTTTAAAGTTGTTCTGCAATTTTGAGTACAATTATTACAACATATAAGCTGATATAAACCTTAGTTGCTTCGGGTAACTTGTGCACTTTTTACAATGTTAAGCAAAGTTTTCATTTTTGGCGTAGAAAAAAAACTATAACTCAAATAATCCTTGTTTTCTACGTAACGCCTGAAAACGGACAAATGTGATTTACAAAAATCCTCATATTGCATAATTTAATACGGAACGAGGATGCTCGGTAATGTCCGTTTGCAGATAAAGTTGCGATCCCAATCAACAACGTTTTTTAATTAGTTTTCCGCCAAATGAGGAAGAGATAGAAATCTTCACAGATAGAAAAATCACTTACTGTAGGAAAATATTTATTTATTCATTTTAAAAATTACTTTAGCTCTAACAATCATACCGATGAAACAAAGAAACCATTAGACGGCCGATGATACCTGACATTAAGGAAAAAAATTGACATGATAACTCAAGTCATAAAAATAACAGCAAGCCTTACTTACGACCAAAACTCAATGTCTGTCTATTTTTTGAAAAAACAAACTGAGAAAAATAGCAAAAGTAGAAAATATCATGCAAAATATCTTAGCTATCCGATAAATATCTTAAGTAGAAAAATCATCAGAAAAAAATGAACTAAAAGAATTGATTTCTACTTCACTTGAAAAGACATGGGACAAGTTATTAAGTTAAAAATAAGTTTACACTTTTTCAAAGGAATTTGAATTTTTTTGAAAATCATAAAAAGCATTAGCCATCAACTGAAATCAAGCAATGGTTTCACTTATACCATCAAATGAAGCTATTAAGACCTGTCAATAACTTATGAACCTTCGCAGTATCAACTCCAGAAAACAAGTCTTTAAATAATAAAATAGAATTAAAGCTATATTTTATTTCACTTGAAATATTTGTAAAAGTACTCGCTCGATGCAGCCATTATCTAAAATGTAGCGTTAGAACTAAATGGCCAACACTTATATTTACTCTGCATACTACTCTTCAAGAATATTAAAAAAACTTCCATTATTTTCCATTGTAAATCTTTTCTTTCCATTTGTAGCAGAAATTTTCAGCTCATTAGTTGTTTTTGAATCTGTTTAAAGCGGATGTTTCATACCGCCACTTTATAGGCACTGATGATTAAAAAACAGTATTTAGTTTGAATGTAGGCTTGTAAAAAGTTGATCAAGTTATGTTTTTCTTGGAAAGTTGATGCAAATTTTTAAAACACTGGTTTGCTCCTCACTGCTAAATTCATCTGGAGATATTTGTCCATAGATACCGTCTATAAATATAAAAGAATAATCTATAGAAGTTAAAGTGTTTTCATAATATATATTTCTGGTTTTCAAAAATAGTTCTTGATTTACTATAAAACCAAGTTTTCTCCTGTTGAAAAAGTGGTTATAAAAATTTTCCGGTTGAAAACGGAACTATATTAGTCCAAACTCTATCGTACGGATTTTGAAAATATCAAATTTCTGCCATTTTTTGTAACTTATAATAATTGGACTGGAATTTGCAACCATTTGAAAAGAATTCGATATATACAAAGTTAGATTTTGCTGAATTTTTTGTTTAAGAATTTTCAAGTAATCTACTTTAAAGATTTTGAATGAAAGTTTTCTAATGAATTGCACAGCAATGATTACAAAAAGACAACTGTGTTGATCTATTTTCTAAAAGAAGACAAATTTGTTTATTCCTTTGAGCTTTGAACGCGGATTTACCTCGTTCTATACTTTTGATAAACAAAAATGAATTGGTTTGTAGAGGGAAAAAAAGATTTTTTAAACCAGTTTTTCAGATTCAAATTGGAGCCAATAATTTGCACATAAACTATCAAAAATTTGAGCAAACTATTTGTACTTTGTTCATAAATATCTGACTTGAATGCAACTAACATTTATTGCATTCTGGTTTCAAAACCCCAAGGTTCCCTGTGCTCTATTACAAATTTTTACACTAACTTTGTTGCCGGAATTATAAATGCGCATTTTTAGCAGAAAGAATAACAGTTCACCAAATTCACGAATTTGTTAAACTTACAGATTTTTACACCAAGTTTACTTGCAAAAAAGAATGATGCGTTTTACCAAAATCTTAGGAAATCGAGTTTTGACATATGGAAAAAGAATAGCACAATAAATTTTGCAAGCGAAGTATCTGCTTGAATTAACTCTGGGAAAAAATCAGGAAGGGTATTAAATTTTTTTTAAGTTGTGCTGCAAGTTTGAGTACAATTCTTACAACATATAAGCGGATATATACCACAGTTGGTTCGGGAAACATGTGTACTTTTTAAAACCTTAAGTAAAGTTTTCATTTCTGGCGTAGAAAAAATTTTAATTCAAATAATCATTGATTTGCACGTAACGCCTAATTATGTAAACGAATCAACATTTTTGTTGAGAGTGCCAATTTAAAGTTAAATAATTTTTTTGTTTACCTTTTTAAACGCTAAGTAAAAGCTGGTTTTCCATGGTTAGGGAGAAATATTAAATATATAGAAAAAAAAGTTATGAGGAATGTTCCCAATAATCTATATATTTTCCGTTGCATATCTGCGTGAAGATATGTTTAACAGCAATGAGTTAAAAAAGGAGGCTTGAATTACGTAGAATGAGAGTAATTTGCAAAATGTGGGGCTGTTGCGGCCTTTCGTGGATAACAGCGACAATACTTTGTCACAAATCCTCGTATAGTGTCATTGTTATTCACGATAAAGAAACTATAAGATAATCTTAAGCAAATATGACGAAAAAACACGAGATTTGTTTTCGTATTGGTGATTGACGTAACCCTTGTCCATGATTTTGAGTATTCATGTAGCCTAAAATTTTTTAACTCAAAAATTATCATTCATTGCTTCAGACCCAATTCGGCGTCTGAATTGTTTTTTTTGTGAGCTGTGATATGAAGAAATAATTTGAAAGTCGCATTCGTGATTGATAAAAGCACTGATCGAGGATAGAATCAGAATAAAATTTAAGGTGATAAATTCAACAATAGCTCGTTTTGTCTATAGTCAAGACTATAGAAAAAAAACTCGAGAGTAAAATTCTAGTAAAATATATTTTTTATGTAAAACGCAAGTTTTAAAATGCGTAGTAAGATATAAACGGAAAAAAATTAAAAATTAAAATTAAAATTAAAAAAAAACAAAATAAAAAGGCTAATATATAGGCTAAAATTTGTTCAGGGTTAAATTTTTGGAACTGTTTCTTTATCAGGTAAATAAAATTTTCGTTTTTGTTGTAATGTGGGGAGGGGGACTAATGCAGTTGTTCTAATGGTTTGTTTAGTCTGATAAGAGGTGATGGAACTATGCATGGAAACGTATACATGCCACTAGATATAAAAGAAGGGGGTGATGACAGCTCCGAAAAGTTTATCTCGAATTCTTTCTTATCTAATGGAGATTTTGTCAAGTAACTCAAGCCACCTTTTAAAAGTTAATAACTATTTGTATGCGTTGTAAAAGTATGAATGAGAATCAGTTTACAAAAATCAAAACATGAAAACATACGTTTAGTAAAATACGCATAACTTTATATAAAAAGAATAGTGTTACATGAAAGATATGGCCAAGACAAGATTGTATCAGAAAGAAAGTTTGATCTGTTTAAGGCCATTAGAAAAAGTAAAAATCGTCACATGAATATTCAATTGTTTTATTAATGATTGCTTTACATCATTTAGAGCTACTTTGTTCAATAAACTTATTTGTAATAGTTTTTCTTCTGCACTCATTGTCATTAACGATGTAGGAAAAGCTACTTAAGATGTGACTTCGACTTGAAAAGAATTCAAATTTTGTCTGAGGTTGATGATATTTTTGAGGAGAAAAGCATTAGCATGTCCAAAACACGACACTTAAACAAACATAGTTTTCATAATATCAGAAAGGGTTTTGGCTTCTGCTTCGTGCGATAATAGTTTTTAACACCTGTCATCAGCAAATCAAATAACTATTAATTAAGCGCTTTCACGACTTGAGTGTTAACTGTTGTATCCACAGAGGATATATGTTAGATTTTGTAGAACAAAATCTTACCCAGGTTTAGACCTCGACTTATGCAAAGACTTTGTGATATAGTATGACATTCCATTAAAAAAGGGGCTATTGATTTGGGTACACCAAATCTGTTTAATTTTAAGTTATTTTAAATTAGTTCTTTGATTTAATTTAGTTCAAATTTTCATTGTCAATTTCTTGTTTGAAGATCAAATCTTCGTATTTTAATTTGTTTATTTAATTTGTTTACAAATTTTGAGTTGCCGCGTTGCAGATATTTTGTTGTGATCAAATTGTTGATCAAATTTAGTTAATTTTGATTTCCTCATTCTGCTCAATTCGTAATTCAAGTTTAGTTGCCTCTCTTTACCCTCAAAATCGCTCCGCCAAACACTCCATTTTATTCAAACAATTTATAGTTGTAATTCGCTAAGCGAAATACAAAACTATAAATTATAGTTACACTCTTGCCGCCAATTGTAAAGCGTATTTAGCACTCAGAAAAACGAATTCTCATATTGCAAATTTAATAGCGAATTCGCTCCGCGAAATAGCATATAAATAAGAACCATACATCTTGTGTTTTGGCACCGCTATTTCACATCGAATACAGAAACGAAATCTGTACGACATGGCGCAGTCAACTCGTGAATCTCGAAAAACACCGTTGTCGATAGAGCCAATTTGGGAACGACCAACTTCGGACGCTCCTATAAGATGTGAAAAGTGGCGTACTCAAGTAAAAATTGCCATTTTTGCCCATGAAAACATCACACTCGATACAATTCTCCAACCGAAACCAACAATGGTACGACTTTCAGCTGAACCGAAGTACGAGATGGCAATTGAAGATGCGACAGAAGAAACAGAGAGAGATCGACAAATAAGAAATAGTCAATTGAAACTCCAATGGGACTTGAAGTTTCAAAAAAACGGAAGCGGGTGTCTTATGCGGAGAACGGCCATGGCATCTCTGTGACCAAAAATGTGTTTCACTTTTGAATCTTAGCATCGGAACAGAGGGAAGACGCCGCCTAACACAAAAATTCCCACATGATAACATCTACGATCTCACTAACCTCAATCTCTGGGAAATGATGGAGATAGCTTTCATTCGCCCTAGAAACATCACATTTGATCGATATGTGTTCTTCTCAAGAAAGCAGAAGAAAGGCGAAACAGTTGAGCAGTTCTACAGTATTTTGAAAGAATTGGCTGAAAATTGCGACTTCGAAAATCGAGAAGAAGTCATCATCAGAGATATCTTCACAAACATGTTGGACAACTACATCCAACGCGAACTCCTTCGCGACACAGTTGACCCGGAAAGAGCACTTAGTATAGCTGTAAACATGGAAATGAGACATCAGAATCAACAAAGTATTTCCTCAAACAACAACAGCGCAGCTGGTAGTACGGTAAATGCAAAACAACCTTTCAATAGATTTCGATGCGAGAATGCACGCGGAAATCAGCCGGGGAAAGTAGCAGTCAATCGAGCAACGGTTGGTCAGTGTCGAGGATGTGGTCAGGCTTGGACAACAACTCATCGCCAGGTTTGCCCTGCTCTGGGTAAGCAATGCAATCATTGTGGTTTGCTCAACCATTTCGCCAAAGTATGTCGGAAAAAGTTAAATAATATAAGAAACTCTCGTCAAGGTAATCGTATCAACAATGTAGAAAATGCGGAAACATCGGAACAAAACACACATTCTGAAAATCAAATTGTTAGTTTAATAAACTATAATGAACAATTCCATTCTGATAACGATTCTTCGGACGACAATTATGTAGCAACAGTTGAAAATGTTGACACATCGTCTATTGCACTGCCAAATAGGACAACAACAATTGGAAATACAGATTGTCATTTGCAACTTGATTCTGGTAGTGGTTGTACTATTATCAATATGTCCCTCGCTAGAGAAATAATGCTTAATTGTGCGCAATCACAATGGTCCGAGAAAAAACCACTCGAATTAAAGTCTTTTTCGAACAACATAGTGGAAACTCTAGAAACTCTAAAAACGCCAGTTCAATGTAATGATTGGAAAATTCAAAAAGCAAAAATCACGGTAGTAGCAGACGGATTTAGACCTATTCCAGGACAAGATCTTTTTGACCAATTGGGCGTAACAATCTCACAAAAACCCTGCCCAAATATAGAAATCAACAACATAGAAACACCTTGTGCGATAAAAAAATCGCTTGCAAAGGAATTTCCTGCTCTAATCTCACGAATAGGAAAATCAAAAAATCATACGTTCAGTTCAAAATTTCACAGAAAATATCGAGTCACGCATCAAAAAGGGAGGAAAGTGCGAATTCATCTCCAACCAAAAGTAAAAATCGAACTGGAAAAAATGTTGAATGAAGGACATATTGAAAAATTAACAAACTGCTCTGATCAGTTTTTCACATCTCCGATAGTTATTACAGTCAAAAAGGATCAATCAATGAAAATAGCATAAGTTTCCAAAATTTTGAATAAAGCTATCCACAAAAACAAGTATCAGATGCCAAATATCGATTCGCTAATTCAAACGATTTCACAAACTCTGTCAACAGCGCCGCAAGAGACAGCTTATTTCACGACACTCGATTTGCAATACGCGTATAGTCAATTAAATTTACACAGCGATGCGGCCCGCCATTGCAACTTCAATCTCGTAAGCGGAGATATGACCGGCACTTATCGGTTTAAAACGGGATTTTACGGTCTAACGAATATGCCAGCCGAATTTCAGAAAGCAATTGATTGTACAACCGCCGGCCTTATTAATACTTTGTTTTTTGGACGATATACTGATAGTGAGTAGAGGTGGAATTGAACAACATCTCGACCTTGTTCGAGAATGTCTGATAAAATTAGATCAAGAAAATCTCCGCATCAATCTCGCAAAATGTCATTTTGCAAAAGATAAAAATTGAATGACTTGGACGTAGCATCAATCAAACAGGCATAACACCGTTTTCGAATAAAACAGATGTAATCAAAAAATTATCTTCACCTACAAACCTCAAAAAATTCCGTTCTTTTATGGGATCCGTTCATCATCTGGGCAAATTTATTCCTAATCTGTCACAATTATGTTTTCCACTCAGAACACTACTTAAGAAAAGTACGAAATTTATTTGGACCGATGAACAAGAAGAACAATTCAAATTGATAAAAGCAAAGATTGCTGAAACAACTGAAAAAAAGCATTTTTAATCCGGCCTTAGAAACACGTAAAAAATGCGACGCTTCACGTAAAGGTTTGGGTTGTGCATTAGAACAACGAACCGCCAACGGTTGGCACACCGTGGCATTTGCATTGCGATTTTGAAATTCTGTAGAAGATAGATATAGCATCAGCGAACTCGAGTTGTTGGATGTTGTTTGGTCTATCGAACATTTCAAATATTATTTATACGGCAAACCATTCACCGTAATAACTGATCACAGGGCTCTACTTTCGATTATGAGAGAAAATAGAGCTAATAAATCTTTCATTAGTCGTCTAACGCGTTGGATAGATAGACTACTACCTTTTGATTTCACGATCGATCATCTACCCGGTTCAAAAATGGGACTTGTTGATTATATATCTCGCGACCGACAACAAAAAACTGTTAATATATCTGCATATGACGAACAATTCATAGTTGCTAAATTGGATGTGATTAAGCGCAGCGCGAAACACTTCTTATTATATGCTGAGAATTATATCGATTTTGCAGCGCGAAATCCACTTCTAAAACAAGCCTCAAACACTTCAGATTCCATTAACAAATTAGGCAGTGAATTCGCACCGCGAAATCTAGAATATTCTGCGATTACGGAACATAATGACAGAATTAGCAAATTAGCACCAAATAACTCAAATTCTAATTCCCAAATCGAGACAACCAACATTCCACAGTCGCTTTTTGCCATGAATCGTTCTGCAAATCAGTTGCCCAATAATTTGAACAATTTTCAAAGAATCGCAAACAAATTTCAAAACGTACTCAAATTGTCCAACTCCGATGACGAAACCCTGGTGCAAGTAAAGCCGTCTACACCCTCAAAGGTCAGATTCGGGACGAAGCAGGTCCATCAACGGCTCCCGCAGTACAAGCAACACCCTCAACACCCAACACTGACACCACAACGGTCCCGTCGCCTTCTACAGATGATCTGTACACAGATGCCTTCAAGTTTGCGCTATCAAAAATTTTCTCCAGCACTCTAATGTCCAGCCTGACGACCGAGGACGCAATTCTTAAAGAGTTAAAAGGCTGCATTCTGACGGAAAATGAGGATAGATGTAAGCAGATTTCAACGTACATTCGTACTTTATGGAAGGATATGCACGTCAAGAATGGATGCGTGTGTATCGATGACAGGATAGCCATACCACATTGGATTAAAGAAGCCTACGTGGAGGCAATTCACGCTACACACCCAGGCAGCTGGCGAATGACAGACATGGCGACACATACATGGTGGCCATACATGCATCGGGACATAATATCAAAAACAGCAAAATGCAATCCCTGTGTCAGAACCGGTGAAAATTTAAAGTCTATTATTCCTGCTAAAGAATGGGCACCATTAAAATTATGCAAAGTACCAAATGAAGAAATTCAAGTTGACTTTGGCGGACCCATTTATAATGAAAATAATCAAGAAATTTACTTTCTTGCATGTATAGACCGATTTTCCAAATTTCCGACAGCAGAGGTATTTGATACAGCTAACGCAGACAAGATTTTACAATTTCTTCAAGAAAATGCTTTGCTATACGGAATACCACGTTCAATTAGATTAGACCAAGCGCGATGCAAAACTGGTAACCAAATTAAATCATTTTGTAGTCAAAAAAATATACAACTAATTGAAGCTCCAATACACGATCACAGAGCAATTGGACTCGTTGAATTGCTAATTCAAACAATCAAGAATCGTTTAGCTTGTATTAAAACAACGGCGCAAAAGCATTTTAATTTAAAAGCATCGATAATTTCAATAATTTACCAGCTACGTATATGTCGACAAAAGACAATAAATATATCACCATTTGAAGCACATTTTGGCAGAAAAGCTAATACTCCGTTAAGTAATATTTCAACGGAACCTGACCCTAATAGCCTCACGTATAAACGTATTTTGAATAAATATTTAGAATTGGAGACAGTCCGTTGGGAGGAGCTAATTCCTGAAGAAAATTGGGATGTAGACGCCAGAAGCGACACTGAAATGGAAAACAACAGGGACAAACTAAGCAAAGATGCAACCCGGAGAAAGAATGCCGACCCAGAGAAGGAATCTAGACTGATAACGCATCCTGATGTTGGTCTACCAGTGCCACGGACAGAAACATCCTTATCAGTCAAATTAGCTAAGAAAAAACCAAGAACAAAAGGGTCTAAGAAGAGTCTTGATGGACTTTACGAGGTCTTGGCACCTGGTCCTTCTGTAGTCAAGACGGATTCAAATAATTCTATTATCAAAGAGCCAGGTAAAAGAGAAGTCACAATCCGCAACTCTGACTTGGCGAAATTTGGGACTAAAGCAGAGCGCCAAACGGATCTCCAAATTTACGCAAATAGGAGACCAAAATTACCCTCCGGAAAAATAACGGAAGAGTTGATAAACCAACATGCGAAAGAGGCAAAGAAGAAGTTAGAGGGAAATAAGAGGATGAAACATCGAAAGATCGCCGATGATACCAGTGCTGTATCATCAATTCATTCTAACGTTACGCGACCAAACCCAAAAGATCAGTAGAACCAGCACCGCCACAGCCACCCTCAGAAATTCTAAGTGATTTCGCGCCGCCAATGGAGCTCCCAGAGACATCAATAGTAATTGCGGAGCCACCCTCAAGACCAAAAAGGAAAGCAGCTACCAAAGCATCTGCATCAATACAGCCATCAAAAACGAAAAAGATCTTCTCCGTCAATCACGGAATCAGAAGAATCATTAGCGTCTATCCAAACATGCCCTCCAACTATTTCTTCATCTACAGCACCTTCACGAAACAAAAGAAGGCAGCTAACTAAACAAACTCAAATAAAAAAATAAGTCAATTGTATCATCAATCCAGAAAGTAGCAGCTCAGAGCCAAGATGGGAAACCGATTATACAGTAGGACAATTTTCCGCTGTACAGACGTTTCCAACCCAGTATTATATTTCACCGAACTACGAGGGACCAGAAACGTCCATGACAATCGGCGAAGCTGAAAGATTACATGAAAGTGATTCAGATTAAACTTGCAAAAACTTTGAAGTATTATTTATAGTAATCAGTAATTATGTTATTACTTTTCTGATAAACCACTTCGTTGTTTGTTTTCGCCGAGGGGGAAATTTGATATTGTATGACATTGCATTAAAAAAGGGGCTATTGATTTGGGTACACAAAATCTGTTTAATTTTAAGTTATTTTAAATTAGTTCATTTGGTTTAATTTAGTTCAAATTTTCATTGTCAATTTCTTGTTTGAAGATCAAATCTTCATATTTCACGTTTATTTAATTTGCTTACAAAATTTGTCTGAAAATCCTGACTGTTCATGTAGTCTTGTGATTTGAATTGCCGCGTTGGAGATATTTTGTTGTGATTAAATTGTTGATCAAATTTAGTTAATTTTGATTTCCTCATTCTGCTCAATTCGTAATTCAAGTTTAGTTGCCTCTCTTTACTCTCAAAATCGATCCGCCAAACACTCCATTTTATTCAAGCAATTTATAGTTGTAGTTTGCTAAGCGAAATACAAACCTATAAATTATAGCTACACTCGTGCCGCCAATTGTAAGCGTATTTAGCACTCAGAAAAACGAATTCTCATATTGCAAATTTAATAGCGAATTCTCACCGCAAAATAGCATATAAATAAGAACCATACATCTTGTGTTTTGGCACCGCTATTTCACATCGAATACAGAAACGAAATCTGTACGACAGACTTTATAATTTTAGTAGGGGGTCCAATATTGACTATAAACACAGGGTCCAGCTCCTAGTTAAAGTTGACGTGAAGTCTTTCAATGGATCCAGATAAAGTCGTTTCATAACAAAATAAGGTCGAACATTGTCTTTTAAGAGGTCGAGCATGATTTCAAGATTGCATTTTTGCGGGATGAATAATAGTTAACTTTTCTATACTTCTTTTTATAGATGTGCAACATCTACCAGCAACACCAAACTAGCGTTGCATGAGGCTGTTGTCTAGTTGAACGATTAGGTCCAGCTATATTTTTTTTGGGCTACTTGAGTCGAGCATGGTCTTTTCATACCACCTTTCGGTCGAGCATGGTCCTTTCATGAGTCGAGGTCTTAACCTGGGTAATCTAAGATTACAAGTGAAGTTTGCAGTGCACTTTTGCTGTTCTTTGAATCACAAAGGGAAGAATTGTTTGTTGGATGTAGAAATCGTGTCAGAAACAGGGTCATTAAAACTAGAAGTTGACTAGATGTCCTCGATCAGCGTTTTCACAAAATTCATAAATTTTGCTTTCTTCAGCTTTTTTGTACTTTATCTGTTTGCAGAAGAGTTTGTTCAGGAGTCAGAATTGTTAGTTTCCTCCTCAGATAAGTTTGCTTTGCGTATGGCTAGCTGGTTCTTTCGTTTGCTTTGCGTAGCTGGTTCTTTCGTTTGAGGCGCGGAAGAACTACTTTGCATATCAGCTAGAGTTTGCCGTGCGTTCGTTACCTGCGTAGGGAGTACTGGAGGCAAGAGAAATTCCAAAAGAACAAAGGATAAGTTCTCCTTATTTTTATTGCCCTTGCCACGTCACTGTTTGCCTGAAGACACGATCTGAGAGAGACTTGGAGATAGTGATCCATTTTTTCCCGTTCTTTTTTTTCTCTCCCTGAGGTTTTTCAAACAATTCTCTTTTGTGCATGGCATTGTTCTGTTTCAGAACTTTTCTGTTAATTGTGGGGTGCGTCTACTGATAAAATCTTCCAAGTCTTTGTTGCGCTCTTTATTAGATCCGCATTTCACAAAAATAGTTGTTTTGGTTCTTGATTAGGCTTGTTGTGGAGCTTGTTTCTAAAGGCGACGATCCTGGTTTGAGTACATTGTATAGCCCGTCCCAATTCTTCTTTTGTCTTCTGTTTTGACCAAGTTTTTTTAATTACTCACACTTCCTTCTGATCTGGAGATTGTGCGGGGGGCTTTCGTGGACCTAATCGGTTGGGCTTCATTATATTTTGCGTTGCGTTCTTGCTGCTTTGCCCTACTAGCTGCGCTGCACATCTTACCAATTTCAGTATATGCTCTGCACTCTTTGGCTTTTTGTCAAGATATCGCAGTAGATATATCGCCACCGACAGTTCTGCACCGAAGAAAAAGCATAGTCCATATTTCCAAATTACTAGAATGGATGTCTTCTAGTACGACATCCTTTCCCGATTAGAAATTGCAATTCGCTCATCGATGCAAATGCATCTGGTCTTTACACACAAGTACCAAAGGAATGAGTTTTTGTATTGGCTTTTCTTTTTCAGCCTTTGTTTGTCCTTCCATTTTATACAGTCGAGGACCTCCTTGAATTTTTTTTGCAACAAGTATTGCCAATAGTGACTTACTGACGACCTTTCCCATAATTTCTGTCAATCACCTTTCTTCTGATTCATTGAGGGAGGTGTTCGCTTAGGAATTGGTCCCTGATGAGAATGAGCAGTTCCGGTTTCTTTCTGTGGGAGATGTCTGAACGTGAAGATTATTGGAACCGCTATCTGCCTCAAATGTCACTCTGTATTCAGAGGGTATGGATGTACTTAACGGTATTTTTCGAGACTTATATATGCTGTTCACTGAGTTTGAAATCTGATCAAAACAAGGCGGCTCGGTAATGTGCGTACGCACCTAAGGTTCCGACCCCGCTCATCCACATTCTTGAGTTAATTGGCTACCAAATGATGAAGAGTTAGAAAACCTTCAACAACATACATATCATTAAATAAACAACCAATGGAATATAATAATGCCACCCTAGAGGGCCGATGAATGTTGTTGTTAATAGGACAACTAGAAATGACAATAACAAAATTCAAACAACAAACATTATTTAGGACAAAAAATCGGTGGCTATAACAAATAAAATCATAACAAAATCAAACTCGCATCAGATGAAACCTAAACGAAGAAAATTAATCTACGCTTCATTACAAAAATATGGGACCTGTCCCCAATGCGACTGGTTAACAGGTCGACAAAAAAGAGCAACGAGGTGCGATGTTCAAAAATACGTTTCCATTTTGAAAACAATTATTTTAACATTATTAGGGTTATTAGATATCAACTGAATTTACTAAAATATTCGTTTATATCTCCATAGGAAGGAATTAAAACATGTAATTATCCAATGTTTAATTGCGCGAAATTACAAAGCCAATGGAATCTACGATTAATGTTATAAATTAGAAAGAAAACCAAAATCCTATAAAATATACAAATGTAAAAAAAATCTCAAATATTTTAAAAAAGCTCGTAGTAACAGTAGTAATAAAGACGAAAAAGAAACGTTTGAAGCTAAAACCAACATAGATATCAAAATACTGTTCACTGGAAACGTGTTTGTGACCTGTGTTTACAGAGACTGAGCTACAAATCAACCGAAAAACGTTTTAAAAAAATGATGAAGCTCAAAAACCCAAAAATAATTTTGAAAACAATTATTTTCAAAAATCATAACAGACATAAAATTTCAACAGACAGCGTTGAATTAGATTGTGATACTCCGGATGCAAATTGGCCTGTAAATAATGAGACTAAGTCACGACCCTACAAAATATCAAATATATAAAGAAGCCAAAACTTCAAACAATTTTACGAGATCACACTATTTGAAGCACTGTAATTATAAGATCATAGCTGCAAGAACAGTAAGCTGTCACTTTTGTTTCATTTTAACATCAATGAGTTTCCTTATAAAAGGACTACGAGAAGATGAGAACAAAAAGAAAGCCAAAAATTTAATAGTTTAGAAATCTCGAAAAAATTTTGTGAAATCAATGGTCGAAGCCATAGGTCACAACGTATAACCAAGCGCAAAAAATTGTATGCATCAACAAAAGTAATTGCGGGTTTTAATAAGTGAGATTGAGTTACATGGTTACGAAAATGAAAGTAAAAAGTGTACAGCTCAAAAAAATGTTTTTCTTAATTCATTTTTAATGTCATTAAAACAAACAGCTATAAACTGAAATGTTTAAATAGTTTAAATTATACGTCCTTGGAAAGTAATTGAGACCTATTGTTATCAGGTATATGGCGTAAGACAACAAAAAAAGACAAACATAGGCAAAAACAAAAAAAAATCAATTGAAATTTTGAGTGATAACTGTGTCTCAGCCCAAAAAACACAAACTTTATAACTAAAACAATTACCCTATCCATATACGCTCTGTTCCCAACGATGTGCGTTTTCTCCAATTTTCCTCAGTTGGACTTGCCAATCTTAGGATAATTTGACAAGGCAACAAAATGAACTCAAAAAATATGCATTTATGCTAAAAAAAAAAACTTGAAAAAGCGTTGTATAAAAAAAGAGACCAATAATTGAACATAAAACCATTACAAACATCAATTTAAGACCAACAAGAGATCGTTTTCTGCTTTTTTTACTGAGACTGCAACCGAAGATAAGAGAATTAAGATAAAAAATAGTGGCAAATTTCAAAAATTAACCGATATTTTCTTAAAACAATTATATTCAAAGTTAAAAAAGACATTAGATAACAACTGAATGATTTGTCTAGATTCATTTATAACACCTAAAAATAATTGGATCTTTGAAGGGGCCAATAAGCTGTTGGACTACAAAAATATAACAAATGAAAGCAAAATTAAAGAAAAAAATTAAAAATTTTTTTACGAAAACAATTGGTCAGAACCACTAAAACCATGAGCTTATACTGAAGCCGTAATATAATCCCGTTGCCCCTTGTTTTTTTAAAATGATATCTGTCATTCATTACGCCCTGATCTGAATTTCTTGTAAGTTAAAAAAACTTTACATAAAAACCTCTTCATTGCGGAAATATTTTTAGAAAAAGTCGCGCCTCATTAAAATCTAGAAAAACTTTTCTCGTTAGGATCCAGGACGAGATAAAGATTAGCCCAGATGTTATTGCGCAATCTAACAAAAGACTCTTTTGTTCAAATGGTTGCGAAGCAGATCAATTTTTCAACAAAATTTTTCAGGTTGTCAAAAATATAATTGCATTTTGTGTAATTATCGAGTTTTAATTTGCAAAAAACTGGCGAAATAATAATTCCAGAAGACTCTCAAAGCCAAAAGCCAGCGGGTATAGAACTAGCTCGTTTGTTAGATTAAAAAGAATACGGAAGCAGTTTTAAGGTATCTACTCCCAGCAAATTCAAAATGAATGGGTTAAAAAAGCAAATTTGTTCACGAAAAAAAGTCGAATTTTGACAAATTTAGCAAAAATTCTAGCCAAAAAATTCGGATCGAAAAATTCAGCAACCCTTCTCTCTCTTTAGGGATAAAATCAATAACACTACAGTAAAAAATTTGAACAACATTCAGCAAAATTGACGAAAATTAGGTCAAAATTACCGAAAAATAAAAACAGCTGAATTACGTCACATATTCACAAAACTTTAAACCTCGATAACTCCCTATAAAAAGCAAAAATTGAAAAAATCTTTTTAATTCTATATTCTACTCTGGAGGGGCTTTTCAATGATACCACTCACAACTCTCTTCGATGATTATATCGATCGGCCAAATTTGACTGAACAAAAAAAACCCATTTGAGTATATAGTTCCTCCCCCAATAAAGTGGGTCGGAACAAATATTGAGGCTTTGTAGTTCATGAGTCGACTGATTATCATCCTAATTTTGGGCAAATATCAGCTCATTTCGACGTATTTAATGTGCCAAATTGTGGTAAGCTCCATTTTTGTACCAAATTGATTTATTATTGAATCATTACTAGATTTCATGTTGGTATTCGCGTTAAAAGTGTTTAATTGTTTAACTTCTCTACATGCATCAAATAAGTTTTTGAGCCTCTAGGTTTTGCGACGCGAAATCCTCGCATGCACATGAAGTTGTAGATGGGATTTCGCAGTGGGTGTTCTTTATAAGATGTACTGCGTTTGCAATAACGATCATTTTAGTACTGTTTGCGATTTTGTTTTGTAATTCATTGAAAAGTTTTTCCATGAATGTTAGTCCACATGAACTTGGTTGATTTTTTAAAAAGGTCGCAACAGATGAGAAACTTGGGCTAGGTTTAGAAAAAACTTGCCCGACAGAGTCTAAAAACAATCTTATCTTCTTTAGTGGTGGTTTGAATAACGTTGCGGCTGGTTTTGTTTTGTTGGCGAAATCCCAGTATGAGGAAATTTGTGACAAGACAATTCAATTTTTGTCTCTCAGAAACTGCACTGGGGAAAATTGATTCCTAGAATGTTTTCACCAAAGCGTTTTAGACAGAGTTTTATATAAATCGAATGGTCTTTTTTTTGTTCGAGTTATCACTATTTTTATATCATTCATAGAACAGATGCTTTCTAAACCGATCAGAGATCAATCAATGGCTTTGGAATTCAAGTGACGTATTAGTTAGACCATTCAACCCATTGAACGATAAGTTACGAGTGATTCTTCAAAAATGATGTTAAAAACACAATGTTTAGATGTTTCAGGTTGTTGTTTGAGTTGACTTTAGGCATATTTTAAATGTCAGTTGTCGAAAAATGAGCAGCTTCTTTATTCTATGTTTCTGTCAAATCTTCTAGTGTTTCATAATTTAGCATTTGGTACTCATTCTTATGAATAGTTTTAAAGATTACCATGAAATCTAAAGCTAGTTTTATTGAATGATCTTTTTTGACGGTTATATTTGTATAATATTGGGCGAAAGAATTTAGTACCAACACTTTGATAACTTCTAGGAGGCCATCTTTTTGTAGATCATCATTTTCCTCAATAATGTTTGGTTGAAGCTTTGTTGGGATTCGTCTCTTTTTCTGTCACTGAGTGGTGTTGTTTTATTTGAAATTGATTTTGCAATATGCGACTCTGTTTTTGCATTCTGTAGTACCACTTCCAATTTTGACATTAACTGGTTCAACACCTGTTGCCTTTTTGCTTGCTATAGTAGAATAGTTTTTCCGAGTTTTTGCAGTTAAAACCAAAAACTTATTGTAGCTCCTAAAAGCATTGACACTGACGTGTGCGTCATCTTAGGTCTCATCAATTGAGTTAGCGTTGGTTTGTTTATTTTTACTTAGTTGTGCTGTTTTCAGTTTTTCTGCAAATTGTATCAATTTCTCAAATATTAGCGGTTTGCTGATTGGTTAGGTTTTGATTGATTCGCTGGTAATTATTTGCGCGCACTTTCAAGTTTATGGCACTTTCCAGCGCTTAAATCGAACTCTCTGTTTCACTCAGAAGTTCTTTTGGCGTGTCAAATTGTATCGTTTTTGTTGAAAAAAACCTCAGCTGAATGTGTCTTCTTCTTTGCCAAGAAGTGTTTGTTGCAGGTTTACTATTGTTTTTTCAAAATGCCGTAGAGACTCTCCCGACAAACTTTTCGTTTTGTACAAGACATATCGACCGTACAATTTTTACTGCTTCTAAAAAAAGTTTCTCCCAAAGCTCTCCACAGCCGTTGGGTTGAAAAATTTTCACTTTAAACATGAAGATGTTTGCTGTGGACAATGTTTTGCTCTTTGTGCTAACGTTAAGGTATAGTAAGGAAGCAGTTCATTTGTACACTTTAGGGTGGTTTATCTTGGCATAAGAGTGGAATTTCATAATTTTTTTGCATCGGTTTTTTCAGTTTGTTTTAATTCGAGCGTTGCGTGATCTGCTCTCCCTTTCTGACTGTTTCCCTCAATCTTTTCTTCATAGATCGGTTGTTTTGGGTATTTAAGTGTTTTCGGGGTCCGTGAAGCTGTCGTTTTTCAACAGAACAGCCAATTTCTATTGCATTTTCCATTTCTCCTCGTTTAGTCGTGGATTGATTGTTGGTTTCCTCAGAACGTTATTTTTTGGAGTCTTTAGCTGACTGCGTCATGTTTTGTCCCCAGGAGATATGCGTTAGTCATTATAGTGCCTAATCCCAATCTAAGATAAGGAGTTGAATGAATTTGAATTGCTTTAAATGGTATGTCTATACGACATTACCAATGCTTAGTTTAATCTGAACCGTCTGCCACTCTTTTCTAAACCTCAACACATTTTCCGTTTTTTTTGGCTTAGCATTTTGACATAATTGTCCAGCGCCAGTAGTGTTAAGACTTGCTCGTAAATCGCAAGTTTTTAGTAAGTCTTTGTTCACGTTTTCTTTCATCAGATTATCAGTCTAAAAATTGCAAAGCCAACCAGCATGGAAAAATCCGTGTCTTTAGATCAAAATCACTACACCATAGCAGTAGTGTACAACACGGTGCAGCCAGCAGTAATCCAGAAAAGAACTCATCTTTTGATCCAGGTTTTTTAAGTGGAAAACCAATATTTTACACTCTTTTTAATTAGTTAAAATGGCAGAAAAAACTGAAACTGACCCCCTTGCCAAAAAAGAACACTGTAATCCATGCTGTTTGTGGCCAATAACGTGACAGAAAAGCAAGAAATGCTCAACTCGAGATAAATTGGAAGAAGTCATATCAAAATCAAATAGAAGTTGGAATAATGTGCGACGAGAAATCTTGGAATGAAGCTAATTGACGAACCGTTTCAATATTATATCTCAGCTTCAGTAGATTTCTTAACCCGCGTCTCATGGTGGATCATTTGACAACAGCTTACCCTTGGCGTCTCGTTGAGGAAACTTACAGTCGACCTCGCAAAATCACAATGAGAAAAAAGAAAGAGCTCTCAGAAGATTGCGATATTGGTAATCAAGAAGGCACAATGATTTGGAGACAAGAACGCACATGTTCATTGCAGACAAGCAAGATACTGAAATTAATTTGAAAAATCTTGAAGAAACAAACATTTCAAGACAATCTCTTAATAGAACATTTACTATGGAACTTGAAGCGCACCATTAGTTGCTATTTACAAGCGCCCATCCTCCACTTGAAGTTATTGTAAAAAAAATCAAAGCACCTTTCGCAATGCAAGTACTTGACAATAGGACATTGGATATCTTCAACTATCAAGAAAAAAACATTTTCAATTAGACCAGTAGAAACATGTGGAATGATACAAAAAACCCTTGAAAGCAATGACTTGTTTATCGGGAACCCAGAATTTGTCGTTTTTCTGGCTGAACTGTGGGTAGTCAAAGGTCGCAACCTATTTAATACACGGGGTGTTGTTGTTTCTCAAACATCTCTTCACATGGAAAGTAACACTGTCAATGCAATAACAAAAAAAAAATTTCGTAGCAACAACATTTGCGGAACTATTATTTACAATTTGTCGCTCAGTAGTTCACATTGTCCGTTCAATGTTTCATCGCAAATTCCGACCTAAAAACCATAAAATTTGAAAGATTTACAGGTATATACAAGTAGTATAGTAATTTGCCTAGTGACTGTAGGGGGGAGGGTCCGAACCCACCCCCCCCCCCCCCTACAAGACTTTCAAGTCGATCAAAATCCTGATTTCTTTCGAAATGAAAGTTTGTTCAAGTTACAGCAGTCTCGTGTAGGCTCTTGGTGCTATACTGACTGCTGAAATGCTGAAACTTGAACAAACTTTCATTTCGAAAGAAATCAGGATTTTGGTCGACTTGAAATCTTGTAGGGAGGGGGTCCGGACCCCCCACCCCCCCCCCAACTACAGTCACTGGGACACTTGATCAAATTGTTACTGTAGAGAGAAAAACCACTTCTGAGCTGGTTAGACGCCCTGACTATATCACTTTAGTGGTAATAGGAAAAATTTCGCATTAAATATACTAAAGGTCCCAAACTTGGAAAAAATTTCAAAAATTTTCAAAAATTTTTCCGAAAATTTTTCGAAGTTTTTCAAAGTCCTAAAATGGTCTGAAATGGATTTTGCGCTATGAAAGAGCACTCAAAAGTGATTTTTTGTTGATTTCACTTTTTTTACCTATGAAGTATGGGGTCGAAACATACAAAAATTTCAAAAATTTTTTCGAAATTTTTTCAAAGTTTTTCAAGGTCCTAAAATGGTCTGAAATGGATTTTGCGCTATGAAAGAGCACTCGAAAGTGATTTTTTGTTGACTTCACTTTTTTCACCTAAGCAGTATAGGGGTTGAAACAAAAATTCCAAAAATTTTTTCGAAATTTTTTCAAAGTTTTTCAAGGTCCTAAAATGGTCTGAAATGGATTTTGCGCTATGAAAGAGCACTCAAAGTGATTTTTGTGGACTTCATTTTGTTCAACCAAAAGGGACCAAAAAACTCAGTTTCTGAAATAGTCTGAAATAAGTCAAAGAGCAGTCAGAAGCAGTTTTTAGTGACAATACTTTTGCAAATGTAGTGACAGTATGATGTGGAAAGCTTGTCTCTATTTTTTTATATACATGTGTAACTATGAATTTTTCAATCAAAACAAGTCCGTATATTTGCTTGCATGTGTTCAAAATTGTACTCTTTATGTATGAATGAACAATTGAATGAAAGGAAAGAATGAAAATTTTATGAATAAAATCATGCGTATTCATGTATATAATAATGAAAGTATTTATGAAAGTGTACATTTGTTTTAAAAATAAATTTAACTGTGCTTATGTATAGTAATATGTTTGTATGAGTATAAGCTGAATTGTATGTTTGTTTGTAGAAATTGTAAATGTGTGTATATGTCAAGACGTTCTTGGTTTTATGTGTGTATGTTTTTTCTATATGTATACAATGGAATGTATGTATATATGTCTGAATGTGTTTATGTATTTATGTATTTAAATGCTTGCAAGTCAAACGAGAGAGAGAGAGAGAGAGAGAGAGAGAGAGAGGGAGATAAGTCCCTGGAGGGCAATTTAATTGCTTAGAAGAATGTTGTTACTTGTCTCCACGATCCAAAAATATTATATCTTTCAAACAGATTTTGACCTTCAGCGTTGATAAACTCTGTCCTTTAAACATTGGCAAGCAAAATGTCACAACCGAAGACGGCAACAATTTTTTGATGTTCGGAGCATGCTTGTTTGGAAATTGAATTTTGGACACCTATCTAGCTACCATATTAAAAACTATCAAGATTTTTTACAGAAAAAAAATTAAACTCTTGCTCTTTGCTTTTAATCCTTGACAAGAAAATGATAAAGTGTTGCAGCACAGAAAACAAAAACACTTTTTTGATGTTCTGATCATGGTTTTTTGAAAACAGATTTCTCTACACTTATTCAGTTACCCTTCTAGGAATGAGCAAGATTATTTACGGGAAAATATATATATATATATATATATATATATATATATGAGATGAATTGTTGAGAGATAAATTATAAATTGAGCTAAGTATTTAACACAACACTACTGCTACCTACTACTGCTACTGCCTACTACTACCAACAACTACTATCTACAATTAGTACCTACTACTACTGCTACATACTAGTACTAAATACAACTTCTACTAGATACTATTACTAACTACTACAACTACTTATTGGTTCTAAGTTACACTAGTACCTACTACTACTTCCTTTTAATACCTTCAAATTTTACCTATCGTTTACTAATTATCTACAACAAAGGGTTTCTGTTTTTTTAAAAAATGAAAACAATTCCTATCTCTAGAGACTCGTTGAGCATAAATAACAGAAGCTTTTATCTATCTCAAAGTAATATGCCCTGACTGACACAGACCGATAGAATTTACACGCCAATATTTAAAACAAATCATTAAGTGTTAGAAGTTTTTTCAAAGATAGAAAAAACGCTGAAGCTTTGTCGTATACATTAACCCAGTAATTTTCAACTCAATGTTAATTTGTTAATTAACAATTTAAAAATTCATGGTAAGATATATCAGGTTGATATTTAATTAATTAAATTAATGTAGGGTTTTACTGCTTAGCGAGCCAGTCTAATTTTTAGAACTTCAAATAAGTTTTATTCCTATGTTCTTTTTTTATGGAAAGCAAATTTTGTACACTTGTTTTCACTTATGACAGATCAGTCATAAGCTTGAATTTTTTTTGTTAAAATTCTGATTTTTGTTATATCAATGTTTGACTTCTGATTCCATCGGCAATTAATTGATAGATATGAAACGCAAACTTTTTAAAATTTCTAATATGAAGGATTGTATAGCGTAAACATTGACTGGTTCACAATTGCGTTGCACTATGTCTATTTATATTATCATCTTTATAGAAACATGTTTGCTTCAAAAACTCCATAGTGTGTACCTTAATGGAAACAAACAATTTACAGGGTACCTACATAATCCAAAAAACTGAGGTTTTACGCTAAATAGTTGTTTTTGTATGTTTATTCAGAGTCACCTGTTGTTTCAGTTGTCAACTCATGCACAACTTTTTCTGAATCTTTACGTTTCAAAATTTTTATAGACTGAAAACTGCTGGGATGGCTTGCCAGAAGGACATGTGTTAGTTGAGTTTCATATTAACCTTAGCTTCGGCTCAGGATATGTTCACAGCTACGACTGTAATTGTGAACTTTTTATTCATTAAATGTTTAGCGCTACATGTTTTTGCAATTTTTGTTATATTAACTTCTTCCTACTTTTATTGAATTTCATTTGGTCATCATTTGTCTCGAGAAAAATTAAAATAAATCAACCTCATGAAACGTTTCTCTGCAAAATTAAGTGAAACAGTCTTGTTGGATTTAAGAGCTCAAACAAAAACCTTAAATTTAGATGTTTAGATGAACAAATTTTGTTTATTTTCATCGTCTGCTCACACTCAATGGGCACCAAATGGTTCCAGAGAAGTACTGTTCGCGGAGTTTGAAACAAAATTCTTCTTTATTAGTGTTCAAAACTCAACAACCGGCTTTGGATAAGCAAGTTTAATAAAATTGTGAAACATGACCGATCACTTTACCTAAAAGTTGAAACATTGAGTTCGAGTTCGAGTTTGTGATCTAAAAATAGCATTCAAGGATAACTGACTTTTTCTAAATAAAAAAAGACTTCTTTTTTGGTATTCAAAACCGAACAAACGGAGGCGGTATGGATTTCGATAAGCAAGTAAAATAAAATGGTGATGCTTGGTCAATCGTTCTACATAAAAATGGAAGTTTTGAGTTTGTGTCTGAATTTGTGATCTAAAAACACTATTCAATGATATTTGACTGGGAAACAAGAGTACTTTTAGTACTAAAAAACACAATAATCGGTGACCGTGTAACTTGGAATTACGAAATATAATGAAATGTGATAACTTGGCCTATCGCTCCATTTAAAAGTCAAAGTTTGAGTTTGAGTTTGAGTTTGTGATCTAAAATTAGTATTCAAGGGATAATTACGTCATAATAGTTGAGTTGTGTTATAAGGTTGCGAACGCAAAACAATTGAAACACGTTCTCACAATCTATATAAACTACAGCTATGTATGTATCAAAAAAGCGAAGGAGACCTTCTGCTTTTACTAAGCTTTTTGATATAGTTTACTATATTATATAGACTATATCCACATGGTCTGTTATGTAATCTTTACTGCACGAGTTCTACAAGCATTCCTGAAGACTATAGTTTTGCATTTTTCTGTAGAAAAGAACAGAAAAAACGCATGATTTTCCGAAATCAGCAGTGTTGACATATTTTACCAGTAATTCTTGAAAAGAGCGGTCAGAGCAACTTCTTTAATTATTAATCTTCTTCGAAGAATGTTCGGCTATTGAACTTTAAATATTGCAAAATAACTAATATGGAGATATTTTAAGTCATGACCACATTAGGTAACAGTTAACACAAATAACTGTGATTTTTTCCAACCATAAAAACCGTCAACACAGGCAGTAGAAACCAACTTAGGCGCTATGATGGCATCATCAAACTGACAAGTACATTTCTACATTCTTTTGGTCAATTTGGAAAGTTTTCCAGTGTTAAAACCCTGCTATCCATCCATAGTACATTCAGTTCAAAGTTTAAAGTATTCAAAAATTTTTGGAAATTAATGTTTTTAATGTGTTAATAAGTATTCTTGACTTTGTGTACCTCGTTTTGATGGTATGTTTATGACAGGGTTTGTAGGTTTTCAAACGTTTGTTTGTTATGAATCCTATGAAGAGTCGATTTGAGTTCTTTCAACTGAGTCAAAGACAAAAAACAACTGTCAAAAAACAAATCCTGATTATAGAAGCAATTAGGCTAATTTGATTTTCAGGTTTTTTAGTGCAGTATTTTAATTTTCTCTGAGCCTGAGCAATGTAAGAAATATGTAAAACTCTCTCTTAGAAAAAAGTTCCAGGTGCAATTTCACTACTATGTGTTTTGCTAAATGCCACTATTGTCAAAAAAAAACATTGTAATTTAACATGACTTCTATATTCATGA
The DNA here is from genome assembly GCF_964194025.1 of Convolutriloba macropyga. Lineage (NCBI taxonomy): Eukaryota > Metazoa > Xenacoelomorpha > Acoela > Convolutidae > Convolutriloba > Convolutriloba macropyga. The sequence goes on from NC_134479.1 coordinate 32,057,860, forward strand.
AAGTTTGTATCCTCTATAACAATAAATGGTAGAATCATTATTCAAAATTTTTTTCACGAGTAATCATATAGCAAAACCTTAATCTTCAATAAAGCTTTTTGATCTGCAGTTTACGCTATGGATAGGCGGCCTTACAGGTAGTATGAAAACATTTTTTTTCGTGGCGCTCAAAAAAAAGAAACCCCTAACGTAACTGCAAAATTAACAATGCTAAGAAAAGAAACGCTTTCCACGTTAACTTTGTTTTTTGTTTGAAAGACTTAAAATAAAACAATGCCTAGCTGACATAAAAAAAATTTAGATCATGCAAACAAAGTTTTATAAGACTTCCTTGTCAAACAAATGTTTATGAACGAGCTGATTTTTCATAACTACTTTAACAAATTTGTACTTTTAGAACCTCAATGGTTTGCCTGGAGGAAACTCATAAGAGTACGGACAACTATTCACTTCTTGCATTTATTGAAAATTTTGTTCTGATACGTTAAATGCTTACTATTCTTGATACCATAGCTTTATGGCTTAGCGAAATTTTGCGTCCGCGTTAAGGAATACTTAGGTTTTAAAATTTTATGAAATACTTAAATAACATACTGAAATATTTCATATTGACACATAGCTTTAAAAGCTAATGATTGAATTCTGTGAAAACCAAATGTTCCATGACAAACACAAGTTGTTGCACATGTATACAGAAAACACTAGTGCATACATACGTCTATGGTTCAGATTGAGCCTTTGACCAAAACATGTTTGTTATCTACTAACAGAAAACATGAGCAGAGGGTTTCTTATCGTTCCTCAAATAAAACCACGTCATAACTAAGCAAAATCAATACTATTGTTCAAATAACTTGATATTAAACGTACAACTTAGAACCAGTTATAATATAACCTAGAAGCAATTGTAACCATGAAAGTCAAACAATAAGACCAATAGGTGAATTTAATTGAATTTGATTTGTCCGGTTTATTCAATTGCTTTGTTTAAGTTAGCGTTATTTTGCTTAAATGGAGCACACTGTGGGTCTAATTGTATTCCGTAATGAACATTTGCAAGCCTATGTACTCACTCTCTTTTATCTCAACGTTATCTCACAGTAGAGTACATTCATATACGCCTTCTTGATCACAGACAAGAGAATACTTAAGCAAACTAATAAAAGTGCTTTTAGCCGAAAATATTATGCAAGAATTTTGCAGGGCAGACTGAAATTCTCACACGCACAGTGCAAATCTTCTGCTTTATGCCTAGCAATCAGATCAAAACCTTGAAATGTCAATGTCCGAGGTACTTAGGAGAAAATTCGATCAGTTTTACAAATGAAAACGAATAAAAATTAGTCTAACAGGTTTAACAACTGAGGCCTCCTCGAAATGTTATAGGTATTCATTGGAAACTGTTTGGCTAATTAGGCTAATAGAACTAATACTAACATCCCAGCCAAAAAATTGAATTTACTTTTAACTGAATGACTTGCTTCTCAAAACAACATTTTAACGTTTTCATTCTTGACTTGTATTCCATTCAGGTAGTGTATGCCAAAACCCAAACTCAACTACCGGTTTTCAACTTATAATGTATCATATCCTAACGAAATTTGAAGGCTGATTTCAGCGCACAACTGTCTATCGAACTCGATATGAAAACAATATTGCCTTTATACAACAAAGGAAGGACAGTTCAATTTCAAGCTGGACTACCTTCGATTATTGCCTCATACCCAAAAAATTCATTGACTTTGTTACTACATTACCTAATATAACCGAAGAAGAAGACTTTATCAACAATTCAACCCCCTCGGAAACTGAAGTAACTTCTCAACATATACCCAATCCTTTGACTTCTGACATAGGATCACTTCCCATGGACATCAAGAGGATTTTGCGCAGTTACAATTTCGAAAGTTTGCCCCTCTTATGGAGCCATGAAGAATACTTCGCTGCTTTAGAAGATTTGGGAAATCTGTGGAAAAAGCTCGAATCATGCAGAAATGAAACCAAACTAACAATTATTCACGATAAAATTGATCATACTACATCATCCACATCCGATGATAACAGAAAGACTGTGATATCTTCCATCTTAGAACGATTCCCTAGTCTTCTTGAAGAAAACTCAAAAATTGAAGAAAACTTCCAGAAATTTAGCATTGAGCCACCGTCTAACAATGCTCTACAAAAGAGGAGCCATTTTCGTGTAGTTCGATGATGTGTACTTCACAGTGGAAATTTTCCAAAAAGAATGAGATTCGATGAAAATGTGAGGTGTTCATGTGACAATAATAACTAGAACTGAAAAATTCTTGTTGATTAAAGCTTATGAACTAGACATTGGTTTTCAGTATTGAATTGTTTCCATTTATAACTATTATTTTGAAATGCTGTACATTATTAAACTTCATTGTGTATGCTTATTATCCAAAATTTAATATTTGCAAAACCATTCCTTTAAACTACAGTTTGTTGATTAAACATTATTCATATCAGAGAAACAGGAAACAGTGTTCAGCCTGTTCAAAGGAGCAGAAAGTCAGAAATTTGTCGTAGAGTAGGATCCCCAAACCGTAAATTATTTTTCTGAAAAGTTGAAACGGATACGCGCAAGTGAGTCGACGTTATAAAGAGCTATAAAGTTAGAAAACGCGGCAACTTGTTTTGATTTAAGTAGAGCCGAAATCAAAAAGTTGCTTTTAATTACGCTAAATTGTTACTTGATTAAAAAGAAAAGTACCTGAGTTGGTTAATTGGTCTCACATTCGGTTATGATAGTTTCATATCAAGTCCCAAGAGCCGCTGAGGCATGGCCATGTTCCGCGATGGTTTCAAGATAATTATTTTTTTAATTCGCTTTCTGTGTCTGTAATAGGAGATACTAAATTTTCTTTTCTCAAATAATCGGTTATGATTGGTGAAAAAATTTACTAGTCCCATTTGAGAAGCCAATTTAATTGGCCACAAAATTTATCTTAAATTAACAACTAATAATTTAAATAAAATGTCGGCTCTCTTTTAAATCGGTTTTTTTCACTTCGGCTCTCTTACAAGTCACCGGTTGAAACAAAAATTCAACCTGACCACTTGATTTTTTATGAATAAAAATACCTATATTGTGAGAAGTTCAGTCTGCTCTGCAAAATTCTTGCATAATATTTTCGGCTAAAAGTACTTTTATTAGTTTGCTTAAGTATTCTCTTGTCTGTGATCAGGAAGGCGTTTATGAATGTACTCTACTGTGAGATAACGTTGAGATAAAAAAGAGAGTCAGTACATAGGCTTCCAAATGTTCATTACGGAATACATATCGACCCACAGTGTGCTCCATTTAAGCAAAATAACGTTAACTTAAACAAAGCAATTGAATAAACAGGACAAATCAAATTCAATTAAATTCACCTATTGGTCTTATTGTTTGACTTTCATGGTTATAATTGCCTCTAGGTTATATAATAACTGGTTCTAAGTTGTACGTTTAATATCAAGTTATTTGTACAATAGTATTGGTTTTGCTTAGTTATGACGTGGTTTTATTTGAGGAACGATAAGAAACCCTCTGCTCATGTTTTCTGTTAGTAGATAACAAACATGTTTTGGTCAAAGGCTCAATCTGAACCATAGACGTATGTATGCACTAGTGTTTTCTGTATACATGCGCAACAACTTGTGTTTGTCATGGAACATTTGGTTTTCACAGAATTCACTCATTAGCTTTTAAAGCTATGTGTCAATATGAAGTATTTCAGTATGTTAATTAAGTATTTCATAAAATTTTAAAACCTAAGTATTCATTAAAGCGGACGCAAAATTTCGCTAAGCCATAAAGCTATGGTATCAAGAATAGTAAGCATTTAACGTATCAGAACGAAATTTTCAATAAATGCAAGAAGTGAAAAGTTGTCCGTACTCTTATGAGTTTCCTCCAGGCAAACCATTGAGGTTCTTAAAGTACAAATTTGTTAAAGTAGTAATGAAAAATCAGCTTGTTCATAAACATTTGTTTGACAAGGAAGTCTTATAAAACTTTGTTTTGCATAATCTAAATCTTTTTTATGTCAGCTAGGCATTGTTTTATTTTAAGTCTTTCAAATAAAAAACAAAGTTAACGTGAAAAGCGTTTCTTTTCTTAGCTTTGTTAATTTTGCAGTTACGTTAGGGGTTTCTATTTTTGAGCGCCACGAAAAAAATGCTTTCATACTACCTGTGAGGCCGCCGATCCATAGCGTAAACTGCAGATCAAAAAGCTTTATTTAAGATTAACGTTTTGCTATATGATTACTTGTGAAAAAAATTTTGAATAATGATTCTAGCATTTATTGTTATAGAGGATAAAACACTAATTTTCGGAAATTTTGAGTAATTTAAACGTTGAACTTAATATACTATGGATAGCAGGGTTTTAACACTGGAACCCTTTCCAAATTGACAAAAAGAATGTTCTTGTCAGTTCGACGATGGCATCAAAGGGCCTAATCTGATTTCTACTGTCTTTGTTGACGGTTTTTATGGTAGCAAAAATCACAGTTATTTGTGTTAACTGTTACCTGATGTGGTCATGACATAAGAGTATCTCCATATTAGTTATTTTCAAAATTTAAAGTTCATTAGCGGAACATTCTTCAGAGAAAAATAATAATTTAAGAAGTTGCACTGACCGCTCTTTTCTAGAATTACTGGTAAATTATGTCAACACAGCTGATTTCGGAAAATCATGCGTTTTTTTTGTCTTCTTCTTCTATAGAAAAATGCTTAATTATAGTCTTCAGGAATGCTTGTAGAACTCGTGCAGTAAAGATTACATAATAGAACGTGTGAATATAGTCTATATAATATAGTAAACTATATCAAAAAGCTTAGTAAAATCAGAAGGTCTCCTTCGCTTTTTTTGACACACATACAGCTGTAGTTTAAATAGAATGTGAGAACGTGTTTCAATTGTTTTGCGTTCGCAAGTTTATAACACAACTCAACTAATATGACGTAATTATCCCTTGAATACTATTTTTAGATCACAAACTCGAACTCAAACTCAATGATTCAACTTTTAGGTAAAGTGATTGGCCATGTTTCACAATTTTATTATACTTGCTTATCTAAAGCCATACCGTTTCCGGTTGTCGAGTTTTGAACACTACTAAAGAAGAATATTGTTTCATATTCCACGAAAGGTACTTCTCTGGAACCATTTGGTGCCCATTGAGTGTAAGCAGACGTTGAAAACAAACAAAATTTTTCAGCTAAACACCTAAACTTAAGGTTTTTGTTTCGGCTCTCAAATCCAACAAGACTGTTTCACTTAATTTTGTTGAGAAACGTTTCATGAGGTTGATTTAATTTTAATTTTCATCAGATAAACAATGACCAAATGAAATTCAATAAAAATAGGAAGAAGTTCATATATATATATATATATATACAAAAAATTGCAAAATCATGTAGCGCTAAACTTTTAATGAATAAGAAGTTCACAATTACAGTCTTAGCTGTGAACACATCCTGAGCCGAAGCTAAGGTTAATATGATAATCAACTAACACATGTCCTTCTGGCAAGCCATCCCAGCAGTTTTCTGTCTATACAAATTTTGAAACGTAAAAGTTGTGTATTACTTGACAACTGAAACAACAGGTGACTCTGAATAAAAATACGAAAACAACTATATAGCGTAAAACCTCAGTTTTTTGGATTCTGTAGGTACCCTGTAAATTGTTTGTTTCCATTAAGTTACACACTATGGAGTTTTTGAAGCAAGCATGTTTCTATAAAGATGATATTTTAAATAGACATAGTGCAACGCAATTGTGAACCAGTCAATGTTTACGCTATGCAATCCTTCATATTAGAAATTTTAAAAAGTTTGCGTTTCATATCTATCAATTAATTGCCAATGGAATCAGACGTCAAACATTGAATTAACAAAAATCAGCATTTGAACAAAAAGACTTAAGCTTATGACTGATCCCTCATAAGTGAAAACAAGTGTACAAAATTTGCTTTTCATAAAAAAGAACATAGCAATAAAACATATTTGAAGTTCTAAAAATTAGACTGGTTCGCTAAGCAGTAAAACCTTACATCGATTTAATTAAATAAATATCAACCTGATATATCATACCATGGATTTTGTAATTGTTATTTAACAAATTAACATTGAGTTGAAGATTACTGGGTTAATGTATACGACAAAGCTTCAGCGTTTTTTATATCTTTGAAAAAACTTCAAACACTTAATGATTTGTTGTAAATATTGGCGCGTAAATTCTATCGGTCTGTGTCAGTCAGAGCATAATACTTTGAGATAGATAAAAGCTTCTATTATTTATTCTCAACGAGTCTCTAGAGATAGGAATTATTTTCATTTTTTAGAAAAACAGAAACACTTTGTTGTAGATAGTTAGTAAACAATAGGTCATATTTGTAGGTATTAAAAGGAAGTTGCAGTAGGTACTAGTGTAATTTAGAACCAATAAGTAGTTATAGTAGTCAGTAATCGTATCTAGTAGAAGTTGTATGTAGTACCAGTATGTAGCAGTAGTAGTAGGTACTAATTGTAGATAGTAGTTGTAGGTAGTAGTAGGCAGTAGCAGTAGTAGGTAGCAGTAGTGTTGTGTTAAATTCCAATATGTTTGCCAGACTGGTTAGCCCAATTATATGTTATAAAGACTCTGCTCCTTTTAATTTTAGATTCCTTTGAATTTACTTCTTTCCGATGCTCTATGAAATATCGTTACGGTAATCTCATTTTAAAACGTGGACAGAACAATAAGTAATCCGTAGTTTTAACACAGGGTTACTGAACGCAGTAACTTTGATCCAAGAAGACACTATTAGGAACGTTTTTGATTTCTGGATGCTTGATTTGCTCTGGTACTTTACTTGCAGTGTTCAATTAGTTGAATTTATCGGAAGCATTTACTGAAGATGCGTTTCGCTATTGTTTAATATTTCGGTCCCAGCACGCAGTATCCATTATTGCTATTACCAATACGAAAAAAAACCTATACATTTCTGAAGCTGTTTCTATCAACCACCCCCGGATCCATAGTTTTTGTTTGTTTTTGCTCGATTGACAAAGTGACTAATTAAATTTTAAAAATTTAAGCGCTTTTTACAGTTCCAGTGCAAACTACTCTTGTTGTACATCATTACATTTTTTTTTCTAATTCAAGCTCTTGATGAATTCCTATCATTCTACTTTATTTCACTAAAAAGTTCAGCTGCTCCTGCATATCATAGTTTTCTCACCAACTTTTTCGGTTTTTTACAGAGTTTATTCTTTTTACTTAGCTCAATTTATATTTTATCTCTCAACAATTCATCTCATATATATATTTTCCTGTAAATAACATTGCTCATTCCTAGAAGGGTAACTGAATAAGTGTAGAGAAATTTGTTTTCAAACAAGCATGCTCAGAACATCAAAAAAGTGTTTTTGTCTTCTGTGTTGCAACAATTTATCATTTTCTTGCCAAGGATTAAAAGACAAAGAGCATGAACTTAATTTTATTTCTGTAAAAAACCTTGATAGTTTTTAATATTGTAGCTCGATAGGTGTCCAAAATTCAATTTCCAAACAAGCATGCTCCGAACATCAAAAAATTGTTGCCGTCTTCGGTTGTGACATTTTGCTTGCCAATGTTTAAAGGACAGAGTTTATCAACGCTGAAGTTCAAAATTTGTTTGCAAGATATAATATTATTGGATCGTGGAGACAAGTAACAACATTCTTCTAAGCAATTAAATTGCCCTACAGGGACTTATCTCCCTCTCTCTCTCTCGTTTGACTTGCAAGCATATAAATACATAAATACATAAACACATTCAGACATATATACATACATTCCATTGTATACATATAGAAAAAACATACACACATAAAACCAAGAACGTCTTGACATATACACACATTTACAATTTCTACAAACAAACATACAATTCAGCTTATACTCATACAAACATATTACTATACATAAGCACAGTTAAATTTATTTTTAAAACAAATGTACACTTTCATAAATACTTTCATTATTATATACATGAATACGCATGATTTTATTCATAAAATTTTCATTCTTTCCTTTCATTCAATTGTTCATTCATACATAAAGAGTACAATTTTGAACACATGCAAGCAAATATACGGACTTGTTTTGATTGAAAAATTCATAGTTACACATGTATATAAAAAAATAGAGACAAGCTTTCCACATCATACTGTCTCTACATTTGCAAAAGTATTGTCACTAAAAACTGCTTCTGACTGCTCTTTGACTTATTTCAGACTATTTCAGAAACTGAGTTTTTTGGTCCCACTTGGTTGAACAAAATGAAGTCCACAAAAATCACTTTGAGTGCTCTTTCATAGCGCAAAATCCATTTCAGACCATTTTAGGACCTTGAAAAACTTTGAAAAATTTTCAAAAAAATTTTTGGAATTTTTGTTTCAACCCCTATAATGCTTAGGTGAAAAATAGTGAAGTCAACAAAAAATCATTTCTGAGTGCTTTTTCTTAGCGCAAAATCCATTTCATACCATTTTAGGACTCTAAAAAATTTTGAAAAATTTTCAAAAAAAATTTTGAAATTTTTGTATGTTTCATACTTCATAGGTGAAAAAAGTGAAATCAACAAAAAATCACTTTTGAGTGCTCTTTCGTAGCGCAAAATCCATTTCAGGCCATTTTAGGACTTTGAAAAACTTTGAAAAATTTTTGAAAATTTTTGAAATTTTTTCCAAGTTTGGGACCTTTAGTATATGTAATGCGAAATTTTTCCTATTACCACTAAAGGGATATAGTCAGTGCGTCTAACCAGCTCAGAAGTGATTTTTCTCTCTAAAGTAACAATTTCAACAAGTGTAAGTTGCCTAGTGACTGTAGGTGGGGGGTACCGACCCCCTCCCTACAAGACTTCAAGTCGACCAAAATCCTGATTTCTTTCGAAATGAAAGTTTGTTCAAGTTTCAGCAGTCAGTATAGCACCAAGAGTCTAAACGAGACTGCTAAAACTTGAAAAAACTTTCATTTCGAAAGAAATCAGGATTTTGGTCGAATTGAAAGTCTTGTGGGGGGGGGGGGGGGGGGTCGGACCCCACCCCCCCTCCTACAGTCACTAGGCAAATTACTATACTACTTATACAAAATAAAGTAACCATTGACATTATTAAATTTCTTAAAGAAGGCCAGACGCAAAAAATTATTTAATAATCTGTTCACTATTTGATAGCACCTATGTCATCAGAAAAAATCATCAAATAATGAATGGTATGATAAAGAATAACGAAAAATGGTAAAGAACTGTGTTCGAATAATAAAACATGCATTGGACTCTGAAGTCCTCAGAGAAGCCATAAGCAAAAATAAATTTTAAATGCAAAAAAATTCATATTAGTCGACTCAATATCCCAAACAAGTATTGTATCATCAACAAAATTGGAACACAAAATTGGGCTGAAGTTTCAACCTTGAATCCTAAATTTGCTTAGAACGAACTCAACCTCCGCCCCCATACTGCAAACCCCGTTTTGCATGATTACTTGTAGTGATAGGACGTAAAAATTTTTTTCACAACCGGTTTTTTGAATTATACCAACGAGTACATGTTTTTTAACTACTTCAATTTAATATTGAACATTTCCCAGAAGCAGATATGGGTTTTGTCGACTAATTTCACGACATCCAAATGAAACAACAAAAAAATATCGGCATAATAAAATGAATTTTTGGTTGCTACTCTATTTCAAAATTCCATAGCATCCACTACATTACACGTTTCTAATTTTATCAAGGAAACACAATTAAATAAATTTTTGCAGAATCATACATTTGCAACGCAAAGCATAGGTACAAATAATAACACAAAAGACTGCGCCTTCTGCACGCCTTTCGCAAGATATTTAGCTCTCTTGCCTAAAAAAAACATTCAACTCCATGCATTATTATTCCGCATATACATTCTGACTGGAAAATGCAAGTAGTTGCGTCTCTCGCTTTTAATTTAAACTCCAAAATAGAAAAATTAAATCAGCTAAAATGTCGAGTAACCTAAAACTCATTAGAAACACAAGAATGTTTTCACGCATGACGTCTAACATACCCGCATAACTCGCGTGCACATTTTGCAAACAATATAAAAGACCTTTTGTGCCGGAGACAATTGTGATATTCAGTCACTCCATGGTCCTTCATTTTAAAAAAAGTTCTGCCATCAACGAAACCAAACATTTTTTTTTCAAAATGAATTAATCATCATTGAAACGCGCCTCAAATTTAAGATCCGCAAGCCCAAACAGAGCTTCCCCACGAATATTCATTATCAATATAACTCCTATAACAACCCGCTGAGCACCAAAATCTTCCAAAATGAGTTCCCCTGATAGTACTGATGAGATCTCATTTGGTACGGTAGTCGGGAAAGTGCTCAGCAAGACACCCATTCACCTCTCTAACACGCAAGGATGGGATACTAAAAGAAATGACTGATTGCGTCCCCAGTAACGACAAGTCGTCATAAGGAGGTAAGCCCTTATCTCCACTCGTTTTGAAGAGATGTATACGCTTCGTCCTGTTGAGAAATTGGCCATACCACACGCCATCAAAGGTACTTTAGTAAAAAGAATTGCTTGTTTTCTTTCACTAAAATTGTGACTTTATTTTTGCATGGCGGCGTGGCTTGCAATAACACTGCTGGTGGCCGCACAAGGAACTTTTTTATGGTCAATAGAATGTAAATCATCGTGGTAAGTGTTTAAAGCCCATTGTAACCGCCAAGCAATTTCACCCGCATAAAATAAGCATTTTTTACCAAATAACTGAATGACAAATTTAAAAAAAAAACAAAAATTGTCCAAATAAAAAACGCGGATTTCCAAAAAAATTATGTACTTGCATAAAGATGTATCGTCTTGATCATTTAGACCAGATCAAGCTCGTTCATTTATACGGGCACAGGTAAAATTCTTCTGAGGAAAAAAACACTATTGAAATAATTGCAGCTAGAGCTGGTGAATATCGAGCAATTCAGTACGGTAGAGCAATTTTGCATGTTATTAAACAAACTCTTGGCTGTAATAAAGTAGTACACAGATTAAAAAATCGTTCAATTAAGAAACAGAATTAGAGTCAAAATTTTACCATCTCCACATATGTAAACAAAAAACAACAACTCTCGCCATTCGGAGCACGAGCACGCTTCTGTTGATGGGCTTAAACTCCGCTAAGCAATACAAGTGTTGCTGCAAAGTATGTTGATCTTAATCATGAGAAGTTTTAAAGCACTTTTAGACGAGAAAACAGCTGATTCCAACGAACTTCTTCCTCAAGTACAATGAATTGGCTCAACAAACGACAAAGATATGAAGCAAAATATATTCGGACATGCAAACGATGCTCGCAATCAACATTGTGACCGTTTTTGATGTTCTGGCAGCCGGGCAAGTCTTTATTAAAAGAGAAGCGCATATATCTAAAATTCTAGAGCTGGCGAAATTGGACGAAGATTGGAGTAACAGCGATCTGGCCAAAATTGGGACACGGCCCTGAAGAATACATATAGAAGAGAGGCCCAAGATTGCCCGAAAAGACAACAAAAGCGGTAATCAAACTTATATCAAAGAAGTTACCCGCATTCGAAAGGAGGGTTGCAAAATGAAACAGCATTTCATCTACCAGGTATAATTTTGCTCGCACCGTGCGCGTTTGCATGCCAAAATGTCCAGGACAAATTGTAGCACAAAACAGAGCGAAAAACCCCAATTCACAACACATCAACCAAACCAGGGATACAACACGACCTTGCAGCACCACCAACAAGAATTGTCGGACTCCTATTGCCCGAACCGTCTAATTCAAACAGGGGTCTTCAACATTTTCGCAAAGCAAGAACCGCAAAAATGACAAAGGAGCTCAAAGTTTTAAGGTTTCAATAGGAAAAAGGATTTGTCCGCTGAGTAAAAAAAACCTTCTCACCTGAATTGACGACTTCAAAAGGATCAAAGTGCACTAGTGATATAGAATGCCGTCAACCACCCAAGACTATAATTAAACAATTATTGATAGCGCAGAAGAAAAGGAGTTAATCCGGAATGTATACTTGTCTTTAATCATAGGTGCGCTGCATTCAAATAAAATCAGGCGCAGATAGAAGAGCTCTCAGCTACTCTCAATTTCAAAGACGAAGATGCTAAAATTGATGAGAGGTGAAACTCTGGAATAATGAAACCTACCAGTTTAGATATTAGTATCATCAGCTATTCGTAACCACCCCATATATTAAAAAAACTTTGTAAATGTTAAAAAATTTTGAATATGTTATTCTTTTTCTCCATGTTATTCAATGCCGTAAAAATTTTTCAAGTGCAATTTACAATTTTGTTGAATGAGGAGAAATGCCATATCTAACCTTTAAATTAATTATATCTAATTAAAGGTGACGAAAAGTATTCACTCTTTTGAATGTTATTTCATCATAATCTCGATAAGGCAACTGTTCGTAACATCAAGGCAAAAAAAAACATCGTTAACTTACAGGCAAATCTAGCATGGTCTTTTTTAGCAGGTAATTGTCTGAGCTCAGATTGGTCACCAATACGTTTTCGAAACATGAAAATATTAGGCCTAAAAAGAGCGCAATCGATTTAGTATAATAGTAGGCTCAACGAAAATTATGTTGAACGAACTTTTTCTGAGCTCTCTACGTATAAAAGAACGGATATAAAGCTTATATGGTTAAGAAATTACGTAATCTTTTCTCGCTGTCAATTTCTCGCTTTAATTTAAATAGCGCATTTCAATCCTCGCTGCTCTTTTATTTACTCAGTAACATCCTCCGGCCCGGAACGTGCGTACGACGGCGGAGCGGGCGATGCTGTCGGAATCGTAACGGAGCTCTTCAATCCGAGCAGTCGGATAGTAACCCCTAGGGTTGCTTTCTTCAACGATCCAAATTAAATCACCAATCTCGAGGTGCTGCTCGGCAGGCGTCTGCCACTTAGATCTACGGTTCAGCGCAGGTACACACTCATTAAGCCAACGTGCCCAAATTGCATCGGCGTAGGACTGTGCACGGGCGTACCGCTTACGATGACCGAATATATGGACGCCAACGATAGACGGAAATCTGGTTGCTTGGTTACCGAGTAGAAAATGGTTAGGTGTTATTGCGCCTAGGTCGGACGAGTCGGCGCTCACAGGCGTTAAGGTACGTGAGTTTTGTGCGTGTTCGACCAGACAAAAAGTAGTGTTCAACACCTCATCTGTGAGGCGACGCGTACCGAGGATAGTGTGCAGTACTCTTTTAAAACTACGAACTAACCTCTCCTAGATGCCACCTTGGTGTGGCGCACTGGGTGGATTGAACCTCCACTTAATGCCCTTATGTGCAAGTTCGGCAGCAACATTAAGCGTATTCCATTTTTCCACACATTCACGGAGCTCTTTCTCCGCTCCAATGAAGTTCCTACCATTATCCGACCAAATCATAGCAGGAGCACCCCGACGGGAGACGAACCGCTCCACTCCCATTACACAGGAACTAGTGTCCATGGACGGGACATCTTCAACATGGACAACACGAGTAAAGAGACAAGTGAAGAGAAATCCCCACCTCTTCTCGGTAGTCCGACGAACTGTGACGTAGAATGGGCCAAAATAATCAACCCCGGTGTTGGTAAAGGGAGGAGACTGGTATGCGAGTCTCTCCTTTGGGAGGTCTGCCATGATAGGGTTAATGGTTGCTGCACGGAACTTTCTACACAAGAGGCAGTTTGATTTGATAGAACGCAGTGTGGAATGTAGTTTAAAGATGGCATAACGTTACTGTACCTTTGACCGTAAGTAATCGATGCCCTGATGATGATTCTTCAAATGAGTATGCCGCAAAAACCGTTTACCAAATTTATGACGCACATCGAGCACGATAGGATGGTTAGTGTCAAAGTCAAATTCCACTAGCCGTCGGAGTCGACCAGAAGAACGGATGAGACCATGAGGCCCAATAAACGGAGTAAACCGAGCAATGCGGCTGCTCTTCTTAACGGATTTGTTGTCAAGAAGATCCTTTCTTTCAGTACTAAAGTATTCTCCTTGAATCAGGTACTGGAGATGACGCTCGGCTTCTTCAAGCTCAACAAGGTCCGCTATGCTGCCGTCCACGGTACGGTAACTTTCATGAGTTGGTAAAAGACAGAGCACATATGCGGTGACACGAAGTAGCTTTTGATAAGAACTGTACTTATCAAACGGGATTAGATTAATGCTTTGTTCCCCAGGGGGATTGGTTAGGGATGCGGCTAGAGATGAGATGGAGTCATCGTTTTGTTCCTTGGTTACAACGCCCAGCTTGATGTTATCAACGACGTCAGTAGTTGATACAAAAAGGAAATGCTTAGTTCTCAAGAAGTCAGGACCCCTAACACAGCTACTTGATTGCAAAACTTCAGCGGACAGACCACGCATGCCAGCATCTGCCGGATTATCACAAGTGGCGACGTGGTTCCATTGGTCAATGCTGGTGTTCTCCAGGACTTCAGTAACACGATTTGCAATGAAGATGGGGTATTTGTTTGTTGAGTTTATCCACTGCAAGACGATGGTACTATCTGTCCACATAAAGACTTCATCCACAGTAACCGTTAATGCTCGACAAATTTCCCTTTTTAAACGGGCAGCGAGGAGAACGGCTTGTAATTCCAACTTAGGGACTGTCACTACCTAGATAGGTGCCACACGGGCCATGTCCAAGACAAACGCCATCTCTGTTTTAATCTCCCCGGAACTGCAAGTTACTTGAGCCCTAAGAATAACTTACTGCACTGAATACGTCATGCGAGCTATCACCAAACATGTGGAGTTCAAGATGTTGGAATGGTCCTGAAAAGGAACTTCTTGGTATAGTGATCTCAGCTAACCGCGGCAGTTCAACACACCAGGCAAGGAATCTGTCAACTGCGTCTTTAGGTAGCTCGTCATCTCAACTTTGTCCATTGACACGCCAAATGTCTTTCAAGATTAACAGAGCACCAACAGTAAACAGTGCGACAAGACTAATTGGGTCGTAGACCTTTGACACTAGACTTAGGAGCAAGCGCTGTGTTAAACTTTTTGTGAAGGTGCTGTTAGTACCCTTACTCACAACCAGAGTATCGTTGTTGTGATCCCACTTAAGCCCAAGCACGTGCATTGATTCCTCCTTGGATGAAACGATGACCTTTGGTTCATTGGGTTGAGCAGACCCATCAATTCGGTCAGCCTGATCTGGTACAATGCTTACAAATTTAGTAAGCTTGAACCCAACTAGATGGAGAAGATGTACCAATTCCTTCGACCTAATGAGGGCCCTCTCGGGGAATTGAATTCCACTGAGTATAAGTAATCGTCCATGTAAAAGTTCTCAAGGACGGCTTTCGCAGCTTCTGGGTACTCCTTAGCATTATCACTTGCCGTGCGTTGAAGTGCGTAGTTTGCGCAGGTGGGCGAATCTTTTGCCCCAAAGATGTGGCGTGTATACTGGTGTACCCAAAACTTTTGATGTGGGGTCCTCCCGCCACAAAAAGCGCAATGTTGGCTGATCACATGGTACTACTCCAACTTGGAGGAACATTCCCTTGATGTCGGCAGATACGGCAAATGGATGTTGTTTAAACCTTAGGAGTACATAGATTAGGTTTTGCAGTAAGTCAGGTCCGGTGAGTAATGACTTATTCAGAGATGCGCCATGGAATTTAGCTGCTCCGTTTAGTACCCTACGAACCTTGCCCAACTTGTTGGGGTTAACAACTGGATGGTGTGGTAGGTACCACTCTCGTTCTGAGCGACTTTCCACCTTATGAGCATCTTTTACACTTACTACATAGCCCTTGTCTAAGTCCTTTTTGATGGTATTCGAGTACTTTTCCCTTAAAGTCTGGTCTTTCGTTAGCCGCTTTTCCAAAGATTTTAATTGAGCCTGAGAAATAATTGTTGGGCAGTTCGATGTTATCTTTAGCCCATAGCATTCCAACACCGTACCTTTTCCCATTATGCACTGTTGGGTTTTCAAGAATATCAAGCGCACTTGCATCCGCGGCGGATCGTGGGTCTACTTGCTTAAGTGCTCCGTACGACTCCTTGTCGTACCAAGATTTTACCTGACTATCGAGTTCAAAATCCTGCTCCATATTTGCTTTAAAACAAGTCGAGACTAAACCTGAAGACGACGGAAGAGGGCCGCTTAGAACCCAACCTATGGGTAAGCGAACAGCTAAGGGTGAGCACTTCTCGTCGGCAGCGAAGTACTCTAACGGGCGGATGGCATGATACTCATCCTGTCCAAGTATCATCTCTATGTTGCCATAGCAATGTGTAAGTGGGTCTTGAACTGCTAGGTGCGGGTATTTTTCCTGAAGTGCTTTAAAGTTGATGACATCGGCGCCTACATGCAAATCTTCCTTTACGTAGGGGCTGACTTTAAATGGTTCAAATGCTTGGTTGTCGCGTGTTGTTACAGTTAGTTCAACTAACTTAGTGTCTACAACCTCCTCGGTGTTTATACCCTTGTCTGTTAGTTTCAATCCTGTACCGTGTAAACCAAGTCTATTTGCAAGATCATTGGACACCCAAGAGTTACTGCAAGCGGTATCGCACAAAACTAAAGCCGTGGTATCTTTACCAGAAGTGCTCTTCAACTGTAATTCAGTCACCTGAAGGAGGCCTTTCACATTAATCACAGATGACAAAATGGTGGTCTTACTCGATGATTGGACACTAGGAAGCTTACTTTTAATTGCGCTAGCATTAGAAATACTCTTGTTGTTGTTTGATGGAGATTTTGATGGATAAACCCTCTCCGCTCCATGGAGAAGTTTATTATGGGAGCTGTTGCAACCGTCCTTCCTGCATTTCCTGGGATTTGAGCAATGCCTGAACATATGCTTTTCTCTCAAACATGAGAAACAGTTTTGCTTCCGCCAATACTTTTGCTCGCTGAGTGGGAGACTTTTCTTTGAATACCCTACACTCCCAGATGCGGTGGTTACCTCTAAACACAATGCAGCGATGGGTTGGAGGCGTTGCTGATGTTGAGGCTGGTCTCTGAGTGACCTTAGATTGCGTATTAGCAGCAAAAGTTCTTGAGGCAATTTTGGTCTTTGCTACTGAATTGGTGTTATCCTCAGTTCTTTTCCTTGATGAAGTTTGTTGCATTAAATCATGTGCCTCGGCCTTCTCCTTCAACCAATCGTTGAAGTCAAGGAGTGTTGGCTTAAACCAATGTTTTTTCACTGTGAAGAGTGACCAACACTCTTTCAGATAGGGCGGCAATTTTTGCACAGCCGTGTTAAGAAGTGAGGCGCTTTTAAGGTCTGAGTCATATTAAAGTGATTTAAAGACCCCAACAAGACTTGAAATTACTGCAGAATAGTTTATGATGTTATCACTATTGTGCATTTTTAGTGGAGGAAAAGAACTGAGTTTGTCTAAGTGTGCACTGACTACTGCCTGGGGTTGGCCAAATTCACGTTCAAGTGTCTTAAGTGCATCCGTAAAGCGGAATGCTGATGGGATTAATGGGAAAATGGGTAGTACCCGGTTTAAAACGGGGGATGGGGGGCTGGTACATTTATGTATGCTTGTGGCGGATTAGGTGCTAGCGGAGGATTAACGATTGGATTAAAAGGTGGTGAATGCGAAGGGATGGCTAGGTCCAATTGTCCCGGCATGCTCGACCTACGAGGGAATTGGTGTTCTAACTGTACACCATCGAAGTGCATTGTTGCTTGAGACAGTTGTCGGGCTGCGTTTGGGGCGTTTAGTTGAGTTGGTATACCAAAGCTTATTGGTGGTGATGGAGGCGTATTTTGAGGCTGTTGCTGCTCTTGCACGATGTTGTTTGCATTATCTGCATCATTGGTTACATTGTTTCTACTACTTGGTTCTTGCGGCTGATGGACAGGGAGGTTGATGTTGGCCTGAACTTGAACATGTGTATTGAGATTGGAGTGTGAGTTTGCAGTTGAGTTGAAAGACGTTGGACAATTGCTTGGTTGGATTCGGCGATGGAACCAGAAAAGTGCAAACTCGGTTCATTTGCAACATCTGCCATGTTCCCGGCCGGTGACTAATTCACCCAATCTTGAACAAGTTTCTTGCTCTTGACTGAACTTCTTTCCGTAAAGAGCTTGCTCATTTTGCCAGTACCCGACCCGTCGGCTGATGCTTGTGTCATCAACTCAATTTCTTTAAGGGCTGCAGCAGCTACTTCCTTGCGATGATCTTCCTCAAGCTGCTCAAATTCCAAATCCCGCATTTTCGCTTGTTTTTCAATTTCAAGACACTGTCTAGCAATGCGCAGTGTTGCCTCATGCTGTTTTTTAAGTTCTTCCCTTTTAAGTTTTGATAATTCTAAGTCTCGTTGACGCTTGTTTGATCTTTTAGAGGAACTAATATGTGAACCTGATCTAGAATGGTAAGAGGTATACAGCTCTGCTGTCTCTTTGTCTTGAACCGAATTGATATACCCTCGAGCAGCAGCAATGAACTCGTCAGTTTTTTTGTTACATTCTCTAACCGTTTTTCAGGGTTCTTACAGGCAGCATCTGGATCTTCAGTCTATTGTCCCAGATGAAAGTGCTCTTCATTCTGATCGACTACTCTAGTAAAAGCATACTTGCACTTCACAATCAGACGTTAGATCTTAACTTTCCTGTCTTGCTTATCAACAGCATTGTTAATTTCACCATAGATGTTACTAAAATCAGCCTCTAATTTTGCCCTCGCACTATAAGTTTGTTGAATTTGTCTTGCAATGTTGTCATGATCTTATGAAAACAGGAACCAAAAGTATAACTTGGTACTAATAGAAAAGTACACATACACACACACACACACACACACACACACACACACACACATACACACACACAACATAAGTGCGTTAAACCAAACCCTAGTATGACGGTTTGCCTAGCAAACCGCCAAGGAGCAAAGTTGTTCGTCGAGTACAATAGTACCCGGCGAAAGAAAGAAAGAACGGTGAGCGCAGAGAGCGCGACACGGGACAGAACGGGAGACGGGACGGACGGGAAGAGACGCCGAACGAGTAACGCACGACGCAACCGCACGGACAAACGGGAGCGTCGGGTGAACAGCGCGCGACGAAGCGGAAAAATGGAAAGGGGCGGGGCGGAAACGTCGGGCGGACGGCGCGCGACGGAACGGGAAAACGGTACGGACGAGAAGGAAACGTCGAGCAGGTAGCGCGCAATGGGACGGGAAGCCGGGATAGCACAGGAGGGAGACGGTAAACCACAAGCGAGGAGGCGGGAAGATCAATGCTAGCAGACCACAGCAACAAACTCAACCAAACAAACTAGCCGTAACTCCAGAATAAACTTAAGTCACACCCTAGAAATAGGGAGAGAAGCTACTGCCAGGTAAACTAGCACAAAACATTATGGGGCTTTATGTACGGCATCAAAACATCAAATAATGTACGGCAACGAAGTAGTATAAACAAAAGTCGAAAAGCTCAGGAAATTTACTAGCCGTAACTCCAGAGCAAACTTAAGTCACACCCCAGAAAACCACCATACCCAGACAACAAAGGTGCATATCACCAAAATTAACAAAGCTACAACAAATTGCTAGCAAACAAGTGTGGTGAAAGTTACGAAACAAACCAGCCGTAACTACAGATTGAATTTAAGTCACACCCTAGCAAGCAACGAGACTAAACAACCAACCAGCATACTAGAAGAACAAAAATTACTACAGCAAAAACTCAACATACTACATCATACAAAAGATAAACGGGGGATAGAAAGATAACGGCGACACGGAAACAAAAAGACGGAAACGGAAAACGAAACCAGATAACCTGCGTAAATTGGATGAGAGTTAATAACTCAAAAAGTGGGGAGAGTGAAACGTTTAGTAAAACCGCTATTGGAGAGAACCAACCACAAACTAACCCGTAACTCGTGAGTAAACTAAGTCACACCGCCAGTCAGCGGGTACACTCCCACAAAAACGCAAAACTAAGTGACATTCAGGTTACCAAGGGCTTGAATGAGTTCCGCCTCCTCCTTTTTTTACCGTATAATGTTTGCTTACTTGAAACGAAACCCGATTTTTTTTTTCAAATTTGAAAAAATTGACCAAATTGTTCTTTTTTTTAAATTGAAAATTTTATGCAATTTTTGCTTCACGGATTAACACACTTTTTCGATAAATTTCCAAGTATTTTTTTCACAATTGGTCAATTTTTTCAAACTTTTTTTTGCTTCGCTTTTTATGTCAAGAGCTGTAAAAAACGCCGCAATTTGATTAATTCTGGATTTTGACAAAAATTTGTCAAATTTTTTGTTTTTCAAAAAAAAATGTAAGGGTAGGTTATTGGGGGGGGGGGGGTGCTAGATTTGCCGATTTCTATGATCAATTTAGAGCATCAGAATGTAATATTGAGTTCAGTTGAGTCTTACAGTTTTTTGATGACATTGGTTTAGAGCCAAATAGCTTCAATGTGAGTCTTGAAACTCCTGGGTGCAATCAAATATAACGTGTCTAGATAACCATTTTCACTGAGCGAGTAAGTGAAATTGGTCAATATTCAGAAAATTGCCAGAGAAAGCTAATTTTGAACAAAGTTAGTCATTTTTGTTTACTTAGCAGAACACTTAAGGCAACCATAATTATTCACCGGATGACAGCAAAAACTTCTCAAAGAGGAGCAAAAGGATTTAAAAAAACTCTAACGTTTGTCTATTATTGCAGAATCATGTCATAAAAAATCTTGACTTTGATTCTGAAGGTTCAATAAATGCTCAAAAAGATCAGACAATCAATAAGTTTACAGTTGCTAATGATTTTTATGAAAAAGTCACTAGGGCAAAAAAAGCAAGATTGAAAATGCTTGCGTGAAGACAATATCTTTCTCGTGCTGCCAAAATTGTTCACAGGTTTCTCCCTTCCTTCAAGATTAACCCTGAAACCATTTTTTTCTTTTTTCAGCCGCACTCACATTCAACGCACACGGCTGTTGTCTTGCAGGCGCAAATTGCTATTTCCAAACTTTAAATCCGTAGTGGGAAAACTTAAACGGAGACTCAATTAAGACTTGAGATGAACAAGCGATACTAAACACTGAATCTAGCAGCTAATCATGAAACACAAAATGATGAAAAGGAGTTTACGTCAAATTAAAAAGTGAAGATGAATTGATTTCAGAACCCGCTCTTGACAGATAGGACAAACTAAGCAAAACAGATGAATAAATAATGACGTTAGAACAATCTTAACAAATGACTTCAGATTAAATTAAAATATATTCAACTAGCAGAGATTTTACGACACAAAAAATTAGTGTTACTGAGTAAATAAAAGAGCAGCGAGGATTGAAATGCGCTATATAAATTAAAGCGAGAATTTGAAAGCGAGAAAAGATTACGTAATTTCTTAACCGCATAAGCCTTATATCCGTTCTTTTATACGTAGAGAGCTCAGAAAAAGTTCGTTTAACATAGTTTTCGTTGAGCCTACTTGTATACTAAAACGATTGCGCTCTTTTTAGGCTTAATATTTTTATGTTTCGAAAACGTATTGGTGACCAATCTGAGCTCAGACAATTACCTGCTAAAAAGACCAAGCTAGATTTGCCTGTAAGTTAACGATGCTTTTTTGCCTTGATGTTACGAACAGTTGCCTCATCGAGATTATGATGAGTTAACATTCGAAAGAGTGAATGATTTTCGTCACCTTTATTACTGGTGCCGCGTTATTTTGTTGCCCAAAGTGGGGCACGAATTTCTGAGAGGTTATCCA
Organism: Convolutriloba macropyga; assembly: GCF_964194025.1. Classification (NCBI taxonomy): domain Eukaryota; kingdom Metazoa; phylum Xenacoelomorpha; order Acoela; family Convolutidae; genus Convolutriloba; species Convolutriloba macropyga. Next base: position 32,079,647 of record NC_134479.1, read on the forward strand.
AACTGATGAGCATAAAATATATCGATAATTTGAAGGTTTTAAGCAAGCTCAAATTCAGCTGGGCCATTTTCTCAGATTATCTATTATCCTGGATTAGACTTGCGAAAACCCCATGATATTAACGTGCTTCAAGCAAACTAGAATTCACTCCCTTTTTACATGTGCGTAATGAAGTTTTATCAGCCTTGAAATGTTTGTGTGCGTGTTGTTGAGTCATACCATTATATCAAATATAAGGCAAATCTTCAGCTTTCACCTATTTTTTGCTTTTGATAGAACATATTCAAAAATCAAATAGCTTTACCTTCACTGAAAAACAGTATTCTATCAAACATAAGCACTTTGAAGTCGTTCAGTAGAGCGCTTTGCTGTAAAGAATTTTGTTTCTTTCTACAATTGTCAGTTGAGAAGATTTTATCAATTGAAGAGGAATCCGAGACCTAGATACTTCCGGAACCCCAAAGTTGAGCCCGACGAGGCTGTCCACAACAGGATTTGGAACCGTCCTGCGGTTTTGTTATTACACGACAGAGGAAAGCAACAGATTCATAGTAACACGAGGGGAACAAATAAAAAGAACAGAAGTGGGATCAACCCAGGAGTCTTCTGAACCAAATTCTTTGATCCACCCAGGAGTTTCAAGAAGCACATTGAAGCTATTTGGCTCTAAACCAATGTCATCAAAAAACTGTAAGACTCAACTGAACTCACTATTTTAATCTGATGCTCTAAATTGATCATGAAACCGGCAAATCTAGCACCCCCAATAACCTACGCTTACAATTTTTTTTTGAAAAACAACAATTTATTTCTGGATTTTGACAAATTTTTGTCAAAATCCAGAAATAATCAAATTGCGGCGTTTTTTTACAGCTCTTGACATAAAAAGCGAAGCAAAAAAGTTTGAACAAATTGACCAATTGTGAAAAAAATACTTGGAAATTTTTCGAAAAAGTGTATTAATCCGTGAAGCAATAATTGCATAAAGTTGTCAATTTAAAGGAAAAAAAGGAACAATTTGGTCAAGTTTTTCAAATTTGGAAAAAAAAACTCGGGTTTCTTTCCAAATAAGCGCTCAGTCTTTGAAAGTCGTAATAATTGTGCATTTAACATCAAGGTTCGGAGTTTGAGCAAAGCTCACATCAATTATGTTGTAAAAAGATTATATGGTTTTTATATTAGCTGCCAGTTCACTGCATCACGCCATAAAAACTTTGCCTCAAGCGTTACAAGACCATTATAAAAAAAGAATTTACGCATTACCGGGTCTGAGTTTCAATCCTAACGCGGTGAAATTACGAAAAACTGTTCAGTTCCAATTGAGTCATTTCTTCCGTGATAAAAAGAGGCTGGTTATATGGCATGATTTGGTCAACAATTCATTGTCTCGTCATCGCAGTAACAACAATAAGCCTTTAATACCTTCGCAGCTTATTGAAGTGCTTGAGAAGTATCAGGAGCCCATAGAAGCTATAGTGTATTGCCCCAGAGAGGGAACTCCTGATATTTACAATCAGCTCAAGCGTAGTACTCTAGTCACCATCCACTTAGTGAAAGACATTGTATCTAGACGTTAACATAAAGATCCTAGTTTAATTAAAGAGTACAAAGCGTTACATCAGAAGCCTGCGCTTGAAATGAAAACTCTCACTATGGTGTTAGCACATAAGAAAAACCTCCGGTCCTTGATAACACGCTCCAGACCAAAATATTCTAAGCGCCGAGGTAAAACGCTTCGCACCCGTCATGAGTTCGAGGAGGCGGAACTCATTCAAGCCCTTGGTAACCTGAATGTCACATAGTCTTGCGTTGTTGTGGGAGTCTATGCGCTGACTGGCGGTGTGACTTAGTTTACTCATGAGTTACGGGTTAGTTTGTGGTTGGTTCTCTCCAATAGCGGTTTTACTAAACGTTTCACTCTCCCCACTTTTTGAGTTATTAACTCTCATCCAATTTCCGCAGGTTATCTGGTTTTATTTTCCGTTTCCGTCTTTTTGTTTCCGTGTTGCCGTGTTTCTTTCTTTCTATCCCCGTTTATATGTTGTGTGATGTATGCTGAGTTTTTGCTGTAGTAATTTTTTTTCTGCTAGTATGCTGGTTGGTTGTTTAGTCTCGTTGCTTGCTAGGATGTGACGTAAGGTCATTCTGGAGTTACGGCTGGTTTGTTTCGTGACTCTCACCACACTTGTTTGCTAGCAATTCGTTGTAGCTTTATTAATTTTGGTAGTATGCACCTTTTTTGTCTGGGTATGGTGGTTTGCTAGGGTGTGACTTAAGTTTGTTCTAGAGTTACGGCTAGTAAATTTCCTGACCTTTTTGACTTGGTTATACTACTTCGTTTCGTAATTTTTTTGATGTTTTAGTGCCGTACATAAAGCCCCATAATGTTTTGTAATAAATTACCTGGCAGTAGCTTCTCTCCTTATTTCTAGGGTGTGACTTAAGTTTATTCTGGAGTTACGGCTAGTTTGTTTGGTTAAAATTATTGCTTTGGTCTGCTATATTTGATCTTCCCGCCTCCTCGCTTGTGGTTTACCGTCTCCCTCCCCTGCTATCCCGGCCTCCCGTCCCGTCGCGCAATAGCCACTCGACGTTTCCTTCTCGTCCGTACCGTTTTCCCGTTTCGTCGCGCGCCGTCTGCCCGACGTTTCCGCCCCGCCCGTGCCATTTTCCCGCTTCGTCCCGCATCATCTGCCCGACGTTTCCGACCCACCCGTGCCATTTTACCGCTTCGTTGCGTGCTGTTCACCCGACGCTCCCGTTTGTCCGTGCAGTTTCCCGTTGCGTCGTGCGTTACTCGTTCGGCGTCTCTTCCCGTCCGTCCCTTCTCCCGTCCTGTCCCGTGTCGCGCACCCTGCGCACACCGTTCTTTCTTTTTTTTTCGCCGGGTACTATTGTACTCGACGAACAATTTTGCTCTTTGGCGGTTTGCTAGGCAAACCGTTATACTAGGGTTCGGTTTAACCCATTTATGTTGTGTATGTGTTAGTGGGTACTTTTGTGTTAGTACCAATTTAAACTTTTGGTTCCTGTTTTCATAAGATCATGACAACATTGCAAGACAAATTCAACAAACTTATAGTGCGACAAACTCAACAAACTTTATTAAGCGAGGGCAAAACTAGAGGCTGATTTTAGTAACATCTATGGTGAAATTAACAATGCTGTTGATAAGCAAGACAGGAAAGTTAAGATCTAACGTCTGATTGTGAAGTGCAAGTATGCTTTTACTAGAGTAGTCGATCAGAATGAAGCGCACTTTCATCTGGCACAATAGACTGAAGATCCAGATGCTGCCTGTAAGAACCCTGAAAAACGGTTAGAGAATGTAACAAAAAAACTGACGAGTTCATTGCTGCTGCTCGAGGGTATATCAATCCGGTTCAAGACAAAGAGACAGCAGAGCTGTATACCTCTCACCATTCTAGATCAGGTTCACATATTAGTTCCTCTAAAAGATCAAGTAAGCGTCAACGAGACTTAGAATTATCAAAACTTAAACATCAAACAACATCATGCAAGAGCAGCAAAAGCCTCAAATTACGCCTCCATCACCACCAATAGACTTTGGTATACCAACTCAACTAAACGCCCCAAACACAGCCCGACAACTGTCTCAAGCAACAATGCACTCCGATGGTGTACAGTTAGAACACCAATTCCCTCGTAGGTCGAGCATGCCGGGACAGTTGGACCTAGCCAGCCCTCCGCATTCACCACCTTTTAAGGCAATCGTTAATGCTCCGCTAGCACCTAATCCGCCACAAGCACACATAAATGTATCAGCTCCGCATCCCCCGTTTTGAACCCCGTACTACCGCATTTCCCGTTAATCCAACCAGCATTCCGCTTTCCTCCTTCGCCGCCACAAGCACTCCCACTACACGCCACTAAACCCTTGGCGAATAATGTCAATCTGTTACCCCATTCTCCGCCTGCACCATTCATTTCCTCCGCAAACGTTTCTGTACCTCAATCAATTCATTCACCGCCTCCACAAAAAAGGTTCCAGCCGCAAAATTTTGTCCCCATTACCCACGCAGCTCCTGCTCCCCCGGATCCAAACATCTGGCGTTTTCCCACCCCAATCTCGTCTAGTGCATTACCACTTGTACGTACAACTGCAAACTTATACACCGTACAACCGGCCCCGTTAATCAACCCTCATATAGCTACATCGCTCCGCTCCTCTCATGTACAAGCAGCAGCAGAGCCTAAAAATTAGGTAACATTAGACTTCATGCAAGCAAATCCATTTAGTTCTCCCACAGGTACCGCCCCCACCTTCGTCACTCCGATCACTCCGCTAACGTATGGAGCTACCGTTCCGAATCCGTTGTGTTGGGGTTGGGGTGGCCCACCGCATCCCACACCTACGCGGCTAGTTTTTTGGATTCCGCGGATTTGATAAAGCAGTTGGCGGACGCAATAACTTGTAAGAAGAACGATCCATTGCCCGAGTGGAAGTTGTCAGAGTACAATAGTGATCCCATGCAGTAGCATGAATGTTTCGGACAACTTAAAAGTGCCATAGACTCACAGTCCTTGACTGATGATGTCAAGTTAAAATGTTTAAAAACTCTTGTAACTGGAAAAGCTAAAACCGCCATAGCTGTGTTTGCATGCTGTGGTGTAATGTATAAGGATGCACTTAAGACACTTGAGCGTGAATTTGGCCAACCCTAGGCAGTAGTCAGTGCACACTTAGACAAACTCAGCTCTTTTCCTCCACTAAAGATGCACAATAGTGATAACATCATAAACTATTCTGCAGTAATTTCAAGTCTTGTTGGGGTCTTTAAATCACTTTAATATGACTCAGACCTTAAAAGCGCCTCACTTCTTAACACGGCTGTGCAAAAATTGCCGCCCTATCTGAAAGAGTGTTGGTCACTCTTCACAGTGAAGAAACATTGGGTTAAGCCAGCACTCCTTGACTTCAACGATTGGTTGAAGGAGAAGGCCGAGGCACATGATTTAAAGAAACAAACTTCACCAAGGAAAAGAACTGAGGATAACACCAATTCAGTAGCAAAGACCAAAATTGCCTCAAGAACTTTTGCTGCTAATACGCAATCTAAGGTCAATCAGAGACCAGCCTCAACATCAGCAACACCTCCAACCCCTCGTTGCATTGTGTTCAAAGGTAACCACCGCATCTGGGAGTATAGGGTATTTAAAGAAAAGTCTCCCACTCAGCGAGCAAAGGTATTGGCGGAAATAAAACTGTGTTTCTCATGTTTGAGAGAAAAACATATGTTCAGGCAATGCCCAAATCTCAGGTCACGGCACCAGTAATAAAGGTGACGAAAAGTATTCACTCTTTCGAATGTTAACTCATCATAATCTCGATAAGGCAACTGTTCGTAACATCAAGGCAAAAAAGCATCGTTAACTTACAGGCAAATCTAGCTTGGTTTTTTTAGCAGGTAATTGTCTGAGCTCAGATTGGTCACCAATACGTTTTCGAAACATAAAAATTTTAAGCCTAAAAAGAGCGCAATCGTTTTAGTATACAAGTAGGCTCAACGAAAACTATGTTAAACGAACTTTTTCTGAGCTCTCTACGTATAAAAGAACGGATATAAGGCTTATACGGTTAAGAAATTACGTAATCTTTTTTCGCTTTCAAATTCTCGCTTTAATTTATATAGCGCATTTAAATCCTCGCTGCTCTTTTATTTACTCAGTAACACTCAGTAACACTCAGTAACATTTTTTGTGTCGTAAAATCTCTGCTAGTTGAATATATTTTAATTTAATCTGAAGTCATTTGTTAAGATTGTTCTAACGTCATTTTTTATTCATCTGTTTTGCTTAGTTTGTCCTATCTGTCAAGAGCGGGTTCTGAAATCAATTCATCTTCACTTTTTAATTTGACGTAAACTCCTTTTCATCATTTTGTGTTTCATGATTAGCTGCCAGATTCAGTGTTTAGTCTCGATGGTTCATCTCAAGTCTTAATTGGGTCTCCGTTGAAGTGTTCCCACTGCGGATTATAAGTTTGGAAATAGCAAATTGCACCTGCAAAGCAAAACCCGTGTCAGTTAAATGTATTGCGTACGCGCCGGTCAGAATCTTTATATTATAGCTCTTGAGTGCTGCTGAAAAGAGAAAAAAAATGGTTTCAGCATTAAGAAAGGGAGAAACCCGTGTGAGCAATTTTGGCATAACGAGAAGAATAGTGACTTTTTCATAAAAATCAGTAGTAACTGTAAAATGTTAGATTGTCTGATCTTTTTGAGCATTTATTGAACCTTTAGAATCAATGTTAAGTTTTTTATGATTCTGCAAAGTTAGACAAATTTTAGAGTTTTTTAATACATTTTGCTCCTCTTTGGGAAGTTTTTGAGTCATCCGGTGAATAATTATGGTTGCATTAAGTGTTCTGCTAAGTAAACAAAAATGACTAAGTTTGGTCAAAGTTAGCTTTTCCTGGCCATTTTCTGAATATTGACCTATTTCACTTACTCGCTCAGTGAAAATGTTTATCTAGATACGTTATATTTGATTGCAATAATAAAAAGTTGGTCTTACGTCTAATAGCGGGCTCTCGATAGTTTTTATAGTAATTTTTTCTCAGCCACGTGTGGTTTTTTGGTCTTTAGACCTTAGAGCAGCATTTGTTGTATAATTAATCACTAAAAAAACAATGGCAAAATTGAAAAACCTCTGGATACTACTTGTGGGAACTTTTAAAAAAGGCGAGGTCTGCTTAGAGTAAGGTTTACCTATTTAAATTTCACAGAATTTTCTGTTTGTTTGCTTGATTTTCTCGGTAAGAATAGTTCATATGGTTTCGCTTATTTCGTTTTGAGTTTTCAATTTAAAATATGATACCTGACCATATCATAAGAAAAACAGTTTTGGAATAGCATGTTGCAAAAATAAATTTAGAATACTTTCTATTAAAACATTCATCCATTTGACGAAGTATGAAGTTTGTTTGACAAGTTATATCTATTTTCAGACAGCTTTTAGTCTTATGTTTTATTTATTGGCAATACCACCCATCAAAACAAAAGCCAATAGTTTTTTCCAACTTGATTTCCGGGTGCCATCTCACCTTGCTCGAATGGAAATAAGTGTAGAAATTGTATATTATATTTTGTCAATTGATGTTATATAATGTTAAATGATGTTTTGTGCATGTTATAAAATGATTGCGGTCAAGCTCAAATGATCAATGTCAAAAAAGGGACTGGGAGATTAAAGCAATGGGTTACGAACTGAAGGTCTATTGAGCTATCAAAGTTCTTTAGAAAAACAGCTACTTGCTAATAGTATTAATAGCAGTTTTTTGTTCCGACCCCTCTTGAGGGGGGAGGAACTATATACTCAAATGGGTTTCCTTTTGTTCAGTCAATTTTCGCCGATCGATATATTCATCGTAGAGAGTTGAGACTCGTATCATTAGAAAGCTGGTCCAGCGTAGAATATGGAATTAAAAAGATTTTTTTAGTTTTCGTTTTCTACAGGGAGTTATCGAGGTTTAAACTTCTGAAAAAAGTAGAGTGAACTCACGTTGTTTTATTCACATTTTCCGAAATTTTTGCCAAATTTTTCGTCAATTTTGCTAAAATTTGTTGAAATTTTAACAAAAGTGTTGTTGATTTTTTTAAGGACAAACAAGTCTTGTTGATTATTCTGATTTAATTTTTTTGGTCAAAAACTCTGCATAAATATTTCAAAATTCAGCCTTTTTCATTAAAAACAGCACGAAATAAGCTACTTTAGACCACTTTGATAAAATTTGCCGGCACTACATCCCCAAACAACACTAATACAATCTTTGTAGTCTCAGAAGGGGGCTATTCTTACTTCAACTTCCGCTGAGAGTGCTTTGTAATTAAAACTTTGCCGTTTTTTGCTAGCTTTACTCATTTATTATCAAAAATGCAGAATTTTTTTTGAGTTTTCAACTAACAAATTATCTATATCTACAATATTCAAAAAATGAATAGTTCCTAACGGACAATAAGCATTAGCAGGGCTAATTTTGGGCCAATCTTGGACTGTTACAATTCAAAAAGAATTCGGATTGCAATCAGTCGGTCTTTTTTTTGAAAAAAGACCCTTTTTATTAATAAAGAACAGAACATATCAAATGAAAGCTCAGTAGTGATTGGTCCAATTGGCTTCCTAAGCAGCTCCAAGCTAATGCATTTAGTCTTTTTCATGAAAGTTTATGATCGTTTCGACTTTTAAAAAAATTTGATTTTTAAATAAATAATGGCTTAATGAACTTTTCCGCCTTTTTTTTTCTTAATTTGGTCAACTTGCACCTTAGTGTCAGCAAAAAAGAATGCTTTATCGATTTACTGATTGTAAAATTAGTATCGATTGCGTTTTTAAGCCGGATGTTATTGTTTTCTGGCTTTGATACTACTAGATTTCAGATTCTTTTTTGTTTTGATATTTGCCAGTTTTTCACGTTTTCTAATTTTGTCACATTATCACATTATTGACAGTTCTCATGTCACCTTATTAGCGTTCAAAATGAAACATAATTAAACATATTAAAATCCTTAAAGATATAGATTATCGTTTCAACGGCCTCGACACTTCTTTCTTCAAGAAATTAATTGAATTTTTTAATTTTGTCTTTAACTGTCATTTTTACTTTGTCATTTCAGTTGTATGAGATTTCCTGTATTGTGATAGGTTTCTCTGGCTTTATATCGAAGAATAGACGAGCCGACATTCTGATATAGGTAGATAGCGGATGGCTTTGATGACTTTGAAAACAATCGTTTTCCAAAACTAAAAAAAATAAAAAACTTTTTAACTTCGCAAGTTTGTTCTTTTTATTTTTCTTTTTGGCGCCTAATCTCATTAATTACCGGTCAAATATGACATTTTGGGTGTCATGGTAAGGCGTCAAAAAAGTTTGATGTCCCAAAATCTATTTTTTTTAAGGAATGCGTTATGACCTTACTGACTTCGACAATGGTTTTTCAATAAAAAAAAGTAAATTAATTTTATTTTTGTCATATTTGACGTTCTTTTTGTACACGCAAGAAATATTCTGGAAAATTGCATGTCTCAAAAAAATCCTTTGGATGAATAAATGACCCTATTTAAATATTTCATTTTGTAATTAATTTTTTTCATGACTTTGAATATAATTTTGTTTCGAAAAAAAAAATCATAATTTTCACATACTTTTGCCCTTTTCTCTTTTTTGTCTACTTGATACCTTGGTCTCACTAATAAATTGCCAAATACTACATTATCGGTGTTTGAAGAAGGCGCAAACGAGTATATTTTGAGGGCCAAAATATGGCTTGACGGTTTTGACAGCGTTTTCTGGCAAGTTTCAATTGAATTTTTGTTTGTTGTATTTTTGTTGTTTTTTAGTCGCTTAAAGAAATGAATAAGGACAGGTCCTAATGCCCTTCTATAGAAGCATTGGTAATCGTAAACCTTTGTGATATTTTACTTGATTTCTAATGTTTTTAATTACTTTGAAGTTAATTGTTTTAAAAAAATAAGCGAATTTTTTAACTTTACTGTTTTTGTTCTTTTTTGTCTAATTGTTACCAAACCTTTCTATGGACTGATCCAAATATTTTCTGGTGATTTATAAGTTAATTTATTTAGTTTTAGGTTCATCTGACGGTATGTTGACTTTGTTATTAAATTTTGTTTTTTAAAACGGACAAAAACTTTTTGATGTAATTAATGTTTCTTGTTGTTGTTGTTGTTGTTGTTGTTGTTTGATTTTGCTGTTCATATTGACTCGCTTTCTTACTATTGGCATATCACAGCAATCTAATGCTTCAATTTTTACTCCATTGAGTTATTTGCTGTGGAGGCTATCTTATCGTTCATACACAATTTTTTTGAAAATTACTTGGGCTTTTTTTTGGTTTTTTGGGATTCCCAAAAAATAATTTTTGGGTTTTCTATCTGTTCCTCATTTGATAGACAACTATGCCAAAATTGTGGATGGGCGGGGTCGGAACCTTATGTGCCATCGCACATTGCTGAGCCGCCTTGTTGTATTCTAAAATTCAGTGTAATCGTGCCATTTGAACATTTACTCCAACTTAGAGCATTAATGAAAATTGAAAAAAATGATGACAATTTGCAACTTCTTTTCTTGTTGTTCATATTTGAAAATTTTTTTTATGTCAATGAGGTCACTTTAATCTTATATCCGTTTTGTACTTTTTTGAATGTTTAGGCTGACAAAGCCTCATATGAGTGCAATAATTGATGTATGTTTTCCGTACAGAACTGGAAAAAGTTTATTTGCTGCCTTAAATTTTTGTTTTTACCTTACTCTTTTGGATTTTTGTTAGCGCCATATAATATTCCCTTTATGTCAATTTTAAGGGATTCTTAACATAATTTACATGCATATAACTTAATGCATTTTTCTTTTAAATAAATAAGCGTATTCGATGCGTGAAAAGGTTAGAATTATAATGAAAAAAATTTTTGAAGTCAAAATTGATATTTGTTTGTATTAAAGAAAGGAAAAACTTGGAAATTTTTATGCAACACCAAAGCTTCAAATGGAAGATATGATTGATGTTTGCTTTTTTCCCAAACAGAATTGAAAAAAAGAATCCAGTTCTTTGCACTAATTATTTATATTTTAGCCTGCTCTTTTGGATTTGTTTTTGTTTTGTCAAATAATTTAACTTTTAATATCAGTTTAACGCATTGATCATATAATTAACAATAATTTAAATAGTACCAAATTTAAATAAAAAAGCGTCCTCGATGCGTGAAAGGGGTTAAAAAATTTGTCAATCAAAATCCGACCTTTTGTTTTCGTTTGTGATATCTCTAACTGTAGAGATATAATTTTGTGTCATTAATCCACTTAGATTTAGTTGAATGGATTCGAGGTGCGAATCCAACTTTTATTGAATTAGTGGATTACCACTTTTGGAATTAGTAGCAATCGTGTTGCGAATGCAGACTAAATTACTGAGAGTGGATTTCCTTCTCAAATCCAATATGACTTCGAATGATACAAAACAGACTAGATTGAATGCAACTTAATTCAGTAACAAGATTCAAGAGAATGAATAATAATCAAAAGTGGGCGATGTGAACAATATGAAATATTGACTTTTTAGTCGGCGGTAAAATACTAGTACAATGAAATGATGACTTTTAGTCTGACAAGGACAAGAATAAATAATTTAGTACAACTTAATGAATATGAACTAAATTAAGGTACAACCGTACCACATATGCTGGGCTGATAAAACTTTGAAACTGCACAGTGAAAAATTTATGATTATATTAACATATGTACTGGTTAGTATAAATAGTAAAGATTATGAGCAACAACAGACAAGTGGGTGATGAACATTGGAAAAGTGGCTCGAATGTTGAAATAAATTAGAACAATGTAAACGGTTAATCACTTCCCGTAAAATGTATGCGTGCAAATTAAATTAAATCATATTCGCGATGCGAATCCAGTTAAAGTAAAACATCAAAGATATGGCTATATTAGCAACATCAAAATTTAACAAAGAATATCCAACACTAACACAAATTGAAGGTAAACATGAAACATAAAATGAGTGGAAAAGTAATACTATTCCACGTTTAACTCAACAATTACAAGATTGAAATTTGAACAATTGAACAATAATAATGAAGTTTAATTAGTTTTGAGTTAAATTTGATTTTCAGCATCAAAGACGCTCATACTGATCTCCCGTGCATAATCTTCATAATCATACTCCACGGATGACCATGTTCCCACTGGAGGGGGTGCAGTGAGGCTCACCACCTGCAATTCATAATCCGTATCAGGAACGGGAGGCTGTGCTGCTTCTTCTTGTATAATCGTTTCTATTACTGGATTTGCGGGTCGTTGTTTTTTAGATGCGGGTGCAGCTGCATCGTCACTCAGGGAGCATACCGAACTTTCGAATCCGTAATAGTCAGGCGCGCGGCGATTACGTTTAGAATTTGAGGTTGATGAAGAGGCAACTGAAGATGTCGCAGAAGAGGCAGCAACTGATGATGCGTTAGAGGTGTTCAGTGTCGTGGATGCAGGTCGGGAACGTTTGCCTCCTGTTTGTGGTTTTCGGGGTTTTCTAGACACCATCGCTTTCGAAATGTTGCTGTTTGCAGACGAGACTCCCGATGCTGCATCAGACTGATTATGGCGATGACGGATCTTAGTTTCTCCGCGAAATTTTTTCTTCAGCTCTTTTGTGTGTTGCGCGATCTTTTCCTCGGTCGTTTTTTCATACGGCAAAGGTCGACGTTTTGCATACTCCCATAAATCAGTATTACGTTCGGCACGAGTGCCAAACTTAGCAATATCGCTATTGCGTACACTGACTTCTGGTACTCCTGGCTCCTTGATGACTGTAGTTGTGTTGGAAGTACGGACCACTGTACTGCCGGGGGCCAGAGTTTCCCAGAGTCCGCGAAGATCTCGTTTCGAGCGTTTCGTTACCTTCCGGGCCAGCTTTAGGTCAAGTGATTGCTCAGTCCGCGGTATTGGGTTGTTCAATTTTGGGTGCAGAATGAAGTGGGAGACAGACTTGTTGTGATCGCCATTGTAGCGACGACCCGCGTCTACCTGAGCCCTCTGCATGGCTTCGTCAATCAAAATGTCGCTTCGATCGCCCGTGACCCATCCACTTTCGTCTAAGTAGTCTTCAACCGGGACAGTATCAGCGTCTAAATAGTGGTGAAGAATGTTCTCAAATGAAAGATTAGATGATTTAGGTGTTGTACTTATATTACTTAGTGGTGTATTTGGCTTTCTACCAAAATATGCTTAGAAAGGTGTTACGTTTGTTGTCTTTTGTTTACAGATACGTAATTGATATACAATTGACTTAATTGCTTCTTTGATTGTAAATGTATTATTTCTAGTGTCTAATTTCATGCAGCCTAAGCGTCTTTTAATAGTTTGTATCAAACGCTCCACTAATCCTATAGCTCTATGATCATTTGCTGGGGCAGTGATAATGTTAATATTATGTTGTTTACAAAAGTTTTTAACTTTATAACCTATTAAACAACGTGCTTGATCTAATCTGATGTTTCGAGGTACACCGTGAATTTGAATGTAATCATCAAGAAATTTAATAACATTAGGTCCATTAGCTTTATCAACTACTTCTACAGAAGGATATTTAGAAAAACGATCAATACATGCAAGAAAATAGATATCTTGATCTTTTTCATTGGTTATGGGACCTCCAAAGTCAATTTGTATTTCTTCATTGGGTTCTGTACATGGCAATAAAGGTTTCTATTTAGACGCCGGAATAACAGGTTTAAGATTCTTACCAATATCAGTGCAAGGCTTGCACGTGGCCGCTTTATTCAAAATTTCTCGATGTATATACGGCCAGAACGCGTATTGCCCGAGCGTTATCATGCCCCAACTTCCTGGGTGCGTTAAGTGGAGGCTTTCCAAGACCGCGTCTTGAATTGAGTGTGGAATCGCAACGCGTTCGTCCACACAAACACATCCCGAGCGAACATGCAAATCCCTCCAATATGAGAAGAGTAAGGATTCACTTCCTTAGACCTTTGGGGGTCGTTTTGAAGAACGCAGTCGCGTACTTCTTTCAGAACAGCGTCCTTACTAGTGAGGACTGCTAAGAATCCCTTTGTGAAAAGTTGTGTCAGATTATTTTCAAAGACCTCTTCTTTTGATAATTCTAAGTTGGGGGAAGTTTGTCCGTCGTTTGATGAGCGGGTGGTATTGGAATTGGGGGTAGATTGGAATGTGACCCGGCTGTGGGTAGGGGGAGTTTGCGGATTAGATGCAGAGCTGCTCATTTTGTGATTACTGATTGAAAGGATATGTGATGTATTTGAGGGGCAATTGAATTGAGACTGGATTTGAACTGGTTTTGTATGGCTGGTAGAGAGAGAAAGTGGAATTGTGCTGCGTTTGCAGAATTTTCAAGAAGCAACTGAGTTGTATTTCGATTAATTGCAGAAAGCAATTGAGAATTGTTTGTTAAGCGAGGATGCGAGGCACGTGTGGAATTTGTGAGAGGAACGCTGTTAAAGTGCTGTGGTTGACAAGTTTGTGGTGTGGTATTTACATAAATTGCTGCAATCGCGTCACGAATGCGGGTAATTGTTGCTACCGCAAATTGCTCGTCATATTTGTTTGTAACTTTTGCTTTTTGATTTGGTTGGCGAGAAATATAATCTACCAGCCCCATTTTTGCACCGGGTATATGTTCAATGTTAAAATCAAAAGGTAAAAGACGATCAATCCAGCGTGTTAATCTACTATTATAAGATTTGTTTGATCTATGTTCTTTCATAATGGATAGTAATGCTCGATGATCTGTGATAATTGTGAAAAATTTGCCAAATAAATAATATTTAAAATATTCTACAGACCACACCACACCTAATAATTCGAGTTCATTAATACTATGGCGTTCCTCATTAGAGTTGAGGAAACGAGACGCGAATGCAACTGTGTGCCATCCTGAAGGCGAACGTTGTTCTAATGCTGCTCCCAAACCCGCTCTTGAAGCGTCGCATTTGATCCGCGTTTCCGAGTGAGGATTATAGTGTGTATTTTCTGTGGTGTTTGCAACTTTATCTTTAATTGCTTGGAAATGTGTATCATGATCAGTGTTCCAAATGAATTTTGTGTTCTTTTTTAATAAAGGACGAAGGGGATGACACAGTTGAGACAAATTAGGAATAAACTTTCCGAGGTAATGGACAGAACCTAAGAAGGATCTAAGTTGTTTTAAATTTTTAGGTGCTGGTAGTGAAGCGATTGCCGCTGTTTTTGGCTCAAGTGGAGCTATTCCTGATTGACTAAATTCATGACCCAACCATTCTATTTCGGTCTTTGCAAAATGACATTTAGGTAAGTTAATTCGTAAGTTATCCTCGTCTAATTTCTTTAAACATTTATAGACAAGTTTTAAATGGTCATCTTTAGAGCCACGACTAACTACTATAACATCATCCAAAAAACAATAAGTATTTTGAAGTCCGACTAATGTATACTCCATTACTTTTTGGAAAGCTGCTGGCATATCAGTTAAACCGTAAAAGCCCGTAATAAAACGGTATGTTCCAGTTTTCTCACCGCTAATGATATTAAAGTTACAATGTTGAGCCGTTTCCGGATCTAATTTAAGTTGACTGTATGCGTACTTCAAATCCAGTGTTGAATAATACGCTGTTTCTTGTGATGCGGATGTATTTAAATTCTGTTGAATTGTGTCAATCAAATTATCAATATTTGGCATTTGGTATTTGTTTTTATGAATAGATTTATTTAAGATTTTGGAATCTAAAGCTAATTTAACTGTTTTATCTCTTTTAACTGTAATGACTATAGGAGAAATGAAATTTTTATCTGAACAGCTGTTTAATTTTATGATGTGTTTTTCATCAAGTAGTTTTTTAAGTTCTATATTAACAAGTGGTTGTAAATTAATTGGAACTCGTCGTCCTTTTTGATGTGTAGGTGTAAATTCATTATGGAATGTCGACTTTACTGAATGTTTTAAAGATTTACCGACACGGGTGATGAGGTTTGGAAAATCAAAAGAGATCTGCCTCGTGATTGGACATTGATTTTGATCAATATTAGCAACTTGTTTCAATTGTATAACAGAAAGGCCTAGCTTTGGGAATAGGTCTCGTCCAATGATGGGTCGGTGACCATCTTCCACGACAGTGACATCAATGCCCGTGGCTATCCAGTCATTACACTTTATTGATGTGTTGATTACACCTACAATCTTGATTATATCATTTGAAAAAGTTTTCAAATCATGTATTTCGGGTGACTCCACCCAATAGCTTTCGTTGCAATCTGACACTACCGTGTCCGCTAGACTTTTGTTGACAATAGTGCATACGCTGCCCGAATCTACCAATGCTTTTGTGTTTGTATTTCCAACACAAATGTCGAAATTTACAGGTTCTACCTCACGTGTGTCGTTTTTGATGGAAATCGCAGCTACACAGTTATCGTTATAGTCATCGTAATCAGAATCATAATTAGCATCGTAAATACTTTTCTGCTGTAGAAGTTTGCTGATGTTGTTAACTTGGTCTGCCGCCGTTGTTGAAGTACCTACTGTAGCCGCCTCAGAAACCGAGTCATCTACATAGTATACTCTAGGTTTCGGTTTACTAGGTTGTTTTGGTTTGCGACAAACTTTTGCAAAGTGATTAGCGATTCCACAATTTTTACACGATTTTCCACGTGCAGGACAATTTTGTCTGTGAGAGGGGTTCCAGCCATAGCCACAATTTGGGCAAATCGTAGGTTTGACAAATTGATTTGTCGGTGCTCGGGTTCTATTCCACGATCCTTGGACGCTATTTATTGATTGACTTGAAATTTCATTTGTAGTGTTGGGAATGGAAGTTCCAGAGATTTTCAATTGGTTTTGTATTCCCATTTCAATGTTCATTGCCACCTCAAGAGCTTTTTCAGCCGTCCGTGTCTCTTTGAGTAGTTCCCGTTGAATTTCACCATCTTGCATATTAGCAATAAAGACATCTCGGATGATCGATTCTTCGTGACTTCCCAAATCGCAGTTTAGAGACAACTCTCTAAGACACCCGTAGAACTTTTCCACTGGTTCTCCTTTCATTTGTTTCCGAGTGAGAAACGTGTGTCGATCAAATGTGATATTTTTTTGTTTCGTGAATACACCATCAAGGCAATCCCAAAGGATTTTTGTTGTCACTCTATCTATCTGGATAGTCGGTTCTTGTGAACCGAAAATTCGTCTCCCTTCTATTCCCAAGCTGAGATATATTAAAGGGACTGCTTTACTATCACAGTACTTCCAAGGTTTTTCTCCACATAGTATGCCAACCAGTTCTATTTTTTGACATCTATTGAGCCACGAATTTTCAAGTTGCTCGTTTCTAGTACGACGGTCTCGTTCACTTTGGGCTGTGCTATTTTCGACATCAGCTTCGTAAATGGGTTCAGGGGGTAGAGTGACTTTGTCCGGAGGATCTTCAAGGAGAGTGTCAATTGATATTCCTTCTTTAGCCATGATAGCCAGTTTTAACATAATCTGCCATCTCTCCCATCGTAATGGAGGTTCGAGTGTTGGTTTGTCCCAAAAGGGTTCGATTCCCAAGAGTGCACGTTCTTTAGTTGCTGACTGCGCCATGTGATATCTCTGACTGTAGAGATATAATTTTGTGTCACTAATCCACTTAGATTTAGTTGAATGGATTCGAGGTGCGAATCCAACTTTTATTGAATTAGTGGATTACCACTTTTGGAATTAGTAGCAATCGTGTTGCGAATGCAGACTAAATTACTGAGAGTGGATTTCCTTCTCAAATCCAATATGACTTCGAATGATGCAAAACAGACTAGATTGAATGCAACTTAATTCAGTAACAAGATTCAAGAGAATGAATAATAATCAAAAGTGGGCGATGTGAACAATATGAAATATTGACTTTTTAGTCGGCGGTAAAATACTAGTACAATGAAATGATGACTTTTAGTCTGACAAGGACAAGAATAAATAATTTAGTACAACTTAATGAATATGAACTAAATTAAGGTACAACCGTACCACATCGTTCAAGCAATAAAAAGATTTTAATTCTTTGCTCATTGTTTGATTCAGTTTTCGAGAGCTTTCGAATGGTTGAATTTGCATCTCTCTCCGAAAGATTTCGATCAACCAAAACTAACTCATCAAAAACCACTGCAGCATAAAATTCGAAGCCCCAAATAAATTGGGAGAACTGAACAATTAAGTTGATACTATGGTGGATGACCAATAATGTGCATTCGCATATAATATTCTCACTGAAAATACGACCAAAAACTTATGAAAACTTGATTGAGAGAAATCTGTTAAAAATAGGGCATATTTTTAAAAGTTATTTTAAAACATTTTTTATCCAATTCAAAGATCAGTCACAGTGGAAACATTTCATCATGTTCGGCTAGATTTCTTAATGTTTTTGCATCTTCTTGAACAAAAACGACAACAGTTATAAAAAGACAGAAAGATCAACAACGAAATTCGTGAATTAACGCATAGCATAACGGAAAACTGTATTTGAGCGTCATAATAAAAACAAGACCAACTTCAATGAAAAAAGTTAAGAAAGTTATGCAAAAACTGCTCTTAAAATTTCTTCAAAAATTTTTATTTGTTTTTTAACAGAAAAATTTTACGTATTCCCAAAAATACATTAGTCTCACGATAGCTTCTATAAACGAAGCAAGAATGGTGAGTCAATTTTGAAGATCGAATTAATTATTTTTTGCAAAAAGTGCGCTCCTTTGACATCCGATCAATGACATATTTTAAGAACTATCTGTGCCTACTGAGTCAATGTGATAGTTTATAACCAAAAATAGTTTGTAACTTAATTTTTAGATACATGAAATTACTGATATCTGAAAATCAAGAAACCTAATGATTTATATTTTATCAATCACTGGATCCCTTAATTGATATTTCAGAAAACAAGAATTTGCCTTTCAGCTATAATTGTTTCCGCCAGTGTAAAGAGTTAGTCTAGTGCAGTCGAAGGAACTAAGTCTGGTCATTGCAGTCAAAGGTAATTCGTGTTCACCAAAGACTACCCTAAACAATATACCAATACAAAGAGGCTCGGTAATGTGCGTACGCACATAATGTTCCGACCCGCTCATCCACATTCTTCACTTAATTGACTACCAAATGATGAAGAGATAGAAAACATAGTTCAATAAACAACCAATTAAATACGATAATTCCACGCCAGAGGGCCGATGAAAGTTGCTGATAATAGGATTACTAGAAAGGACAAAAATAAAAATCAAACAACAAACATTATTTAAGACCAAAACTCGATGCCCATAATAGAATCATAACAAAATCAAACTGGCATCTGATAAAAACAGAAACAAAACAATTTAACCTATAATTCAATAGAAAATAAATGGGACTTGTCTCCAATGCTACTGGTCCAAAAATGCAGGTCCAAAAATGAGCAAATAGGTGCAAAAATCAGAAACACTTTCCCATTTTTGAAAACAATTAATTTCACAGTTATTAATGTCATTAGATATCAGCTGAAACCAATAAAATGTTCGTTTATATCTACATGGGAAGCAATTGCGACCTGTCATTATCAAATATTCACAAAAAGGCAAAAATCTAACAATTTATGAAATCTCGTAGTAACAGTAGTAACAAAGAAAAGAAACAAATGTTTGAAGCTCAAACTAATATAACGATTAAGTTAGAGCTCACCGAAAAGATGGTTGTGACCTGTTTTTACAGGGACTGAGCGACAAATCGACTGACAAACTATTTAAAAAGAAGAAGCTCAAAAACTCAAATTTATTTTTGAAAACAAATATTTTCAAAAGTCATGGCAGACCTAGAATTACAACAAAAAGCGATGGATTAAGTTACAAGACCTCAGCGAGTCAACTGATTTCATAATGAGACCTAGTCACGAGCCCGCGAAAAAACAAATACTCAAAGAAGCCAAAAGTTCAAACAATTTTACAACTTGACACTATTCAAGGCGCTATAATTATAAGATGCTACCTTCCAGAACTGTAAATCACTATTTCACGTTCATGTTAACATCAACGAGCCTTCCCTCTAAAAGGACTACTTAGAGATGACAACAAAGAGGAAATCAAATAATGAACAGTATAGAAAAATCGAAAAAATTTTTTGAAACTAAATGGTCTAAGCAATCAGTCACAACATATAACCAAGGGCAAAAAAACATTTGAATCAACAGAAGTGATTGAGACGTCTAATGAGTGAGCTTGTGTTACATGGTGACGAAAAAAGTGCAAAAAGTAGATAGAAGAAAAAAAACTTTTTTATAAATTAATTTGAATGTCATTAAACCAAACAGCTACAAACCGAAATCTTTAACTAGGTTGAATTATACCTTCTTGGGAAGCAATTAAGATCTATCGCTATCAGGTATATGGCGCACAACAACGAAAAGGAAGACAAACATAGGAAAAACCAAAAAAACTCACAAAGTTTTGCGAAATAACTTTGTGGCAGCCCAAAAAGTATAAACTATTCAACAAGAACGTTTAACATACCCAGATACGCCTTTTCCCAACTTTCGCCTTTTTCCTACAATGCCTTTTTTTACTTGAACTGGTCAATAAAGCGATAATCCGACAACGAAACAAAATGAACTCACAAAATAAGCAATTATCATCATAAATAAAAGAAAACTGAAAACGCGTAGTACCAAATAAAGAAACTTTTAGTTGAATATAAAACCAGTACGGACATTAATAACTCACAGGAAGCCGGCTTCCGCCTGTTTTTACTGACACTACGCTCGAAATTGAGAGAAATAAGATAAAATAATTTCTCAAAACAAATATATTTAAAGTCATAACAGACATTAGATACCAAAAGAATAAAATGGCTAGATTTTAATTTTTTCTAAAAACTAATTGGATCTTTGATTGGGGACACTCAGTCATTGGGCTTGAAAAAGTATAAAAAAATGGAAGCAAAACGAAAGAAATCAAAAAAACTTTTACGAAACTAATTTGACAGAGCCATAAAAACAATGAGCTTAACTCTGACACCATCTGGTTGTGTCTCTTCTGTTTTAAATAATAACGGTCATTAATTGAGTCCTGTTTTCAAATTCTTGTCCGTAATTTACATTAAAAAAATATAAATAGAGGAAATATTTTGAAAAGAAAGGTCGCGTGCCATTAAAATGTAAAAAATTCTTGTCGTAAGGATCCATAGTGAGATCAAGACCAGCCAGATGTCGCTGCGCGTCGAAAACAAAACACTCAATTGTTGGAAATAGTTGCAAAATAGATCAATTCTTTACAAAACTTTTCAGTTTGTCAAAAAAATGCATTTTGTTTAAATATCGAGTTTAAATTTGCTAAAAATTGGCAGGATTATAATTCCAGAAATGTCTTAAAACCAGCTGGAGTACAGCTAGCTCTTTTTGAGCTGAAAAAAATCTGGCTGCAGTTTTCAGGTTTCTACTTCCAGCAAATTCAAAACAAGCGGGCTAAAAAAAAGCAAAACTGGTCACATTTCCGATGAAAAAATTCTGAATTTTGAAAAATTTAGCACAAATTCTACCAAAAAACTCGGATCGAACAATTCAACAAACCTATTCTATCTATAGAGATAAAATCTATAGCACCACACTTAACAATTTGTAATTTATTCTAGCAAAACTGACGAAAAATTGGTCAAAAAAGTGAATAAAAACAGCTGAGATACGTCTAATATTCACAAAACTTCAAACCACGATAACTCCATATAAAAAGTGAAAACAGTATAGAGTCCCATAGGGATAGAGCTTACCAATGGTTCCAAATTACAGCTAAGTGAAACTTGACATCTTTGAAACACAGAAATGTATGTTGAATTATTGAAATGAATTCAAACAATTTTTGCTCATTCTATAGCTACACGCTTTGGCTTTGAACAGGAACCTAATGCGTAATAATAGTTTTTTTGTGGTCTTAGAATAATCAGCTGAGCAAAACTTGGAGTCGATAGCTTAAAATAATTAAAAGTAAACATTTTGTGTAAATTAGTAGTTATTCCCCAAATTTCCACGGAATGACTATGTTTGCTGCGTATGGAGAGTAATTGTTTCCAAAAAAAGAACCGCGCATCGTAATTCAATAATGTTTATTCAAATATTCGAACAACGACAAACCTTTCGGCTGATTTTTTTTACAACCACAATCATTCTTCTGGGGTACAAAAATATTAAAAAAATTATCCTATAATAATAAAACTTGAGTATGTAATACAATTCACAATACTATGCAATAACTGGTGATGATACAAACACACGTTCTAAATTGGTTGCTGTATCAGTTGTCCCGACTGTTTCTATAGCTTAGTTAACAAGGCGGCTCGGTAATGTGAGATGGCACATAAGGTTCCGACCCCGCCCATCCACAACTTTGGCATAATTGTCTACCAAATGAGGAACAGATAGAAAAACCCAAAAAATATTTTTTGCGAATCCCAAAAAAGCCCAAGTCTTTTTCAAAAAATTCTGTATGAACGATAAGATAGCCTCCAAAGCAAATCCCTCAGTGGAGTAAAAATTGATGCATTAGATTGCTGTAATATGTCAATATTAAGAAAGCGAGTCAAGACGAACAGCAAAATCAATCAAACAACAACAAACATTAATTACATCAAAAAATTTGTGTCCCTCTTAAAAACTAAATTTAATAACAAAGTCAACATACCGTCAGATAAACCTAAAACTAAACAAAAATAACTTATAAATTACCAGAAAACATATGCGACCAGTCCATAAAAAGGTTTGCTAACAATTATACAAAAAAGAACAAAAACAGTAAAGTAAAAAAATTAACTTATTTTTTTGAAACAGTTAACTTCAAAGTAATAAATACCATTAGGACTCAATTAATATTGACACAAATTTACGATTACCACTGCTTCTATAGAAGGGCATTAGGACCTGTCCTTATTCAGTTTTTAGAGCGGCTAAAAAGAACAACAAAGAACAAAAAAAATTTCAATTGAAACTTGCCAGAAAACGCTGTCAAAACCGTCATGCCAAATTTTGGCACTCAAAATATGTTTGATTGCGCCTTCTTCAAACAGCTATAATGAAGTACGTGGCCATTCATTAGTAAGACTAGGTAACAAGTAGACAAAAAGGCGACGTGCTAAAGTATGTAATACTTTTAATTTTTTTTTTCGAAACAAAATTACATTCAATGTCATGAAAGGCATTAATTACAAAAAGAGCTATTTAAATAGGGTCGTTTATTCATGAAAAGGAAGCCCTCGAGACCTGTAATTATCCAGATAGACAACAAACAAAAAATCAATTAAAACTTGCCAGAAAACGCTTTCGAAGCCGTAAAGCCATACTTTGACCCTCAATATATGTTCGATTACACCTCCATCGAACACAATATTTTATTATGTGACCTCTCATTAATGAAACTAGCTAACAAGTAGACAAGAAAGAAAAGGCAAAATTAGGTAAAACTAGTTTTTTTTTGAAAAAATTATTTCCAAATGCATGAAAGCCAATAACAAAATGAAGTAATTAAACATGTTCGCTTATTCTTCCAAAAAAGCCCTTGAGACCTTCAATTATCCAGAATATTTCTTGCAGCTACAAAAAGAACGTCAAATATGACAAAAATCAAATTAATTTACTTTTTTTGTGAAAAACCGGTGTCGAAGCCAGTAAGGTCATAACAAATTCTTCAAAAAAAGATTTTGGGACAACAATCCCTTTTATTCCCTTGACACCCATAATGTCATATTTGACCTGTAATTAACTAACGAGATTAGGTAACAAAAAGAAACATAAAAAGAACAAAATTGCGAAGTTAAGTTTTTTTTTAAATTTTGGAAAACGATTGTTTTCAAAGTCATGAAAGCCATCAGCTATCTACTAATATCAGAATATCGGTTCTTCTATTCTTCCATGAAAAGCCAATGAAAGCTATCACTATACAGGAAATTTCACAGGACCGAAACGACAAAGTGTAAATGACAGTTAGAGACAAAATTAAAAAATTCAATTGATTTCTTCAAGAAAGAGGCGTCGAGGCCTTTAAAACGATGATGTATGTCTTTCAGGATTTTAATATGTTCAATTGTGCCTTATTCTGGATGCTAATAAGGTGACATGAGAACTGTCAATAATGTGATAATGTGACAAAATTAGAAAACGTGAAAAACTCAAATATCAAAACAAACAAAAATCTGAAACCTTGTAGTATCAAAGCCAGAAAACAATAACTTCGGGCTTAAAACTGCAGCCGATAATAAATGTAAAATCAGTAGAAAGAAAAAGCAATCTTTCTTTGCTGACACTAAGCTGGAAGTTGAACAAATTAAGAAAAAAATAGGAAAGTCAATTAAGCCATTATTTATTGAAGAGTCAATTATTTTTTAAAAAAAGAAACGACCATAAACTTTCAATTAAAAAACTAAATGCATTAGCTTGGAGCTGCTAAGCAAGCCAATTGGTTGGACCTATCACTCCTGAGCTTTGATTTGATATGTTCTGTTCTTTATTTTTAAAAAAAGTCTTTTTCTTTTTAAAAAAAAGACCGACTGATTACAACCCGATTTTTTTTGGATTGTAACAGTCCAAGAATGGCCCAAAACTAGCCCTGCTAAAACTTATTGTCCGTTAGGAACAATTGATATTTCGAATGTTGTAGATATAGATAATTTGTTTGTTGAAAACTCAAAATAAATTCTGCATTTTTGATAATCAACTAGTAAAGTTAGCAAAAAACGGCAAATTTTAACTACAGTGCACTCTCAGCAGACTCTGAAGTAGAAATAGCCCCCTCTGAGTCTACAAAGATTGTATGAGTGTTGTTTGGGGGTTTACTGTCGGCAAATTTAATCAAAGTGGACTGAAGTAGCTTATTTCGTGCTGTTTTTGATGAAAAAGGCTAAATTTTGAAATGTTTATCCAGATTTTTTGACCAAAAAAATTAAATCAAAACAATCAACCATGCTTGTTCGTCTTCAAAATAAAATCAACGACACTATTCTTAAAAATTATAACAAATTTTAGCAAAATTGACAAAAATTTAGGCAAAATTCCGGAAAATGTGAATAAAAACAACGTGAATTCACTCTTCTTTTCTCAGAAGTTTAAACCTCGATAACTCCCTGTAGAAAACGAAAATTAAAAAATCTTTTTAATTCCATATTCTACGCTGGACGAGCTTTCTAATGATACCAGTCTCAACTCTCTACGATGAATATATAGAGCGGCGAAAATTCACGGAACAAAAAAAACCCATTTGAGTATATAGTTCCTCCCCCCTCAAGAGGGTCGGAACAATTAAAAAGATGTTTGAAGTCCTTTGAAAAAATTGATTATGTCGAGGTAAAGCTTTGACAATTCTGATTGTTTGATTTGAAGAGTGATTCTTGTTTATATGCTACACTCCATATGAATTTTTCGCCTTTTGAAAATTTTCGAGGGTAAGATGTTAAGAAGCAGCAGTGAATTTCAGTGAGATGACGGTAATTTAAAATTTACATTATTTTTTGGTCGCTCTCAGATTTAAAAATATCATGGAGTCTCCGCTAAAGAGACAAAATGCTCTTTTCTCATGTTTTGCGGAGTTTCCAATATGCTCTACACTAATATCAACTGAAGCTCAACGATTGATATTGCCCTCGTTTTATTTTCACGCTGAGAATTAAGAGTCTGTAGATTTTGTAAACTTTTTTAAGATCAGGATCATCCTCAATTAAGAATCCATCGAGTTTTGTGTTGACAGCCACACTCCACAATTTCTGTGACAAGTTGGTTATCTGTGTGTCACTTCCCAAAAATGAGTCAATAATGTGGATGGGGCGTTCGTTACGTTGCGCAAGAGCATATTACATTAAGCAACCTTGTTTCTGATGCAATTCTTCAAAATGCCAAAACACGTTTGATTTTCATAACTCACCCAAGACCTTCCCTTCGATAATCACCAAAAATGCAAAATTCAGCGATGATCAAAAATTAAATTTTCAGCAACCTATTAACTTTTTTTACCATAAAATTGTTCAAGTTTAGGTGAACTAAGGGACTAGTAAATTTCAACCTGAACTGCACTGCGACTATTGCCTTGGGTTCAAACAATTTACAGCAATACAGGGGACCAAAAGGCAAATACAAAATGATCAAACGAAAATCGCCATTGAAGACCAACAAGGCCAAATAATTGCATTCAAACTTCGTTTGTGTGTAATTAAAAAATTGTGACAAAAAATTCGGTTTGGCAGCTTTATTATTATATATTCGATGTTTGAAAAAAATATATTCGATTAGTACCCCAATAATTACGCCAAACTGTGCCTGGGGTTACCCAAATGCAGTTAACCATGCAGCCATAACTTTTAAAATCATAATATTTCCCCGAATCGTTTTTTTTCCAATTAGCTGGTAGAAAATTCACTTCATTGGCAACAGAACAATGCAAACATAGCTGGCAAATCGCCAGAAAATAGTCGCAACAGCTTCATAGATCTGCAGTCTCAAAAAACATTAAAAAAAGAGACCAAAAAAATTCGTCTTTTCATTGAAGGCTGATATGTTATATTTTGATTGAAAATCTGTATAAGTTTTTGCTGCATCTATTATCTGCTCTCGAATAACCTTCATTTAGAGTGACACACACTCATTTGACCTTATCTCTTTGAATTTAAGCAAATAAAAGTCAATTTCAGAGTCAGGAGGTCAATTTTAAGAGTGAGGTAAGTCAAGTGTGACCAAAAATTTAATCACGCGAATGAACAAAAAACTCGCTTCACTGAGAGTGAAAAATGACGTCACCCACGTAATTCAGTTGAAATTGCATAAACAAAAAGCAGATTTGAAGTGGTTATGACGTCATATGGTCGTAACAAAAATCTTGACGACGAAATAAAAACATAGCTGGCAGATTGCCAGAAAATAGCCGCAATAGATTCGTAGATCGGCAGTCTAAAAAACAGTAAAAAAGACAGACCAAAAAATTCGTCTTTTCATTGAAGGCTGATCTGTTATATTTTGATTGTATACAGTTTGATTGTATATTTTTGTACAAATTATGTATAAGTTATTGCTGCCTCTATTAGCTGATCTCAAATAACCTTCATTTAGAGTGACACACACCCATTTGACCTTATCTCTTTGAATTAAAGTAAATAAAAGTCATTTTCAAATTGAGGAAGTCATTTTTGAGAGTGAGGTAAGTCAAGTGTGACCAAGATTTAATCACGCGCATGAACAAAAAACTCGCTCCACTAAGAGCGAAAAATGACGTCACACATGCAAATCAGTTGAAATTGCATGAACGAATGAACAAAAGTGGCTGTGACGTCATATGGTCGTAACAAAAATCCTGACGACGAAATAAAAAACATAGCAGGACAAGTCCTGACGTACAATTCAAAGAATTTTCATTGACTAAACAGACAAACTAGACCTAGAATGGACCATGAGTGAATTGAGAAAACCATTTTTAAAAAATCAGATAAAAAAATAAGAAAAAAAACAAAAAATCAATGTCAAAATGCCGC
Organism: Convolutriloba macropyga; assembly: GCF_964194025.1. Taxonomy (NCBI): domain Eukaryota; kingdom Metazoa; phylum Xenacoelomorpha; order Acoela; family Convolutidae; genus Convolutriloba; species Convolutriloba macropyga. The sequence continues at coordinate 32,106,682 of NC_134479.1, forward strand.
ATGTGAACAAAAAAACCACCAGCGAGAAATGAAAATTTAAATCAAACAAAAAACTAGGCCTAGAATGAGCTGTGAATGGATTGGGAAAACCATTTAGAAAAAAATTCGATCCAAAAAAAATCGAAAAAACAGTAAAAATCAGAGTGAAATTGCCGCATGTGAACAAAAAACCACTACCAAGAAACCGAATTTTTGTTCAAACACCATTTTCGCACTCTACTTTAAAATTAGAGCGAAAAAAATTCACGCCGCAAAACCACTCGCTTTTTCGCTCCATTTCCTGTTTCAGCGTGACCAAAATCACTACTCCAATTTGACTAAAAAAATCATGAAAATGTGTGAACAGATCTTAAAAAAAAAGACAGCGCCCCAATACAATTCAAATTCTTTGAATTGTAAAAAACCAAGAGAAGGCCAATAATAGCCCCAGCTATCGTTGTGCGGCTATTAAAAACCAAGAGAAGGCCAATAATAGCCTCAGCTATCGCTTCGCGGCTATTAATAAATAAAAACTAGGGAACAAAAAATCAATTTATTATCATTGGGAAATAGGTTCAATACCGATAGTACACAATAATTAATGAGAAACAAACAACAGTTGAACTTCAAAAGCGCTTTATAACAACAAATATTCACAGAATTATATTTTATGAATACATTCAACGTCTAATTAGAATATTATAGATATTTCTGCTCGCACCAACAATAAACTTGAAGCACAAAAGTAACCAGAGAAAGAGGAAAAAAGTATTCGAGGCTTTCAAAAATTGACGGTGTTATGGCAACTCTCTGCATAGCGATTCTAATAGGAGTTTCCTACTAATACTTAGGTTCCGTGTGCAGTTTTTATGTTCCCTTTTCAAATATTTTTTAAGTGTTTAGGTTCGCAAGCGTCCGGTATTCTGCTAAGATGTGAAAATTTCACAAGTTCTTGAAGACTCAGACTCAAATAAAACTTATAAACTATTCACTATCTATTAATAGAATAGTGAATATTTTATAAGTTTTATTTGAGTCTGAGTCTTCATGCTCGATAGGTGTTAACTTTCATCGCCGGATCAAAAGCTATAGCCGGAGCGTATAAACAGTACGAGTGCAAAATAATCACGTATGATATAGCACGAAAACGGATCATTAATTTCCTGTTTCTCGGATTATAATATTTCTATTTAATATTAGATTGCGAGTTTTTACATTGAGAGTCATCAAAAATGAGCCAGTAGGTCAACTTATATCATTATTGAATTCAGCATCACTCTTACTAACCCAAACTCATTTAAACCACTGAAAATGACAGCATTAGCAGGATAATAACATTTAGCTCATTAAATCAAATACTGAACTTTCGACTTTTTAATAATACTTTCATAAGTACTGCCGTATGTAGTATACCACAAGCTTATAGCAATTTAAGCACGAGTTCAGACGGACACATTGTTATTTTTTTCATTTTGAGTCACATACAGAAAAAACTGCAAAATACGTTTTGAAAACTGTTTCCACGCTCATCTTAATCCAAAAGCCACCCCAAAAACGAGTTCAAGACAACTTGTATCAGTAGTAATAATGTTGCAAAATTATTGACTTTCATGAAAGAACAATTTTTGAGATACAACTCCCGCGTATTACGGTAGTTCGATTTTATGTATTGTATACTGGCCGATGAAGCTTGTAATCAATTCGAAACAATTAATTGTCCTGAAAATTGAATCAGTTAAATTTGGAATGAAATCTGCGTTAATGGGAGAAAGGAATAGAAACGAGGAAACAATTACATTCCCATTTATTCTCTTTCAATCACCCAACCCCCAACCCCTTCCGGTGCCATTTATCAATCCCAGCCGTAATTTTTGCGCTGTTACTGTTATATAGCACGTTAGTACTTGTACAAACAGTACAGGCGCTTAGTGAAGGGGTGGGGTGAACATTAGGTCTGCTGAGGTTTAGGGCAGGTGGAAACAGAACAGGAGTTAAGCTCCTTCTCCCTCAAGTTATTATGCCCTCTCTCAATAATCACTATCGGAAGAGGAAACTGTAAGGGTATCCTTGGTACTTCCCTCTGAATATTGACAAGAGGAGACTGAAGAATACAGTGATCACAACTAGAGCACCAATCACCATCACTCGTCGCTTTCCCACGTCTTGCACGTTCGCTGCAGTGGTCGATGCAGCAGTCGTACTAGCAGAGATCGTGGAACTAGAAGACGCGTGTTTACTACTGTATGAGGCCGTGGACACCGTTTCTGGTTTGTCTTTCTGAAAATTTTGTGGAATTAAAAACTGTAACAGAAATCTGTTTCCTGAGGAACAGTCTCCTTTCCAGGCTCCCAAGGAACATCCACAGATACTCTTCTAAAATAACCTTTCTAGTACAAGCGTGGGTTGACCAGTAACGTTTAACAAAAATCAACGCCTTCTTTTAGTGCCCGTAACAATGCATCTTTTCCAGAAAAAGACATGAGCTGGAGACAAATCATGTGATATTTATCTCTTATTTGTAAACTAGCATGAAACCCTTGAAATCCCACGGGAGCAACATTGCTAAGGAGGTAACACATGGTTGGTCTTTTATTTGTAAAAAGCGAAAATTTCATTTCAGAATGATAAAGAATTTCAAAAGTTACCTTGTACGCCTTGATTTTAGTGTTTATCAATTAAGTCCTTGCATAAACTAGCATAAACCAGTAAAGATTTCACAGAACTTAAACATCAACTTCAGGCGTTACAAAATTACCTTGTGCCTTTTGACAAAACGTCCAATCACTCAAGAAATTCTATAAATACGAATTTTGCATAGAAAAGACACTCACGACTAAAATAATAGCAATAAACTCAACTCAAGAGTATCTAATAATTTCTAACCGTGCTATTAGTAGTTGAGGATCCGGAATTGATTAGGAATATGAATCCAGCCGAGACAATAGCATGAAGCAATAAGACTAGATGGGACTCAGCTATAAATTGTCCTTGGCTGCTCCCGTGTATGTAGTTCACTTGACCTAAAATCATGCAAAATATCTGTATAATACACAAAGGATACATTTACGTTTTCAGTACACCATTTGTAAACTGCAGCATGAAAGACCTTGAAACACAGCGGAAAAAGTATACCACTTTTATTCATGGTTGATCTTTTATTTGTAATTAATTCATAATTTATCTCTTATTTGTAAACTAGCATGAAACCCTTGAAATCCCACGGGAGCAACATTGCAAAGGAGGTAACACATGGTTGGTCTTTTATTTGCAAAAAGCAAAAATTTCATTTCAGAATTTGCAGTAAGACCTTAAAAACCAAACGAACAAAAACAAACATTCCTGTCGCAATTCCAGTTGCGAAAGACGATAGAATGTATTATTTGCACCAAAAGTATTGTAGACAGCTAAAATCAAGTGCCGGAGAAAATATCAGCAAACATTTGTTTTTAATTCGAAACCAAAATCGACCATACCAGACGGCTTTCTGATACACTAAACATCATTGGAACATAGCCGACAGATTGCCGGAATAGCTGCGAAAGAATAGACTTGCGTGCTGTATAATAGAGATAGAAGCAGATACAGATATAAGTTGAAAAAGTTATCAGCGCCGCTCAAAAAGATATGTAAAAAATTCAGCGACAAAATAATAAAGCTTTTTGAAATTAATTGCTTAGAAACCTTTTCATTAGGGACCTTTATTACACATATGAATATGAGTTCCTATGACATCAAACTAAATCAAATTAAACTGCAAGTTTTAAAGTACAAACGTCATTTTATTGATGGAGGCAAGTCACGCATGATCAAAATCTAATCACGCAAATGAGCTGAAACCGTTGGCTAAAGAGAATGCGGATTGACGTCGCGCGCGCAGATGCCGAAGAAGTCATTCAGAAAATTTGACATTTTCAGCTTTGCTGTGTGAACAAATGTAAAACAAAAAAGAGCGTCATAAGACAAAAGCAAAAAAACATAGCAGGAGAAGTCCTGACGTACAATTCAAACAATTTTCATTAACTAAACAAAAGCCTAGACCTAAAACGGACTACGAGTGAATTCGGAAAATAATCTCCAAAAAATCAGATAAAAAAACAAAATCAAGCTAAAATGCCGAATGTGAAAAAACCAATAACTAGAAAGGAAATTTGGTTCAAGCAAAAAAAAACTAGGCCTAGAGCAAACTATGAATGGATTGAAAAAACTATTTAGAAAAAAAATCCAGTCCAAGAAACCGAAAACGAACAAAATAGTAAAAATAAAAGTGAAAAAATTGTCGCATGTGAAAAAAAATCACTAGCGAAAGCGAATTTTTCTTCAAACACCGCTTTCTCACTCTAAACTAAGATCACGAAAACTTGAATCCTAATACATAGCCGGAAGAATTCCGGAAACGACTCGCATTAGAAAAAAGACCATCCTCACTCGCCTAATGCATATTCTACATAATTAAATTAAGCATTTTGAAACAACAGGAAAAACATCATCAGAAACCTATCTGAAAAATACTGATACACAACCTGATAAAAATCAACTTTAAAGGCAACTCCAGAAAAACTATTGGTTAAGGAACCTCTTATACAGATAGTAGGCAACAAAATATTAATAATTGCCATACAATCTAATAAAATGGATTTAAAAAGAGAAACTCAAAAGGGAAAGGAGATGACGGACAAAACTGAGAAGTATCAATCTCAAAAATTCTGTGCAAACGCTAAATACAATTTCTGAACCATTAATTAGAGGAAACTTTCATTATATTCTCTCGTACATCAGTCACCCAATCACAATTGGAGGAAGAAGTAATAAACAACATTTAAAATTTAAGAAGCCAAAAACAAAATTAGAAATTTTATTTATTTTAATTAAGTGAAATATGCCCCTGTTTATCTTTCAAGATTCGCCCCAACTTTTAATCGGTGAAAGATTTTATTACTTTTTCTGCCAGATCAATCACTGATCCAAAACGCAGGGAGATATATCAATCGCTGTTAGAGACAGCTAAGAACAAAAAATCTGAAAAGTAAGGTGTTTAATCTTTGGGAAATGACCATGACTAGAATTGAAGAGTAACTTTGAAGTAAAAACTACTTTAAAGTAACACTAAATTTAGTATCAACTGAGAAAAACAACAGCAGCAAGCGTACGGTTACAAGAAATAGTCACAACAACAACAATGAATAAAACTCGGTCAAAATTTGCTCGAATTTCGTAAATTTTTAAATAATTAATAAAAATAAACAACCACTTAAAATGCTACAACAACTAGTTTCAGCCACACAATTTCAGAAAATCTATGAAAACTAAAGAATACAAAAAATGCTAGGAAGACCTTAAAATAGGCAAAAAATTGGAAAAAAATATAGATGAAGATTGAACCTGAATGTGAAATATTTGCTTCAATGATCAAAAGTCCTTTCAAACACAGTACTCGCAGTATCTTCAGATGCGTGGTTTGGTATCCCACTCTTGTCAGCAACTTATATTGGTGCTCTCTGCTTATATTATTGAGTATCTGATGATAATTGTTCCGACCCCACTTGTGGGGGAAGGAACTATATACTCAAATGGGTTTTTTTTTTTGTTCAGTGAATTTTGGCCGATCGATATATTCGTCGTAGAGAAATGTGAGTGGTATCATTAAAAAGCTGGTCCAGCGTAGAATTCAAAAGTAAAAAGATTTTTTTGAATTTCGTTTTTTTCGAGGAGTTATCGAGGATTGAAGTTTTGTGTGAACAATGGGATCTTTAGCATGATTGTTCACTTTTAGTACAATTTTCTTCAAACTAAGATCTTTTTTACGAAAACATTAATTCAAATTTCTATAAAAAGAATAAATTTTGAGTTCGTAAAAGTTGAATGCAAGGCGATAGAAAGACTAGTTCTGGTCTCATAGGGAAGTTCACTATCAAAAAAAAATCGAACTCTAATTGAGAGCCCTTTTTTTAATAAAACTTTTCTCTTTTTTGCTTTTTTAAGTCACCTAGAGACAAGTCACATTTTATATCGACGTTCTATTAATGACAAAACTCCTTTATAGTCGAATGAAGCGCAATGAACAAAAAACGTCGTTTTCAAGGAATTGCTCATGTTTTTTTTTGGCTTCGATTCTGAGTTTTCGTAATTTTGAATGAAATTTTGAATTTCTTTTTGAAGTTTTACTATTTTTTTTGGAGTCCTATGGTAGGGATTCATTGACTAACAGTGCAATATGTTCCATAATGAGCATTAAGTGAACATGTCTATTTCATTGAGGGGGCGGCTAATGGCTGTTAAGACTTAAAAAATAATTTTTCGAATTTTTTTTTGAATATTAAAGAATCATAATCTTATTATAGTGAATTGTAAGTCAGTCCAGGGGTGAGAGCACCCTCTTCCTTCCTACTGCAACCAAAATTAAACTGGTTAGCGGTTTTATCTTCTATCTATTGGTTATATGACTTCAATGACAAAAAATTTCAATTTTTTAAAATTTTTTTTGGATTTTTACGTATTATTGGTTACTTTTGAAATCTTATCACATTATCCAAATATTGACAGTTCCCATTAGCTTAAAAACGATGTTCTGTGGATGACCAATAAAAATTTTAAACAAAAATTTATGGTTTAAATGGCTTCGACACGTTCTTCTTGCACTTTTCTACTGATTTTTTGGTTTTCTCCTGTTTTTTTTTTGTTGTTTTAATAGTCATTATACTTACTGTGATCTCATAATGAATACCTATGCATGACAAACATAAATGTACTGCCACCGGGGCATCTTTGAGCGTTTTTATTGACTTCCGTTGAAAGCTATTGAATTTAATGTCTGTTAAAAATCATTTTTCGAAAATTTTATTTGAACAATAACAATTCCTAAATTTTTCTTGAACTGTTAGTGAGTTTCAGTATTGACTGGACCCACTTGCTTTTTACTGCGACTAAAAATATTCTGTTTAGCTGTTTTATCTTCTAGCTATTGGTTATATGACTTCAATGACAAAGATTTCAATTTTTTTAAATTTTTTTTTTGGATTTTTTGAATTATTGGTCACTTTTGAACTCTTTATCACATTATCCAAAGATTATTGTAATCCAATTGGCTTAGAGAGGACGTTCAGTGGATCACAGAGAAAGTTTTCAGAGAATAGCTAATGGTTTAATTGTCTTCGACACTTTCTTCTCGCATTTTTCTACTGAATTTTAGTTTTTGCTGTTTTTGTTATTGTTTTCTGTCATAAGACTTATTGTGATGTCTTTTTAACTATCTATGCATGACAGACATCATTTTCCTCCCTATGGGTTATATCTGAGCATCGTCATTGAGCTCCGATGAAAGATTGAGTTTACTGGCTGTTAAGGGTTTAAAAATAATTTTTCGAAACTTTTTTGAAATTCAACCATTCCTAATTTTTTTTCGTGAATACTCTTGGTCATTGTTGGTTCTAACAGAATCCATTTCCGTTCTACTATAGCCAAAATTATTCTGGTTAGCGGTTTTATCTTCTACCTATTAGTTTTAAAACATCAATGCCACGAGAATTCATATTTTTTTTGGGTACTTTATTTTGTTTTTCGATCCTTTTGAAATCTTATCACATCATCTTACTGCTGAGAGTCCCTATTGGTTTAGGGAAGAAGTTCAACGGATCATAAATAAAGTTTTCAGGGAAGAGCTTATGATTTGAGTTGCTTCGACATTTTCTTCAGGCACTTTTCTACTGAATTTGTGGTTTTTGCCTCTCTCTGTTGTTGTTTTCATAGTCATTAACTTGTTGTAAGGTCTTATTGATGAAATACGATTGGCAAAAAAACTTATTGTCCCCTCGAGGCATCATTTATTGTATATACTGGCTTCCGTTGAAGGCTAATGAATTTAATGGCGTTGATAATACGTGTTTTCCCGCAATTTTCGTGCGTCTAATGTATTTATTTATATTTGTTGATTTTTTGAAATTATATTGATAAAAAAGGTTTTCCCATTGCTCCTGAAAAATTAATTTAAAATTGAAGAGTGTTTAGTGAAAAGTTCATTTTTTTAATGCCTTCGACCCTTTTGTCGCTCAATTTTTTTTCCTGAATTCGCTGTTTTTGTTCTTTAGGTAGCCGTAAATTGCTCACAGATCTCATAGGCTTGTAATTGAGGACTGAATGAATGATGTTGCTCGAAACATTCAGTATATAGCGAATAGGTTCCTTTCGTCAAATTTAACTTCTATTCATCAATCAGATGTCCCATCGAATTTCGTGTATTTCAAGAAATAACATATATATTGATATTATGTGCCATTGTTGTTTCGTTTTTCTGAACGTTTATTGAATGGCCATTTTTTGCGTTTCTTTTTCTCTTCCTTCAGAACAATCGCGTAATAACAGATCCCAATGGTTTTTAAATGTGGCCCAAGTAAACTTATTTAATCTTTCAGTATAAATCCTTCAACTGAAATAGCAGAAATAACAACTGAATTAAAAATACATATTCAGATGATAGCTATTGATTTTAATGGTAGCAAAGGTTTGTGTTTTCGCAAATCGTTTGTAATTTTTTGAGTTTCTCTTTAGTTTGTTTCTATGGCATAGTCTGACCACAGACGGGTGCTTTTGGTTTTGTAATGACTTTTTAGTAATTTATCAAGGATTTTTTTATTAAAAACCAATGTTTTTTAAGATTTTTGAATTTTCTTGGTGCAAAAAATGTTGATTAATTTTTAAGTTTCGCCTCACTGTTCGTTCTTTTTGTCGGCTTGTTACCTAGTCTCGTTAAGAAAACTTTTCATCTGCTGTATAGTTAGTAAAAGGTAAACTTGTGTAGTTAAGGTTTTATCTGACTGCATTTTGACGTTGTTACCAGGTGCTTTTAAATTTAGATATTCATTTTTTGCCGCCAAAATTTTGTTGGTGCTATTTTTTTTCTAGTCTCTTCAATGTCAGGTCACGTTGGTGCTGTAATGAAGCATGGCATTAGTAATTCAATTAGTAGATAGAATGTGTAACGATTGTTTTAAACTCAAACATCTATTTTTGTTATCTCTTGATTTGGTTGACATTTTAGTCAAAAATGTAGATGAGCTCGGGTCGGAACATCATGTGCGAACGCACATTAACGAGCCGCCTTGTTACAATATATTTCAGGTCTTCCGATGTTAGTCTAGCAGTTACGCCAAAACAATAATAATTCTAACAATCAATCGTCTTCTTCATTCTTTCTAAATCTTCTTCAACAAATCAAAACCTTTCTACTACTTCAGTTCTACAAATCCAATCCTTCTAACGGTAAGTTATCTACAACTAATTCATTCAATAATTCATACATTTTTCCACCAAAAAGATTTAAATATATCTAAATAGAAATGACTTAACTTTAAATCCAACCAAAGTTTAGACATTACCCATATAATTGTGAGAAACACCTTTCATTGAAATTTTGGATAAAATCAAAAAACTGCTTTGAAAAGACGCTCGTGGTCAAAAAAATTTCGCTTGGTTATCGAAACTTTTCCACACCCACTTCCTCTCTCTCTCTCTCTCTCTCTCTCTCTCTCTCTCTCTCTCTCTCTCTCCCTCGCTCTCTCTTTCTCTCTCTATCTCTTTCTTAATATATAAAAACGATTTTCAGCCATATGAACAAAAATCACTCTCTCTTCCGCTTTTCGACCTGCACGTGTTTTCACATGCAGCATTGACTTTTACATCCTGTTTTAAATACACTCCATAAAATATCGATCCAAAATTAAATACGTTTATTTATTTAGCGATCATGGCCCAAAAACATTAGACAGCCATGCTTCTGTCTAAATAAAAACTCCCTGAAGGCCAAGATTCGCTAAAAAAGATTACTTAACAATTTTCATAATCTTAAAACTATATATAAAATTATATTAAAATTGTGATTAAGATACCAATATTAAATGAATTTTAAAGATTAATTGTCAAAAAAACAAATCAGTTATTCACAACAGGAAATTAAAACGTCGGCAGTGCACAGAAAGACCTTTTCAACTAATTATAACAAAAAAACAAATTAAACTTGCACAAAAAATTGCGAAAAACGGTATAGTATGTGTACAATATGACAAAACAAAAAAGAACTGACGTTCAAAAGTGTTGTTCACTGTACGAACTGCACATCGAACGTTGCCATATATTTGTACTGATTTTTTAGAAAAAAAGTCCGCTCGCTCAAGGTTCCAAAAGGACGAAATTAATGAAAAAAAAAACCAAAAATTAACTTTAAAATTGAGAAATATGAGCGATTTTTACAGATGAGAAGTAATATCAAGCACTTTAAAACCTTGTCGTATCCATTTCAGAAACTTATATATTAATGCAGCATCGACCAAAAACCATTTCTACCAAAATAAACTAAATTACAAGAAAAAAAGTGAGCCAAATGGACGAAAAAAAAGGCTAAAAACGGTTATCTATATGCGCCGTTCTCTCAGCATTTTGAGTCAAAAAGTCATTTCCTGAATGCAGCACATGATAAAAAACTTCTCTTGCTTAGTAAAAATCTGTTCATGACATCTGTTCTCACTTTCGCTTTTAGGTCAAAATGCTGCGTGAACAAAACTACTTCCTGTAAAAAAACAAAAGACCGATAGAAAACCAACACTCCTCTTCGAGTCGTAAAAACAAAGAGCACCGCAATATAGCTCCGCTCAGCTTCGCAATTATAATAAAGTATTTGAATGAGTGTTTTAAGGACGAAATGACGTTGAAAGTGGGAAAAGTGCCGATCTTTTCCATTTGCGCATCCCTTTCAGTGCGTGCATATTAATCAAACGTGCTAGTAGAACTCAGAATGATTTACCACGCAATGACATCATTTGTAACGGGGGTGTCACAAAACATGGGGTAGCGGTGGTTAATATATAAATTTTTAAATTGGATATTGAAACTAACGAGCGTTAGTTCTAACAGAAAATAGATTTTACCAGTTTGTGGGTTTCTGTGAGCAAAAGGAGGTCCTCGCATGTGGTTCCACATCTGTCCACTTGTCATGGCGAAAATCGCAAGCAGACAGATCACACCCCACATCTAAACGTGGAAACACTCACGCACATAAGATGTAACAATAACCATTGTGTTTCATGTCTTTTTTGCCTGCAGCTAGAATGTTAAATTGAACAAGGGCCTTGGTTAAAAGTTGGGGGTGAGCGGTGGCAAACTCAAACGAACCACCCATTACACCATGAATTTATATCTCAACATTTTCCGTGAATCGCATACTTAGACTAGTAAGGTTCAAGGCTTAAGAGAACTTAATGCCCTCCGAGCGCTACATCTTGATCCCATTCTTGAGGACGGAAAGTTTAATGGCAGCAAAAAATATCACACGAAAAGTCGGTAGGACTAGCAGGAAAGAGCAGCAGGACTAACATAATTGCTAAAAACTTCGTTCGAAAGCAATTAAAAAAAATCGACAAAAAAAGATATCGATCGCCCAATTGCCTTAGCAGAAAAAAGGTATGAAATTCCAACCCTCCCCCGCCAAATAAATTTGGAAGGGTGGAACAATAACATTCTTCAGATCAATATAGTTCGGCGTTATCTTAAATTCTGAAGAACTTTCCAAATCTTTTAAATTAATAATTAATTACTAACGATTTCTACAAAAAATAACTAGAGATCTGTTAAGAGAACTTGTTGAAAAATGCCCTAAACTAGCGAAACGAAGTTGCAAATAACCCTTTTCCACCTGTAGAAAACCAACAGACCTATTAGAGGCGTAAGAACTTCTACGCTCCGCATATTCAAAATGCGAGGCCCATAGACGACACATCAGAACAGGTAAAACAAAACTCATTCTGAAGGGTCTTTTACAACATTGTCAAGCTTTCATAATAAACTTTAAAAAACGTGTTTATCCAACGTGCATTGTTAGCCCGCTAAGCGGAATCAAGATGCAAACAAGAGAACATAACCGAAACCTAAGCTCGATTTAAGTACTTTTGCCCCCCCCCCCTGTTTTTGCGTCCTGCCTGTTTATTTGTGGAGTGCAGTTTATTTAGGGCTGCTGGAGCTAGACGAAGCGCCTAAATCAATGGCTCTTTTTGAGCCTGTGAAAATTGCCGAAGCGAAGTAATGACAACGCAAAGCCAAATTAATTTTCACGAAAAAACTGAGAACGTCAAAAACGATTTAAAATTGATTTGTGAATTTTTTTTACAGAATATGAAAGATCTGAACCAAAACAAAGATGCAACAGGAAACTAACGTGACTTCAGATAGTAACAAATATGATAACTCTAAAACAATGCAAGAGGAAAATAAGCTAATTGTTATTGGTTTATCGGAAAATCAGGCCGCTAATGAGAGCCCATCTAGTGATTTTGTTGATAGATATATATTTTGTTGATACCAAAACGACAACCACAGTCGTATGAGCAAAGTTTCGGATAAACAATCAGTCGATAGGAAACAAAAAGAGACACGGAAAGTTGTATTATAAACAGCAAGCAATTGTTCTGGCGACGGGGAGATACTGTCGGCTCAGCACATCAGAGTTCACAAAAGAGACAATTTTGACTAGAAACATGCGATGTGATACGAATTGCAGCAAAAAATTTTAGATCACTTCAAGCGATGCAGAGACGAATGAAAGTAGATTTTCTCCTAAGTAAAGTTGACCCAGACATCATTTGTTCAACCGAAACTTGGTTTGATTCAAATGCTAACGCCTCCGAGATTTTTCGAATAGCAACTCTCAATTGCAGAAGAAGACTGATAGACAAATTGGCACTCATGGTGGTGTTTTGATAGCTCATAATTCTAACCTTGTATTCGAGAAAGTAAAAACAATCGATAATACCGAGAATGTTGTTTCAACATGCGCATATGTTTTCAGAGAAATCTTGGTCACATTGATTACAATATATAATACTCCAGTGAATAGTAGCTAGAGAATTGATTGTAGTAAACTTTGTGAAACAGTTGACTTTCTGATTAGGAAAAATGACCAATGTGACAAAAAGGCAAAGAACTGTCTGATTGTAATTGGTGAAATTAATTTCTGCAACAATTGGGATCACCTGACCAGCACTGACCTCAGAGAGAAACTATTGCTCCAGAAGTCTACTCAGTTGAATTTAGCATCACTCCTAAAAACTCACCATTCGATATTTTTCTTAACAATAACTTGACTAAATGCTCTGAGTTTTCGGAAGAAAGCTTCTCTGATTATAAACTCCTGTGAAATTATGGTTCAATTTAATAAGAACAAAGCCTTATCTGTTTTCAGAAGATTAGGTCAAAATGCTAATTGGATTAAATTCAAGGAGCATGATTCCTATCCGCTGAATGCAAATTCCAGTGTAAACGAAGTAACAGAAAACATTAACAACAGTATTTTAAAGGCAAGTAAATCTACAATACCGTTGAAAAATCGTAGAAGCATAGCACCTTTTTATATGTCTTCTCAGTTCTTCAACATAGAAAACAAAGAAATACCGCCAGGCGCCAAAGAAATACATCTTAAGTCAGCATTTTAGCAAATCAACTCAATAGTTCTCGAGATAGATAAACAAAAGTTCGTTGAAGGATCAAAAACCTGGAATCCCAATGAGGCCTACAAAGTACTTAGTATCTCAAAGGAAAGCTCAATCCCAGAAAGATTAATTATAATTGAAAACATATGAACTCAACGATCATTTCGCATCAGTTTTCACTCGGGACAAATCGGTGCTGGAAGTTTCCAAGAAATACCAAAAACACCAAACATTTCAATCTGCTTAGACGATATCACTTTTTCTAAGAAGTAAGTCATCGCAGAAATCTCAATATTCAAATTGGGTTCAAATCGCATTGAAGAGATGTCAAATGGTTTCCTCAAAACAGCTGCATCATTCCTGATAAACCATAGTTTCAGTTGGTCGATTAACAAATGCCAGTTGCCAGATATATGGAAAAAAGTTCATGTAAGACCTCATTTTAGGAGTGGCATTAAAATTGATATCACAAACTACCAACCTACTTCGATGCTTAAGTCCTTGTCATTAGTTTTTAAATGATTGTTGTAAAGAAAGCTTTAAACAATTGATTCAAAACCAACTCTGCAACGAAGAGCATGCTTTCCGCTTTGGTCGAGTTACAAAAACTCAACTCTTTGTTTTTTAACGACAAACTGTATTCTGAGCTAGAGGACAAAAAGAAACCACGATTTGTTTTCCTTGATATGTGAACGTAACGAGTGAACGACTACACGAGTCTTTTTTGCATTCTTCCTAATCTCAGTTTATATAAATGATTGACCAAAAGTTTTATTGAATGAAAGTTATTCATTTCAGGACGACACAAAATTTGTTGGCTCAGAAACCCCTCAACCAACTTTACAAATTCATATTCATAGAGCTATCACGTGGAGTTGAATAAATTTACTTGAATTTAAATTTCACGAAGTTCAAGTGTATGAGATTTTCTCTAAAAAATTGCGCTGACTAACACTTGTCTTTTTAAGCAAGAGAACATCAGACTGAACGGGCCAAGTCGATCAGAGATCTTGACGTTAATTTCTCACAAAAAATTTCGTGAAAATTTCACATTGATGTTGATGTAAATAAAAGATCTCAGAAAGTAGCTCATATTCGACGAAGGATCAAAAAGCTGGAATCCCAAAGAGGCATACAAAGTACTTAGTATCTCAAAGGTAAGCTCAAACCCAGCAAAGATTATTTATAATTGAAAACATATGAAGAATTCAACGATCATTTCGCATCAGTTTTAAGTCGGGACAAATCGGTGCTGGAAGTTTCAAAGAAGTACCAAAAACACCAAACATTTCAATCTGCTTAGACGATATCACTTTTTCTAAGAAGTAAGTCATCGAAGAAATCTGTAAATTCAAATTGGGTTCAAATCCCATTGACGAGATGTCAACTGGTTTCCTCAAAACAGCTGCATCATTCCTGATAAACCATAGTTTCAGTTGGTCGATTAACAAATGCCAGTTCCCAGACATATGGTAAAAAATTCATGTAAGACCTCATTTTAAGAGTGGCAAAATTGATATCACAAACTACCAACCTACTGCGATGCCTAAGTCCTTGACATTAGTGTTTAAAAGATTGGTGTAAAACATTAAACAATTGATTCAAAACCAACTCTGCAACGAAGAGCATGCTTTCGTTGCAGAGTTGGAAAGCATGCTCTTCGTTGCATCCTCAACCAACTTGGAAAGCATCCTCAACCAACTTTACAAATTCATATTCATAGAGCTATCACGTGGAGTTGAATAAATTTACTTGAATTTAAATTTCACGAAGTTCAAGTGTATGAGATTTTCTCTAAAAAATTGCGCTGACTAACACTTGTCTTTTTAAGCAAGAGAACATCAGATTGAACGGGCCAAGTCGATCAGAGATCTTGACGTTAACTCTCACAAAAAATTTCGTGAAAATTTCACATTGATGTTGCTGTAAATAAAAGATCTCAGAAAGTAGCTCATATTCGACGAAGGATCAAAAAGCTGGAATCCCAATGAGGCATACAAAGTACTTAGTATCTCAAAGGTAAGCTCAAACCCAGCAAAGATTATTTATAATTGAAAACATATGAAGAATTCAACGATCATTTCGCATCAGTTTTAAGTCGGGACAAATCGGTGCTGGAAGTTTCAAAGAAGTACCAAAAACACCAAACATTTCAATCTGCTTAGACGATATCACTTTTTCTAAGAAGTAAGTCATCGAAGAAATCTGTAAATTCAAATTGGGTTCAAATCCCATTGACGAGATGTCAACTGGTTTCCTCAAAACAGCTGCATCATTCCTGATAAACCATAGTTTCAGTTGGTCGATTAACAAATGCCAGTTGCCAGATATATGGAAAAAAGTTCATGTAAGACCTCATTTTAAGAGTGGCAAAATTGATATCACAAACTACCAACCTACTGCGACGCTTAATTCCTTGACATTAGTGTTTAAAAGATTGGTGTAAAACATTAAACAGTTGATTCAAAACCAACTCTGCAACGAAGAGCATGCTTTCCGCTTTGGTCAATCTACAAAAAGTCAACTCTTTGTTTTTTTAACAACAAACTGTATTTTAAGCTAGAGGACCAAAAAGAACCAAGATCAGTTTTCCTTGATATGTGAACGTAACGTGTGGAGGATTACACGGGTCACTTTTTGCAGTCTTCCTGTTCTCGGTTTATATAAATGATTGACCAAAAGTTTTATTGAATGAAAGTTATTCATTTCAGGACGACACAAAATTTGTTGGCTCAGAAACCCCTCAACCAACTTTACAAATTCATATTCATAGAGCTATCACGTGGAGTTGAATAAATTTACTTGAAATTAAATTTCACGAAGTTCAATTGTATGAGATTTTCTCTAAAAAATTGCGCTGACTAACACTTGTCTTTTTAAGCAAGAGAACATCAGATTGAACGGGCCAAGTCGATCAGAGATCTTGACGTTAATTTCTCACAAAAAATTTCGTGAAAATTTCACATTGATGTTGCTGTAAATAAAAGATCTCAGAAAGTAGCTCATATTCGACGAAGGATCAAAAAGCTGGAATCCCAATGAGGCATACAAAGTACTTAGTATCTCAAAGGTAAGCTCAATCCCAGCAAAGATTATTTATAATTGAAAACATATGAAGAATTCAACGATCATTTCGCATCAGTTTTAAGTCGGGACAAATCGGTGCTGGAAGTTTCAAAGAAGTACCAAAAACACCAAACATTTCAATCTGCTTAGACGATATCACTTTTTCTAAGAAGTAAGTCATCGAAGAAATCTGTAAATTCAAATTGGGTTCAAATCCCATTGACGAGATGTCAACTGGTTTCCTCAAAACAGCTGCATCATTCCTGATAAACCATAGTTTCAGTTGGTCGATTAACAAATGCCAGTTCCCAGACATATGGTGAAAAAGTCATGCAAGACCTCATTTTAAGAGTGGCAAAATTGATATCACAAACTACCAACCTACTGCGATGCTTAAGTCCTTGACATTAGTGTTTGAAAGATTGGTGTAAAACATTAAACAATTGATTCAAAACCAACTCTGCAACGAAGAGCATGCTTTCCGCTTTGGTCGATCTACAAAAATTCAACTCCTTGTTTTTTAACAACAAACTGTATTTTAAGCTAGAGGACAAAAAAGAACCAAGATCAGTTTTCCTTGATATGTGAACGTAACGTGTGGAGGATTACACGGGTCACTTTTTGCAGTCTTCCTGTTCTCCGTTTATATAAATGATTTAGCAGAAGTTTTATTGAATGAAAGTTATTCATTTGAGGACGACACAAAATTGTTGGCTCGGAAACCCATCAACCAACTTTACAAATTGATATTGATAGAGCTATCACGTGGAGTTGAATAAATTTACTTGAATTTTAATTTCACGAAGTTCAAGTGTATGAGATTTTCTCTAAAAAATTGCGCTGACTAGGACTTGTCTTTTCAAGCAAGAGAACATCAGATTGAACGGGTCAAGTCGATCACAGATATTGACGTTAATTTCTCCCAAGACCTTTTGCGGAATTTTCACATTGACGTTATTTTATAGAAAAGAGCTCCAGAAGGCAGCTCACATTCGACTAGTTTTGCCTGCTGAAACCAAAATGAATGTTAAATGTGTTCTGGTTAAAAAATACGTACATTCAATTCTCAACAATGGATCAAATATTTGGTTCCCCAGTAAAGTTTGACTACAGCGTTGGGAGAAAGTTCAAAGAAGATGTTTTGAGAGGATCTGCAGAAAATGGAACTTCTCTGATTCAGACAATGTCTTAAGTCTGATTAACCAAAGTCTTTTACCGATTGGGTACAAGCAGGTCCTCATAGATCTCCTCCTTTTGAACAAAATACTTGTTGGACAGACAATTCGGAAACCACTTGATTGCTGGGAGAACAAATAACACGACTGCAAGACAAAATCCAGTGGCAAAGTCTTGATTTATGCTAGAGAGATGAGACAGAAGCCGTGAGAAAAAAGTTTTTTGTTCGTGTAGCTAAGTATAACAATGCGCTTTAATTCACCTGCCATCTATCCTGGTATACGCCTCTGATGAATCCCAAAACATTCCAAAGAGAAATGACAAAATTCTTTGAGGCAGAAGCAATATCTAAATTCAAATTCTAATATCAATTTTGATTTAGGTTTTCTAATGGATCCCATCCAGATTCTATCATTCTGGATGGGATCCATTAGAAAACCTAAATCAAAATTGAACCTCCCCTAAGTGGGGCACAACCAAGATGCTGGAAACTATGTTTGGTTTGAATTCAATTTGTTAGTATTTTAAAGCCTCATATAACCGACTAAAATATGAAAAATTGGTCTCCATGCGGTCATCGACTCTATTGTAGCCGGCTTTAGTGGAGTGGAGCGATTGGTAATTATTTTACTAATGGGTTTCAAATTATATTAATGAGGCTTCTTTCAGATCACTAGATCATTTAAATCAAAAACATAGCACTTTCTCTAAAACTCAACTGCTTCAAATTCCGCATAAGATAGCAATATAGAAAACAGGCCACCCGATTACCGAAATATAGCCGTGAATTAGAATGTTGAGAAGATACAACAATTGGAACGCATTAATTGACTTGAAAACTATGTCCCACAAATTCTTCGCAGATCATGAATAGGCCCCCAGATACTATGAAAATGATAACCAGTTACATAGCACATCCATAAGACTCACCGTGCTATTGTAGATGAACTCTAGGTTGTTTCTCTTCATGAAGAGAACTCCCGCAACTATGATAAACAGCAAACTCATAGCAATCGTTCCCGAGTAATTCGGAGGTCTAAACAAATAATGCCACACAATAATTTAAAGAAGTTTGAGTTTATTGAAGAGAAAACCAAAATAAAGAAAAACCGAAATTTCCGTTAAATTTAAGGCAACTAGTTCTCAAAATACGTGCTGTGAAAGAAAACATACGGCCCACGAAACACATACGAAAAAATTTCCTGCGTCAACAAAAAATGAGCGACATGGCATATCCCCATCGGAATTCCGTTGAAAAATCCAATTTATTCGAGGAACCCCACCTGAAAATGCGGATAGCAATGCCGGTTCTCTCCATTGCCCATTTGGAAACCGCTTCTGCACTGAAGCCATATCTCTGGAGCTCGAATGTATCCTCTCCCTTCCTTTTTCCTTTTGGTGGGAAGTGGATGATCACCGGGGCTGAGTTGAGATTCATCATTTGAAATACCTGAAAAAACTTCCTTCAGTTGAGGATGGAAACTGGGACCAAAAACTCATTCCTTCTATCGAAATACCAGTCCGTATTCCAGTAATTCGCACTTTTGAAAATATAAAATAATTGTCAGTACAAAACTGGCCCAACCAAAATTTTAAAAGCTCAAATTGCTATCTGCCACAGAAAATAATGAGTGGAAACATAAAAAACTTCAAAGGCTCGAATGTATTACCCTACTTTTGAATTCATGGTTTCCAGATATATATTGTATTACTATCATTTTCAGAATTAGTTGCGCAGGGTGTAATTTTTATACGAGTTGCTGAATGGAGATTGCTTATTTTTTACTCAAATTTTAGAAACCTGAAGAATTTTCTCAATTCTTCACTCGTCGAACTCCCCAACATGCGAAATCGAAGTTAAAAAAACCTAATATTAAAGCGTGGACTATTTAATTCTAAAGCGTTTGTCAATATAATCCATGGTTGGAAAACGGCCACTATTCTAGACAACTCATGAGCATTTCCCTTCAAAGATTAATCTATTGAGAGCAATTCAACAGGATCCAAAAACATATACTAGGCTTTATTCATAAAAAGAAAACACTCCCGAGCTACGTTAAATTCGTCTGCGACTATTTAAAATGTCTCTGCGCTGGGACATTCAGTTGGCAGTATTTATGGTCTTTGCAAAATCAAAGTTTTCAGTCTTATTTTTTGCTTCGAAATAAGGCAAACTGATTTTTATTAGAAGTAAATCAGACTTCTCCGAACTCCCGCTTGTGCACCCTTGTTTTCAGCCTTAATATTAGAGTTGATTGGAAAAACATGTCATTCGCGATATTGCAAACGATCACCCTTGATTTAAGAATCTTATAAAAAATTTAACATACTCGTAGCTTCAATAATTTAAAACTCAAAAATGTTACCTCAGATCCCTCATCAAAATCTACAGATGCGAAGAAAAGTTCCGAGTTGGCATAAGCACTTGAGAATCTCCAAGAATTTGCAACAATCTGATACTCTTCCAGAACTTCTCGGCAAATCTGGCATCCGCGTCCAGGCGCCAAGGCGGTGAACATTACTACCATGCTGTAGTTTCGCGGCGTTGACCTCACTGAAAACGAAATCAACTCTGCTTTAAAACGTATTCATGCTTTTCATCATCTCATTTACGAAGTGTTCGCAAAACAGAATAGACACTACGAAAATGCATTTTACCTAGGGACTTGAATTTGTCTGCGTTCAGTTTTATAAATGACCGTTTGGAAGTCAGCTCGTTCAGCATTCTGACTTTGTCACCCAACGACGTTCCAGGGGTATCTTTAGAAAAACCAATATACACACAGATCAAAAACCCAAAGGTAATCAGCAGTTCCTTGGATTTCATGATTAAGCATAAACCTGAAAACAAACGAACGACTGAATTGCTTAAGATTCTCAGCATGACTGGCAGATTGCTAGAAAACGCCCCCAGGCGGACGTGGTAAGAGTCACTTCCTATAGAACACATAAACTGTAACTGGGGGAATAGAAACACAGGGGGAGGGGGGTAGAATACATCACAAAAAAATTCAGTTTCGTTCCTAATCGCCTGAACAAAATTTCAGATGGAATAAGTTTCAGCTCAAAAGAGTTTTTTCCACTCAACAGCGACGGCATGCGAGAAGAAACGTCTTCCAAAATTAGAGCGAAATTGGGGAACATGTAAATTGTAAAAACATTGAGACCTTGTAACCATCGTGTTTCGTTTCATTAAATCCGATAAATATAGTGGCAGGTTGCCAGGCTGATGTACAAAGCGATTCACATACAAGAGGATTTTGAAGATAATGCGTTGCCTAATTGGCAACCAGTGTAGCCGCTTCAGCTATGACGAGGTTGGTGTTGAAGGTGACAATCGAAAAATCAAACGCGCGGCAGAGTTCATTATTCGCTTAAATTTTGCTAATAAAAAAATTGGCAGACCATAATAAAGCGAATTACAGTAGTCAACACGTGATAACACTAAAACTCTAATTAACTCAATTATGACTGATATTTTAACTTGAGCTCGAATTGACCATACTTTATGGAGATAAAAAAAACGAATTTGAACAGAAAAAGTTAATCTGTCGCTGTAGAGTTAGTTGACAATCAATACAAAAACCTAGAACTTTTACCTGTTCAGTGTAAATACCATCTTCTGGCAGACATAATAGACCAAGTTTAACAATTTTACATTTCCGGATAATCACATAATCAGTCTTATCCGTATTCCATTTCAATATTGAATTGCTGAACCAATGTTGAATCGAGGTCAAAATATTATTAAACATGCATTGACTGAGGGTCGAACCGAATACAAAATAAAGAACGGTATCATCTGCGTAGAAATGGAAGTTTATTTCTAACTCTTTCAGCTTGTCTTCTAAAGACAACAAGTAACAAGAAAAAAGTAAAGGACCAAGAAATGACCCTTGTGGCACACCCGTCTTAACTTTAACATCACCAGAAAGACATCCATTTATGATAACTTGTTGCGAGCGATTCGAAAGTTAATTTGTAATAAACAGTAACAGAACAGATTGCAAACCAAACCTTTTCGCTAATATCTCAAATAAAAACTGATAATCAATTATATCCAACGCTGCGGACAAGCCTAACCCAATTTTTAATGATCTATGGAGTCCACAATTTGAAAGATCTGAATTGAATCTACAGGTAATTGTTTTGTTGTTTATTTCTTTTTTGGTCATGTGCACCAACGGTTCTTCGTTTATTTCTGAAACCGCATTGCGGAGAATAAAACAAATAAAATTGTCCAAATCAAATACAAGAGATTTATTCTGTTTTGCCCCCCCCCCCCCCCCCAGCTTAGTGAGCATAAATATTTTATGACCCCAGACGCAGAAGCTATTTTCATACATATTAACGTGCTATATAACAACATATTATTTGTAACTGGGGTTATAAAAAACACTGTGGGGGCGAAACAGAAAAGATCTAATACAAGTATTATTAAACATAGGACGTTTATAGAACTTGTTCAAAACCATTATACAAAAAAAGTTAAAAAGAGTTAAAACGCCAATAACTCCTTGTTTACAGGGTCTAATTTGTCCTCCGGACAACATCACATTCTGGCGATACTATTAATGTTTTTCTGTTGCCTATTTGTTGTTCTGTCTAGAACACAGGACGCTTAGGACAATCTATCTAGAACACAGGACGTTTATAAAATTTGCTCCAAGCTATTATTTAAAAAATTAGGTTAATACGTGTAGCTAATCTTTAACTAGTCAAAAGGAGGTTTGCTCTTAAGCCCCGCAGGACAATCCAAAGGATGAGTAGTGATCCCCTACTATGAGACATCACTGCATTGTATACAAATTTGAAGAAAAGGCACTTTAGCTCTTTTAGAGCTGCGTCACGAGAATTTAAGTTCTATATAAACTTAGACATCACTGCATCGTATATAATTTTAAAGACAAGGCAATAACTTTTTAGAACTGCGTCATGAGAAATGAATTTCAATATAAGATTAATTGTTATGAATCTAGTCTCTCCTCACGCAATATGAAACTGCATGAAAAACCAAAGTCAGTCGGCCGTTTGGAACCACGGCACCCTCTGAGGCATATAATAGCGCTGCGCAGGAGAGCAAAACTGATTCTCGTGCACGTTTGTGATTGCGTCCGAGAATGATTCGTCTTTCTTTTTATCAACTTTACGTGTAGTCAATAATAATTTTTCAAAAATTTTGTATCGAAAATATGTGTTTACATTTGTCTGAGACCACAATATAAATAATTCTAGGAACTATCTTAAAAATTAATCGGAAGTTAATAAGTCAACAACTCCTCGTTCACAGGGTCTGGTTTGTCCCCCGAACAATATTTACTTCTGGCGAGTATTACTGTTGACTATTTGAACATTTTCGATTTATTTTTTTAAACGTTTCTCTTCAATTTAAATTGTTGTCTTGAGCATCCGAGGCAATTTGCAAAATTAATCTTTGAAAAATTTTGCTAAGCACGTTTTAGACAAAGCTGATGCTTTTGGGTATCAAACCTGACAGTGATTGTTGGTCTTATTTTCATTCCATTGTCCGATCCATAAAATCGTTATACAATTCGTGAACCAATAATTTTTTTACAATTCCTCAGAGTTGTGCAAATCTGTCTAGAACTTTGATGACTTTTTACAAACTGAAAAACTTTCTATGATGTTGGTTGTGGGTTTAAAACACTTTTTAAAAATCATGTTGAAAAGACAAAACAATTTCTCAACCGAGACCACACTCCGCAAAAATTTGGTTCCCCAAATTTCATATTTTTTACCCTTGAAATGTTGCTGTACGTTCCATCTTAGTAAAACTGGTTTCAGATTGAAAATCGACGGATTATCTTGCAATCAATTTATTAACGATTTTTGTGACAAAAAATTCGATGCATTGAGATGTCATAGTTATTACTCGGGTTGGATCACTGACACGATCCATTCTAAGTTTGACACAATAATTCTTTAAAAATCAGGTTACCATATTTGATTTGAGTTACTATACACCCATGTTAAAATCTCCACAGCCAATCGTTGGTAACTGACCCTTGCTATTGTTCTTAAGAAACACTTCAAACATCTCTAGGACACTTGGTCTTTGTCCTTGATTTATTGTAATTAACGACTATTTGGCGTTCATACAAATTCATACCAATTGAATTTTAACAAACTTTATATAAAATTTCTATATTGACGACATCTTCAAATGCACTATGGAAGATTTTCAATGAACAGTTCTATTCTGACCAATGGGGTTGCGTACTAGACACTGCTGGTAAAATTTCACAGAAAAACACGTTTTGACGTCATTAACGCTTAGCTAAGTTTCATCATCACTACCGACTGCTTTGATTTCAAAAAAGTTTTTGAACGAGTGTAATACGAAGACCTGATAGTCAAGCTTCTGGACTTGGGGATTGGAGGAAAGTTGCTTGAGCTCCTACTATCTTATGTTAGTGGCATGAGCAATACGTTAGGATAAATCAATAATGTCTTAGAAGAACTCTAGTGACAAGCGGAGTTCTTCAAAGTTCTATTATGGCCCCTTCTCTTCATTTTCTTCGTGAACCAACTGCCCGAGAAAATTTCTGTTGACAAATGCATCGGATATGCCAATGACGCAAACGCACTTGTCAGTAATCAGTCTGCTGCCGAATGTGCACTATCTAATATAGGAATCTGATGTCAGATAAAAGAGATGTATTTAAATGCGAAAAAGTGCAGTATAGCAAATTTCAAAGAACGTTTTCAAAGAAAATTTCAAAATTGAATCAAAACTAAACAAGCAGCAACCATCATCTTGCTCAATTGCTTGAATCTGAACCGAATGGCATTGGATTATTTGTATCTTCTTCTATCTCAAAGAAAGAAAGTACAAAAAGGTGTAGCAAAATATTATTACAGCTCTTTCTATTGAAGCGTCAACTCTCAAACAACTGCACTTTGCAGAAAAAACCCGCCTATTGAGACTATGTTGTCCCCAACATTACAAATGCCTTTCAAATACCTTACCTGTCAGGAACTGATCTAAGATTCATATCAAAAGTACATCGCTTGGCTTCAAAAAGGATGGCCAGGGTGAACATTAAGTACAAAGACTAAAGAAAATCAAACTTTTGCCTCTTTCTTGCTACCTTGAATTGCCTGATCTACTTCTGCTCAAAGCGCTACTCAGCAACAAATTCCATTCTAAAACAACAAAGCTTTCGATGAAGTACAATTGGATAAACGGCAAGGTAGCAGAAAGGAATTCAGAAAACCAAAAACACAAATCCAAAAAATAGGATGGCAGTTTCTTTAGACGAACAACGGTATTCGACAACTATGCCGCAAGTTCTTGATATGGCAGCTTAACAGCTAAAGCAACCGCATTTTCTTACGCTATTTCGAGAAGCGGTACGATGAGGTGGAGAATTGTACTTGGGGAGAATTGTATTTATTTTTAGGCTGTAATCCACTAAGAAACCTCATAGACTTGACGCAAGATATATATCGAAAACCAAGGGGACTAACAACCCGAAGACTCAGCTTCTTACCCAGCCCCAGACGCTTTTTTTCCACACCTAGCCTAATTTCTTCGAGGTATTAAATTAAAAAAAAATAATCAAAAATGTCGACCAGTGCTTCAAGTTTTCGACGGTTCTCCTCAGTGACCTAACGTGTGCGTTTAGCAAACCAATACAAAAACAAGAACAAGTTTTTTCATTTATCTAAATAAGAACCGGAAATTTTACGTGAAACACTCATTTTATTTCAAGAACATCATGAAAAGATTTAAAGGCCTCAAGTTGCTCAAAACGTCTTGAATTTCGAGAAAAAAATTTACATTTCCATGTTTCACACGGAAATAAAAATTTCCAAACGGCAGCGGATATATGCCGAGCAACCCGAATTCTCGTGTCAGTTCAGCAATCTTTGGTAAATGGCGATGAAATATTAAGTTAGGAATCTCAATCAACAAATTTCTGGCTGATTACGCATCTAGATTACTTTGCAAAGTTACGACTAACAACTTGGGACTAGCGTTTAAGATGAAAATTCCCCTGGCATCAAGACAAACCTTTTTAGAATAATGTGAGATTTCTTTTGGCCATGCCACCGTTAAATGAGAGCTCTTAAATGACGAAGATTTCGATAAGTACATAGAATCAAATGACTAAGCAATTTGTGTTCAAGAATTGCCCATGCTAAAAAGAGAAGCAGTTGTCTTGCAACATTGCAATTTGTTGTGCGATGTAGATTTTCAGAACAAGCAAGTGGAAAAGAAGACGTACACCTCTGCTGTTAAGGTGCAATCACAAGAGGAAGGTGGTACCAGACAACCACCAGTCAACAAAACCTTGAGAGCAGGAGCAAATTACAACATTAGTCATTGCTTTGGAGTGAAAGTGAGGTAAAAATTGAAGATAAAGAACCGGGAACTCTTCAACGACGGAAACAAAGTGGATATAGAAGACGGGTGGAATATTATTCAACTCATTACGCCAGGCGTGGGGAATTTTGTGAGACGTGCCAAGCTGGCAAACAATTTTGAACCAGAAGTAAAACATCGTATCTATGTGAAGTTTTTTAGCTTTAAAGTCTCCTGTGAATTTATAAAAACGACCGTGTACACCAACCGGCAACGATGGATGTAGGTCGGAACATAAGGGATGATGAGTAGCACTTAGCCGGATGCTGCACTCCAAGTTGTTCCCCTCCAGAAAGTGTAAAGACGTCCCAGTCACAAAAATAACTAACAATTTGAGAGGAAAGCGCCTATATATATAAATAGCACAGATAAGGAACTGGTAAGGAAGGATTAAAATAAAAATAGGATTTCAAGGAATGTGCAAAAGAATAAAGTTAAGCAGCCAAACACTCAGTGCAGCCTTCCCTCCTCAAAGATGGCGCTAATCGAAGTCTCCCTGAGAACTCGAGGCTTGAAGGCACGACATCCCCTCAAGCAGAGAACACAGCTCCTCAGAAGTGCGTAGCTGATTTTTGTTCGGATGTAGCTTATAGTGTCGGCGTACGGCTCTCCGCGTTTTTCGCTGATCTTGGTTACGAGTTGTTTCATAACGCGCGATGCTGATGGCGCAGCACCGCCCGAGCAAGCAAAAACCAGTGCCTTGAAACTGCTGTGTTCGGTTTCGCGGATTCGCTCTTCGTACTTATTTCGCTTGATGCTCTCGAGATATTTGTATGCATCTTTTATGGTCTTAGGGCAGCTCTTCGTGTGAGGGTTGAAAGTGTTCCCATCGAAAAAAGTGCGATTAAAGCTGGAGCCCCACAGACCGTTTGCCTTGATGTCCAGTCGAGCGTCATCATCAGTAGTGGTGGAATTACTGGGGAAAATTTCTCCATCGATCGACTCAAGTTTTGGCGCTAACTGGACATCGTGGCAAACGTCATCCATCGGGATTGCAAACACGTCTCTGATTTTGTGTCGTATGTGCATATACCCCCCTTTGTCACAATGAAGGGCATGGGTGAGGCTAAACTCTTTCCTGCATGGGCATATAGCTGGCGTGTTCTTCGCTTCCCAGGTGTAGCGGAGTGCTATTCCATCACACAACTCAGTCTCCGTGAGGTCGAGACCATGTTTTTATAGCGGATGCGCGTTAAGCCAGCTAGATGCTCCTTTCTCCGAGGCCAGCTGGATGGTACACTTCGTTTCTGGTAGATTGTTTTCGATTCTGGATTTTTTCGAGATGAGTTCACGTTGCATGTCTGCTTTCTGTTTGAGACTGATCTTGGTTTGTTCTAATTCACATTGTTGAATTTCGAATGAATCATTTTTAAATGACGCCAATTGAGTTGAGAGTTCAATTGATTTCTCAAGATTTTTATTTGCCGACGATGTTCAGTTTGACTAGGCCGAGCCCCTCCTCTACCTTGTCCAGAATCTCGTCCATGGAGGCTGTAGTACGCAAGAGGAAGCTCAACTTCTGTTGAACCCCCTTCGTCAAACATGCATAGGCATTCTGGGGAGAGGTGAGAGCAAATTGACCAAGTCTGTCCAAAATTTTGTGTATTTAATTTCTGCATCTTTCGGTAAATTTTTAATGGCCTCAGAGCTACCGATAACTGATCTCAGGACTAGAATGCCCTGCGTGACTAACATATTTATGCGTGCAAACTCAGTTGATGCTTGGAGCTCGCCTCCTGGCTAAATTATCAACTGACACTTCGGAGGATTGACAAAATATCCGTACATGGGACCAAGTTGAGTGAGCTTGTCGAAGAGTGCCCTGATATCTTTCAACCTACCGACGACACTACTATCACCAGCATATCTTTTTTGTGTCAAGGAGTCATTGTGAAGTCTTGATATTAGGGGTAGGATTGCGATTCCATACATTGCCATTGCAAGGGATTCACCTTGTGTCGTACCTTCCTGAGACAGAATGGTCGACTTACCGATGTAGAGATGAGACGGATGGCTATAGGAATTCTGTAAGGCAACATGCAATGATTGGCATAAGGCTTTCACGTTATCTAATGCTGTTCGTCTATTGAGCACATTAAATGCGTTTTTGGCATCAATTAGTAGAATTGCTTCGTTTTCGGGATCATCAAAACTGTGGCGAAGCGAAAGTATGGCATGTTCAATGCCGGGTTTTTGGCCCAGGCACAGCTGCATGTTTCCACTGAGGGATGTTAAATCTTGCTTGATGCAGTCGAGGATTATGCGTCCGGTGATGCGACGCTTTACGACACCAACACCAATGGGTCTCACACCTGGACATTTATCCAGAGCCACTAGTAGACAACCATTGGAAGCAATCAAGTGGTTGAACGAATTTGCTCAACCAATTATCACAAAACTACAACAACTACGAAGAGCAGTTTGCTAGCACAATATAAATGCAAATGTCAGTAAAAATTGGGATGATCAGTTTCGTGATCAACCGCGTTATCTTGTTGGATTGATCTTCTGCATACCGCGTATACCGCGTTATATTGTTGGATTGAACTTCCCGAAAATTCCACAGAGATCATCCCTTCATAATGAAGAATTCGGAGTCGAGATCAGTTCACTATCTGTGGCGACAGCCAGCAAAACGTAATACCAATTCCTACCATCAATTCCGGAGCATGTTTTATTCCAATCGACAATCCAAGGTGTTCAACTGCGCATGCTACTGCGTTTGAGTTGATTGAAAAGGAGAGCACTAACTAAAATCATGTTTATAACGATTCAAAACTTGTTTGTAATGCTCTAATGGGAGTTTTTTAGAGGACGATTTTATTTCATTTGCGGGGAGATTTCGTAAATTGATCAGCGCACGAACAAAACACACTTAACCGACAATGGTCTGAAAAATAAGATCGCATTGAAGGGCAATGTTTTCTAAAACAAATACAAAATGAATTGAACAACTCCAGAAGCATCAAAGTGACAACGCCTATAACAGACGGCTTACAGGATGCTGCTCGCTCATGATAACCATCAATAAATTGCTAATTCATTTCCTCATTGGCTGCACATGGGTCCCTCATGCCACAATTTAGTCAACACAAAGTTGCAACACCAGCCAGCCATTTTTTGAGCGAACGTACCTTAAGATGCCATCGCACAAAAAAATAACCCATTCTTTCCATTCCTTGATTGATTGAGCAATAGTGCGTTCAGTTGCTACAGTTTAATCAGTCATGGGAAGAAACTGCCGAACGTGTCGAAAGCACGTCCCGGCGACGACAGAGAAGACATATCATTGTGTATCGTGCATTTCGCAAATCCACCCAACACGGAAATGCGCTGCCCTCTCCAGAGCTCCAAAACACAGCTTTTTTGAGGTCAGAGCGCATGGGTTGTTGCTGAGCAACACATGTGTGGACAACAATGAACGCGATAATTTCATCAGAGGTCGACCAATTTCACCAGTTAAGGAAATGAGCTGAACGGAAGAGTCTGAAAGTATGGGAAACTAAATTAGCTCAGCTGGCCAGCACTAGAACTGAGAAGGTCGAGAAGACGTACACTTCTGCTGTAAAGGTGCAATCACAAGAAGGAAGGCGTATCAGACTACCACCAGTCAACAACACTTTGGGAGAAAGCGCAAATCACCACATCAGTCTTTGCATTAGAATACAGGGGGTTCCAGAAGAACCAAATAAACCAAATGCAGAAAAAGTGGTTCCAACGAACAACAAAATAAAAGTAATTTTGGACGCAGTTGTCTTGAAAGCCAATTAATGGAAATCTACAGACAAGAGAAATTCCAGGAAAAGCCAATAAAACCATGCACAATAATAATGACTTTGGCGGACAAATATGATTCGAGTTAAATATTGGATCAATCAAAAAGAGAACCGAGAGAAATTTTTCTGCAAAAGAAATGTTTAATCTGCGTAAACTTTTGATAGAAGGCGCTGCCAGTGCATACTTAGAGTTTTCGCCTGAATAAAATTTCAGATGGCATAAGTTTCGGCTCCGAAAAGAGTTTATTCCACTCAACAGCAACGGCATGCGAGAACAGACGTCTTCCAAAATGAGAGCGAAATTTAGAAACCTGTGAATTTTAAAAATATTGATACCTTGTAACCATCGTGTTTCGTTTTGCCAAATCCGATAAGTATAGTGGCAGTTTGCCAGGCTGATATACAAAGAGATGCGCATACCATAGGATTTTGAAGATAATGCGTTGCCTAATTGGCAATCAGTGCAGCCGCTTCAGGTATGACGAGGTTGGTGTTGAAGGGGACATTCGAAAAATCAAACGCACGGCAGAGTTCATTATTTGCTGCTAATAAAAAGTTTGGCAGACCATAAAAAAGCGAATTACAGTAGTCAAGACCTGATAACACTAAAACTAATTAAATCCATTAGGACTGATGTTTTATTTTGATCTCGAATTGACCATACTTTACAGAGATAATAAAACGAATCCGAACAAACAAATTTAGTTTGTCGTTGCAGAGTAAATTGACAATCAATATAACAACCTAGCAATTCTACCTGTTCAGTGTAGTTACCATCTTCTGGCAGACGTAAGAGACCATGTTTAACAATTTAGATTTCCGAATAATCATAAATTCACTCATATCTGCATTCAATTTCAATATTGAATTGCTGAACCAACGTTGAAGCGAAGTCAAAATATTATCAAACATGCATTGACTGAGGTCGAAACGAATACAAAATAAAGAACGGCATCATCTGCGTAGAAATGGTAGGTTATTTCTAACTCTTTCAGCTTCTCTTCTAAAGGCAACATGTAACTGGAAAAAAATAAAGGACCAATAACTGACCCTTGTGGCCTACCCGTCTTAACATTAACATCACCGGACAGACTCCCATTTATGATAACTTGTTTTAATAAAGGGTTACATAACAGATTGCAAACCAAACCTTTGCGCTAATATCTCAAATAAAAACAGATGATCAATTATATCACTGCGGACAATCCTAATCCAATATACATCACGGAACGCGACTCCTCCAGATATCACGGAAGATCATAAAAGACTTTCAGTAAAACCGTTTCCATTGAATGCGAGCAACGAAAAGCACTGTGATACTTGCTATTGAGAATAATAGATTCCAGATACAAACTAATTTGCTCAAAAACAACTCTTTCAACAACTTTTGACATGAATCTTAGATTTGTAACAAGGCGATAACTCGACAACATTTCAGGATCAAGGTTAGACTTCTTTATGAGAGGCCTCACGACGCCTTGTTTGAATTGATTTGGAAAATACACTGTCTGGAGAATTAAATTAATTAACGCAATGAAGTATTCCGGAGAATATGTCATAACAATTTTGCATAACCCTAGTTGGTATAATATTATTTGGTGCTGTAATGTTCAAAATTTTTGGTAGTAATTTCAAATTGCTCAGTGTAAAATTTTGAAAAGTGTCCAGGGTAGTTGTATATGAATTAATCAATTTACAACCATTCGTTAGAGGTATTGAAACTAACACGGTTTCTGTTTTCTTAACAAAGAAAGCATTAAATTCTTTGCTAGGTATTCAGGCTCCCATAGTGACTGCGGCAGGACAATATTAATTTTGCCTAAGAGTTGCTGAAGCATATAAAACCTATCAAGCTTATTTTCACTAGCGACACATTTGTCAAGGCATTCTTTTTCCTTTTTGTTAAACAACTAAAAATACTCAAAAACTGAATTAATAAACCGGCATTTGTCTTGGGAATTTCCATTGTTTCGATGAGCTTTCTCAAATTTTCTTCTCAATCTTTTCAAGGTTCTTAGCTCGTCGTCACAGAAAGGGCACGTATAATTTGGAATATATTTAGTTTTCGGAGGATGGTTCTTGTCGACATAACTAACCTCGTTCATTAAAACATTGTTCCAAACATTTTCAGGATTATCTCTGTCGATCGGAGCAACAATACTTTCTGCAAAAGCTTCCACGTCAAAATTCCGCCAATTACTGCACAAGGCCTTTCGATAGAAGCAAAAATATTTTCTGCAAAAGCTTCCACGTCAAATTTTTGCCAATTACTGCACGAGGCCTTCTTTATAGCTAAATTCTCGTGCTTTTGCAGAAAGTCAAAGTGAACAACTCCATGATCAGAGCTTGTAATGAATTTTACAAAAGGTTCTGATAATTCAACCTCCTCGGATGTTATAACCTAATGTAAAATTCCTCCACTTTTGAGAGTAGGCACAGTAACTTGCTGTTGCAAGCCAAATTAATCCAAAAAAGAAATCCAATTTCTTGACGCATCATTTGATAGCGGCATAGAAGTATTGACATCACCTACAATAAGTAATTTTTTGAACAATAGCTCTTTCTCCTCAAAAATTGATGTTAAGTCACTTACAAAGACAAGAACATTGGTATTTGGTCATCTGTATACACAATCCAAAATTTACATCGAATTGCCAAGCGCAAAAACAAGAGAAGTCACTTCAGCGTTTGTTAAACACTTGTTTGAAAAAGTATCGACACTTACAGTTCCATCATTGAACACCGCTAATCCTCCACCATTTCTTTCTTTTCTGTTTGCACTCAAGTAATAATAACCATTTGGGCAACACTACTGGAGAATAAACACATCATTTGAGTTATCTCTGATCCAAGTTTCAGTTAAAACTATAAGATTAAATACATTAGATTTAATAATATTTCTAATTTGCGAGGTCGTGTTGCGAACCGATCTTGCATTATGTGAACAAACGTTTACACTGTCACTGACGGATTTAACATTAGATAGTCGTGTATCAAAGGAGGCCATCCATTCCCTCGCTTTCTGATTCAAATAAAATAGTAAAAATGAAACAATTTCGGGCCAGAAATTGGGAGATTGAACTTGGTCATTCTCAAATTTTAAAACACAGTTGAAAGATTTCAGACGAGATTCGTCTCTGGATATTTCACGAATACACAGTATATCAACTCCATTCTTCTTGCAATATTCGGTTATATCATCCGTAGAGACAGAGTTGCTTAAACGACCAATGTAGAGATGTCATCTTTTCGGTGGCCATTAAATTGCGCGGACTGTCGTCTGATGATTAATATTTGTGCCCGTCTTGAAAATATTTGGTTTTCTGTCTTGGAACTCTTTGTCAGCAAACAAATTTTCATTGCCTTCGGTTTTCCGTTTCTTTGAGTTACGATCGCTAGCAGTGCTGTCAGTTCGATTTCTGAAAGCAGCTCTAATATACGGGTAATCCGGTTTCTTCAGAGAATTTATCTCCAGTTTCAGTGATTGAACGTAAGAAATCAGCGTATCTATTTTTTCTAGTTTAACTTCAAGAGCAGATATTCGATCAAGGGCGGATAACTCTGTTGTAAGAGTTGCAAACAAATCGGACAAGACCAGAACATCATTCCAATGCAATTTTTCCGACCAATTCCGAGGCAAGATCCCTGCATTTAGATTTTCATCGAACACAGATAACACGTTCTTGATCTGTACATAAAACTATGCATACAGTGCATGGCGGAACAGATGGGGGAGGTGGCGGGGATAAAGCCGTTACTATTTGGGACGAACAAATGCAATCCGAAGACTGCAGTAAGCTCTGATTAGGTCCTAATTAAACGAATAGGTCCTAATTAAACGAATAATCTAAATTCTATCTAAATAAATAACTACAAGAAAAATAGAAAAATCAGTCAAACAAATGCGGAGAACCCTCGCGAAAAATGTTGACTGAGAAAAAAATCATATACGAGTGAAACCTATTTGAGGCTTCGTATGGTTTGACAAGTAAAAAATATGGTTTCACTTCGTACGGTTTGACTTCGTATGGTTTGACAAGTGATAATTTGCAGCGATTATCGCAAAAAATACCTTCCGGCGGAATCCGAAATCCCCTATAACTGGGGCTACCCAAAAAATGTCCGGCCTCTATTGATCCAGTATATGATTGCAATCAGAAGCTGAAACGAAATTAACTAGCCTCCCGGGTGCACATGGAGACTATTTAATAAATTTACCACAAAAATTACGCTAAATTAATGATTTATTGATATGCTAGGATAGTTGATAATAATAAAAGAGTGCATAGTGGTTCGATAATAGCCGTATAGAGATTCTCTGAATCTAATCAATAAAACCCAGGCTCACAGACTCTTGTCTTGCATGAATTATAACCTAAGATAAGGAATGGATTATTGTTTGTGGATTCTATAATAGAAGAAAGCAGTTTCAGATACAGCAATGATGTTATTTTTTTGCAAAATTTGATCGTGTTGTTCCAAAACAATCCTCTTAAAATTTAAGGAGACATCAATGTTTCAATAAAATTTCGATTATACTCATTAGAAAAGAATCCAGACAAAGAATTGCTGATGTTTTTGAGGAACATCCATTCAAGCAAACACTACAGATTAAAACCAGTTATAGCAATCTCCTTGTTTCGGGCTTCTATCGGAGTTGTACGGTTTTTGCCGAAACCAAATGACAAGTTGTTCAACATATGCGATTGTCCTGACCACTAAGCCCTATCTCTCTTCGTAAAATGTTCGCGTAGCTTGCCAAAACTTATTTTTAAAAGCTTCTGTACCATTGATAGGGTCAATTTTGAGCTCATTGGAGAATGAATGTCCAACAGGTCTATTGCATCAATCTGCCACACGAACAATAACGAGATGAGTGAAGAGTTTAACCAGTATTTTGAGTAACTAATTGACGTTGGTGTCGCAAAAAGGACCGGTCTCCCCCATGAATAATTTCTAGCACCTCAAATCTGACGAAAAGAATAAACACTCCGAAAAACTTTCCTGCAAAATCCGAAAAATTACGGGAAAAAGAAAAGTGGTGGATCCAAAATAAGTTGAATTGCTGAGGCAGAATCTCTGTTGTACCAACAGACTTTAGCGAATAAACGGGACACAGATTTAATATTAAAGCACTTTAAATGATTGAACAATACATTTAGCATACCAAAAGAATTGAAGAGAGACAGATCGAGCTGTACGTCAGCCACTGAGAAAAAGGACTTGTTGAAACGTTTCTTCAACTCACTGTTTTTACCCAAGAAAATTTTCAATGTCGAAGATGCACAATGCAACAAAACAATTGTAATGAACTTTAGTGATTCAACTCAAAAATATCCGAAAAATAATAGTTTTACTGAGTTTTAAGAAAATCAGAGGACCAGATGGAATTCCACCAGTTTTCTACCATAATCTGAACAAAATAGTGACTGTTACTCATGGATGGCAAATTTATAAAAGAAATAACAAACCAACGAGAAAAGTAACAGACAATTGGAAAGCTGGCACCTTATCCGATATACAAAAATGGAGATACAACTTGCAGACAACACTAGACCAGCGTTTATACTAAACACAAATTGTAGACTTTTAAAGGAATGCGTCTACAAATCGCTTTGACCACCTTTTGGACAGTTTGTTGACAAATAACAACACGGTTTTATAAAATGAAATAGGGTTGTGACCAGTATGCTAGGTTTTCTCAAGAAAAAATACACGACATGTGGAGGGAGACGTGAAAAACGCTATAGTAGCCTGCTACACTTACTTCTCCAAGGTTTTTGATAGACTCCCCCAACTGGAATGTTGGAATAGGTTAGGCTTGTTTGGAGTTTACAGTTGCCTACTGGAGGTGATGTTCGATCATCTCCAGACCCGGAACTACTATAAGGAATCGACAACCTTAGTCATTCAATTTTGAGGTAATTAGTAGCGCACCACAAATGTCCCTCCCCGGGATTTTTTGTTCTGTATTTTCATATATGCCTGCTTGATGATTTGAAAGTCTTCATTGTTAATAAGACGAGTGAACAAATTCCGATTAAACTTGATTCCCTCAACTGTTGGCTCAATGACAACAAAAATGGGTTTAGCTGCCGACAATTGCTGCTAAATAATTTTCCGAGGTTCGCAAAGCCATTTTCTCTTACAATTTGAGCCACTCTAGCAATGCAATTTTATCAAAAATCTCAAAGTTTATTATATTGCTGGCAAGAACTGGCACATCCATATTCAAAAACAGACTCATGAAAGCGAATAGCGTCTTTTTTATCTTCTTTAGAGAAAAGTTTCTCATCAGCTCAAATTGGCAACGAAACTGGGCCTTTACAAATTTTTGCGGTTTTCAGTTTTCACATACGAACTTCAATACTTCAGAAATATTTTCTACATGAGCTCCGGATAATAAGAGTGTCGCCGCCTTGGTTTCTGCAGCTCAAAGACCTATTTGTTGTTGCAAAATTGCTGAAAGATAAACAGTTGAAAAACTGATCCACGCACACTCCGATGGTCAGAACAGAAGAAGAGAACTACTTAAATTGCCCAAGAATAGAACAAACAAGTCTCGGTGGTGAAGTTGTATTCAAAACAAGCCAAACGACGAATCGTTTGAAGAAACGGTAATTAACAATGCACGTGGCAAAAAGCATGAGGTTGCGGCTGGTAGAGAATCAAGTGGACTTTGTTATAGAAGTCGAAATGGGTGAAACACCAAGCAGCGGCAGTTGCGAACTCACAAAAACATGAACAACATCAATAACAGAACTACGTTGCTGAAACAGTTTTGCATGTTTCAGCAAAGAATCTGAGAAAATGAGAACGGAAAAACTATCAGAAAAAGAAAATAAACCATCATAAGTTAAAATCTCTGTTCATCAAAAAAAAATATTCTCGACAAGGAACAAAAAAATAAGATGACTTTGTTACAATGAATCTAATTTGTTGCTATTTTTGTGCTCGCAATTCTCTAATGTGAACTGTGAAAAGACCCTATTTGCACTGCAGTCTCTCAATTCGATTGTTTTGATTCCTCCAAAGAAATTGCAGCGTGCTATGAAATTTAGTAATAGTTTCTGCATTATGCAAAAACGGAAATTTTTTGAAGAAAAGTAACAGACAATTGGAAAGCTGGCACCTTATCCGATATACAAAAATGGAGATACAACTTGCAGACAACACTAGACCAGCGTTTATACTAAACACAAATTGTAGACTTTTAAAGGAATGCGTCTACAAATCGCTTTGACCACCTTTTGGACAGTTTGTTGACAAATAACAACACGGTTTTATAAAATGAAATTGGGTTGTGACCAGTATGCTAGGTTTTCTCAAAAAAAATACACGACATGTGGAGGGAGACGTGAAAAACGCTATAGTAGCCTGCTACACTTACTTCTCCAAGGTTTTTGATAGACTCCCCAACTGGAATGTTGGAATAGGTTAGGCTTGTTTGGAGTTTACAGTTGCCTACTGGAGGTGGTGTTCGATCATCTCCAGACCCTGAACTACTATAAGGAATCGACAACCTTAGTCATTCAATTTTGAGGTAATTAGTAGTGCACCACAAATGTCCCTCCCCGGGATTTTTTGTTCTGTATTTTCATATATGCCTGCTTGATGATTTGAAAGTCTTCATTGTTAATGAGACGAGTGAACAAATTCCGATTAACCTTGATTCCCTCAACTGTTGGCTCAATGACAACAAAATGGGTTTAGCTGCCGACAATTGCTGCTAATTAATTTTCCGAGGTTCGCAAAGCCATTTTCTTTTACAATTTGAGCCACTCTAGCAATGCAATTTTATCAAAAATCTCAGAGTTAATTATATTGCTGGCAAGAACTGGCACATCCATATTCAAAAACAGACTCATGAAAGCGAATAGCGTCTTTTTTTTATCTTCTTTAGAGAAAAGTTTCTCATCAGCTCAAATTGGCAACGAAACTGGGCCTTTACAAATTTTTGCGGTTTTCAGTTTTCACATACGAACTTCAATACTTCAGAAATATTTTCTACATGAGCTCCGGATAATAAGAGTGTCGCTGCCTTGGTTTCTGTAGCTCAAAGACCTATTTTTTGTTGCAAAATTCCTGAAAGATAAACAACTGAAAAACTGATCCATGCACACTCCGATGGTCAGAACAGAAGAAGCGAACTACTTAAATTGCCCAAGAATAGATCAAACAAGTCTCGGTGGTGAAGTTGTATTCAAAACAAGCCAAACGATGAATCGTTTGAAGAAACGGTAATAAACAATGCACGTGGCAAAAAGCATGAGGTTGCGGCTGGTAGAGAATCAAGTGGACTTTGTTATAGAAGTCGAATTGGGTGAAACACCAAGCAGCGGTAGTTGCGAACTCAGAACAACATGAACAACATCAATAACGGAACTACGTTGCTGAAACAGTTTTGCATGTTTCAGCAAAGAATCTGAGAAAATGAAAACGGAAAAAAATCAGAAAAAGAAAATAAACCATCATAAGTTAAAATCTCTGTTCATCAAAAAAAAAATATTCTCGACAAGGAACAAAAAAATAAGATGACTTTGTTACAATAAATCTAATTTGTTGCTATTTTTGTGCTCGCAATTCTCTAATGTGAACTGTGAAAAGACCATATTTGCACTGCAGTCTCTCAATTCGATTGTTCTGATTCCTCCAAAGAAATTGCAGCGTGCTATGAAATTTAGTAATAGTTTCTGCATTATGCAAAAACGGAAATTTTTTGAAGTTGTAGAAGTAAACAAAAAAGGTAACTAATAAGAATATGAGTTTAAAAATAAAGGTGGGAAATGTTTATCAATTGAGACAACATGTAATCCAACGTTGTGTAACAGCATTAGAGTAGTTCACCTCGTAGTAACAAGCAAAATAATACAGAAATTTTCTCAGATGATGTGAAAGAATCATGAACAACAATTGATTATTTTTGTTACCAATTGTTTTTTTTTCGTTTATTTTGAAGAAATGCTGCTTCTTTCATTCCTTGCGTTAGTGTCATATATTGGGTTTGAAAAAATGTCAATAGAGCAGAACCATTCTGCTCAGTGAACGAAATTTGTGGTGATAAATAAGAGAGATAAAAAGTGATTTGTAATAACAGAGTGTTGAAAATCGAAAAGTTAATTATATTGCTGGCATGAACTGGAACATCCATATTCAAAAACAGTCTCTTGAAAGCGAATAGTGTTTTTTTAATCTTCTTTAGAGAAAAAATTCTCATCAGCTCAAATTGGCAACGAAACTGGGCCTTTACAAATTTTTGCTGTTTTCAGTTCTCACATACGGACTTCACTACTACAGAAATATTTTCTACATAAGCTCCGGATAATAAGAGTATCGCTGCCTTGGTTTCTGCAGCTCAAAGACATATTTTTTGTTGCAAAATTCCTGAAACATAAACAGTTGAAAAACTGATCCATGCACACTCCGATGGTCAGAACAGAAGAAGCGAACTACTTGAATTGCCCAAGAATAGAACAAACAAGTCTCGGTGGTGAAGTTGTATTCAAAATAAGCCAAGCGATGAATCGTTTGAAGAAACGGTAATTTCACAACGGCACGTGGCAAAAAGCATCAGGTTGCAGCTGGTAGAGAATCAAGTGGACTTTGTTATAGAAGTCGAAATGGGTGAAACACCAAGCAGCGGCAGTTGCGAACTCACAACAACCTGAACAACATCAATAACAGAACTACGTTGCTGAAACAGTTTTGCATGTTTCAGCAAAGAATCTGAGAGTATGAAAACGGAAAGAAAATCAGAAAAAGAAAGTAAACCATCATAAGCTAAAATCTCTGTTCATCAAAAAAAATATTCTCGACAAGGAACAAAGAAATAAGATGACTTTGTTACAATAAACCTAATTTGTTGCTATTTTTGTGCTCGTAATTCTCGAATGTGAACTGTGAAAAGACCATATTTGCACTGCAGTCTCTAAATTCGATTGTTTTGATTCTTCCAAAGAAATTGCAGCGTCCTATGAAATTTAATAATAGTTTCTGCATTATGCGAAAACGGAAATTTTTTAAAGTTGTAGAAGTAAACAAAAAAGGTAACTAATAAGAACATGAGTTTAAAAATGAAGGTGGGAAATGTTTATCAATTGAGACAACATGTAATCCAACATTGCGTAACAGCATTAGAGTATTTAACCTCGTAGTAACAAGCAAAATAATACAGAAATTTTCTCAGATGATGTGAAAGAATCATGAACAACAATTGATTATTTTTGTTACCAATTGTTTTTTTTCGTTTATTTTGAAGAAATGCTGCTTCTTTCATTCCTTGCGTTAGTATCATATATTGGGTTTGAAAAAATGTCAATAGAGCAGAACCATTCTGCGCAGTGAACGAAATTTGTGGTGATAAATAAGAGAGATAAAAAGTGATTTGTAATAACAGAGTGTTGGAAATCGAAAAGAATTAACCTTGCCTGAAAAATCTGCTTTACCCTTCAAACGCACCTATGAAGAAAAAATGGAATCAAGATAGCCCCAAGAGGTGACTCTCCAAGTTCTCTCTTGATTTTTCACATATCTTAAATTGTAGCTTCTCTGGTGTCAATTTTTCAGAATGACCTTCTAAGCATTTGAAGCAAGGTAACTAAATTGACTCTATTGATGCTATTTACCATAGCTTTGATCACAACATGCTCATTTATTAGTAGCTAAATTGACATCAGAGCAACTCTTTGTTTCGTACTTCAACGTCATTTACTGAAAAGTTTTTAATTAATCATTGCTACAGTCTATACTGCAACTAGTTAGCTTAAGATATTCTTCTTGAATTTCAATTGATCCTTTGACTTTTTGTAGGAAAAATTTATCTTAAACATGAGTGATGCTGTCTTTTGCTTGCTAAACTCTCCACGTTATGTTTGGGCCAAATAAAAGTAATGTTGTCTGAAGAACGACATCGAGGTTTTATCAATTTCTTTACTAAACTTTGCCATGATGCAATTCATCTGTTTTTTTTCCTGGCAGAAATTTAGAAAAGAATTTAAATTTTAACCAAATTTTCATATTGTGTTCCGAATGTGTTCAGTTTAAGCAGTTTTCATCAGTTTTTGGAATTTTAAAGCTCCGGAAGCAACAATTTTGCTCATTTTATGAGTAAGACTTTCTTAGGGCTCCCCTGTAAGTTTTTTTCTCATTATTGTTCTCAAAGACCAAGAAAAATTTAAATAACATTCAGTAAGTCCACGTTTGCAAACACGAGTGACAATATTTTGTCAACCCATCTTGCGGGATAAAACTGGTTAAAATGTCGACTCCACCGACAAGAAGAACTGCGGACATTAAAAAATAGTCCGGTACTGATCGTTACAAGGGTATCGTTATCACTGCTTTTTTACCTTTAATTTATATTCCAAATTTTGAAGGATCAGTGTTAAAGTTATCCTTCAAGTACAAATTCTTTCTCAATTTTTCTCATTTAAGCAGTTTCAGAAGATTTGAGATTACACGAATAATTGTCCCCCCACTATAGGTTGAACCCAGCTTAAGTCAGATTTTGAACATTTAAATTATGTTCAAAATGTTGGCGGGTTTATATTATAAAAAACCCTCACAGCATTTTGATAAGAAAAATCAATTGTTTTCAATTTTTTCTGTTTTAATCAGTTTTAAAAACTTGCTCGGAATGTACTTATTTAGCGCGGATTTTAGTGACGCAAATTTCTGAACAATAGTGACAAAATTGGTCCGCATTTCTTGCGTGTCATTGAATTCCATAATCGCGGACATCTGTAAAGAATTTATTCAATTTTGAGCGAAACTAGTTTCCCTTGCCCTCAATGTTGTCCGCAAAAGCTTATGAAGCTCTATCTTGAAACATGGCACGGAGAGCAGACAATGCAACTAAATTTGCCTGTCCAAAATGTACGTAATGCAGAGCGATTTATCTCAATGGGTTGCTACGCTCGAATGGTAGAACAAATCTTTTTTTAAAGTTAATTAGGCATACACTTTCATCGCGTGAGCTATTTCACCCGGGACTTAGAGCAGCCTTTTAGACTAGCGCTTTAGACTAGCTCGAAAACTTAGACTAGCTCATTAGAAATGAATTTTTTTTCTAAAAAATATGTGTTCGAAAAAAAAGAGACAAATATACTCAGTTAATTGAATTTGGTGAATTTATTTATCTTCGTGTTGATCAAAACATAACACTTGTCTAGCAGAGTTGAAATCAGAGAGACTGTTTGTTCCGTAAGGGGAACATCATTTTCTGAAAGGCTTTACAAATCTTTGTCGTTACAGTCAATTTTCTTCTTATTGTCTCTACGTTGTACTTTAAATGTAATCGGCTTGTATTTCAACTTTCAGGTGATTAATTTGGCGTCTCATAAGGAAAAATCCAAGGTTTGATTCTTTTTTTGACATCTCGTTCTTTTTTTTGTTTGTGATTTTTTTCTAATTATCTTTGTGTCTCAGATCTGAAATTGTTGGCTGAAGAACGATATCAACGTTTTATTAACGTCTTATTTGAATCATTTCAATGTAAAAATTTGAAGCCATAGGGGTTACATTTGTGTTATATTGACTTCTTCATGTCTTTTAACTCTGCCTTGCATATATTTTTCTACAGTTGATGCACTTTTGTATGTTCACATTTTCATGAAAATTACCAATTATGGAGCTTGCTTAAAACGCACTTTCACAGTTGACTCCATTTATTTTCACCTGTTCAATTGCTGAGTTTTTTTTAGAGGTCAGCTCGCATTTCGATTGATTTTTTTTGGAAGATTGAATTTATCAAGGCTATTGCAGGAGTGTTTTTTAAACCACTTTTTCGTTGAATTGAATTTAAATTAAGAAAATGGAACAGTAAAAAATTATAGTCGATCTATTGTGGAGAGCATTATATAGAGTGCTAGTTTCATACCTGTTTTTGAGAGAGCGAGAAAACGAGTTGTGGAAAGATTTGTCGTGACGATTGAAATCTTTACGACGTTTTCAACCTGTTGATTTTTGTTTGCAACAAATTTTTGCTATTTCAAACGTTATATTAGATTATGAGCTACTTAGTGATTTATTTTGCAAAAAAGGTAAAAATTTATTTTGGGAGCCACTCTAGCAATGCAATTTTATCAAAAAAACTCAGAGTTAATTATATTGCTGGCATGAACTGGCACATCCATATTCAAAAACAGAC
Organism: Convolutriloba macropyga; assembly: GCF_964194025.1. NCBI lineage: Eukaryota > Metazoa > Xenacoelomorpha > Acoela > Convolutidae > Convolutriloba > Convolutriloba macropyga. The sequence goes on from NC_134479.1 coordinate 32,149,681, forward strand.
TCATGAAAGCGAATAGTGTTTTTTTATCTTCTTTAGAGAAAAGTTTCTCATCAGCTCAAATTGGCAACGAAACTGGGCCTTTACAAATTTTTGCTGTTTTCAGTTCTCACATACGGACTTCACTACTACAGAAATATTTTCTACATGAGCTCCGGATAATAAGAATGTCGCTGCCTTGGTTTCTGCAGCTGAAAGACCTATTTTTTGTTGCAAAATTCTTGAACGATAAACAGTTGAAAAACTGATCCATGCACACTCCGATGGTCAGAACAGAAGAAGCGAACTACTTAAATTGCCCAAGAATAGAACAAACAAGTCTCGGTGGTGAAGTTGTATTCAAAACAAGCCAAACGATGAATCGTTTGAAGAAACGGTAATTAACAACTGCACGTGGCAAAAAACATGAGGTTGCGGCTGGTAGAGAATCAAGTGGACTTTGTTATAGAAGTCGAATTGGGTGAAACACCAAGCAGCGGCAGTTGCGAACTCACAACAACATGAACAACATCAATAACAGAACTACGTTGCTGAAACAGTTTTGCATGTTTCAGCAAAGAATCTGAGATTATGAAAACGGAAAGAAAATCAGAGAAAGAAAGTAAACCATCATAAGCTAAAATATCTGTTCATCAAAAAAAATATTCTCGACAAGGAACAAAGAAATAAGATGACTTTGTTACAATAAACCTAATTTGTTGCTATTTTTGTGCTCGCAATTCTCTAATGTGAACTGTGAAAAGACCTTATTTGCACTGCAGTCTCTCAATTCGATTGTTTTGATTCCTCCGAAGAAATTGCAGCCTCCTTTGAAATTTAATAATAGTTTCTGCATTATATAAAAACTGAAATTTTTTGATGTTGTAGAAGTGAACAAAAAAGGTAACTAATAAGAACATGAGTTTAAAAATGAAGGTGGGAAATGTTTATCAATTGAGACAACATGTAATCCAACATTGCGTAACAGCATTAGAGTATTTCACCTCGTAGTAACAAGCAAAATAATACAGAAATTTTCTCAGATGATGTGAAAGAATCATGTACAACAATTGATTATTTTTGTTACCAATTGTTTTTTTTTCGTTTATTTTGAAGAAATGCTGCTTCTTTCATTCCTTGCGTTAGTGTCATATATTGGGTTTGAAAAAATGTCAATAGAGCAGAACCATTCTGCGCAGTGAACGAAATTTGTGGTGATAAATAAGAGAGATTAAAAGTGATTTGTAATAAAAGAGTGATGGAAATCGAAAAGAATTAACCTTGCTTGAAAATTCTGCTTTACCCTTCAAACGCTCCTATGAAGAAAAAACGGAATCAGGATAGCCCTAAGATGTGACTCTCCAAGTTCTCTCTTGATTTTTTACATATCTTAAAATGTAGCTTCTCTGATGTCAATTTTTCAGAATGACCTTCTAAGCATTTGAAGCAAAGTAACTAAATTGACTCTATTGATGCTATTTACCATAGCTTTGATCACAACATGCTCATTTATTAATAGCTGAGTTGACATCAGAGCAACTCTTTGTTTCGTACTTCAACGTCATTTACTGAAAAGCTTTTAATTAATCATTGCTACAGTCTATACTGCAACTAGTTAGCTTAAGATATTCTTCTTGAATTTCAATTGGTTCTTTGACTTTTTGTAGGAAAAATTTATCTTAAACATGAGTGATGCTGTCTTTTGCTTGCTAAACTCTCCACGTTATGTTTGGGCCAAATAAAAGAAATGTTGTCTGAAGAACGACATCGAGGTTTTATCAATTTCTTTACTAAACTTTGCCATGATGCAATTCATCTGTTTTTTTTTCCTGGCAGAAATTTAGAAAAGAATTTAAATTTTAACCATATTTTCATATTGTGTTCCGAATGTGTTCAGTTTAAGCAGTTTTCATCAGTTTTTGGAATTTTAAAGCTCCGGAAGAAACAATTTTGCTCATTTTATGAGTAAGACTTTCTTAGGGCTCCCCTGTAAGTTTTTTTCTCATTATTGTTCTCAAAGACCAAGAAAAATTCAAATAACATTCAGTAAGTCCACGTTTGCAAACACGAGTGACAATATTTTGTCAACCCATCTTGCATGGGTTAAAACTGGTTAAAATGTCGACTCCAGCGACAAGAAGAACTGCGGACAATAAAAAATAGTCCGTTACTGATCGTTACAAGGGTATCGTTATCACTGCATTTTTACCTTTAATTTATATTCCAAATTTTGAAGGATCAGTATTAAAGTTATCCTTCAAGTACTAATTCTTTCTAAATTTTTCTCATTTAAGCAGTTTCAGAAGATTTGAGATTACACGAATAATTGTCCCCCACTATAGGTTGAACCCAGCTTAAGTTATGTTTTGAACATTTAAATTATGTTCAAAATTTTGGCGGGTTTATATTATAATTATAAAAGACCCTCACAGCATTTTGATAAGAAAAATCAATTGTTTTCAACTTTTTCGGTTTTAATCAGTTTTAAAAACTTGCGCGGAATGTACTTATTTAGCGCGGATTTTAGTGACGCAAATTTCTGAACAATAGTGACAAAACTGGTCTGCATTTCTTGCGTGTCATTGAATTCCATAATCGCGGACATCTGTAATGAATTTCTTCAAATTTGAGCGAAACTAGTTTCCCTTGCCCTCAGTGTTGTCCGCGAAAGCTTATGAAGCTCTATCTTGAAACATGGCACGGCGAGCAGACAATGCAACTAAATTTGCCTGCCCAAAATGTAAGTAATGCAGAGCGATTTATCTCAATGGGTTACTACGCTCGAATGGTAGAACAAGTCTTTTTTTAAAGTTAATTAGGCACACACTTTCATCGCGTGAGCTATTTCACTCGGGACTTAGAGCAGCCTTTTAGACTAGCGCTTTAGACTAGCTCAAAAACTTAGACTAGCTCATTAGAAATGAATTTTTCTTCTAAAAAATATGTGTTCGAAAAAAAAGAGACAAATATACTCAGTTATTTGAATTTGGTGAATTTATTTGTCTTCGTGTTGATCAAAACATAAAATTTGTCTAGCAGAGTTGACATCAGAGAGACTTCTGTTCCGTAAGGGGGACATCATTTACTGAAAGGCTTTACAAATCTTTGTCGATACAGTCAATTTTCTTCTTATTGTCTCTACGTTGTACTTTTAGTGTAATCGGCTTGTATTTCAACTTTCAAGTGATTAATTTGGCGTCTCATAAGTAAAAATGCAAGGTTTGATTCTTTTTTTAACGTCTCGTTCTTTTTTTTGTTTGTGATTTTTTTCTATTTACCTTTGTGTCACAGATCAGAAATTGTTGGCTGATGAATGATATGAACATTTTATTAACGTCTTATTTGAATCATTTCAATGTAATAACTTGAAGCCATAGGGGTTACATTTGTGTTATATTGACTTCTTCATGTTTTTGTAACTCTGCCTTGCATATATTTTTCTACAGTTGATGCAGTTTTGTATGTTCACATATTTATTAAAAATACCAATTATGGAGCTTGCTTAAAACGCACTTTCACAGTTGACTCCATTTATTTTCACGTGTTGAACTGCTGAGTTTTTTAGAGGTCAGCTCGCATTTCGATTGATTTTTTTGAAAGATTGAATTTACCAAGGCTATTGCAGGAGTGTCTTTTTAAACTACTTTTTCGTTGAAGTGAATTTAAATTAAGAAAATGGAACAAAAAAAATTATAGTCGATCTATTGTGAAGAGCATTATATAGAGTGCTAGTTTCATACCTGTTTTTGAGAGAGCGAGAAAACGAGTTGTGGAAAGATTTGTCGTAACGATTGAAATTTTTACGACGTTTTTAACATGTTGGTTTTTGTTTGCACCAAATTTTTAATATTTCAAACGTTATATTAGATTATGAGCTACTTAGTGATTTATTTTGCAAAAAAGGTAAAAATTTAATTTTCAAAAAGTTCATAAAGTTTTTTTGTTACTGATTTGCGTTTCGAGTAAAATTAATTTTGATTTTTACGTAAGCTTTTATTTTATGAACGGACGAAATAAAAGTCCGTTACTGGTCTCGAGAAAATACGTATTTATTTAACAAAAGTGTTCCTTTTTTGAACAAGGGTATTGTTATCACTGCATTCTTACTTTTAATTTATGTTCAAAATTTTGACGGATTAATTTCATAAATATCCTTTGAGTACTAATCATATTTCAATTTTTCTATTTTAACAAGTTTCAGAAGCTTTGAGGGATTACACGATTAATTATCCCTCACTTTAAGTTGAATCCCGCTTAAGTCAGGTCTCGAACATTTAAATTATGTTCAAAATTTTGACGGGTTGATATCATAAAAACCCTCAGTGCATTTTGATAAGAAGAATCAATTGTTTTCAACTTTTTCTATGTTAATCAGTTTTAAAACACTTGCGCAGTCAGTACTTATTTAGCGCAGATGTTAGTGTCGCAAGTTTCTAAACAATGGTGACGAAATTGGTCCGCCTTTCTCGCGTGTCATCAAATTTCTTAATCGCGGACATCTTTAACGAAATCCTTCAATTTTGGGTGAAACTAGTTTCCCTTGTTGTCAATGTTGTCCGCGAAAGCTTATAAAGCTCTATCTTGAAACATGGGGGGCGAGTGGACACTGCTGACATCAGCAACCAAATTTGCTGACCTAAAATGTAGGATTGTTGACGTAATGCAGAGCGATTTATCTCAATAGGTTATCACGCTCAAATGGTAGAACGAATCTTTTTAAAAGTTAAATAGGCATACAATTTCATCGTGTGAATTATTTAACTCGGGACTTATACCAGCTTATTAGACTAGCTCAATAGACTAGCTCGAAAACTTAGAATAGCTCATCAGAAATGAAATTTTTCCTATAAAAAATATGTGCTGGAAGCAAAGAGTCAAAATAACTCAGTTATTTGAATTTGTTGAATTTATTTATCTTCGTTTTGATCAAAACATAACCTTTGTCTAGCAGAGTTGACATTAGAGAGACTCTCTGTTCCGTAAGGGAACATCATTTACTGAAAAGCTTTACAAACCTTTGTCGATACAGTCAATTTTCTTCTTATTTTCTCTACGTTGTACCTTAAGGGTAATCAGCATGTATTTCACCTTTCAGTTGATTAATTTGGCCTCTCATAAAGAAAAATTCTTGGTTTCATTTTTTCAACATCTCGTTTTTTTTGTTTGTGATATTTTTCTAATTATCTTTGTGTAAAAGATCAGAAATTGTTGGCTGAAGAACGACATCAAAGTTTTATTTACGTCGTATTTGAATGGTTTCAATGTAATAACTTGATTGGTTTGAAGCCATAGGGGTTACACTTTTGTTATATTGACTTCTTCATGTTTTTGTAACTCTGCCCTGCATATATTTTTCTACAGTTCATGCACTTTCGTATGTCCACAAATTTATTACATTTACCGACTATGGTACTTGCTTAAATCGCAATTTCGCAGATGATTTCATTTATTTTCACCTCTTGAACTGCTGAGTTTTTTTCGATGTCAGCCTGCTTTTCGGTTGATTTGTATTGAATGACTGAGTTTATAAAGAGTATTGCAGGAGTGTCGTTTTAAACCACTGTTTCGTTCAAGTTAATTTAAATTAAGAAAAGGAAACAGTCCAAAAATTATAGTTGATATAGCTTGTGGAGCGTATTCAAGAGAGAGTAAGAGTTTCATACCAGTTTTTGAGAGAGTGAGAAAACGAGGTGTGAAAAGATTTCTCGTGACGATTGAATTTTTTACGCTATTTTCAATCTGTTGATTTTTGTTTGCAACAAATTTTTGTTGTTTCAAACGTTATATTAGATTATGTGATACTTAGTAATTTATTTTGCAAAAAAGGTAAAAAGATAATTTTCAAAAAAATTAGGTTTCTTTGTTTCTTATTTCGCCGGTCGAGGTTTGGTGGTGAACTTCTGTAAGAAATGCGGTGAAATGGGTTGAAAAAAATAATTTTCACCGCGTATTTCTTATATCTTTTTGCGGTGAATGCGGTTAATCGATGTGAATTATATATTTTGACCGCGTTCTCAGTATTCATACAGAAAAAAATGAATTGTCCCTACCCGGGTCGGAACCTCGGACCTACAGCATGCCTTCAAATGCTTATTCCTCTTGAACATACTTGATATTTCTTGTGAATTTAAATCAGATTGCCTAAACGTTGGAAAGCAAATGTTGTGAATTGTTGTAAGAAATGCGGTGAATGTCGTGGTGAATTTTTGAAAGAAATGCGGTGAATTGCGGTAAATTATTTTTTTCACCGCATCCATCGTTTTCAACGCATTTCTTACATTAATTTGCCACAAAAGTCGATGCGTGAATTTTTGTGAGAAATGCGGTGAATTTAGCGTTGAATTTTTTGTAAGATATGCGGTGAAATGCGATGAAATATTTATTGCATTCACCGCGTTCAACGCATTTTTAAAAAAATTCACCGCATTTCTTTCAAAAATTTACCCAAAAACCTCGACCCGGGTTGCGTTTCGAGTAAAATTATTTTTAATTTTTACGTAATCTTTTGTTTTATGAAGCAATTTTTGGAAGTTTAATAATCTTTTATTCTATTTTTGTTTTTGCCTCACTTTTCTGAAGTTATTGATAAGAATTTTTTTGTATAGATGATTTAAGATAGTAGAGGCTAATTTTTTCGGAAGTAAATCTTGCGAGTCTATATAGGGAAATAAATCACCTAAACTAACTGACAGTGCGACAGTGGTAGAAGAAGGGGCTAGAATATTGATGGCAAACACTAGAGATGAGCTTCAGCTGATCTTATACTTTTTTTTCGTTTTTCCTTTCCTCGTTATCAGAGCTATCAAAATGAATTAATTCACTGCAGTCGTCGCCTTTGCAATAACTTAAAAGCACCAATTCGCAGCGCAAATTCTTATCTCTCTTCACATTTTGTGAGATCTTCAAAAAACAACCTTTCACTTATTTCCTTAATTTTTCTGTCAAAAACACCTCAAACAGGTCGGCAATTTTTTCGTAATTTTCTTGAAATAATTCTAATGTTGTTTATTTCTTCTTCACAGCTTCTTTTTCTGTTTTTTTTTAAAAAAATAATTCGGTCCTGAGATTTGATGAGAGATCGACTAATGAAAGATTGCATGAGATCATTTGTGCTCTGAACTGATTTAAATTAATGACATATGTTATTATTGACCTATATTTCTAAATAAATATAAACAGTTTGTTCACTTTGATACCTTACAACCCAACCAGGTCTTCCATTTAACTGATCAAAAAGCAACTTTGTTGTTTATTTGTTGAAATTTCCGTCAGCTTTTGATTGCTGATGTTTAACTAAACATACCGAACAAAATTTAACAAATTTTTATAATCTACAACCAATTATGGACTTTGGTGTACAAAAAATTAAATTTGTGACTTCATGTCTCCTCCTGTACTTGATCATTTTAGGTAATTTTTGCTTCACATAAATTTCTGATACCAGTTCAAAGTTTGAATTTTCGCAAGTCGATTTAAATCTCATAGTTTTTCATTTGCTGTTTCTTCGATCCCAAAACAAAGCAATGCATTGAAATCGTTTCATAGATATCGTTTCCATTTGTTTCAAAATCCGGATGTCAGCACCGTTTCAGCGCATTTTTTTTGTAAGAAATGTGCTGAATGCGTTAAAATTTATGTAGGAAATGAGCTGAATGCGTTGAAATTATAAAAAGGCGCTAAAAGTTTAAATTGTCAGCGCATGTCTTAACAATTCCACAAAACTTCAGCGCATTTCTTTTAAATATACTTCAGCACTTTTTAAACCGCATTTTTTTTACTAAGTTTCAGCGCATCCTTCTCAAAGTTCAGCGCATTTTTTATATAATTTCCAAAAAAATTTAGGTAAAAAAAATTTAACTAGGCACAGAAATCTTGCGAAGTATCTTGCCAAATTGGTTCTTTTTTGCCCGCAAAAACGGCTGTCCGTTATTGTGCATCATTTTGTAGTTTGGATTTGGAAAATCATTATGTAATCATAGTGCAATTTTAAAATATTTTTTACTGACAAAAGCTATCGAAAAGATATAAGCTGTTAACGTATCAAAACACCATCAACGTGGGGAAACCTAATAAATAAAACATATAAATTTGTTTATATCATCCAGCTGCAATCAAGTCAAATTGTTTCTTGAAAAATACAAAGATAACAAATCTAACAAAATACAAATCTAATATTTACAAAAAAAACTATAGGCAGGATTGCAGCTCATGTTATTGAAAAATTACATTAAGTGGAATAAAAATGGTTACAAGGTTTGTCAAACTTAGAGCCGGCTCTGTCTTTTTCTTATTACTTTAGCATTCTTTAGATGAAAAGCATTTGAAATATTGTTTTTGTAACGGCAGCTAGAGTTAATTGTAAGGAACCTTCTCAAATGATTATTTAATGTATTGAATTTATCAACCCATTTTCAACTTTACGCATGAATTAAGAAACCACAACTGTCTAGAGTTACAGTCTGGGGGAAAATTCAAATAATATATCATTTAAGTATATGTTTTCCTTGAAGATACTCTTAGAGAGAAAGATCGCATATAGTTAATAAAACGATGCTTAAAATTTTGTCCTGTGATTTTGAATAGAACTCGGACAATACGCGACAAAGTCCTTGCTTAGTCAAAAGTTTTTATATCCAGCAGAATTCCGTATTTTCGAAAAAAATGTTAATGGAATGCAAAGTTTTTAAAAGGAGAAACAGTTTGGTAACTTTTCATCCGCTTTTAAAGTCACTCAAGTTCAAATTTATCAAAACTATCAAAAATTATTTCACCGACTCTACGAAAAAACTAACATGATCAAAAAGTCAAATTTGTAAACTTCTGCTCTATTTCATTAGCAAATTTTTTCATAAATATAATTTCATATGCATATTAGTTTTAAATCTTCCTTTTAATCGCTTTTATTGAAAGTATATTGCGGAATATTAAGTGATTTTAATTAACTTCAACAGTGAGTTTGTAATTATATATTTGTGGCTGCAAAACGTTTTGGTCTACTAGAAGAGAATATTGAGTTGAGCTTTTCAAATATTTTTTTTAATAGAAGCATTTCGTTCGTTTATTATTTGATCTAGTTCTGGCGATATTTTCGGCCTAACTCGTTCTTGAAGCTGTTGAGTCTTCCTCAGCCTGCCCGTCTGGCAGATTATGAACCTATACAGTTAATATTACTAAATGTTTTTTTATTGGAAATTTGTAGTCCTCAGTGATTGGAGAAGTCAAAACGCTCCAACAAAATTTGAGGGGTTTTAAATTGAGACCACACTTTTTTGTCGATATTACTTTTGCTGCCTTTTCAAAGAGCACTGATGGTCTTCTAATCGTCCACCATACAGCGTTAGAAGGTGATCCCTAGTGATAACCGAACTTTTTCAAACTTTGCAAGATCTTAAAAATTTCTGACAAATCAAATCAAATCAGAGCATGCACCAAAAGTCATAGTCTTATCTAATTTTACATCAAAAAACTTCCTCTTGTGGGATCTGACACGATAAAAACTCTATTATCAGATAGTTTGGGTTGATCAGCCAATCGGCTAATATAGTTGTTACAATAAATCGAATTGTACGCAGAGAATGAAATGATCCTTAACGGAGTATAATCTGTATAAGTGAGACTTATAGTATTTTTTAGTATGTCCAGATTACTCAAGCGCTTATTCTGCTGCCTTTGTATCTGAATCAGATTTTTTTTTTTGCGAAAGTAGTTTTCAGATCGAAAAGCGCACGTCTTAATGTTTGAAATTTAAGAAAAGTTTTGAAATCTATAAAAGCGCCATTACCTCATTTTTGTTGTCGATTTTTAAATTATGTTGTCTTTTCCCGAGCATTTGACTACTTTATGCCGTCAGTTTTACGTAATTTGACTATGTAAACATCTGATTTATTAATTTCGTCTTGTCAGATCTTATACGACAAAATTTTTCTTGCCAGTTATCTGTCTTGCCAGTTTTTGCACGATAAAAACTCTGCAATCACGGGCTGATTCAAATTTCCTCCATGACTCTTATCGTGCAAGCTTCGTTATCGCGAGAAACTTGCATATTTGCAATTATCTTGGAAAGATCTTGCAAGATTTGCAACCCCCATTTCTAGGGAGTGGAACCCACCTCGTATTAGGAGGCTATGCGAACTATTACAAGCAATTATCAGGAACCAGTGGGTGAAATGAAACAGTTCCGCTTTCCGCATTTTCTATGTTTAGAAGTGGTAAGAGGGGGTTCAGTAGGTATGACGACAAACCTGAAAGATTTCATAACTACTCCCCCAAACGAGGAATGGGAATCTCTGGTGTTCTGGTTGACAATGGGCATGGGAATTTTCGGACAAGCCTGCACCATGCATAGGTTCGTATGTCAATTCATCTAGAAGTATTCTCAGGTTATAGAAAAGTTCCTATGTTGAAACTTCAGACCAAAGAAACCTCTGATGAGACCGTTTCTGCTTTGCACACACGGGGGGGGGGCTTATAGCATGATCAAGAATTTTATGGTCTGGACAGTGCTATGGTTGTACGATAGCCTGTCTAATGGTCTGACCAGAGGCCGCGTAGTTCTGGTGCCTCAACGATCTGGGCTACAAAAATTTGGGTTGTACCTCCCCATGGGAACATACAACAAAGTAATTTACTTCATTTGAAAATTTTTTAATTTCCAGTGTTGATAAAGATTGCTATAAGGGAACGTTGGAATTAAGGAGCATCGACTTCATAAAATACATAAGATTGATTTTTTTCATAGACTTCGTACATAAATTTTTTTCTCTTTTTTTATTTATGGGGTCAAGTTGGGTATCGTTTGCTTTTAGCCCCTACTATTGCCTGGATGGGTACAGGACTATGAACCCGTATCAGAACTCCAGTAGAAAATTTCAGCCACCTTATGATATAATGTCGGTTCAAGCTTGGTTCAGAATTATTGTAGAAAAGAGATGGAAACGAATTAACCTGATCAACTTTGACAAACCAGGTGAGTCAAATTTACAAACAGATTTTCTAAGAAAAGGTGGTGACCACCAAAAATTACCAGATGTAGAAATTGGTTGGAGCGCACTTAAGTCAAGAAAATGGGCTGATTGGAGTCTGATCAGAGGTCACTTCGAACCGGGACAATCTCATCATACATCACATCGGTCTGGGAACCGTCTGATCTGAGGTAATTTGGAGCTCAGCAAAAGTTTGAACTGTGGTCGTTCCAAACGGACAAAAGTCTGAACAGGAATGCACAAAAGTCTACTCAGAGGCTTTTTGGGCGCACGTTAGTCTGGATAAAGGTCTGGAAATGGCGTTTGAGCCAGGGTTGCACAAACTTACCAACAGTGGTTTGATCAGAGAACATTTCAGCCTGGAACTGTCTGATCAGCGGCAGTTTCGAGCACGGAATAGTCTGGAAAAGAGGCTGGAATCTGTCTGAGCCAGGGTTGCAAAAAAGAATGAATAATGGTCTGATTTAGGTCTGAACAGAGCTCACTCTATCCAAACACTCTTGATGAATCAAGATTTTTTGTTGTGCATCACGTCATCGTTCCCAAATAACCACCGTCAGCAATTATCAGATGTAGCACCCCTCATTACGATGCAGAGGTATACCTAAATCGTCACGGGCAGATATGTCTGATGCGTGTATCTCGTGTTCGTTTTTACTATGTTAATACATTGAAAGTGGAACAATATTGCGGAAAATAGCTACTTTAGCAGAAACCGGCAAAATGGAAGGGAATATCGTATCCCGTGTACGCAAAAGTGTCCTAATTTTAGCCGCGAAATACAAGTACAAACTTAATAACCTATTTTTCGCGCGAGTTGTATCACGCATCCGCTCCATTTATGTATCGATTTTTCGCACGCAATGTAGCTCGATTTCGCATATAATCCGCAATTAAGCCTAACTTAATTACTACTTATTTAAATAAGCCTAACTTAATACTTTTAGTAGTACTTTATTACTACTTTATTACTACTTTATTACTACTTATAGTACTTAATTACTACTTATTACTACCTACTAGTACTATTTATTACTACTTATTAAACTCGGCAAGTCCCACATTGATATACGAAGCCTTTGATGTGCGAGGGATCTTTCGGAAAAAAATCGGTTTTTGTGGTTGCATGTATTTAAAGCACTTTAAAGCTTTGAAAGCTTTAATTAAATCTTTATTAAAGTGCTTATTGCATGCTCAAAATGAGCGCGAATAATAGATACCTAAATTGAGCGGAAACGTGCTACAAGATATGTTACCTACTTTTCGCACCGAATGTTATTTTATTTTTACGGAACCCCTTTTACGAAAAGTAAGATACAGAGGATGTCTCTTAATTTCGTTCATTGTATGTATCTAATATTCGAGCCAATTTTACTAAGGCGGAAATTTTGGGGGTATACCTCTGCATCGTAATGCTTGACTCAGATTTCGTCACACACGTCCCCGGTCGAGGAATCCTCTCAAAATCCTCTCAAACTTTTCTCAAGTTTTTTGAAGTCTCAAGGGCTATTTATTAGGGTTTTTTGTTCCGTGCAAAATCCGCTCATTTCTTGCAATTTCATTCAGCTCAAATTCCGCACATTTCTTGCATTTTCATTCCGCTCAAATTTTGGTCAGTTTTTGAATATTTGTGCCGCTCAAATTCTGCTCATTTGGGTCAAAAAATGTCCGCTCGAAAAATGACATCTAAATTCTATCACTTTTTCTTCTCAATCCTCGGCTAGAGGTTATGAAAAATATTATCATATCTTATCCAATTGAAATGGTTACAGGTTCAAAATTTCTCTAAATATGGTTTAGAAAGACGATGCTTATTAGCAGATGAAGAAGTGAAGAATTACGTAGTCAAAAAATTCTGCTAAAATGTAGATGCCACTTGCCAAAATATAAAGCACCATTCACAGGACTAATAAAAATGCGTTCCTAATCTGTAATTATCATTAGACCTCAATTTTGCTGTTAGAGAAAATCAACAATAAAGTTAGGCTCGATCAATAGTTTTTTTCAAAGTTGATCAAGCAAGAAGTCATTATTTCCCACTTTTTCAATCGTTCCTCTATTTTTTTCAAGATTTCACGTTTCATATCACACTAGACTTTGAACTTACTCAGTTTTTTGCAAACTTTTCACACTTGTCTTGAAGAGTTCAACCTTACAAAATGGTATAAAATGAGCAATCAACTGAGCAAACTTCTCGGAAAAAATTCTTGGAAGCCTTAAGGCATGTTTCTTGGAAAATTTTCATTGGAAGCCCCAATTTTTTGTCATCAAACAAAGCAAACACTTTTCAAAGATAATTAAAGCGGATAATTGAAAACAGGAAAAAGTCACAAAATATAACCACTTCGGCAAAGAGAACTTTTTTAATGTCTATAATTGAGTCACAATAAAGAAAAATTTTTTATAAATTGCTTATTTTCCTAAAAACCATGAAGAGTGGCACAACAGAGCCGGCAATCCATTCGCTCCTGCAATAAAATGAAGGAATTCAGAAAAAAATTTTATTTTGGTTGAACGATTATTCTATTGTTGGATTGATTCGCTGCACGAGAATTGCAATGTTACTATAAATTTTAATTGAATTCTCTCTTTGACTTTTGAACAGCAAAATTGGGGTCAAAACAAGTTGAAGTAAATTCTGGGAAGCCTTCGGCAATTCCAGCTCAGCCTCGGGCGCAAGCGCCCTCGACTTTGAGCTCTAAATGCCTCAGGATTCCCAGAACTATACTATAACATATATTTAGGAATCGGTAGATTGAAAAGGCGATTTAGATTGAAATGCAAAAACGATATATTCAATCTGCTTAACGAATTCGCGGAGAGAATGATTGTTGGCTACAATATGCTTTATTTTGGTATTTGCTTACCGAATCTGACTAAATCAGACAACAATCAAAATGGAAAACGCAGGTGTGGTACATGATACCAATTGAACCGTTTATAGTCATTGCGCCCTCTAATAATAATTTGTTTATTTCATCTATTTATGCTCATTTTTCAGTCGCTAGACTTGTTTCACATTTGTAGTTCACTTGCAAACTACTTCAAACATTTGTTCATACCTGATGGCAGACGTTTTTATCTTCAAACGTCGTCGATGTTGTCTGGATTACAATTCCGAGAGCTCTTTCTTGAATGTCTTGTTGATAACTTGCTGAAAGTCAGTTTCTAATTTTTTCTTCGTCACCTAGCCTAAACCTGATAGCATACGCTAAAGGCCAATCACGACCTGTTAAACAGTAAATGTTAGATATTCGCGTAATCTAATCGCACATAAATTTAGATTCAATCACACAGCGAGTCACGTTGATAGTAAAGCTATACGGTATGCGCGTACGGCATGGTGCAGCCAGCGAGCAAACCAAAAAAACCGCCACTTTCAGTTTATTGATTCTGTGACAAAAGAACAACTGAGCTTTCTCTACACTGGAAGAAGTGGAGAAAAAAATTTAAATTGACAATTTTAGCCAAAGAGAATAAAACATTGGATAAATTTGTAGGTTCCAAAAATAACGACGTTGGATTATCTCAAGAGGGTATGTACGATCACGCAATAGAAATATCAACCCTATCAACGGAAAGAGACAAAAACACTAGAAACTACCAACTCAATTTTGGGAGTTGAAATGTTGGAAAATTCGAGATGTGCGAATTTTGTGTGGCGAAAAGCCTCGGAAGATATGTGATTTCTTTTCAGCTTTTAAGCGACGGCACGGAAAAAAGAGAACTTTGAACTGCAAATAAACCTATGAGGTAATGAGTGAACTTACAGCAATTGTGGAATCTAAAGGAAAAAGATTTCAAAACACCATGAAATATAATTATTGATAGAAGCGGATATTTCCGAAAAACAGAAAAAAAGAAAATGTTTTACTGTACACATAAACAACCGACAGAAAATTGTATTTGTTAAATTTGTGACCAAGAAAGGATACGGGATATCTTTTATTATAAATATGGTAAACATAGAAATCGAACGTAAATTGCATCGCGATACGGGTGATACAGAAGGATCAATTACCGTTGCCCAGATGGGCCTACAAAAATAAAAACCGAAACGAAAATATCAACGCTGCACAACTCTCAATCAATCGCCTTACTAAGTGGTTTTTGCCTCACAAATAGTCAAGTTTGAATATATCGATTTTTGAGAGGCTAAAATCAATCAACCAATATCGCAACTGTAGACAAACTTGGAACAGAGTCTGCATAGCACAAGCAAAATTTTGTAATAGCTGTACATCGCAAAAACACTCTTTAAAATTGTGTCACAAATCTCAACGAAAAAGGAGGCAAAAAGCTAAATTGTTGAAAACAACGTTGAAGACGTTGAAGAAAATTTTGTAACTAACATCAAAAATGACAACGAACTTTTCCGTTCAGATTAGATTTCTTTGATCGACAAATGAGTGTCAAAGAATACGTCAGAGGAATTCGCCGAAGAAGCACCTCAAAGCGTGAAGGCAAAAATTGGAAAAGGTCAGAACAAAAACAGCTTTTTGATTCAGAAAGTGTATGTTCAGATGTGAAGGGAGACTAGGCCTTATCAATCATCAACAATTGTAAAGAAACAAAATCTGAAAACATTTTAAATTGAAAAGTAGAACTGGTGGGAATAATCACAGCCTCAATTCAAATGCAAAAATTGGTCAGCGAAAGATGCATATTTTGCTGAAGTGAAAAATGGTCTGCGACTGCTATTCGAGAGCGAGAGAGAGAGAGAGAGAGAGAGAGAGAGAGAGGGAGAGAGAGAGAGAGAGAGAGAACTATTTGATTAACTAGTAATTTACAAGGAGATACGGCAACCCAATAAAAAAGACAATCAGTGGGATTGCTCCATCAATCAAAACGCAATGTTGGCTGCCGTTCGAAATTTTTTTCGCGACTGATACTGCTGGCCTAATTCCCCACACAAACACACACAAACACACACACATGCACACAAACACACACACACACACACACATATATATATATATATATATATATATATATATATTTATATATATATATTTCTAACTATTCAAAAAAAAAAAATAAATACAAAATCAAAATAGCATAAAAAAACTAAATTAAATAAATTAACTCACTTTTCAACAAATGTTCAACCTCTGTCTTTATTGAGAGAAAATAACAAGTAGACAAAAACAAAAAGGGCAAAAATAAAAACTAAAATTTACCTTTCTGAAAAACAGTTAACTTTAAAAGCCATGAAACTCATTAGCTATCTACTGAAATGATTCTATGGCCCCAGTTTTCCCTCCAGGTGAAGCCACTGCGACCTGTCGTCGGGCAGATTGTCATGCGACTACAAAACGAGCAAATACAAGCAAAAATCAAAAATCAAATTTTGCATAAAATCTGTGTCGAAGCCTTTCAAATCATTTTGTATTCAGCCAGAACATTAAATATAATCAATTTTGCGTTCAACGTCTTTAATGTGATCTCTGTCTTGGCATAAATGCGTTAGGAGGCCAAGATGGCAGAAAAAAACCTCAAATTTGGGAAAATATCGAAAAATTATGAAAACTCATATTATCAAAGAAGAAAAACAGTTATTAATTTGATTAAACAGCAAAATGAGCACTATCCTCTATTTTTTGAGAGAAAATGCAAGCTCGTTTTTGCTGAGACTACGCTACAAGATGACAGAACCAGATAAACGTGCCGAGTCACAACAAACCAATACTTTTTTAAAACACATTTGTTTTTAAAATCATCAGTCAGGACAACCATAAGCTTGAAAAAATAGTAATTAGCAGAATTTGTTTGTAATTACAAAGCCAATCTAGCTAGTCATTGCTGAGATAAGGTAAGGATATTACAATATAACCATGATTACAGGCAGAACTTACAATTTCAAAGAATTTTATTGAACCAATTTTGCAGCCAAAAGCAATGTTTTTTTATTTAAATTTTATTTTATGTATTTTATCTTAATTTGCCTGTAAGTTTTGTTTTGAGATACTGGAGTTCAGAATGAAAATCGGTCTGGTTTGAAAATTACACAAAAAACAAGGAAAAAATTTATAAAAAGTGATAAAAAACCATTGAAGATACCGAAGAACAAAATTAGTTTTGCCATTGCTGATCGTTCGTTTAAGTTATATATACAATTGTTGCAAATGTTGCCAGAATAGTCATAATGACAAATGTCAATATGCCAAAAACAAATATGGACTTGGGACAAATATCGAGTTATTGTATCGAAAAATCGTAAAGTATTAACTGAAAGCATTAGATAGTTTTTTTAATAGCTCCTCAGATAGCGAAAAAACCTTTGATTAATTAGACTCAGTCATTATTCTTACCACAAAAAGAACAACTCAAGAATATCATGGAAAATTTACGAAAACTCGAGAAATCATAGAAAATTTACGAAAAGTTTCCCAGAGTCATGAAAAACTTGGGCTTTATTCAGAAAATATTTATTGGCTGGAACTCGTTTGAAACTCTCCTCTCATTCATTGAACTTTCAAATTAAAACAGACTTGTCTGTAACGGGTTGAAAAAAAGCAAAAACTTTTCTAAAAAGACAGAGCCACAATACAATCCGAATTTTCAAAAATTTAGCAAAAAGAGTTGGTTCAAACATTTCAGCGACTCTCTTTTATTTTTTAACGTAAAACCATTGAGACTATTATTTACAATTTCATCGTATTTTCAGCATAAATGACTCAAAGAAAAAACAATTGAGCATTTAGTTCTGCCCCAACTAAGGTGGGTCGGAACAATTAAAAAAGAGCATGTCATCCGTTTCATTCCTGATTAGATATTTTATTGAATTAAACGACAACGGTCTCGTTAAAGACAAATTAGCTTTTGGGCCAGCATTCAATTTTCGTTTCATATGTCTCTGCGTGCAGATTTCACTGTATTCTCTGATATGATTATTCGTTGTTCTAATAAAGAATTTCTATAAATAATCTTTTCATAAGATTAAATTATTTCAGACGACTGCTGTGAGGCCCAAGTTAGAAGGTACTTAGTTTGGGGGTACCATAACAAAGGAATGAACCCCGATGAGTACATGAACAAACTCACGGACTATCAAGATGAAGACAAACCTCTCAACTTCATAGCCGTTAGTCAGCAGAAAACTCAAAAATTGGTTCCTAATTGTGATTCAGAGATTAATCGGTTGCACTGTGTGGAAAGTTTAAGCAAAAATGCATTGAAAAAATTTTGAAATAATTAATAACAAGTGAATTTGTATAAGATGTGAACCTAAGAATCGATGTGATCTGATTATAATCTTGATTAGAGTCGGTTCTTTGGATCTCGTTCCAGAAAATTTTAGTTCTATGGGATACATTGATGAACAATTATTTATTAGAGGAGGCTTTATTAAATGTTTGCATCTAAAACAAGAACTTATGTGAAGACACACATATAATCCCTCTCTCTCTCTCTCTCTCTCTCTCTCTCTCTCTCTCTCACACACACACACACACATACACACATACACACACCCACACACACACATACACACACACATACACATACACCCACACACACACACACGCACGCACACACACACACACACACACACACACACACAAACACACACAAAAACACACACACACACTCAAATATACACACATACGCACAAAGACACACAAATACACACTCATACACACAAACACACACAAATACACACCTATACACACAAACACACACAAATATTTACGTATAATAAATTGTTTTAAAGTAGGCTATGAGCGTTACTGTATTTAAACATCCCACTTGGTCACTTGTGAGAAGAGGGGAGAAACAATCAGGGTATATCAGGAAAAGAGAGTGGAGTTATTTTTGTTATTGACAAAATAGTTGTCTCTCAAATTTATCTGGAAAAATTTTTACCTCATTTTGTATATAATTTTACATATAATTTAAAAACCTCAGTTTCAAATATGTTAGTTCGGTTTGGTAGTTTTTAGGCGAATTTTTTCAGGGCTTAGACCGCTCACTTTTAATTTTCGCGATTTTCCTCTATTGCTTGAACATTTCCAATTTCTGTTTCCTTTGGCCAACAAGAAAACACATTTCACATTTGTTTTTGGTGCTGAAATAACTTTTTGAACAGCTCAAAAATTTGTACTGTTTTAAAGAGTAGATCCTTTGCTCTTCCCTTAGTACTGAGGTAGACTGTAATTTCTTTTTAAGATTTCCGCTGAAAATTTTTCTGCTCATTTGCTTTGTTTTTGATTCTAGAAGTTTTAGTGTATTTTTGCAGCTAATAATATATACTAGCAGGCCGTTGTTCAGAATTGGCTGCATATCAATTCTGTATGTTGTTAGAAGTTTAGATGTTGCTATATATGAGTTGAGTCGATCAGACTTTGGCACTACCTCGCAAAAACCATTTAGACAATTATTGCAGTTAATTTTTTCAAAGTCAGTTTGAACAGCAATCATATTAATTGAATACCAGATATTCTACAATAGTCTTTTAAATCTTTCTGTTGCTTTTAATGGACAATTTAAGACGAGTGACTTGTACACTAGCCTTCAGATTCAGAAAACGTTTTTGGCATTTGAGTGACAGTTGACTGTCAACAAAGTATTTTCCAATTGTAATCAAGGAAAGTGCTCACGTCGTCAATTTTTGAACTCCTTTCTGTTTTGACTGATGTCACCGGCCTCATCCTGATATAAGGCTGTGAACACCGATATCCGTAATAGCATTTGTCTAAATCAGAAAAATAGAAATAATGACGCTTGTGGCACATATTATTCTTGTTTCAGAGAACTAGAGCATAGCTCGCTAGATTATACGCATTGCTGCCTGTCATTCAAATAGGCTTTTAAAATCTTTTTCTTATGACCTCTCATTCTTGTAAACTTCGGTTTTTGTAATTGCCAAACGGTTTATTTTGATCAAAAATACAACGTCGGTGTCTCTTTGGATCTTCGGTATTTAATTCCCAATTTTCCGTGACTTTTTCAAACAAGAATTAAGGAGAGCTTCAAGTGTTTCGTTTTTTTTTGCAAAAGGGAATCGATTATCACAGAGTAATTTTAAAAAATCGAGAAAAGATGTCATACGTTTGTGGAATGACTTTTCCTTATGCTGGTATCAATGAAAAAATTGAAATAATTTTAGCTCTATTTAAGAACTTCGATATAACTTTTTCTTCAAAAAAGTTGTGAATTGTAATTGCCGGAACCATGTAATACTTCACCTTCTTAAATACAAAATTATTACGGTGATCCTAGTTAGTGCTGTATTTGTTTTTCAAAGAATCCATTGTTA
>NC_134479.1:32174894-32189678 GCF_964194025.1 Convolutriloba macropyga
CAACATGCTCAAACTTGATAGGGAGTTAGTGCATACCTTGAGGCAAGTTCCGCTGTTGTCAATTCCAGGGAATTTGTTTTAGAGATACCATGGGGGGAACTTTAGACTTCCAAATAGGGCTTAGATTCTTGAGTTCATAGTTTGACCGGTTGATTAATTGGTAGCGTCATGAGTCTGATACGGCTTTTGTGTTAGTTTGAATAGCTTAAGTAGAAGTCAGCAATGTATAAAGAAGGCGTTCAGGTCATTCAATTGTTCTTTTAAAGTCATAACGAACTCTACGTAAGTGAGGACCATTTGTTGTCCATAGCAGCGGTTTGAACAAAGTTGTTGTTCACGCGTTGTAATACGTCGTGATTCGAGTAGTTGCCAAGAGGGAGTAAACCAACATGGTTGTTTTTGTGGCAGCAGAGCTATAGAAGGCTCCAAATAACTCTGACATCGTAGAGGAGTTCAACTTAAGTAATAAAAAAGAGACAGAGAAGAGCTGTTGTGAAGTGAAGTTGGTCTTTCTTGATAGAAGAAAGACTTTTGTAAAGAATATCGAGAGCCAAGAACGAGAGATTCGTGAGGCTGATATCAGAGCAGATAACTTTACTTACTCAGTTTGATTTAGAGAGTTTGGGATCTTGTGATAAATTCCATTATCTTAATTTGAATTAATTTCTGTTGCTTAAAACCCAAATTGATTTATTCTTGATTCTGTTGATTTATACTATCAAATTATATCAATTTATCTTTGAGCAACCGAGTCGATTCTGAGCCGGAGACAGAGCAAGCCGGGGACACCGTGAGTAAACTTTGTAGAAAACCTTTCCACCAAAATAAACCTTTCAAGTTAGGATTTCGGGTGGTAGTGTCTCCCCGCCTATTAACCTAGTCTAAATACGAAATTCTACAGTGGCGCTCCTGGGTGGGCCGGTTCTCTTCGAGTACACTTACAATCAGTTGAACACGGAGAGTAATCCGAGCTCCGTTCGTGACGAAGAAGTCCTGTGTTCATAAGTAAGCAATGAACGAAAACGAAAGACAGCTTTTTGCGGAGGCTGTGGTCGTGGCTCAAAACCAGTTGGCGGTTAACAACACAGCTGGCAGGCCCGAAAAGTTCCCGTCGGCGTTGTTTCCCGATTGGTTTTCATGGAAAGCCCACTTTTCATACCTCATGGACAAACATGGTTGGACGGATGAGCAGGCTCGAAGCACAATACCTACCCTTCTTGTTGGTTGGGCGATGCAGGAGTTTAATGCCATGCCCCGACACTATCGAGTTCAGGAGCAAGACCAACCCGCTCCCACTCTGGCAAGAATGATGACGTACTTGGACCCGAGGATGTCACCCTACAGGAATCCGAGGACAGCGAGAACAGAGTTCAAGAACTTGGCCCAGGGTGAGAAAGAGGATATTCGAGAGTTCTCCAGACGGGTGAGGTCGCTTGGGGAAATTGCCAATGCCACCATGAATGCAGCTACGAGGGATAACATGAACCGAGAGCAGTTCATCGATGGGCTGTTTGATCTAGAGATACAGGAATTGCTTCTGCGGGAGGACCCCAACACGTTCAATGATGCTGTTGATAGGGCCCTTAACATCGACGCAATCAGTCGAGGATCCAGAATGAGGCAGCGCAGGCGGTTGGCAACCACCAGGTACCTTCAACAGTCTGACCAATTCGTGGAAAGACATCATGTTCAAGCTGTGAGTGGACAAATGGAACCCGACATGATGAAGGTAGAAATGGACGAGATGAAGAAACAAGTAAAGAATCAGGCAGACATGATTAAAGGGATGTCCGAAATGATGACTAAATTTGTCAATTCGGTAATCCCCGGACCACCGAATCAAACAACAGGAGATCAGGACGGAAATCCGCGCCGATTGTTCAACCCGTACCCCGAAACCAGCCGCTACGGCCAGAACTTTGGCAGCACCGATAGGAGGCAGTCTGGGACCTTAAAGCAAGGAGTCCGCTGCTACAATTGCTCTAAGATGGGACACTACGCGCGGGAATGCAACGAACCAAAACAGAACCATTTAAACTAAGACGGGCCGGGAGTCTCCAAGGATTTAGGAAAGAAGGTTTCATCCCGGCCGAAAACAAGCAAGATTCAACTAATAACCGTGACACTTTAAACGATATAGAAGCAGTCAACAAACTACCGGAACCACGGTTTCTCAAACCCAAAGTTGCAGTGAAGGGGGAACCAGACAAACGAACTGGAAGTATTACAGTTACGGGGGAGGTAAATGGGACTCCAATAGAGATTTTGGTGGACACAGGAGCTTCAACCAATATGATAAGATCTTCCACATTTGACCAACTTAAGGAACCGCGAAAACTGATGCGGTACCGTGGACTACTGGAGGCAGCTGACGGTCGGTATGTAAACGTTACAGGATCAGCAACAATTCATCTCAAAATGGGTGGTATTGATGACGAGTGTGAAGTCCTTATAATTGACGGACTCAAAACGGAAATGATTCTCGGACTCAGGGATCTTCAAAAGCATAATTGTGTAATCGATTTGCAGACCAACCAATTGTGGACAGCCCCAGTGGAGTCAGCTATAATACCGTTGAACAGCGGAAAATTGTGGGGAACTTCGCAGAATGGTAACACGAAGCCGACACATGAAGCCGAAACGAGAGAAGCGGTCCACCAGATCCTGGAAAAAGTTGGCAAGGAAGACCAAGTAGAGGTTATGATGGCCTCTGGGAGTATCTACGATGAGGATGGTGAGCATGACGACAACTTAGGACCTAACAGAGAAGAGGAAGAGGAGACCTTAGCTGAAGGGGCGACTAGAGGCCAACAAAACTTATGTCTAAATTCAGGGGATGAGGTCAAGATGCAAGCTGGTGAAGATGTTGTTCCTCTAAATTCACCTGAACAGGAAGCCGAGCAAATTTTGAAGAAATGTGCCCCGGAAGCACGAGGAGATCACTGGATAGCACTGCGGGACCTTGTCATCAAATACAGAGACGTGTTTGCCTTGGATGATTCCGAGCTGGGATCTACCGCCGTGGTCGAGCATCGGATTGAAACGGGTAGCAGTAAGCCTATCAAGGTACCGCCACACCGAATCTCACCAGCTAGGATACCAATCATCCGGGAAGAAATTCGAAAAATGTTAGCGAGAGGGGTGATACAGCCATCAAGAAGTCCGTATAGTGCGCCAATCGTACTACAGAAGAAGAAAGACGGGAGCTGGAGGTTCTGTGTGGATTATAGGAAACTGAATGATGTCACTGTGAAGGATGCCTATCCGATGCCTAACCAAGCCCAAGTGTTTGACGCTCTGAGAGGAAATGCATTTTTCTCTTCTGTGGATCTAGCAAGTGGATATTGGCAAGTTCCTGTAGCCGCCGAACATAGACATAAGACCGCTTTTGTTACCCCAGACGGAGGTCTCTATGAGTACGTCCGAATGCCCTTTGGCCTGTCAAATGCGCCCGCAACCTTCCAACGACTTATGAACGAGCTATTTCAGCAGGGTCTCTACCAAACTAATCTCATTTTTCTGGACGATGTCCTCACCTATAGCAAGACGGCAGAAGATCACTTGAAGCATCTCGAAGAAGTGTTCGTGACGTTACGTAATGCAAATTTAAAATTGAAGCCGAAGAAGTGTCAGCTTTTCCAGAGACAGGTGGTGTACCTAGGTCACGTCATCGGAGTAGATGGAACGTCCCCCGACCCCGAGAAGACGTCAAAAGTTAAGGAATGGCCCGTTCCCAAGACAGTGAGAGATGTCCGGTCCTTTATTGGATTTGCTAACTACTATCGAAGATTCATCAAGAACTTTGCAAGCATCGCCAAACCCTTGCATGATTTGACTAAGAAGAGTGCACGATTTGAGTGGACCCCAGCTCAGCAAGCATCTTTTGACCAGTTGAGATTAGAGCTGGTGACTGCCCCCGTTCTCCAGTACCCAGACTATTCAGGTTCATTCATTGTAGACACTGACGCCAGTAATGTTAGCATTGGGGCAGTACTTTCCAACGAAATCAATGGAGTGGATCGACCCCTGGTGTTTTCGTCACGAGTGTTAAGCAGGACAGAGATGATGTACTCGACCACCAAAAGAGAGGCTTTGGCGGTAATACAGGCCCTGAAGTGGTACCGACCATATCTGTTGGGCGTTCCATTCGTCCTAAGAACTGACCACGCCAGCTTGCGTTGGATGTTTCGACAGGACGCGGATGGGATGACTTTCCGGATGATTCAGAAGCTTCAGGAATTTGACTTCATGTTTGTGCACAGAGCAGGCAATCAACATGGCAATGCTGACGGTTTATCAAGACGCACGTCAGAAGAACCAGACTGGGCTCCCGGGGAGAGAGAAGAATTGACTGGTAGTTGTCCTGAGCCTGTTTCCCTAGAAGTGGCTTTGGCAAGAACCCGAGAATCCTGTGGAATGATCCGAGAAGAAGTGGGAGGAGGCGCCGACTCGGAGGAAGATGCACTGGATGGTCAAGCAATAGTTTGGAGTAGAGAGACGCCTGATGTAGAGAAAATGCAGCAGGAGGACGAAGCTATTAGCAGAGTTTTCCTGTGGCTCCCCTATAATCCGGGAGGAGATCTTGAGAGTTTTGGTTCCAACTTAGTGACGCGAGAAGAAGCAGTGCAGCATGGGCCCGAAGTATTGGCATATTGGTCTAGATGGAACGAACTCACCGTGAGGAAAGGCATCCTCTACCGGCGATGGTATTGCTGGGACGGAAAACCCCCAATACTTCAAATCGTTGTTCCCGTAGTGGGCCGGAAGGAAATTCTTGATCAGTTGCACGCATCCCCAGTCAGTGGGGGGCACTTTGCTGTAGAGAAGACGTTAAGGAGAATCCGCCAACGTTTCTGGTGGCCACACATGAGACAAGATGTTGAAAAGAAGCTAGCTTGGTGTCTGCCGAGTGCAGCTAGGACTACAGCTGGGAGAAAGAGGATTGGAGGACTTGTGCCATTTAAAGTTGGGATACGATTCCACACGGTTGCAGCAGATATCTTGGGTCCAGTTACGATGGCCAACGAAACGCGAGCCAAGCACATATTAGTCATGACAGATTTGTTCACGAAGTATGTGGTCAGTGTCCCATTGAAGGGTACTGAAGCACCCGATGTAGCAAAAGAGATTGTGGAAAGTTGGATATTGCGATTTGGTGTACCCGACGTACTTCACACGGATCAGGGAAAGAACTTTGGGAGTGAGCTCATGCTGGAGGTCTGCAGGCTGTTGAAAATTGATAAAACTAGGACCTCACCATATCACCCTCAAGGCAACGGGCAAGTGGAGAGGCACAATCGGGTGATTGCCGATGTCATCTCGAAGTATTGTGCGGACAACCCGCGAACATGGGATAAACTGTTACCCTATTTAAGTTTTATTTACAACACCACAATTCACAGGACTACACAAGCAACTCCTTACAGCCTTGTGTATGGACAGGAGTGCCAGTACCCCATAGAATTATTCTATCCAAAGCCCCACGACGAAGAACTTACAAGAGACAGCTTTGCGGAGGATTTGTCACGCTTATTCAGAGAGGCTCATGCATCCGCTAGGGAATCTCTAGGAGTAAACCAGAGGAGGCAGAAGGATCAATACCACAAGAAAGTCTATGGGAAACCATATGAAAAGCAGGACAAAGTGTGGGTTTACTCAAAGCATAAAGCAAAATCTCGGAAGTTCTTCCTACCGTGGGAGGGTCCTTATGTAGTTTTAGAACGAACATCGGAGGTTAATTACAAAGTAGCGAAACCAAGTCAAATGGCAAAATGGAGGATACTACACTACAATATGCTCAAACCGTACCTGGAAGAAGGCGATGCTTGGAGCCCAAAGGAAAAGAAGAGGACTACGGCTCCCAGGTCCGAAGGGTTTCTTGAACATCCAGGCGTAGATCAAGACAAGTGGGAAGAGGAGGGATTCGATCTACGCCCAACAGAGCAGAATGCCAGGATGCGACGCCTTGTACAGAGAAGGGAACGAAATGAAGGGGTTGAGGAGGACGTGCCGAATTTGGAGGAACTGTTTCACGAGCAAGTTGTAACGGAACCAGCCAGGGTACCGGAGGAAATTCCAACTGATGGGGGCAGGCTGGAAGCGCCAGTAACTGCTGACGATGCACGAGTAGAGTCACCTCTTCGTGAACCAGGGCAACTAGCCCAAGCCCAGCCATCGGGTGTTCCTGAACCTAGGGAGGTAACAGTAGTCTCTCAAGATACGGGACCTGCAAGACGACCCAGACGAGAGATCCGCCCAGTCATTCGGCTGGGTATTGACGAATAACTAATAGCAATGGGAGGAGGCACTACCACCTACTAACAACTTAACGCAACACTTTTTAGTTATCGACCCCAACTAACGACAGGCTGTTTAGGATTCATTCAACTGGACAATGCTGACTTTCAACCTCATTCTGATTTCAATTGCGGTGATGGGACCGATGGAAGCAATGAAGCTGGACGGTATCTCTTTCAATCATACGGCAGGAGCGGCTTTCACCACGGAGACGCCAGTAATCATAGCTAGTGCCATGGAGTCGACTTGGGTGTCCATCCCTTTTCCTATTCTTCCGGCTATCAACAAGACCCACCTAGACGTTGCCTTTCAAGAATTTCAATTCAAGTTTGCGAAACGCTGGAACGGTTACTACAAACAACGAATCTGTGGAAACAAGGAACTGACGCAGAGCTATATCAATGTCACTTACATAGCACTCAAGGGTATAGAATACGAAGTGGACGACATTGCTCGAGTGCTAGCAGAAATGAAGATACGGGCCGAAACGTTCATCAATGGTTCTTTACACATTCACAGTAGGGAGCGACGATGGGTGAAACCACTGTTGATTGGAGCCGCGGCCGCCATCGTTCTGGCTCCGGTCCTCAAGCAGGGATTCTGTCACTACTTCTCATTCTTTGGATTTTGTGGAGGAAGGCAAGCAATTGACGAGTTAGGACGGGAGGCAGAGTTTCTTGACAAAGCTGTCAGGACGATAACTTTGGAAACCGGGGAGCGGATTCATTTGCTTGGGCATTCACTTAACAAGACCCAGAACCAGTTGAAAATGGTTTCTCACGATGCGAATGCGAACTTCCAAATGATCCGGGATGCGATGAATCGGTTGTTGGAGTAAACCGACGGAGCTTTGGATGGCCAGCGGCTATGCGTCAGTTCGAAACATCACGATGTCTACCAGGAGGCTTCACGATTTTCAACGGCCATGCTAAATTACTCGCAAGCTTTGAACGCACTGCGGGAGGAACTTATTGCTTTCAAAATCGGGTTGCACAACTTTGGATACATTTTGGATGATGCGTTGTCTTCATTGACAAGGGGACTAATTCCAGCTACCCTAATTCCCCCAGAAGTATTGCAGAAGGTCCTTGATGGTTTGAAACTAGACAGGATGCGGGAAGCCATACCTCGATCCGAGCTGATGACCTACTACGGATTTGAGCTAGTGGATTCTACAGTGATAACGACCACGGGGATCAACGTACTCGTAAATATCCCTCTTCATCACACTAGCGGATTGTACCATGTCTATCGAGTTGTGGCGTTGCCCCAACCTATTGACGATGGAGTTACGGCAACCCAATATTTGTTCCGAAAGTCTCACCTTTTAGTTTCGGAGAGAAGAGACCATTTCGCTGAAGTGTCGGAAGAGAAAATCAATTCGCACTGTGTAGGAACTAACCGTCTGAAGTTGTGTCTGAAACCATTCTCAATGTCCCGAACGAGTGAAGCCACTTGTCTATCCAGCTTGTTTTTTGACTTAGCTGCCGCCGCCCTGAAGCTGTGCCCGCAGGAAGTTGTTGTACTACCAGAGGAGCCAACAGCGGACTACTTAGACGATTCGACTTACTTGGTTACAGCGAGGTCTTCTGCCTACAAGTTCTTCAATTTTACTCATGGGTTGAAGCAAACTGGTTACCCAGTTCCTGGATGTCGTAGCTGTTTGCTCCGGCCACCTTGCGATGGACGATTTGAGAACCCCAGTGGAACTCTAATTCTGTACCCGGACCCCAGGACATGTCAGTACAGCAGCGGAATGATGATCAATATCCAGCAACATCCTTTGCTGCGCACCCTATTTGCTACGCTAAGGAAAGTGGAATCCGAAAGAGTAGGAGCAGAGATCCCCAATGCTTTTCGTGATCAGGCTCATGGAGAAATGCTAGAGGTTCTAAGACTTAACCTGATCGAATTGCCCGAAGAGACTGTGGACGAGGAAAGTATGGAGCGGATCTCTCGTCCTTTTGCCGAAGGAATTATTAACCAACACATGCCTTTTCATTGGAGTGCATATCATAGCCGACCAGCCAATGTTGTGGTGTGGTTCTTATTAGCCATAGTCCTGTTCTTCATGGCATACCTTTTCTATCGATCTTGTATGAAGAACCCCGCCCCGCTGTATAAGAGACTTTTCCGACAACAAAGGAACCGCTTTCCGTGGTCGAGGATACCCCGAGATGACAGTACTGACTTTTCATCGAGACCTGGCACCGGTCAACCTGGCTTTTCACCACCTCTTGGAGCTCCACCCAGCTTCAACTCGATTTTCGAACTGAATGAGGCGGCTATCTCGCCGGCGTCGATGTCGGAGACCCCAAGACGTGACACAAGCACGGGAATGGGCATGAGAGTGAAGAGAGTGTCGCTACCCCAGGAGAGGTCTTTCTCACCTGGTGAACAATTGCGTGGTGGGGAGTTATGAGAAGCAACCGGTTCCTGTACTAGTGGATAATACTCAGACTTAAGCTTGTATACTTTGACCTTGATCACTCTGACTTCGACTTCTTATGTGGTAGGCCTTAATCACCCTTTCATTCTAGTGTTTAATTAGAGTATTACTTGTTACTTTCATTGTATATAGATAAAAAGAATTGAAGCGCCAGACTAGAACACCCCCCCCCCACCAATGCAGTAATTGATATCAATTGTTTTAGGGAGTATGCAGGGTAACTCCAATGGGTTTTTACAACCCCCCTTTAACTTCTAGGCGGAATGGGTATAAGACTGCGCTTCATTGTAAATATTTTTTTTTATGTAGTGTTACTTGTATATACGAGATCTATTTGATCTTATTTGAAAATCCCAAACTCTCGAAAACTGATCGATGGATAAAAGGGAGAAAAACTAAAATATTTTAAGTATATAAGATACGTAAGCATCGGTAAGGCTACAAGAGTAAAGGAAGAAGTAAGTATGGATTAGAGGGTTGAAATATAGGGGGAGGCGAGCAAGGATTATTCCTTTCTGCGGTTGGGGAACACAACTCGTGGTCTCAGATCATCTAGTAAGCTTATGACATCCCACGAGCTATTCAACTGACCCGAATTAAATAGGCCTTCGACCAAGCTGAGAAATTCGTAAGTCTCGTATGTGCTGAACATTAAGCTATCAATTGAGTCAGGGTCAATGACAATAGTAAACTCGTAATAATTTGTGGGACTTTCCTGAATTTGAATATTAGAAAATCCCTCCCCAACCAAAGTTTCTAACGCCGGAATGTAATAGTTGGTGTCGGTCATTTGTATTTGTTTTGCTGTGATAAGATATAAGGTGTTGTTTACAATGAATGCTTTGGAACAATGAGATATTTAAACAGTAGAAGTCAAAATAAGCACGCGTTGGTTGTACAAAGAAGTGATTTCTGTTCATTTTTTTGCTGTTGAAAACTAATGAGCTCTATTCAGCTTTGAGTTGATTGTTCTGCAAGCAATTACTAAAGACTAATGAGATTCAAGAAGAACGAAACTGGTGTAAGTGACCGAGGAGAGGATAAACTGTGTGGAGAATGAGAAAATCAGAAAGTAGACAATTCATTTTGGTTCTCTTTATCGTAACGCTAAGTTCAGTAACTTAGGCTTCAGAAAGTTGAAGAGTGAAATTATAACAGCCAACGCCCGTTCGTGATGGATCTAACAATGTACCCGGTGATCCCCGAATACCATCCGGATGAGTTCGAGGATGAGGAGAAATGGGTGTGGGAGTCCTTTATGTTGGGACTGAGGTTACGAATCAAAATGATCCGTGTGTCCTTCCACTATCTGATAGTGGAGTTGAGGGAAGACGGTGGATTTGTCCTTCTGGAGGAGGGGAGTGGCCCATGGCACGAGCTGAGGGGCTTCCTATCGAAGGATTGGTCGGCCAATTCCGGTGAGATTGCAGAGGAGGGCGATGGAGCTAGTTCCTTCCATCCAAGTGTTGGCTCAGAGAGTATCGATTCGCTGAGGGTGGGGTCTACCGACAGGCTTACCAGCTACTCCTCCTACTTCGAAGAGCTATCGACGGAGTCGGAGAGTGGAGGAGTTTTTGAACTAGAGTCTATTTCCAGCGAAGATGACTGCGTTTTTGTCAGCTAAAGTTTCACGATTGGTGGAAAAGAATTTGATTTGATCCTAAATTCTATAGTATATTATTATTAAAATCAAATTAAAGCGAATGGGACAGGGGGTCAAGGTAGTATGAGTATAGTGAGTAGTCTTTTTCTAAGTTTAGCAATTATTCGGGAAAATAATAGTCTAGAAGGGAGGAGTGTAAAATTTGTGAAAACCTACTTTTTCTCGCAAAATGTCGCAATAAAAATGGATACAACTTGAAATTCAAAAATCGGTCCTAAACAAGTTGTTAGCATGTATAATGGCTTGCATTTGAACACCATTTGGTGAATCGAATGTTGGTGGGACAAATTAAGGTGGATTTGAAAGTTGAGTAGGTAAAATAGTGATTTTCTGGGGGTGACCGAATTTATAAAAGTTAGTTATGATTCGGAATTTACCTCAACATGCTCAAACTTGATAGGGAGTTAGTGCATACCTTGAGGCAAGTTCCGCTGTTGTCAATTCCAGGGAATTTGTTTTAGAGATACCATGGGGGGAAATTTAGACTTCCAAATAGGGCTTAGATTCTTGAGTTCATAGTTTGACCGGTTGATTAATTGGTAGCGTCATGAGTCTGATACGGCTTTTGTGTTAGTTTGAATAGCTTAAGTAGAAGTCAGCAATGTATAAAGAAGGCGTTCAGGTCATTCAATTGTTCTTTTAAAGTCATAACGAACTCTACGTAAGTGAGGACCATTTGTTGTCCATAGCAGCGGTTTGAACAAAGTTGTTGTTCACGCGTTGTAATACGTCGTGATTCGAGTAGTTGCCAAGAGGGAGTAAACCAACATGGTTGTTGTTGTGGCAGCAGAGCTATAGAAGGCTCCAAATAACTCTGACATCGTAGAGGAGTTCAACTTAAGTAATAAAAAAGAGAGAGAGAAGAGCTGTTGTGAAGTGAAGTTGGTCTTTCTTGATAGAAGAAAGACTTTTGTAAAAAATATCGAGAGCCAAGAACGAGAGATTCGTGAGGCTGATATCAGAGCAGATAACTTTACTTACTCAGTTTGATTTAGAGAGTTTGGGATCTTGTGATAAATTCCATTATCTTAATTTGAATTAATTTCTGTTGCTTAAAACCCAAATTGATTTATTCTTGATTCTGTTGATTTATACTATCAAATTATATCAATTTATCTTTGAGCAACCGAGTCGATTCTGAGCCGGAGACAGAGCAAGCCGGGGACACCGTGAGTAAACTTTGTAGAAAACCTTTCCACCAAAATAAACCTTTCAAGTTAGGATTTCGGGCGGTAGTGTCTCCCCGCCTATTAACCTAGTCTAAATACGAAATTCTACAGACTCGATTAATTGAACTCAACTTGCTCTGAAGATTAAAAATACTACAGAATTTTAAGAACAAATTTTTGAATAAAGTAATCGCTATCTTTCAAACTGCCAACATTTTTCTGCAGAGCACATACGTGATCATTTGTGGTCTAGTTCAACCTTTTTGATTTTAATTGTTCAATTATTATTTTAACACTTTCGAAAAAGAGGAAGCAATCTTTGATATAGAGCTTTTGAGTACGAAAACCCGGGCCAACATCTGACTTTTCACTGGTTCAAACACAACATCATGTGCAAAGATCACCCGTGGATTTGCCAGCCAAAGACAACCAAAAATTCCAGCACGGGCGATAATAAAGATGATGGTGAAGCTAGCACTTCCAAAAAGTCTTCAAAAGGCGGGAGCAAGAAAAATAGAAGGAAACAACAAGCAAACACAAACAAAAACAAACAACCTGTCAACCAGAGCTCAAGAAGACGACATCTTTTAGATTTAAGAAGTATCGATAGCCAATTTAGACTAAACTTTTTAAATAAAAGTTGGATCAATTTTAATGTATAAAATATGTTTTGTCAATTAGTTGAACCAATTAGTTGATTTGCTGATTTTGTTATTAAATTAGAGCCTGTAAACCCAAGGTGAAATTCCTAACCAAAATTAAAACACAAGCTGGCCGTCGTGTTTTTTAAAGGCGAATGCAAAGGAAGCCGAAGTAAAAGTAAGCCGACAGAAAAGTAAGCCGAAAGTTATGTAATAGTTATGTAATCTATCAGAAATAATACATTGTTACCCGTTACATTCAAAACTGCTTGTAGTATTATAGTGCATAATGTATTCCAACGCACCAAAGAAACAAAAATACGTCAATTTTCAGATATCTAGTGGGTACGGGCCTCAGCGGACCGCTGTCCATGGCCATGCCTCTCATCTGCTGTGGGATGTAATCCGGACACCGCGACGCGCGCCCACCGGCTCGCCAGGTGCAACTTAAAATATGGGTATCCCAAAATTTTTTGGCTTACTTGGCCTCATTTTCATAATTCGGCTTGCTTGACCGCCACCTCTTTTAAATGATGTTGTCTACAAAAATTTATGAACAAATGAAATTGTAGAAATTATCGCAAAATTGAAAAACAGTTGAAATCCAGCTTGAGATGCTGTTTATTAATGAGGCAATAAAATGCAAACAACGGATGTCAAGCGCACTTTTCTCACATGGACAGCTGCACGGGTAATAATAATAATTATTAACGAGATGAATTCTCACAACTAATGAGAGAAAGTATGCTCAATGAATAGCGAGCTACTGATTTCATTTTCTTATGAAAAAAAAATTTAGGGCACAATTGGTACACAAATACGAATGCATAATATATATATATATATATATATATATACATATATATATATATTGAATACTTGAATTCACCCGGGTTGAACTTTCTTTGATTTCATACAAGGATCATATATGATTTCATCCTGTCCATGGATCTTTTCAACAATTGCCCCCCCCCCTTTTACAAAAGGGTGGCCTATTCTTGAATAGAATTTAAGCGAGCGATTGATTAACCAATCAGAGACGACTAAACTTTCTGTTTATGCTCAAACTGTGTTAAACTGGATAGAATAAATTGCGCCATGCTAGGGCAATTAACCGAATTGGAATACAAAGCGAAAAGAATTTTCGACTGGCGGGTTGGTGGGTGCGCTTCACGCGCGTCGCGGCTTCGCCGCGATTTCCGAATTACATCCCACAGCGCGTGAGAGGCATGGCCATGAACAGCGGTTCGCAATTGAACTTAAACTGATATTCGGCCATCTATACTTTAGGCCAACTGATATTGTGTTAAAGTATAGCACAAAAGGGGTGGCAATTCTCTGCTAGGTACCAAAGGGGGGCAATTGTTGAAAAGATCCCTGTCCATACTTGATTTCTTAGTACGATCCTTGTATGAAACCAAAGAAATCTTATATGATCCTTGTATGATTACCAACAAATCATATATGACCTTAGTACGAATACCAAGAATCATACATCTATTTTTCGAAAATGTTTTACCATTTATGTTTTTTTTTGTTTTTATTCGGCTGGGCAACACCTATATGATACCCCGGCATCGCCATAAGACCCTAACGCACAGTATAATTTGCAAAGTTGGGCACTAAATAAAAGAGTAAGTCCAAATAGATAACAAAATTTTGGACATACCCTGAAGCCAGTTTATACTTATAAATGCCCATTTATAAAAAATAATCAAGAAAAAATTTGTATATAACCTCAAATTCGTTTTCTGAATATGTTTAAAACACAAAGTTATTCTTTTAGCGCACACAAAGTATCAAATGTGGATTTCAAAGGCAAAATAATAATTTAATAAGTCCTCTGACTACATTATATGAGAAATTGTGGCACCCGTCAAGGTTTTATGTGTCATATATGACCTTGTATGATTTCCAAGAAATTTTTTCAGCTTCAATAGAAAATTAAAACTATACAGTTTTTAGTCTTTGAAATTTTTTTGTATGATCTCTGTATGATTCTAGGAAATCATATATGGTCCTTGTATGACTACCAAGAATTCATTCAAATCATATATGACCTAGTACGAAATCAAAGAAAGTTGTATGATCGTTGACCCGGGCATATATTATATATTATATATATATATATATATATATATATATATATATATATATATATATATATATATATATTGATACCGTTATATTCAATAGAAGTCTTTTCATTCAATAGAAAGTTAATGTCACAAATATGTTATAAATTTATTTTGAGAACGTTTCACACTAATGTTAGCGATGCAAATTGGGATATTATTCTACAGAAAAAGACAGCGAAGAATCATAGTATTATAAATCTAATCAGTTCAACAGGCTATCTACTCTAAACATCAGACCGGTGTCCTTTGGTTTTTTTGCATTAACAAGAGAATTCAGTCTGAGGTCTTTTTGGAATTTTTCCTTCAAACGGTAGCAAACTAGCTGAAATGTTAATAAGAGTTAGGATTGCTACACATATTGTCTTTAGTGTTTGAAGAGTAACAGTTGGTTGTAAGTACTTACAAAATTCAGAGTCCTTGTGTTAAG
>NC_134479.1:32189878-32363896 GCF_964194025.1 Convolutriloba macropyga
CTTTTAAATATTCTCACGTTAAAGAGATAAAATCAAGGAAACAGCAAACGCTTTACTGAAATTCGTCAGAGGAATTTGAAAACGGATATAATTGATTCCTGACACAAATTTTACAACTCGAAAAAGTTCACCGCAGGTTTAATTGTAAATTATTTGCAACCTATTTATATAGAAGTATATATCGCAGCCTATTTATACACTATTTTTTGCGGGATACTTTTTAAGAGGTCATCTTTTTTTTCTTTCGATAGCAGCCGCTATTTTGCAACATGTTTTCGTGCGTAGAAATTACTTTAAATTTTTTGTTTACAACCGAATTTTTTGTTTTTAACTCCCTTTATCTTTATCCTTTTTGCGTTTAGTTATATTATGTAGCAATTTATCCAACATACTTCGAAGATCACTCTAGCCCACGATAGCCTTTAATTTCAAATTAGTTGTTAAGTGGGCCTGCGCAGGCCCAACTACTGTGAAAATGGACCATTTGCTGGATTCGAACTAGGATTTTTTACTAGCAAGCCTTGCGTGCTAACCATTACACCAGCTGCTCTGTAACTTGGACATCTCTTGTAACCCTTCTTTCTTTTTACGTCAAGGTTTCATTTATCTAACCAAGTTTACGTCGAAAAAGAAGAGAGTCAAGCTAATGAGCATATTTTTTTCAGAATTTACATTAGGTTGTTCTCCCTCTAAACCTTCTATGTAAAAATCAGCGCGTAAAAGCAGAACATTTTTGTGAGAAATGAGTTGAAGGGGGTAAGAAAATTATAGCAACTTTTACAATAAATTAACGCAATTTTTGAAAAAAGTTATCATATCTTTTTTTTTCATTTAAACTTGACACGTCACTCCCTGAATTTGAAGGTGAATTTTTTACCCGAGAATTGAGAAAAAGTTTATTAACCTTAAACGCCAGTTAGCTCATGTGATTAATTTTTGCGTCTCAGTGGAAAGGTTATTGAATAAATTCGTTCTAGACGCAAAATCATGTAATTATTTTGATATGAACTATTTGTTGTTCAGATCTGATGATACACTTATTCTCAAGTTTTTATGGAGTGATGATTCTCTTCAAATAAACTAAATTTGCTGGCAATCAATTTTTGTACTCCAATGCAACAAATTGTCAATCTTGATAAACAATAATTGGCCTTGGCCAGATATAGAAGCAAAACATCCTCGACCGATAGAATTTACTATTCTCGGACGATTGAACAATATTTTCCGTTTGTTTTGATAACGAAAAACTTGAACTGTTCATCCAAATGTTTGCAAAAACCATCATTTCTGTTTAGAAAACTACTTAAAATTAATTATGCTCAGTTATCTAAATTTCATCATGCAACTGGCCTTAATCATGTGTAAGCTATCATTTTTGTAATGTTTGAATTTTACTATTTTTATTCTGATATTGTTATTTTTTCCTAAGCATTGAATATATATTGACAAATTTCTTTGATGCATTTGTAATAGATTTATTTGGACAAATATACCTTTTCTATCATCGGAGAAAAAGTACTGAGGTTTGCTCCAACTTATTTTCATATATCATTGTTTTTGTATGTGTGGGTGTGCGTGCGTGTATGAGGAGAGTCAGCTAATAAGGCCGTCTGTTGCTGAAGCATACTATTCCAAACAATCACAGGCCATCATCGAAAGAAAATATTGCTGCTTATAAGCATAGATGTTACATAAATTTGCGTTTTTAAGCATAGATCTTACATAATTTTGCGTTTTTAAGCGTATGTATAACATAATATCAGCCTTTTTAAGCGTGGACATCATTACACATTTTTGGGGTCTCTGAGCGAAGACCTTACATAAATTTGGGTGAATTTTATGTTCTAACGTTTGCCTTATATGTTTTAACGTTTATCTTATATACATTTATCACCTAAATTTTTGCGTTAAACTTTTGTAAAGAAGCGTTTAACTTAGCGTTGATCTTACAAGTATTCAGTACACTCTAAATAATGTATAGGTAAATTTACCTGAACAGTGTGCAGGTAAGGCCAAGTGCAGGTAAAATTTACCTGCAAAATTTTCCCCGGAATTGCTTACCTGCACATTATTCAGGTAATTTACCTGCAATTTTTTTGTGATTTTAGTTTATCAATTTGAAGCAAAATTTTTACTGGAAAACTGAGTTTGAAAATAAAATTCGAAAACTTGTAAGAGTTAAATTACCTGCAAATTTAAGGTAAATTGTGCAGGTAAAATTACCTAAAATTTGGAGTGTTCAGGTAAATTGCAGGTAAAATGTGCAGGGGACTACATGCATATTTCAGGTAAAATTACCTGCATTTGCAGGTACGTGCAGGTACCTTGCAGGTAGTGTGCAGGAACGCCAAAACACATGCACAGTTCAGGTAAATTTACCTGCATTTTTAGGTAAATTTACCCGCACGTTTTTTAGAGTCTACCTAATAGTTTGCATGTATGATGGTTGAGTTTCGTTAAATTAAAATGGTTGAGTTTCGTTAAATTAAAATTAGAGTTATATTAAAACACTTTTAAGTATTACATACCTTATAAGTATTAAGGTTGTTGTGATAAACTTATTAAATAGTTTGAGATACTGGATGAAACTTGATTGATTCTGGCATAGACGAAGGACTGATCGGATCTGTATTCTGGACTCTGGCATGGCACTATCACAAGAAGCATTCAACAAACTTACCAAAGCAGAGAAATATGCTGTATACATGGATTTACATCAACGGTACAAAGACAGTGAGGCCACCAACAAGCAACTGCGGAATCAACAAGAGGTGCTCCACAGTATCCTGGACCAGCAGAAAGCTATCTTCAAGTGTGTCGTGGACAAGCCTGATGTAGTGGTACCCTCTACAGCCGCCAACTGCAATGATGCTCCTGCAATAAACTTAAAGGTCAGGTTGTTTCAAACCAGACAAATTGCTAATACCACCACGAATTTGATACTGGGTTCAAGTATTGTTGCTAGAGTGAACCAAAACGAGCTGCCGCTAGATGTGGAGATTATCCCGTATTTTGGTTCCACAACGGATGGAAGATGACGATACTGCAAAAAACGAACTTTGCGCAATTGGAGACCATCATAATACAAGATGGTACCAATAGCATTCTTAAGGAAACTAACAAATCCCCCGAAGAAATTGCAAACATTATCAATCACCCCAGTTGTTGAAAATCTTTATGACAAAAACCCTCTGTACGGTGTTAATGATAAGATTGATCAAGTTAATGTGCTATTAAATGATATGATGACTTGTTCTGATGTATACTCTCTCATTCCCCTTAACCAAAAGTGAAGTCTAATGGAAAACGGTCTAAGCTATATCACAGTGCTGTTCATTTTAATGATGAGACCGGCACCCCCTATTTGAAAAGCCTCCTGTTCTCCTATGTTGCCCCATTTACTAACCATATTCCTAGACTACGCAAACGAGCTAATCAAGCTAATACTGGTGCGATATATGCGGATTCCCATAAACGAAAAGTGCTAAAACCGCGTCCCAACTATGAGCCTAATTATCATTATAATTATAATTATAATAATACTTACGGGGATAATAAAAATCAAAAACAATATTTCAATAATGGTGGCTACTACGGTAACACCAAGCAAACATACACTTATGTCAGAGGCGCAAACAGGCCCTGATCTTTCCTAAGTCTAATGCCATTCATCTGTAACTAAGTTTATTGATGTTATCCTATTTTCTCCTTGTTCGGGTTTGCTTATTATATCTTTTATTTTCAAATCTTAAATAACACAGTTAACAGCAACATGGTAATCAAATTAGTCAAAAAACACACCAGAAACGTCGCACATTTTCTCACACACTTTTTTTACATAATATACCATATAGCAAAGACCCTACTACTATGTGGGGACGTGGATACAAACACCGGACCAGCAGCAATCGGCTACATGGACCTTCAACATCAGGTTAGTCGTTCTCCTTCTTTACTCAATTTTTTTACGTCAACGCACAAAGTGTTGGGAAACAAAGAACACACTTAATGAAACTCATCCAAGACTTGACACCAAACACAATCTTTGGCATTACTGAAACATGGTTGACACCTGAGGATGATGAAAAACTCTGGGCCTCGATCATTTGTATAGCTCTTTCAGAAATGATCTGAAGAGCAACACTAATGGCGGTGGTGTTCTTTTAGCAGTCCCAAAAGTCCTGTCTCCTAAAGTGAGACCTGATCTGTGTACACATTTTGAGCAAACGAGTTTTGAAAGCATGTGGAAGTGGAACTAAAGCTGTTGTTGTGGTTTTATATAATCCATCTAAAAGTCTAATGGACAGCTTTCTGAATACACTCAACCGTTCCACTGATATTGTTGCTGCTGAGGGAAAATCCCTAACCATTATGGGAGATTTCAACATAAATTATCTCAAAGAATCTGAAAGAACCAATCTAAGCACTGTTCTCAATCCTTATGGTCTTAAACTCTGTAACACTTTTCTACCTACTAGAATTACTGAAAATGGGTCGTCCATAATTGATAACATTGTCACCGACACTTCTTTTACTGATTCATTCGTTTGTGATACAATAGTCAAATCAGATCATTTGGCTCAGTTGGTGATATCCCATTGCAATTTTAAACCATCTAAAGAAGCTGTCCGAAAGGTTATTTTTGATAAGCGTTACTATTCTATACAGGAGTTCTGCAAAACCCTCTCACAACAAAATTGGGGTTTTCTATGGACTCTTGTTGATCCAGAAAAACAACTGGAGTATTTTATTAATACTTTCGAAAGAGTCTTAAGACTTCACGCTCCTGAAAAAGCAGTCTTTGTTAGGACTGCACGAAAAAGTCATTTAAAAGGCTGGTTTAATGACAAGTGCAAACATGCCCTGTAAGAAAAGCAAGATGCTTTCAGAACATTTTCTGAAAACCAAAGCGGAAGAAACCAGAAACACTACCGGGAAAACAAAGAAATCTTAGAAAATTTATTTCAAGTAATGAAGCGAAAGTGAATAAAGATCTCTTCCGACAACTGTCTACAGACAAAGGCAGATGGAAATTCATAAATGAACATAGAAACTCGGCCCGTCCTAGCGTGAGTATTGATAGTCTTAGAAATTCATTTGGCGACGTTGTAACTGATCCCATGCAAATTGACGAACTACTCAACTATAAGTTTTCCAAGCTTTGCAAATACCTAGGCCGCAGCAGGGGTGCTCCACCAAACTTCAGAGAGACTGAAAATAAGCAAATTTTAATTGTTTTGGCTTTCGCTCGTTTGCTGTACGCAAAGCAACCGATGAATTACTGCAACTTAGAAAAGACAAACCTCGTGGGCCATCTCCCATCCCACCCTGGGCATTGATTGATAGCGCTCATATTGTGGCACCCGTACTAACTTTGATTTTCAATAATGCTATAATGCAATGTAAGTTTCCCAAAGCCTTAACGTTAGCTGATATAACACCTGTTCACAAAAAGGGCGACCCCCAAGACCCAATGAAGTATCGCCCCATATCCATGACACCAACATTATTGAAACTATTTGAAAAACTGCTGTTCCCTCAGCTCAGTAAATACCCCAATGATAATAATGTTTTATCCCAAACTCAGTTCGGTTTTAGAAATTCCAGATCTACAAAAGATGCTCTGCTATACTTCACCGAATGTCTACGTCAAAACATGGAGGCTAATGAAAGCATCTTTTGCGCTGCACTAGACCTTTCAAAGGCATTTGATTCCATTTGCCACCATCGCTTGCAAAGTAAGCTAGTCTCCATTGGTTTTGACAGTTTTTCTTGTGCTTTAATACACGATTTTCTTACAGACCGCTTACAAAGAGTTAAACTTAGTGGCATCAGCTCAAACTGGATCAGCGTTAAGCAAGGTGTTCCGCAGGGAACCATCTTTGGTCCGGTTTTGTTTCTCATTTATGTCAATGAAATGAGAGATTTAAGAATCACCTCCAAAAGAGTTTAATATGCCGATGATACACTTGTTTTCACATCCAATGCATATCCTGAAATGGCGAAGCAAGAACTTGAACACAGCTTAGAAAACTTAGTCCATTTTTTTGAATACAACCACCTTCAGGTCAATCCTAAGAAAACCAAGTTCATAACTCTTTACAAACCATCGTTAGCAAAAAGAACCGAATTGATGACATTAGATTTATGCAACGAAAAAATTCAACCAAGTCACAGCATCAAATACCTAGGTGTACACTTAGACAAACACCTCAAGTATGATATACAAGTGAAACATACTCTCAAAAAAATGGCGACAAGTATTAAAACTTTAGGCCAAATTTGTGGTAGTTTACCCAACGAAACAAGTCTGTTACTATATCGGTCTCTGGTAATCAGTCAACTAGAATATCCTATTCTTCTTTTAACAAGCCTTTCCAAAGAGGCGGTATCTTCAATTGATCGGCAACTAAACTGGGGTATCAAAACTGCTTTTTTCAGAAAAAACCTGACCGGTCATCAGACCTGAAAAGAAAATACGATATACTTTGTTTTGAAAATTTTCTTGCTTATTCGTGTATCAACTATTTAGTTAAACTCATTAAAAATTAGCTGCCATCTTTCACTGACCTTTCGTTTCCCACTTTGGATCTTAAGCTTAATTGCCACACTCTAAAGTTCTCCAAAGTAATCACTTTCAAAAGTCTATATATTAAAAAATCCTACGGAAGCTTTGCGGCTAGTCTTTGGAATGAGCTTGATCGAACAACAAAACAGAAACTTCTCAATTCAAAACAGAGCAGATATTCCGTAAAACAATTGTTACTGAAAACACAAACAACAAATTGTTCTAAATCAGTCAATGATCACTGGCGGTCTTGTAAACTTTAATCTGCTATACAATATTTAGGTTTTTACTAACTTCTAGGTTTATCTTAAGTTCTTATTAAACCCGAACAATGAGCTTGAGTATATTACATTTGAACTCCTCAACTACTTTAAATTACCTTTTTTTGTTGTTCATCTCCCCATACACTTTCTGTCATAATAATGTATTGTTGGTTACATTTTTCTGGTACTTGTACCTGTATGATAGTAATTCAAGTGTCTTTTCTCTCTCTCTCTCTCTAGTCTGCCGCGTGTGAATTAGGATTTTAGCGAACTTTATTTCTGTAATTCATTTTTCCCACAGCACAATTGTCAACAATATTCTAATTTTCAGCGAATTGTCTCACTTGTCAATGCTAGTTACTGCTTGTCTACATAATTACCAAAATTTCTTGGCCCGGGATGTTCAGTTCGCAACTCGTTCTTGGAATTTTGCTTTTTACATTGTTTCGATTAGATTGCTCCAAAAAAATATACCTACGGTTTTAGATGTCATATAAATCAATGCTGGAGGTACTCATTAGGCTTTCTCTAGAAAAATGCTCTAGAAACGCTAAACATCTTTTGATATAATTGAAAAACTGAATAAAAGAGCTGTATAAAATTTTTGGCAAGTCACTCATGCCTTAATTTTTTGTACAAAAAATAAATTTTCCTTTCCGTAAAAAACAGATCCCTGTGTTTTTGTTCATGAGCACCTCGGTTGGCGTTGTGACGCAAAATCGAATACGGCAGCTTCGAAAACCTTAACTTATCTCTTTTTCAAAAGACATGGAATTAAGGCGATGTGGTTGGCTTGAGAACGTAACTAGTTGCTCTGCTAACAAAACCAAAAAAAGTTTTGGATCTTTTCATGGATTTGGTTTTGAAAAAGCCTACCCAGGTCGCGGTATGACCAGAGTGTATCAGTAATGATCACATCTTAGTCTGATCAAAATCAGTGCTCGTCAGAATTTAGCTCGCTATAGCAATTAACATATTATAGCTCGCTCTCAGAACCTGCCAGCGTTTGTGTCGTTTCAATCCCATTTCACACTGATGAGTTTTTGATGGCGTGATTGCTAATTATTTTGAACGAGGACCTTTGATCTGGGAAAGAGTGATATTGGTTTCCAAAGATTAGTTTAAAGTTTTTCTGTAAGTCGAACTACGGTCTTTTCATACCCAATATTGGCCTTTTCATCCCCAAAAGTGGCCTTTTCATGCTCAAAATTGGCCTTTTCATGCCCAATATTGGTCTTTTCATGCCCAATATTGGCCTTTTCATGACCAAAAATGGCCTCCTCATGCCCAATATTGGTCTTTTCATGCCCAACATTGGCCTTTTCATGCCTAATATTGGTCTTTTCATGTCCAAAATTATGGCTCTTCATGCCCAATATTGGTCTTTTCATACCCAATATTGGCATTTTCATGTCCAAAATTGGCCTTTTCAAGCCCAATATTGGCCTTTTTATGCCCAACATTGGCCTTTTCATGCCCAATATTGGTCTTTTCATGCCCAATATTGGCCTTTTCATGACCAAAAATGGCCTCCTCATGCCCAATATTGGTCTTTTCATGCCCAACATTGGCCTTTTCATGCCTAATATTGGTCTTTTCATGTCCAAAATTATGGCTCTTCATGCCCAATATTGGTCTTTTCATACCCAATATTGGCATTTTCATGTCCAAAATTGTCCTCTTCAAGCCCAAAATTGGTCTTTTCATGACCGAAATTGGCCTTTTCATTCGCAATATTGGTTTTTTCATGCCCAATATTGTCCTTCTCCTGCCCAATATTGCTCTTTTCATGTCCAAAATTGACCTTTTCAATCCCAATATTGGTTTTTTTATGCCCAATATTGGTCCATTCATGCACTTTTCCATAAGGCTACCCTTGGTCATTTCACAGGTTTTGACTGTGTGAGTCAAGGGCTTTTCATAAGGTTACAAATTGTAATTTCAAACCCATATCAGACCATCCACGATCTCTTCATACCCGATATCTGTAAACCCGGCCCCGATCCTTTTTAGTTTTTGAACTTTATTTTCAATTAGTCTGGTAGATTGGTAAAAACCAATAATTTTGCCCCAAATATAGAAGAAGAAGTGTCTACAGATCCATGCCACGCAGCGTTGCTCCAAAGCAATCCAACATAAAAGAATTTAATAGGAGAGTGGCAACTCTTACGGAATTTTGACCGAATTGGGGAACATAAGGCCAACTTTGATGAACAAATTTTAACTAAAACAGTAAAA
This sequence comes from Convolutriloba macropyga, assembly GCF_964194025.1. Lineage (NCBI taxonomy): Eukaryota > Metazoa > Xenacoelomorpha > Acoela > Convolutidae > Convolutriloba > Convolutriloba macropyga. The sequence goes on from NC_134479.1 coordinate 32,198,948, forward strand.
TTTTGCCCGTTTTTTCTGCTTGCTTATCCCAGACTGAGGTCCCAGACCAAAAATCAATATGTCCGGACCAAAATGAACGCACAAGTGGTGTCGTGCGTTCAAAATTACACGGTCTGGATACACAAATGAACGCACGATAGTCTGGACATAGGTAACTTCGAACGCAATAAAGTAAAAACTTTCTACCAAGAAAACCTCAGCTCACTCGAGTTCAAAAGTTGCAAAACGCCGAGCGCAAGAAATGTCGCATACAACATTTTGCTTTGTTTTAGACAATTTCACGCCTAGAATTACAGGCCATTGCTGAAGTTGCAAAGCAAAATCAAGCCTTAATTACTGGGTGAGTGGCATCCCATTCAACCAATACTTTCATCGAGCATCTTTTGTTAATTTAAAATGCAACAACTGCTCGGTCACTTCATCACAACCTAAGATTTTAATATTTTCTAATATCATCTCACTCTAAGGTATTAATACTATAAATGAATACACTATAAAAACGTTGTGTACAACTTATAGGAAAAAAACTGGCGATTGGTCGGGACATAAACGCACAAAAGTCTGGACATACGCACTTTTGAAAGTACGAAAGTCTGGGCGTGGAGGTTTTTGAACGCACGATAGTCTGGACATGAACGCACAATTTTTCAGGACTTGAGCGCACGAATTTTGGTTTGGAAAGCACGAAAGTCTGGTCATATGTAATTTTGAACGCACGAAAGTCTGGAAATAGTTACGTTCCGTCTGGGGTTGTCTGGACATAGACGTTTTATCTGGGACGGTCTGAACATATGGATTTTCATTCTGGGACCTCAACCTGGGATAAGAATATATGAAAATAAATATGGAATCCGACCTCTTAACTAAGGTTGCTGCTTTATTCCTTCAGGTGTTATTCAAATAGTCTATAGTTCTATGGGCGTAGGACTCAGACGGGAAACACCGTCAGCTGAGGTCTGGACTACTCCCGACCCAGAATGGGAATCTCTCGTTTTCTGGACCTCGAATGAAGTCGACCACCGTGGAAGGGCGTGTCGCTATCACAGGTTAAAAAAGATGATCATTCATGAAAGTTTAATACAACTTTTCACAACTGAAACTGTCAGAAACTATCATTTCAAGAATTTGGTTCCGATGAAGACTGGTTTTAAAACAATCTTTTGCCACCTACAAGAAATGATGGTCAAAGCGATCACAGTGGTAAGAAGAATATAAAGGTATTTGACAGTTTTCTTGAAAAAGTATTTGGTAAAATCCGAAATTTTGATTTTTTATACAAAAATTTTTTACTGTGGTTATTACAAAAAATCATAAAATCCCTTTTGGTGTTGGTTTTTTTTTGTGAAAGAGCATTGATAAGATGACATTTGAAGCTGAGATGAAATAAGATTAAATTTAAAGCTGACATGAAATTGATTTAACACTGATCGCATACGTTCAATCACTCACTCACAAGCTCCTTCCAGCCATGTGGCAAACAATTTAACGGAAACGTCCGAAGTGCTCATCATAGGTGCTTGTGATCAGATGTGTTCTGATTGGTGACAAGAAAAAAATCAAACGCCAAACCCAATATTCAACCCTATTGTTAAAATTAATAAAAAGAATATTTAGCATAGTAATATCTATCTAAGACTGTATATAGTGTAATAAAGAATATTAAGGAGTTTTAATAAATTGTAGGACTAATTCATGCCTCAGTACATTGGCACATTGAGTATTTTGACACTGGATAAATTGCCATTCGTACTTATTAGTTTCATGCATTTTGTGCCGAGCAGGTTGCCAAAGTGGTGATATTCATCTAAATCCGGGTCCTTTTTCTCACATTCGTGAATCGGACATGCTGATGGAAATAGTTACAAAAGATTGCAAAAATCTGAACATTTGTCTTTTCAATGCACGCAGTTTAAAAACAAATATGACTTTTTCACTGACTTTTTGACAAATTTGACTCAAAACACAATAGTGGTCCTAACTGAAACTTGGTTGAATGAAACAGATATTTAACCAGAGAATTTTTTGAGTCCGAAACACAAATTTTATTCAAAATCGAGGTCATCAAAGACAGGAGTAAACAAGGGTGGGGGTGTTGCCATCTGGGTTCCTAGGGACATATCTTCAAAACAGCAAAATGATATAAATGTACTCAATGAAAGCTTTTTCGAGTCCTTATGGGTAGAAATATCTGGGCTATCGGTTATCAAAATCCTAATTAATGCTTCGTATTGTCCAAATAAAAACTTGGGAAACTATTTCATTGACGAATTAACATCAGAGACTTCCTCGGCGTACTCAATCACTGACGAAGTTTTGCTTTTTGGCGATTATAATCTCAATTATTTCAACAAAAGGGAATCCACTTTATTGGATGAATTTGCGAGTAATTCCGGCCTTACCTTGTCAAACACAGAAAAACCAACACGAGCCACCAGCCAAGGCGTAACACTAATCGATCATGGATTTTCCAGCAAAAACCAAATTCAAGATGTTCAGATTTTTTCGCCATCATTTGAAATGGATCACTTGATTGTTTTATACACTAACAATTTTCCTGTTGAACCTAAAAACCGGAAGCAAAGTTTTATCAGTAGAAACAAAAGAAATCGCGATGCAAATAAATTTAGTCTTGATCTTTCAAATCAGGACTGGAGTAACTTATATCAATGTGAAGATGGAAATAGCATGTACAATGCTTTCTTAAACGTTTTCAGTACTACTCTAGAGTTCCACGCCCCACTTATAAAGGGCTTTCAACCAGAAAGAAAAATTGCTGAAAAACCTTGGCTGACAAAAGAGTTGAGAGAAGAAATCGCCAAAAGACATAGACTTTTTAATATCTGGAAAAATAACCCATCGGAGCAAGCGCATACCATTTTCAAATATCAGAGAAATTTAGTTATTAGGCGTTTAAAAACAGCCCAAAACGAGTTTTGCAAACAATTTTTCAAAGAACTACCAACAAGTAAAGAACAATGGAGTTTCATCAAAAAAAGAGTTGGCAAAGAAAGGGAGTGTCTCGTTATAGATAAACTAGTCGACGGTGAAACAGAAGTAGAAAATGAACTTGATATTGCAAATTGTCTCAATAGAAGTTTTCAAAAACTAGGCTTATACAATGGACAATATGTGAGCGCTCCAAATATTTCTCGCATAGAAGTTAGGGAAAAGTTTTGCTTCAGAACAGTTACACTAAAGGAACTATATGATGCCATCGATTCACTCGACAACAATAAGTCTCCGGGTCCAGGAGTTTTTAATGCTTGGGCAATCAAGGCAGCAAAACTTCCAATCGGAACCCATCTGCAATTTGTTTTTAACACATGCATTAGTCAAAATATTTTCCCGGAAAATTTAAAAATTGCTTTCATTAGTCCGGTCTACAAAAAAGGGGACGTAAAAATTTGCGAGAACTATAGGCCTATCTCAATTACTCCAATGTTTGCAAAACTCTTTGAGCGTATACTTCTCAATCAGGTTAACGAGTTTTTACAAAAAGAAAAAATTTTGAACGGTACATAGTTTGGATTTCAAAAACATAAGTCTTCTACAGATGCTGTTTTACATTTAATCGAAGCATTACAAAAACAACTATGATAACTTAAAAAATTCAGTTGCTGTTTTTATTGATCTAGCTAAAGCATTTAATTCAATATCGAACGAAATTTTTCTCAAAAAAATTGAAACTTACGGTTTTTCAGAGAGTGCAGTTGAATTAATTGCTTCATTTCTTAAAAACAGACAGCAGTGTGTTAAGATAAATGATGTTTACATAGAATGGTTGGAAACAAATCATGGTGTTCCACACGGAACGGTTCTAGGGCCACTAGTTTTTCTTCTCTATATTAATGATTTTCGAGAAAAGGTACAAGGACACTTTTACATAATTGACATAGTTCAATTTGCTGATGACACAAGTCTCCATTTTAGCAGAAGCAATGTCAGCGAACTGGAAAAATGTGTTTCTGAAATACTGGAGAAAACAGATAATTATCTAAAGCAAAACAAATTAACCATGAATACCGGTAAAACTGAACTTCTTTGCGTCTCGAAGGAACATGAAAATTTTGATCCAATAGTTTTTCGGTGACAAGAAATTAAACCACATAGTCACTGCAGATACTTGGGGATAATAATTGATTCTAAACTAACTTTTCATATACAACTCAACAAAGTCCTATCAAATATGGCCACAGCGATTAGATCCATATACCTTTTACGTTATCAGTTACCTCTGGAAGCACGATTGATGGTATTCAAATCCCTAGCCCTTTCTCATTTAACATTCAGTGCTCTATTTTTTCAGAACTTGTATTTCTCTGCAATGCAGCGAATTAATCGACAAATCAATTGGCGTATTAAAGTTTGCTATATGAGAAAAAAGTTTGAGAGATCTACAGATCTCTTAGTAAAATCTGACATTTTGCCTGCAGAACTTTTAATAAGCCAGATGAGTGTTTCAAAACTTAGGAATGATATTTCATTTTTGAAAACACACGGCACTGAGAGTTTTTGTTTCAGTGGTAATGTCTTAGTAAGAAAAAAACAACAGAACTGAACAGCTAATTCTCTTAAGGTCGAGCAGTCGATCAATACAAAAAAGAAGCATCCAAAAGTGGAATAAACTTCCGCGTGATGTCCGGACTATCAGATCAAAATCAAAGTTTAAACGCATGTTAAAACAGCATCTGCTCCAACAATTCAAACTTGTGCCGTTGGAAAGGAACGTTGGTGGCTTCAAAAGTTATTTTTACCTTTAGAAAACGGAACCACTAATTTTGATTTTTAACATTGTACTGATTTTGTTTATATAATTTTAAACTTGTAATATTTAACCCCTGGGTTATATTTTCAATTTACTTGTTTTAAAAAAAATTTAATTAATGTTGAAGTATGGCTGATTTAAAAAAAATGAGCAGAAGTTTTGTTTAACCTTCTTTGCTAGGTCTACGTTTTCCATTTTTTAATTTTTTCCATTGAAATAATTACGGTAGACTCGAGTAAGAGTTCAAAAATTTTTCTTTTCGATTTTTTCATTTTAATTTTTCGGAGTAACAACTAAACAAAAGGCATGACGACGAGATCAAAGTATCTAGAAATTTTGAAGCCCAAAAATAAGTTTAAATTTTGTCTGTAAAATGACAAATGGCAAATAGAGCTAGTTTGTTGTTTGAAATGCAAGCTAAAAACTTCTTTAAACCAAATATTTGTTAAAATATTCGCAAAAGAATAGCTATATATTCTCAAAAGAAAAAAATACATAAAAAAATTTTCAACTAAAACACTTAAATTTGTAAATGAAAATTAGAGATGAAGTGGCTGTTTTCGCTACATAACATAGGTAACGCTAAATCACCGTCGCCAAAACTTGCTAATATGTTCCCTGTGATCAAACATTTCTCTAAATCAACTGGATAAACAACGTCAGCTCAAAACAACATTCTTTGTGAATAATGTGAAAGCTAAAATTATTTCAGTAAATTCAATTTATACGCTTTGAGTTTTTCATAGCCAACTACTCAACACTATTAGTTATTTCTAAATGAGTAAACACAAACGATGCGTCGCATATTCATGTTCGAAAATTGGTTGGAAGAGTACAGAAGTTAAACATCATGTTTGAAAAATCACCTAGAAAATATTAATTCCAATATGCATTTAACTTGGAAAAATATAAAGAGCAAGTAGTTTACGGTAAAATTAAACACCGAGAAAATTAATTTTAACATTTGTTGTCTTATCAATGGTCTAGGAAATAAAACCCCCTTTTTATATTTAATTTTTGGTCGTGATAAATTGATCTGTTTTGATAGTTTCATATCATGTCCTACGGACCCTGGGGAGTGGTCTTGGCCCACTAGTTATGGTCAAAAGCGATGAAATTGCAGCTCGGTAAAATTCAAGTGTTATTATATTTCCATGTTGGTGTTTATTTTCATGGGGGTTTGTTTCCTACCTGAAACTATGAGCTTTTTGTGGATTTTTTTTCCGAAACCGCTTAGCACTCAGAAACAACAACAACTCCTAGAAGTGTACTTCCGCAGTAAATATTATTTAATACGGTTGTAGCAGATACAAACATCACAATGATTGCACTAGAAATCTTGTTCCAAAACACGCTAGATATAATTTTTGACAGCTTCAAAACAAAGGTAAGGATAAAATGAAGCAACCGCTTCAATTCATCATCACTTTGAAATTTTACCCATCCGTTTTTATCAGAATGAGTTTCGAATGAATAATTTTTGTTTAATTTTTACAATTCATTTCTCAACGTACACAAGCAAGTTAACGTTTTGCTCAAAACGTAGCCGATGGTATAGACGACGTATTGATGGTCTTCTATCATTTATTCAGGCACTGAACCCTGGTAGCTTGAGAAACCAAATTTGAAAAAAAATTGACTAAAAAAACTTAAATCTTGGCACAAATGTTTTAAATTTTGTATTACAAGCTTTAAGCAGACAAAGTTAGCAGCAAAACCTTGTATTCTTCATAGACAGGAGCGACCACCTTCAAAACGTTTAAAATACGCACATAATACGCACATGAAATTGTCACACTCTTCCACAACATATGGCAAACAGGAGGTCAATAATTTAACAAAAGGTTTAAAAAATCCGTTTGGATTAAAAAAAACACATTGAATTCCCATTAAGTTACTAACAGCAAAACAATTAAATGGACAGTGTAGGTCAGAGTATAAATGGAAAAAAACTAAAAATATTACGGTTTAAATTGAGACAGTGGTACTATGAAAACTTAAAACTTTTCCAAGATGCCTTCCCGTACGACGCATTATTCGAGTTTTGTTTAAAAAAATAAAAGAAAAACATTTTAAGATGTTTCTTTAGAGCTATTGTTCTTGCAACGATTTCAACTATGTTTTTAAAAAGCACACGTTAAGAAATTTATTATGAAGGATTGAGCCGATAATCAGGATAGAGTTTTCTAGTGCAGATGAATTAATTTTGTGATTAAAGCGGTATTTTTTGGTTCGCTGGCTGTAGCGTAGATTTTATGTTGGTAAATGTAGTTTTTCGAATATTGGAAGCTGATTACTGGTAAATTTCGAAAAATAATTTAGTACTATGTATCCCAAGAACAATTTTTTTGGCAGTTTTTGATGTTTTAGTTTTAGATCACAAGATCTGTCGTATTTTTTGGGATTGAAGCACGTTCTTACAGCCCAGCTTAAATGTTTCTCCAAAAGGATAAAACAATTGTTTTTTCAGCTGGCCAGTAAAAGGCCTGAGTAGTGTAAATGACTTATCGCTAAGGCGTTCGGAAGCAGTAGTCTTGTCTGTTCAGGGAACGGGAGTGAAGTTTTAATGTTTTTATCCCTGTAGCCATTTTGCGTAATACGTGTTTTAATTCTTCTTGAAAATTTAATGTGCAATCACCATATATACTGAGGTATCTTACGCAAATGACGTTTGGTATTTTGTAATTACCAATTAACAGATGGTTTTTTAGGTTTGTTCTAGTTTGGATTTTTTGAGAATGTAATAAATTCAGTTTTTGAGTGATGGAGCATTAGACGGTGTTTGTCATAATATTCAGATATATTTCTTAAGGATTGTTCAAAATTTTGAGAGCTAAAATTAGGTCCGTATTGTATGTAAGAGTGGTAGTATCATCGGAGTATTAAATATATTTTGTATCAGCAGGTATTTGTTTGTTCAAGTCATTAATGTACAGGTTAAAAAGAAGGGGACCCAAAATTGTTCCCTGTGGGACACCTTGATATAACCCAATCCAATTCACGATGGTTTTTTGAAGCCTGTTTGATAGATAACTTCCTATTAGGTTTAATGGGTTTTTGGAAAATCCTAATTCATGCAATTTATGAAGAAGGATCTTGTGATTTATCGAATCGAAAGCTTTAGACAGATCTAATAGAGCTACAGTGATAAATTTATTTTTATTTATATGATACCTTATAGCATTACAGTAAACAACGGCGTCAATCGTTGAGACTTTGTTACGAAAACCAAATTGAGTATTGGAAAGCAGCCCAAACTTTTTAAGATAGTGTAAAGTTTGCTCACGAAGCAAACGCTCAAAAAGTTTTGCTAGTGAGCTTGTAATCGATATTGGTCTGTAGTTTTCAGGCAAAGGGTTTTCTCTTTTTTGGAAAATTGGAGTAACAACAGCCTTTTTAAGATCTTCAGGAAAAAGCAATTTAATTGGATCAGCTAAAAAGAAAAACCCATCTTTAAGAGCCCATTATGGGATATCTGATGGACCTGATGGCTTGTTTAAGTTTAATTTTTTTAGAGTCAGGAAGACTTCTTTTGTGGTTACGAATCTAAAATCAAAACTGTTTTGGGATGTCCTATGGTTGGTGGGAAAAAAGTTACAAGCGCTTCCAATGTAATCGCCTTATTTAGAAAAATTATAATTGAGCAATTGGGCCATTTTTTAGTTATCAGTAATAACATAATCAAAGCAATTTTTGAGGTAAAAGATATTTTGGGAGAACTTAGTAGAGTTTCTTGAGTCATTCATAATATTCCACTTTGTTGTTTCCGAATATGCTTTTTTAAAGATGCTGTTTATGAAATCATTGCCTACCAAATAATTGAAATGTCCATCAGGATACTTTGCGCATTAGAAAAACATTTTTTGATCAGCTTTTATTCATCCGACGGTTCGGAAATATTGTTCGAAAATATTGTAGAAATTTTATAATTGGCAACTTAACCAGCAGTAGGGCCAGAAGTTTCCGCTCCATATAAAACAGTATCAATATTTTAATTTTGCTAATGACAGGTCATGTGTTATTTGGTAGGCAATTTCTGCTTTCTCCGCAAAATCAAAAAGAATTGGAGTAAGTTTAACAAGGAAGAACATGAAGCCGCAGGACGTTATGAATCGTTAACAGGTAAAAATTGTTAAGTAGGAGTCATTAAAATTTCATTTATATTTTTTCTATGACCACTGTTCAAAGCATGGCATCATCAGACATTTTTTTAAAAAATCAAGTACAACTCTGAATTAATTCTGAACAAATGAACTTCAATTCCGTATTTACCATGAAAATTATGAATTCTGTGTCTGTTTTTGAACTGAACAAAAAGCCTTGGAGAAAACTCGATAAGCAATGGCAAGAATTAATTCGGCACCGATTCTGGTTAATTAGAAAGACGCACTACTGATCCTCTAGGAAGTTTAGGTACGGGCCGTGTTCACTGCTATTGTAACTTTATCGATCAAACTTTCTACTTGACCTAGTTTCCAAAATTGCTCATAATATGAAAAAATTACAGAAAAACAATGTCTCCAGAAAGCTCTACGTCTTCTCGCTGTTCTTCTTAAATTAAACCGTTCAGAAATCTTCAAATTTGCTTGTTTATATTTTATTTACTATTAAATAATAGTATTTTCATCGGAAAACATCATAGTATAGAAAACTCTTTAATATTAACAGAATAGCATATATTAAAACTAATTATAAACATTATATATTCTAGTAGAAATGTTGATATTCCAGCAAATATTACTGTCTTGACTCCTACCGCACCCAAGCGCGGGAATTGCCAGTGGGTGTGAACATAATAGAGGATACAGGGCTGGACCCGGCAGTCACCAGGGCGTGGTTCTCAGTTCTCATCAAAGAACAATGGCGACGAATCAACATGATAGATGACAAAGATCCACGTAAGATTCATTTCCCATTGCACAGGTCAAAGTTCAGACAGATTAAGTCAAAGTTCAGACTGATTAAGTCAAAGTTCAGACTGATTATTATATTACGGTTGAGACTAATAAGGTCAAAGTTCAAACTGAATAAATAGAGGCTCAGACTGATAAAGTCAAAGTTCAGAATGAATAAATAGAGGTTCAGACAGATTAAGTCAAAGTACAGACTGATTATATTACGATTGAGACTAATAAGGTCAAAGTTCAGACTGATTAGGTCAAGGATCAGACTGCAAAAGTTATGTTTCAGACTGATTTAGTCAAAGTCCAGGCTGGTTAAGTTAAGGTTCAGACTGATTATCTCGAGGTTCAGATTGAGAGTTACCTCTGATTAGACTCAAATCAAGCGCAAACTGAGGCATCTACAGGAGAACTTAGCCTCTGGCCAATTTCAGTCTCGATAATAGTTTAAATTGGGTCTTAAAGGCATGTCGTTCCTGTCTGGGTTTCATCAAATTTGATTAGAGGTCAACCCCTTATAGAGACCCTCTATTTATTTGTTAAAAATAAATATGTTGCAATATTTTTTTGTCTATTTTCTATTCGATAAATTTAAATTTACAATTATTTGCATCCAATTTTCACCGGTTATATTTTTACCAACTGTTTCAGAGAAATGTTGCCTAGCCCAATCTTCAAAGTACGTACTGAATGGTCACGTGAGGAAAAAGATGGATCCGGAGCAGTACTTGGAAAAGCTGATGGATTACCAGAATGAAGACAATAAACCTCTTAATCTCATAACAGTTAGTTCTACGCTACCAATGTCATATACCCCAGACGAACAACTTCAACGGTTATATTGCAAGATCGTGCAAGATTCCTGCAAATAACGTTTATCTTGCCAGATGTTGTGTAACAACCCAACTGTGGTATTAGCTAACTCCATTTGCTCCTAAAGATTTACAGCTTAGAGTACTCGAACCTACTATCTCCAGAACCGCGATCAGGCATGCTACCGTTGCACCAAAGCTCTACTAAATTATTAACTTTGTTAGCTTGATATACCACAAGCTGGGTTATTACAGTTGCAAAAATCTTGCCGTTTATGCGGACGCTTATCTTGACGAGAATCCTACAAGATCTTTCAAGATAACCAACTAAAAATTTTGATGGAAAAAAAAAATCAGTTTTATACTTGAAACCATTCAGAAAAATTGATCTTACGTTTTGCGTAGCGGTAAGACAGATCAAGTTCAGACATATTAAGTCAAAGTTCGGACTGATCATATTACGATTCAGACCGATAAGGTCAAAGTTCAAACTGAATAAATAGAGGTTCAGACTGATAAAGTCAAAGTTCAGAATGAATAAATAGAGGTTCAGACAGATTAAGTCAAAGTTTTGACTGAATGTGTACATGGCAAAAATCGTAAATAGTCAAATATGTTAACGTTCAATCCTTTTAAGAAACGTTCTATGACAGAACGGCACTCCTATCCAGTAATTAACAGTAAAAAATTGAAAATAGGGATTTAAGGATCAGCAACAGATGGTTTGCTGCTATTAGTACATATCCAAATTAGAGCGCATGATCCGGAGATTGATTTTCACAGCTAAATTCGGTTTGGTTGTTTTCAAAATTTTTGTTTAAATCAACACCGCTTATTGCTATTTTTGTTAGTTAAACTCCAAAAATTTAGTTTTGTAAGAACAACTGAGTCAAAGTTTTGAAATCAACATCCAAAGCACCACTGAGAGAAGGTGTGATTGCGTCGTAAAAAATGCTTTTGTCAAATCTCTTCTGAACTTCTCCAGATTCGGGACTTGTAGAGGTCTGGTAAAATTTTAGTTTCATTTCTGTTCGGGGGAATCTAGTAAAGGAAAATCGTGTAACCTTTTGTCCCTTCCCAAATGATTGAAGTTCCGTCGCGCTATGTTGACTAATTTTGTGCCTGACAGGGCTTTGGAAGAACTTAATATAACGTTGAAGAAGGTCCTGATCTAATGACGCATTCGCTCGATAAAATGAATCTTTTTGATCTCATTCTTGTAAACTCAGTTGAAGGCTCTGTCTAACCAAATGAGCTTGAAGTAGTAGCAGGTCATTGATTTCCTTTCGTTTAAATGACACCACATTTTCATCAAAATAATCTAAAATGGCTTATTTAGTAGCAGAAAGTTTGGGTCTTTCCCATTATAGCCCCCCCCCCCCCCCCCAGCTTAGTGGTAAGATAACCTATATCCCCCCAATCATGGAAAATATACCATAATGGGGGGCTATATTTTCATGGGGGGGGGGGGGGCTATAATGGGAAAGACCCGAAAGTTTAACCGTTTTTAAATTAGTACTCTTTTACTTTTTTTCAGTTTGTGAGTGCGTTCAAAAATTTTGTCATGTTTTCTCTTAATAATGTCATGATTTTTTTCTTTTTAGTTTGTTCACAGATAAATGATGTTGCAATCAGGCGTCTAAAAAATTTCAGATCCAATTCTGTCCTATTTTGTGTCGGTTGAAGTTGAATTCAGGTCAGAGGAGGTCTAAAGGGCTTATTACAATTCATATGAAACCCCTCAAAAAATTACCTTAAATCTTTCCTGGGGGACTGTAACTTTGTCCCCTTTACGTTGGTCTAACTCGTCTAACCTGAAGATCAATGACGTCTTCCTCTGTCTTATAGGTGAAATTAACTTGTCGATACCACAATGATGTCGCCAATCGAGACCAAGACCAAATTTTGACACCCTGAGTTTGCTCTTCCGTACAAATAAGTGTTTAAAACCTTTGCCACATTTCTTTGTTTTTTATTTGGAAATAGGACCACTGGATCCTTTTTCTACCTTGTATAACCAATTGTAACAAGCAGCGTTTCTCACTGCGTCCTGTCTCACCGTATGTTGAATGACGTGGCTTTGTCCTTCGTTGCCAAGCGCATTTGGCCCCTCTCACCAGAATGCGCATTTTTTATTCGCTTCCACAAGAAATTGAATTGTGACCTCTCTATAAATTTTTGGAGCATTTGTTTCACACGTTCCCAATCTTGGCTCAGCCCTGTCCATTTGGTTGTGTATCCTCACTAAAGCTAACGGTCTCAGTCAAGGTTTGTAGATAATATTGGGTCCCACCATCTCCTCATTACAGAGGATCCTTCGACCGATTTTTCTTATTCAACATCTGAGCTCCCTGTCTTTCCCTTCAATGTTGTTTGCCGTTATTGGTCTACGTTATATGCGTCATGCCATATTCCACTGCGCTTGCAGAGAAAGCACTGTGTCACTTTTTTTGCCAATTGCTCTGCAACCAACATCTGGTTGCCAGCTCTCCAGATATTTTGTATCATCTTCTAGCAGGTCAGTCGTAATTAATTTGTCAGGAGTGGTAATCATTTCAGCCTACCCACGTCTTCAATTGCAAAAACGTTGCCTGAGATGGTTACATAAAACAATTATCGCCGTTAGGTTAACTCAGAAACTTTTATATGGGTTTTGGGTTCAAATTTGCTGACGTCCCTTTTTTTTACTTCCTCATAAAGACCGTTAAACCAAAAAGGAATTCAATATAAGGAAACATTAAGGTTGGAACCTCTCATCACGCATGCTTGGACAATTTCGTCTGCTTCTACTCTCATAGTCATGGTTTTGAGACTTGATGGATGGAGAATTGCTTCTCTTAAGTGATTCATTAATTCAAGAAGTCTTGAGACAATGAGCAAGCATCTTTCTATCACCAGCAGTGTCTTGTTGCACCTATCACCTAATCCATTTGGATGTTTTGGTGTTTGCGATACACAAAACATCAGTTTGAGTAAGACCAAAAAGTAATCGAGTCATTCTATAAGACATAATTTTCAAATTCAAGCATTTTCAAAAGTTGTGAGGCGAACAGAACGAATTTTTTCTTCAACAAATTTTGTGTCGGGATCCATTATTGAATTTCATGCAGTTTTTTTTGAAAAATAGACTCCCGGAAACTATATCTTAACTGCTTGCATTTTGAAGCTGAGAGATTTTTTTTTATAGATTCATGAAGACAATTTAAAACATTTTAGTTTGGTTTTCAATGGGGGTATTCTAATGACCCTTTGCTTTAGGGCCCAGTCCCCATATTCCCGGAAAATCTGGCCATCACGCTCGATTTTCTCCGTTTCGTTCTCCGACATTAGATTGAAGTGGCAGTAAGTACATCAAAGCATCAATGTTTGTTACTTTTTGATGTCTGTAACCGCTGTTCACAAGCTTGCTTTCTGTCTTTCGCATGATAGGATGCTAGGTACTCCTCGTCTGGTGTTGTCAGTGTCGGGCCCAATGTCACTGACTCATGTTTGCTTCCTTCTATGGGTCTTCTGCACGACTGTTTGTGTCTCCTCTCTTACTCTCATCACAATTATTCTTGAAATTCTTAGTCTTTTTTCCCTATAGTCCTTTCAAAGTTTTTAGTGATCAAACACGTATCATTTTCAGCTCTTGGTTCCATATGTCACCACTCTGCTGTGCTGTGCTGTCCCGCAGGGAATTTTATTCATTCTGCGAAGTTTGTTGCTGGTTTATTGCTCTTTTTTGAACGGAGCTTCTGTACATCCTTGGCCGCATATTTAGGACCAAAATACTAATTAGGATATGTGATTCCGCGTAGCCTGCTTCTACACAACATTATATTTGAGCAGCTCCTGTCAATTGATGAAGATGCAACTCCAAATTCTGAGATTCTTCAAATTTCATTCAAATCAGCTCTGCCACCATTGTCACCACTGACGATGAGACTCTGAAGTCTCTCTTTCAAAAAGCTGCAAGTCTCAAGTGAATTATTAACTTGAAGTTAACTGTATGTAGATAGTTCCCTAGGGCAAATTTTTTTTTTGAATAACCTTGACTTCCGAACAGCATTCTCATGTGCATTCTTTTTCACTTTGTGGGCTTTTCTGATTTATCAGTCTGCTCCTTTGACTCTTTGTGGTAGTGATTGGTTTGCTCCTTCTGGCAAAAAGGTAACTTTTATGGCCTTGTTGTTTGGATCATCGACACAATTTTCTTCCTCCCGATTGAAAATTCTTATCTTTCCTGCATGGGTCAACACCTTAGCTGTCTGTAAGTCCATTGTGGTTTAAGGAGGAAGGAATGTTTGAAAGAAAAATAGTGGGAGCTCTGAAGCTGACTGAATGTCAGTAGCTGACCAAGGAATCTATTGTTGGAGAAAATTTATCAATAGAATCACCTTGTGTTGGGGAGGGAAAATTTCAACACCAGATAAAATGAAATTATAAGCAATTATTGTTTATCTAAATCAAAGCAAATGATCAGCAATATGATTGATCTACTGGACTTCTCAGCTGAACTTAGTTTGTTTTCGTTCAATTTTTCCGATACTTTTGAATCAAATTCGCTAGACATTATCTTGGAGTGTTAACTTTTAAATTTACTTTTTATGAGAGGATTTTTTAAGTTTTTTATGAGTTGGATTTCTACCTTTTTTTTGAAAAGTGCTTGAACATATTTGTAAGCAAATCTCACATTTGCGTTTTGTCGCTGGTTTTATTAATGAAACAAAATCCCATTTGGATTACATCTCCTTAAAGTTGTGATAGTAATTGTAGTTAACAAGTTTAATTAAGAGCACATGTATAAGCATGGGCTGTGATTTTCACTAAAAATCGTGTCTACAGATGCACAATTCTTTTTTTTTAATTCAAACTTTGCCATGCAGGCTGTAATGTTAATTGATTTCACAGTCTCCTGACTTGACCTGATTCTTATATCGTGAAATTTTTCAAGAAGAGTAGTTATGGGAAGTCTTTCTAGTCGGATTTACTTTTCCAACCGCAGATTTATTAATTGCTTATTTAACCGAAGAATGATTTAAGAATCCAGAGATCTGATGGAGTCCTCGTTAAAGCTATTAAGCCATTATATCAGTGATATAGTGGGTGAATGTATTCAAATCATGCAAATTCATGCAAAATGATTGAAAAATTGCAAAACAAAAATCTCACAAATGTCTCGAAAATATCACAAAGAGCTCTAATAATGCTTACTGAGAGATTGATCGTTTTAGGCTACGTATTTGCCAATGATATGCTCAAACATGATTATTGAGTTGGGATTTGGACCTGGAAATTTCCGCCACAATTTTGCAAACGTCTCGCCCGGAGATCCCTTTGTTATCCTGGGTCGGGAATACTCCGAGTTTGGATTACCATACGTCAACACTCAGTATTTCGACTACGACAATCCTGGCCAAAATCTGACTTTTCACTGGTTCAAGCATAACATAATGTGCAAAGAAAAACCCTGGATTTGCTCCGGAGGATCTTCTAGTCAGGCGTCGACAGGGTCCAAAAAAGGAAAAGGCAGCAAGAAAAATAGACGAAAACATCAAACTGCTTCTTAGCAGCAAATCAATTGCTCAAATGAAAACCTGGACTTCGATGCTACCAAATAGACAATGTAATGTGCGGTCAAATTTCTACTATCAAAATTATTAGAATTTTGGTGTGTAATCAGATCAGTGCTAACGTAGAACTTGACAAAATATTTTTGCTGTACCAAAATTACTTTCCGAAGTTTTAAATTATCCAAAGTTATAAATTTCAGTTGGTATCCGAAGGTTGAATTTCAAGTAGAGTCAGCGAACAGAAGCAAACTAGAACCCCTGGTAAAAGTAGAATTCTGATCTTCGTCATCAAATCTTCTTGTGGTCAAATTATCGGCAATTCGTTATCGGATTAGATGTTCTTGTAAGCTGCAAAACGCTCGAAATTATTGAAAAAAGTCAAACGATGGCCTGATCAGAGATCATGTGGAACTGAAAAAATCTGATCAGAATTTATTTGCATCAAAAAAAGTCTAATTTGAGATCACTTTTTTTCCTAGTTGAGATCTAGGTATAGTAGATAGACTTTGTGAAAGGACCCAAAAATCGTAGGGTACCAAACTACAGGTCAAGCATATACCTAAGAGTCAAAAAAATTTTTTTCATGGTCAATAAGCGGTCTTTTCATAGATTGAAGTCCTCGATTTCACTCTCGAGTCATGGTCTTATCATAGACTGTCATAGTCAAGAAAAAAAATTTCCAGGGTTTGCAATGCATCTAACAAATTTTTTTGCCCTGGCTGTAGGATTGGAAAGTTAAACTTTCGGAAAAGAACCAAATTAATACTGACCTTGAATTATTCCCAACACAAAAGCGAATTCTAAATTTGAAATTGTACAAAGATAATAATGGTAAAGAAATTAAAACTGATGAGAATGGTTGAACAAGTAAATATTGACTCTGATAAAGATTATATCATAGATTGAACACCAAAATTCTCACCCACGTAATATTGGATTAGAAACCCAAATTAAGGGCCTAGATTATCAAAGTCATGAATGACCTTCTGAAAACTTTTCCCAAAAAGGTATTTTTCACACAAAGATTTGGAACATGTGGTAAAAATAGGACTAAACTATCATAAACAAACATAGACAAGCAGTAAATATACGGCTCAGTTTTAGCCAATTTTTGTAACCAAAAGCAGTCTGAAGATAATTATATTGTCGTGATAATCCGAATTGCGGAGTAAAATTTATTAGACGTGTGAGTTAACAGATCTCTGTCGTGGTACTGAAAATTTTAATAATTGTTTGAATTGGTATACTCTGGTAACTATACTCTTCGTTAAATTAACTTAGCAAATTTTCCACTACTTTCTCTTTTCAGACCTTTTCCTATAACTTAGTAGAAATTAAACTGGTATCTCTTAGGTATTTGCAAAACGCTTCGATACTTTGCACTCATAGGCATTTGTAACTAATTGTTCTGAAGGAACCATAGCCTTGTAATTTTTAAGATTGGGTAAAACTTAATCGTTTCTTTCGGTTTTCTGTTAATCAACAGTGTAATTGTACAACTTTAGTAACTTCAAAATACATCTCTAAGGATCTGAAATCATACTCAATCTAGCTTCAATTTATTGGATTTAAATTAGTTTGGTGACTAGTAAAGTAGTGATCAACCAATCAATAATTAGGTTAAGTTAGTTTAACGAACTGGAGGACAGCATCGAATCCCGGAAAACATCAAGACGATTGATTTCTGAGAGTATTAATCGGCCAAGCTCCTTCTAGGAGACCGCATAGTGAAGCCAATCGGAGGGTAGGCCTGCCTGCTCGTAGAGGACTTGGCAATTTAAGTTAAACCATGTAGTATGGAATGGTGAACTAAGTAGACAATTAAAATGGTCTACAGTAACCTGAAGTACCTGATGGGCAATGTCTTAACGTTCTATCAAGTTGGTTAATACTCGTCTGGTTGGGTTGTGGAGTGAACACCGACGAGCTCTTCACGTCATCTACTATTTGCTTTAAGTATATTGTTTGATCGAATAATTAGAAAGTGAATTGAGGACCTGGTATAATTCTCAATCTTAGAGTCATTTCATTTGGTAAAACACTTCTTAGAAGCTATAATATCATACAACATAGAGAGGCATTACAAACCTATTCTAATGTCATCATTATTATTGGCAATTGACTACAGTTCTATAGCGCCTGAGAATACTTTCTTTAGGACATGAACGGAGGGCCTGGTATAACCCTTTAGTCTAGTTAAGAGTAGTAGGTTTGTAAAGTTACTATCCAGTCCAGTAGTTTTCTCTAAAGATAGATTCTAGGAACAATTGTGGAATTGTAAATAGGATAAAACATCCACCCTAAATATTCAGATTCTATATTGGCGACCTTTCATTCTTTATTGACCTTTCATTCTTGAAGAAATACGTTTCCCCTACCGTTTTTTTGAAATTGGCTCTTCAACATCGGAATCCAAAAGGATTTCGAGGGTGAAAAATAAATCAAAAGACAGGAAGCTACCTGGACAGAGAACAGAGATGTCAGACGCCACCCCCAAAGTCCCGCCAGCCTTCCACCGGAGGGGAGAGAGCTTGACAAGCTTGGCAGACAGGGCAGTAAAAGTTTGCCGGAAAACGAACCCAAACATCAGCACTCCAGAACTGGATCGGTGGTTGTTTTTGGAGGGACTTAGAGACGAACAACTCAGGCAACATCTGAGAGAGATGCCTTATATTGGATTTTCTGTAACCCTAGGCAAAGCTATGGATTTGACCATGAAGCAGGCCAAAGACGACTCGGACAAGTGGAGAACTACGGCCATTGTCCATCCTACTCCAAACAGGCCTCAAGATGCTGGAAGCTCTGATGACTTAGGTGCGAACCAGCACATAGATGAGAGCGTCAGCAGTACGGATCTTTTCCGAATGCCAGAGCTACTCCTCAAAGAACAACAGCAGCTTCGAGGGGACATGCACTGGTTGCTTTAAGGGCAACAGAATCTAATTGAACAGCAGCAATCAGCCGCAAGAAAAATAGTGCGCTGCAGCAACTGCGAGCAAATCGGCCACTAAAGTAGAGGTTGCGCCCAAGCTACATGGCAAAGTTGAGACCAGAGCAAAAGAATTGGAAAACCAAGACGTTCAGTTACTCTTTCTAAAATGCAACATCAAATAGACTGCCAAAATATTGTTGTTCGGTGATGCTTGAAAATCTAGTCGTTCAATTGTCGTTTTGTTTTAATTCATTTTAGTTATTGCTCTCAAATTTATTCAAAATAAAGGAGTTTTTATATTTTGTCATTTTTTTGAAGTATTTTCTCAGGAAAGGACCGTAAGCAATCAAAACGAAATTGTTTTTTTTTTTAAAAAAATGCTTTTGAGCAACAACAATATCCAGGAACTTAACGAACCACTTGAGAATTGTCTAAAAAAAATAACAATGAGAATTTTCGAGCCATTTTCCTATCAAGGTATTGTTTCGTTTGCCAAAAGACACAAAGAAGTTATTGCTTTTATTTTCAAAATGTGCTAAAGGCTAAATCTAGTAATAGAAGTTGTTTTCTTTTCTCCTAGGTTTTATGCACTGGCGATGATTGCAGGGCCAGAGAAAAGCAGCAAGGGAATCAGTTCAACTCTTTGGATTAGAATACTTTTTTTTGAACTCGAAAAGCCAACTCTTATCAAAAAAAATTGGAAGCGAGTATTCGACCTGAAAAAAAGAAATCCCAAACCGCAAAATAGAAACTGGATTACTTGGGTATGTAACAAGGGATTCCAAAGTCACTTTAAAAGTCTTTTCAACCGCGGTGCATTCGAACATTGTCCACACTGATTAGAGTACTTTTCCTCCCAGTACTAAACCATTTATTCTAATCAGCCAAAATTTAATATCGTTGTTAATAAATGCGAGTTTTAATAAAAAAATATAGCACGAACGAAATTAAAATGGGTTGTTTTTATTTGGATGATATTACTCCTCAAATGCAACGGTTTAAAAAATAAAAATTTTTTCAGAGAAAGGGGTAACAACTGGTAACAAAAAAAATAAGATGGCAAAACCTCTGCAGTTTTGCTGGATATACAAAAAAAGACCTCTTGCAGAACTCTGTAGTATTCTTTCTAAATATATGGAGAGAATATTACTCAATCAATTGGCGCAGTAACCAACCTAATTGATTAGATGCTTAAATTTCATTTGATTATATTTGAGTGAACGGTACCACTGTGGAAGAACATGCATTCTCCAATAAAAATCTCTCATCATTTCCTCATCTAAAACCATGGCTACGAACTTACACAGTTGACTTCGGATTTTTTTGAGCAAAGTGTAGGGAAACAGACAACCTGTTCAGTGGATCAACTTTATTTCCACTCAATATTATATCAACCTTGCATTAACTCGCATCTTCAGTGTTGTCTTGACAGTTGAGGCTTTCGATTGGTCCACTACTTTACATCAGTTGTAATACTCTACTTTCATGATGGAGGCCTAAACAAAGCTGACCTGCCTTGTCGTCTGATCACTGGAGCCTTCTGTTCGTGACGACAGCCAGATGTTATGCACAGAGAAGAAAACAACACACCACGACGTTGACCACTGATGACAGAGCAGACTAAATTGAAGTCCTGGATTGTTCTAACTTCATAACAAATGGCGTTTCCAAAATTTTATCATGGATGCGTGGATTCCTGCTTGCAACCCATTTGGAAGTGGAGAAACCTTACATTTTGAACAAAAAGAGAAATCCGATGGAGAGTCCGCCCACTGATCGAATCAAAGATGCTGGGAAGGCAACTCATACGGAAGAAAGACTTGATCTTGTAGAGAGAATGCGAACCAAAAGACTCTCAAGTCCAATAAAAGTGTTGTACCGCAAAAAAATGATGATGGTGCTTTTATATATTTTTACGTTATACTAATTTCACTGTATTGTACTATTCAGGAGAATAGTTTAGTCCGAATGGGTGGGAAGTAGGAATGGAAAGTTAAACGTAAGAGTTTTTTGGAAAAGAACCAAATTAATACTGACCTTGAACTATTCCCAACACAAAAGCGAATTCTAAATTTGAAATTGTACAAAGATAATAATGGTAAAGAAATTTATACCGATGAGAATGGTTGAACAAGTAAATATTGACTCTGATAAAGATTATATCATAGATTGAACACCAAAATTCTCACCCACGTAATATTGGATTAGAAACCCAAATTAGGAGCCTAGGTTATCGAAGTCATGAATGACCTTCTGAAAACTTTTCCCAAAAAGGTATTTTTCACACAAAGATTTGGAACATGTGGTAAAAATAGGACTAAACTATCATTAACAAACATAGACAAGCAGTAAATATACGGCTCAGTTTTAGCCAATTTTTGTAACCAAAAGCAGTCTGAAGATATTTATATTGTCGTGATAATCCGAATTGCGGAGTAAATTTTATTAGACGAGTGAGTTAACACATCTCTGTCGTGGTACTGAAAATTGTAATAATTGTTTGAATTGCTATACTCTGGTAACTATACTCTTCGTTAAATTATCTTAGCAAATTTTCCACTACTTATAACTTTTTAGACCTTTTCTTATAACTTAGTAGAGCTTAAACTGGTATCCCTCAGGTATTTGCTAAACACGTTGATACTTGGCACTCATAGGCATTTGTAACTAGTTGTTCTGAAGGAACCATAGCCTTGTAATAATTAATATTGGGTAAAACTTAATCGTTTCTTTCGGTTTTCTGTTAATCAACAGTGTAATTGTACAACTATAGTAACTTCAAAATACATCTCTAAGGATCTGAAATCATACTCAATCTAGCTTCAATTTAATGGATTTAAATTAGTTTGGTGACTAGGAAAGTAGTGATCAACCAATCAATAATTAGGTTAAGTTAGTTTAACGAACTGGAGGACAGCATCGAATCCCGGAAAACATCAAGACGATTGATTTCTGAGAGTATTAATCGGCCAAGCTCCTTCTAGGATACCGCATAGTGAAGCCAATCGGAGGGTAGGCCTGCCTGCTCGTAGAGGACTTGGCAATTTAAGTTAACCCATGTAGTATGGAATGGTGAACTAAGTAGACAATTAAAATGGTCTACAGTAACCTGAAGTACCTGATGGGCAATGTCTTAACGTTCTATCAAGTTGGTTAATACTCGTCTGGTTGGGTTGTGGAGTGAACATCGACGAGCTCTTCACGTCATCTACTATTTGCTTTAAGTATATTGTTTGATCGAATAATTAGAAAGTGAATTGAGGACTGTGAAGTTACTAAAGAGTAGTAGGTTTGTGAAGTTACTATCCAGTCCAGTAGTTTTCTCTAACTACAGGTCAAACTACAGGTCAAGCATATACCTAAGAGTCAAAAAAATTCTTTTCATGGTCAGTACGCGGTCTTTTCATAGATTGAAATTGTCGATTTCACTCTCGAGTCATGGTCTTATCATAGACTATCATAGTGAAGAAAAAATATTTCCAGGGGTCGCAATGCATCAAACAAATTTCTTTGCCCGGGCTCTAGGAATGGAAAGTTAAACTTAATGGTTTTTCGGAAAAGAACCAAATTAATACTGACCTTGAATTATTCCCAACACAAAAGCGAATTCTAAATTTGAAATTGTACAAATATAATAATGGTAAAGAAATTTAAGATGATGAGAATGGTTGAACAAGTAAATATTGACTTTGATAAAGATTATATCATAGATTGGTCTAACGTATCTAACGAAACCCTTCTCGTGAATCAATATAAGGTCTTTTCAAGGGCTTTACTTGGCTGCATTCGGCGACTGGTTGAATTGAAATAGTTAATCAGCTGTCGTAAAATCAGAGTTAAAAACCGACTTACGAGATTTTCCTGTAAAAGGTTTGTAATTTTACCTCCTCTTTCGTTCTTCCGGTTTTGCAATCGATAACGGAAGAGTTACTAAATTGAATTACAAGTAAAACTGATGCATTCATAGTTTCTCACAACAAAGAGACAAGAATTGATAAAAAGGCACAACAAATTAAAACAAAAATGTAATATAGTTAAATAATTTTCGGAAATGTTTTCGGCGTTTTGCTCGAACTCAGAAGCTACTTTGGTCAGGGAAAGAGCAATCAGGTCTCTACTCGGTTGGAAAAAGTTTGCATAATGGTAACACAAAAATTGTTTAAACACGCTCATACAAGTTTTAATTTGAAGACAGTCTCCAGTGCCATTAGCAATAAAAGTACGTGCATGCTTAGCTAAAGGTTGAAATATTTGTCGTGGTGTCGAGCACTAATAACAAGAATATTATTAATTTAATAATTGAATTCGAAATGGCCTAAATGTACAAAATTTCACAGGTATTTATAATCCGTATCAGTATGAAAATTTACAGATCCGTCTAGATATAGATAAACTGATATGTGTTAATTTACACCTTAGTTGTGAACAAGTTTTTCCCCTTGCCGTATATGGCAAGTACTAATGCAGTTTTTTGCACTTAACACATTGTTCTCCACACTCTAGAACATATCATTGCTATCTACTGGGAGGGTCGGAGAGTTGGTTACTGATCGAGTTTGGTGGTGGGAAGGTCGAATCTATCTCACAAATTTATGGTTTATGTACATTGATAAACTTGTGGTATGAACAAATTTGAATCGACGATTCGGTTCGAATTAGAAGCCATTATTCAATTTCACTTCACCAAACATCAGGTAAGAAAGTTTTCTTTATATATCGAAGTTTTAACTTAGGTTGCTAAGTTCGCTACTTCTCGATATATCACATCCTCCCTTCTTTTTTAAGCAAGTTTGTAGGAATAGCTTCTCCAAATCTTTCTGACTGTTTTTTATTTCTGCTTGAAGTTCTCGTGGCCACTGAAAGTTGTTCCCCTTCAACTACTGAGGTTTCTTCAGTAGAGTTGGGTGATGCCACGTCTATGTCGTCCCTACTGCTCTCAGACTGTGAGTCAGTAGATTCAGTCTTGATGTCGTCAGGTTCCAACCGTGCAATTTGGTTGTCACTAACAAGAACTGTCTTGTTTGAATTCTCCGGCTGGATGAACGAAGTGGTCATTCCTTTGCGGATAATGAAAGTAGCTGGAACCGTTGGTGAACTGTTCGTCGGTTTGAAGAGGACTCGTTCACACAGATCAAAATCAGTGACTGCTGGAAGTCTTATTTTGCGTCTCACTAGCAGTTCTACAGGAGTTTTGCCCCGCGTCTTGGAAGTATTCCGATGTGTTATTAAAGGCCGCTGTAGGAAAGCGCGAAATGACACATTCAGATTTGGACTCCAGGCTTGAGTAGACCGTTTCACTGTTTGGACCGCTCGTTCAGCAATCCCATTTGCTCTTGGATGGTAGATGGGAGATTCCATCTTTTTAATCCCAAGTGATTCACACCATTGCTTTAGGTCACTGCTCACAAACTCAGGACCATTGTCTGATACTAATGTTCTTGGTATCCCAAATCTTGCAAAGATTTGACTCAAGTACACTTTCACTGTTTGTGAGGTTCTTTTTCCCGCAGGGAAGGCTTCTATCCAACCTGATCCCACGTCTACTATCACTAAGATATTACCTTGATCCTTAACGTAGCCCCAGTCCATGTGGAGTCTCTCCCAAATTTCAGCTTCCGGCCAAGTAGATACTGTTTTCCCCAGGCTAGGCCTGTTTTCTTGGCATTCCTTAAATTTACTAACATATCGAAGAACATCTTGACTGATGCCGGGCCACCAAGCCATCATTCGAACTGCTGATTCAGTTGCATTTTCGCCTGAGTGAGTCTCATGAGCTTTGGCCATCACCATGGGTCTTAGTTTGGGTGGAATGAAAGGCACAAGTCCTCGAAAGATGATTCCATTGTGAATGGTCAAGGCGTCTTTCTGTTGTTCAAATCCTTTCTCTGCTTCTGAGCACTGTTTCCAGATGGCACTTTTTATTCGTTTGATGACATCTTGAAAGAGTCGATTCGATTCCAGCTGAGTTTTGATGTCTGACTGTGTCACCAGGTCTGATTGGACGAAGTATATAATTTCAAGAGCAAAGCAGACTCAATCATTGTCATCGTCATCATCAAAGTCTAGTCTGCTCAGAGCGTCAGCGTGGGGGATCTTTTCTCCAGGTGTATACTTCAATTCGAAGTCAAATCCCATCAGCGATATTGCCCATCTTGTAATTCTTGCTGATGCTGTTTTCGGAATTTCTTCGTCTGGGGCGAAGAGATATTTGAGAGGTTTGTGGTCAGTCTGTAGAGTGAACCTTCTTCCGAGTAGGAAATGTTTCAATCTTGTGACCACAAAGAGGATTGCAAGTGCCTCTCGCTCAGTATTAGAGTAATTTTGTTCGGCTTGTGACAACTTTCTCGATATGTAGAGCACAGGATGTCCTTCTTGTGAGAGTACCCCGCCTATAGCTTTCTCTGAGGCGTCTGTTGTCACGGTTGCTTCCTATGTCAAGCTGTAAGGCCGTACAAGAGGGTTAGCACATAACTCGTTTTTGATGTTTTCAAAAGCATTTTGCTCTTCCTTGTCCCATCTGGATTCTTCTTTTCGAATTTCGTTTAGGGGTAGCATTTTGGTTGCAAAATCCGGTATCATTCGACCATAAAATTTTGCTAAGCCGACAAAAGACTCGAGTTGTTTCATATTTGATGGCGGTTTTGCATGTTTGATTTTCTCAACATTTTTAGGATCGGGTGCTATTCCTTCTTTGGAAACAGAGTAACCAAGAAAATTTACGCTTGAAACTGGTTTTGAGTTGGATTTATTCTCAGTGATGGTGAAATTTTTTTCACGTAGCCGAATGTTGACTTCAATCATTCGTTTCTCGTATTAATCCTTTGTATTTCCATATACCAGAACGTCGTCTTGGAATATGACCACACCCTTGATTTCTTTGAGACTTGACTCAATGAAATTCTGGAAGATTGATGAAGAGTTCTTTAGGCCCTGGGGAAGCCTGCACATCTTGAACAATCCTTGCGATGTGTCGATTGTGCATATTTCTTTTGCATCCTCGTCCAGCTCAATTTGATAATATGCATCTGATAAGTCAATTTTTCCAAAGTAAGAGGCCCCATGGAGATTATGAAAAATAGTCTCCATGTCTGGGATTGGATAGTCCTTGTCCATAACTTTGCCATTGATGTGAACTTTGAGGTCCACGCATAGTCTCATAGCTCTATTTTTCTTCCGCTGCCACACTACTGGTGATGCATTTGTGACCCCACCAGGTTGTACTGGCTCCAAGATGCCCTGTCGTACCATTGTCTCAAGCTTCTCTTTGACCCTGTCTCGGAGAGGTAGAGGTATCTTTCTGGCTTTGCAGAACATTGGCTGTATGAGACATTGGATCCCGGTATGAGTTTCACATGCGCTTTGTATCCTTTGACTGCAGGTAGTCTTTCATCACTCACTGCATTGATGCCTTCTTGGGTTAGTATGTCTCTCCCAGGTAGCCCAATTTTTTTGTCATCTGCTAGTTGTTGTTGCCTATACTTGCTTCCGTTCCACTCAACATCACATGTTAGTGATCCCAGAAACGTCAGTTGATGACCATCATAGGCCTCAAGACGTCTGACTTTCCCATTTAACTGATGTTTACCAAGCTCAGTCCAGATTAAGGATGATATCACGGTGCTATCAGCACCGGTATCAACTTGCTTTTTTATGGTCTTATACACGTTTTCCCGTGTATAGTACATTCCCATCTCCATTTCGGATGATGATTGACCAGGCAACTTACCCTCTTCCTCGCAGAAATGGTTGTGCTGGTCAGACTTACCTGACTTAGGCTGGGTTTTACTTCTGCACATTTTTGAAAAGTGCCTTACTTTTTCACAGGTGTTACATTTCTTGTTCAAGGCCGGACACGGCTTGCTGCTGCGTGGCTTACCTCCACATCTATTACACAAGTTACCATTGCCTTTATTACCAGTGAAATTTTCACTAGGTTTTCTGAAGGTCTTTTTGAAGTTGTATCCCACTTCTTCTTTTATTACAAATGGTCTATTACCTGTTGAGGAACTCGCAAAAGCCATTGCTTGACTTCTGAACTGTAAGTTTTCTGTCATATCAGACAGAGACATCGTTGGCTTATTTTTAATGCCGTCTAATAGTCTTAATTTGGTCTCAGGGTCTCTCAAATCTGAGATAAATTTTATTTTCACCAACTCTTCCTCAGGGTTGGTTACTGTTTTAAGTTTTTCGAAGTCATAATAACGTGCTTCATCTCTGAGGCGCGCTAGAAAATTGTCGTCAGATTCTCCAACGCCTTGGACAACGGACAGAAATTTAGACCTTTCTGCCGTTACTACTCTCTCCTTAGGTGAAATATAGTTTTGAACAGCTAGTCTGATCTCTTTAAAAGGAGTGTCTAACAATTTTTTAGGGCTCATAAGGCTCCTAAGTTTAAGAAGTGCGTCCTGGCCGCATATACTAAGAAAGAGGTTTGTTACCTGTAGGTCCACGATCGCACCGTCGTTGTTGACTTTATCTTCTTTCTTCTCTGTGCGAGATTTCGCCACAAAAGACATGATCCACGCAGTAGAGGATTCAGCATTCTGCAGATCTCAGGTTTGTCGGTCGTTTGGTGGTCTGGACACCATTGTCGTGGTCTCGAGCACGAATAACAAGAATTTTATTATTTTAATAATTAAATTCGAAATGGCCTAAATGTACAAAATTATAAATGTATAATCCGTATCAGTATGAAAATTTACAGATCCGTCTAGATATAGATAAACTGATATGTGTTAATTTACACCTTAGTTGTGAACAAGTTTTTCCACTTGCCGTATATGGCAAGTACTAGTGCAGTTTTTGCACTTAACACATTGTTCTCCCTACCTGAGAACATGTCATTGCTATCTACTGGGAGGGTCGGAGAGTATCGAGTTTGGTGGTGGGAAGGTCGAATCTATCTCACAAATTTATGGTTTATGTACATTGATATCTATCTCACAAATTTATGGTTTATGTACATTGATAAACTTGTGGTATGAACAAATTTGAATCGACGATTTGGTTCGAATTAGAAGCCATTATTCAATTTCACTTCACCAAACATCAGTTAAGAAAAATTTCTTTATATATCGAAGTTTTAACTTAAGTTGCTAAGTTCGCTACTTCTCGATATATCACAATATTCAAAGCTTTTAATTAGGTAACTTTGAAATAGCCAAATGTGTCTTTCAAATAGGTATTTCTATGATTGGATGTTCGAAAGTGACTATACTTGAAGTCACTAAAATCTTCAGGCATTTATAAAGGAACTCACAGCTTTGATGCTCAGTCAACAGCGACTAATAGTTAATGTCCTTAAGAGCAATAGCGAATCAACAT
Organism: Convolutriloba macropyga; assembly: GCF_964194025.1. Lineage (NCBI taxonomy): Eukaryota > Metazoa > Xenacoelomorpha > Acoela > Convolutidae > Convolutriloba > Convolutriloba macropyga. The sequence continues at coordinate 32,227,237 of NC_134479.1, forward strand.
ATATGTTAATCGATATGAACTGTTTCTGGTTTTTATGACTTGAATCGAGCAGCCATAAGAAAAATTGCATCAAAAGTAGTGGAAAGTTGAAATGATTAGATAAAACTCTGCATCAAAACAAAACTCAAAAACAATTAATTTAGGCAGAAAATATAGATAACTAATTTTATTATAAATGTTAGATAAACGAAATTTGGAACAAAACAACAAAAATTACTCTTTAAACATCCAAAATATCATGTTAGTACGAGAAGTACTTTCCGAAAAGTCTGAAATACTTGGTGTAATTATTAATGTCAAAATTTTTGAAACAAACAAAATGTTGTTGAGTGGCAATCTAATAAATCGGGAGAGCTGCTATAAGTTGCGACCAGCATCACTGGTTCAACATATTTATGCTTGCTATTATTATTTAATTATAAAGTACTGTACCTAGACTGAGTTCCACAAGTTTAATCAGTCTATTTTGATTCCTTTTGTTTTTTTGCTTTTGGGTTGCTACGCGTTTTTGTTTTATTATCCGTATTAACGGATTTCAATGATTCATATTCGTCGTTTGAATTTGATTACAAATCCATAGGATAGCGGGGATAGATTAATATCTGACGTGCAGAAAAGTTCAAGAGATTTTTAGACGTTATCAAGAACCACAGTTAGTGATTTTGTAACAAATAACATCGAAATCTCTAATACCAAGACAAATGATACATAAATATTGGATCAACATCTTTGTGACAAAATGGTAGGAAAAACAAAAAACCCAAATTTTGTTAAGATTGGACAAACAACATCACCATTTTTGCTAAAGTTTTCAATAAAAAACGTGCAAAGCTTGAACTGTAATCGTTTATTCAACTTTCCTCGTGACGCAGTGCTCAGAATAACCAGAAAAAATTGAGACATGTGCTGTAGGAAGTGTTCAACCAGTGTTTTTTATGCGCGCTTAGCCCAACAGTAGGAGACAAAAATGTTTTTTGTGCTTGTGATAAACATTTAAAAAAAATTGTCTTTAAAATAAATCTGAAATAGTTTTTAAGCAAATCAATCAATTGAAACAGAATAAAAATGAAAGCATATAAATTGTATTTTAAAACTATTTCGATCTCGATTAATGAAAATAATGGTGGAATGCTTCTATTATTGCTGTTAAACTCAATCTGTAGCACTTAAGTAGTAGTAGTAGTAGTAGTAGTAGTAGTAGTAGTAGTAGTAGTAGTAGTAGTAGTAGTAGTAGTAGTAGTAGTAGTAGTAGTAGTAGTAGTAGTAGTAGTAGTAGTAGTAGTAGTAGTAGTAGTAGTAGTAGTAGTAGTAGTAGTAGTAGTAGTAGTAGTAGTAGTAGTAGTAGTAGTAGTAGTAGTAGTAGTAGTAGTAGTAGTAGTAGTAGTAGTAGTAGTAGTAGTAGTAGTAGTAGTAGTAGTAGTAGTAGTAGTAGTAGTAGTAGTAGTAGTAGTAGTAGTAGTAGTAGTAGTAGTAGTAGTAGTAGTAGTAGTAGTAGTAGTAGTAGTAGTAGTAGTAGTAGTAGTAGTAGTAGTAGTAGTAGTAGTAGTAGTAGTAGTAGTAGTAGTAGTAGTAGTAGTAGGAGTTGGATTTTTCGCTTATTTGAAAATTTTATTTTAAAACGTCTTTTTTTTCAATCGGATCTTAGAGTTGTCGAAAGCTAACGAAAAGCAACGTAGGAGTCCCACTTTTTGTGTGGGTCGTAGTGCAAAAACAATTTTTGGTTTAGCTTGTATAGAAAAAAAGTTAGTCTCTTAGTTGTTTTGGAGAGAGCTTTTCGAGCCTAGTTTTTTTGCTAGTGCTCTGCTCAATTCTCCTATAGTTGTTTGTTTGTAACTCCGCCGTAGCCGGTCCCCAGCCTGGTTGAGAAAAGGAGGAGGGGAACACACCCAGAACATATTGGAAAATCTCAAAAAGTTGATTTTTTTAATCAACTTGAGACAATTTTCCGACAGTACTTCTATAAAAAGATGTTTAAAAAGTGTATGGTGCAGACTATAGCTCGCCTATGATAAAGTTTCTAGCTCGTCTATGTTGCAGAAGTGGTGCGTCTATGGGACAGTTTTTGGCTCGTCTATGTTGCAGAGTTGGTGCGTCTATGGGGCAGTTTTTGGCTCGTCTATGGGGCAGACTTTGGCTCGTCCGTAATTACTTGGTGCGTTTATGTTGCTCGTTCAAAAAAATTCCTCGCCTGTGTATGTTTGAACGCACCATACCCCCTGTGTGCGTTCAAAAACGGTCTGCGTCATAAACGAGCACAAACGATAACCTCGACCTGGGTTGGTATCAAAAAATGATTGATCAAACAAAAATATTCAAACAATGATCAAACAAATGGTCAAACAAAACATTCAATGCAAAATTGGAACTAGATTGGAATAAGGGCCAAAATTGACTAAAACTTGGCAGTAAGTAAAATCGAATTTTGAAGAAAAAGTTAAATTTACCATAATGTGACAAAAAGGCATGGAGTAATCGAAATATTCAGCTTTCGACTGGATTTCGAGCGAAATTGAACAGATTATTGAATGTTGATAAAAATCTGGCCAGAAAATAAATACTTTTTAATGAAATACAAATAATGGAAGATTTTAGAATATTGGCAGTCTGGCAGTCAACAGGCCCAAAATTGAGCAGATAACAATTCAACCGAAAAATAAAGCAAACTAAAGTTTCTATTTTCGGTTTCTGGTTGAAGTACGTAGATTTTTTGATGGATCAACGTATATTCATAGATATTCAACTATTCGGCAATAAAAATCAACTATTCGGCATCTTGAAATTAAAAATTCAAATAAATGATTTTGGTTAATTCATGAAAGCCAAGTTTCATTGACGACTCAGTGTAACAGCTAAGAAGGGTATTCCTTTTACCAAAAACTAAAACACGCAGGCGCTGCTGCTGTTCCCTTCAGCGTATTCCCAACAATAATAAACATAATAATAACAACGTAAAAAACTCCCTAGCCAAGAAGATCAAACAAAAACGACGCAAAAACGTTCGGCATGTTCGCTAGCTGTAATGAAAAATATTAGAAGGAAACTCGATATGACGGAAGGTAGGACGTAGAGGTATTTTGTTCAACGCGAAGTCCTGAATTGTCAAGGGGGGAATCAAAAGGAAAAGAACAAAATTTTGAAATATAAATTTAGTTTCTAAGATTCAGAGTAAACCATCAAAAAACCATAGCATGACACAGAAGTGTTAGCCGTTATTTCATTGCATTTCTTGGGACACTTTTTCGTTAAAGTGGAAGGCTAATGAAGCCCATTATGATCAATCGCTAGGCTTTTAAGATATTTCAATGATTCAAAAATGGGAATCGATGTTGGATCTAAAACCTGCCCAATATTGTCTTGGTTACTCATCTATTTTATATGCGTTACAACTTTCAATTATGTTTTATAAGAAATGCCGGTGCAAATGCTCGCAGAGGTCACCATCTGAGAGTAAGAAGAAAGGTGCTGAAATAAATCACTTTTGATTGAACAAATAAGGCAACTTTAAAATTTTATTTTGTTTGTTTTCCAATCTTATCCGTTCAAGAGAAATGCTTCCAATCTCTCTCCAGTTTGTCTGATCAAAAAGATAAAAAGGACTTGACTAGATTCTGTCAACCTACCGGATGAAATTCCGTTCATTTTTTTCTTTTCAACTTTTCTCTATGCTTAGAGCATGACATGTTTTTGAAAAGTTCAATACTTCTCTAGCATTTTATTTATTTTTTGAAAGAAATATTTTCTGTTTAAGTCGAACTGGAATAAAAATCATGATCTCATATATTGCAACAAGTTGTACGTATCTGGATTGAAATTCAACAGAGAATATTCAAATATTAATTGAACTGAAGACTGATTGACTCTATCGAGTAACGACAAATGGAGGTCGAACTAGTTATTCGGTTCAGCAAACATAACCACGGAAGACTAGGTCTTGTATTATTTACTTTTTATGTTATTATTTATTATGTAATTCTTGTTAATAAACAACTCTTTTAGCAATGGACAACTCAGTTTGGCTGCTGTTTTCTCTACTGGCTCTAAAAACAGGTAAATGACCAAATAATTCAGTCAGTCTTCGTTATCCTTCATGGCGGAGACCGGATTAATTGCCAAACGAATCTGTTCATACTACTTTCTGCGGAAAGCGGTCTCGAAGCCTTATTTGGCGAGTATTTTTTACCAGCTTATACGTCAGGGTATACGTAAATGCTGATCTTCCTATGGTCGTTTTAATCAGCTATTAGTAATCCGAGATATTTTGCAATTATTTACCAATAGGGGTTTTTTTCTGTCAATTTGACACTGTCGAAGATCATTACAGCTAGGAGTGACAAGAGCGAGTAATGTGGATATTAAACCTGCAAAATCTTGCTATAAAATGATATCGTTACGATGTTGCAATACAATGATAATCGGGCAAGGTTTTGCATGACTAATTTATGATTAATTTTTAATGAATTTAAAAGGGCAAAACAATTGAGCTGACAAAATCTTTCAACGCATTTCAACAAGAAAAAGGAACAATAAACAGAAAAGCACATCAGTTACCACAACTCAATGTCTTTTAAAAGAATTTTTAGTAGAAAAACCAAAAGAGCATCAGATAAAACTTAAAGCAAACAAACTAATTAGTACTTCAATAAAAAGCAAAGCGAACTAATTTTTAGAGTGGCCAGAAAAAAGAGGACAACAAAACGAATAAAAATGGGCAGAGTTCAAAAATCCTTGGGAAAATTTGAAACAAAACAACTTTAAATTCCAAAACAACAAACAAATTCTAACTAAAAATGGCAGATGTGTACTGAAGTGTGCTACACTCAGTAACACTATTTGATAATCTTAGTGCTATTTTGAGAATTTACGTTATAGTGCGTGAAGCACAAACTTGAATTGGACAAAGTCCATTTTAACGTGTGAACAAATTACTAAGTAGTTTTGAATAAGCTACTATTTTAAGATCACTAACTAAAACTGAGAATACTATGACGTGATATTATCACGCCACACAGATAACACCAAGTTAACCTTGGTAACTCTGTCGACACTGTTATCTCTATCCAATAGGATACTAGAGAACCACGTGTCCGCAAGTATAAAAGGAGCTTGCACGCTCAACTACCAACACTTTTTGGTCCCTGATAACTTCTGAATAAAAATCAAACTCCCGTATTGCCCCCTTGCTCAATCTCAGCTTACTTGAGATATTTTTCTAACTTAGCATATTTTGTGACTTGTTCTTAACTAAGAACTCTCTAAGTCATAAAATATTAACTTAGCACAAATTTGGAAATCAGGTAAGTTCAACTTAACTACTCTAAGTTATAATTTAACATCTCTTAAACTCTATCTAAGCTAAAAGTTAACTTAGAATATTTCAACCTGTGCTAACTTGTACTTTCTCAGTCTTAATAACCTTAACTATTCTATCCCTTCATGCTCGGTTCATATTTGATGCTGTTTAACATAACTTATTAATTCATATTTGCATTTAACTTTCTTTAATACTTAACTATATACCAAGAGTAGAACTAGGGGTTGAACTCTCAAGTTATACATGTGGTCCCGCGATTAACCCCGTCGTTTAAGTATCTAATGTACGGACCAGCAGTATAAATGGTGGTCCCAGAGAGGCTACTTCAATTTAACTTGTTCGAATAATATAGAGAGGCTACTTCAATTTAACTTGTTCGAATAATATAGAGAGGCGACTTCAATTTAACTTGTTCATTTAATATAGAGAGGCGACTTCAATTTAACTTGTTCATTTAAACTATCAGAGAAGCCTGCCTAAATTTAACTTGTTCACTTATTGTAGAAAAGCCATTAAATTAACTTGTGTAAGTTAACTAGTCAAAGGGCTTCTCACTAAAATCCTTTTTTGATTTTGATTTAAACTATTCCTCTGTTATTAATAATTCTAATACAATAACTTCAATCCTTCAAACAATGGCCAGTCCTGGTGGTAGTACTCCTCCACCTGCCGTTACTCCCCCACCTGAAACTCCCATAACACATCCAAATCTTTCACTTGTATCTTTTTCAGGCAATGATCCTAATCAGGATGCCACTTCTTTTTGGAACTCTGTAGAAAACAAAATACTCTTTTCACTAGGAACTAGGCCTACAGCACCCGCTGCACAAACTAGCTATGATAAAAGGCAACAATCCTTATTTGGCTCACTTTTAACTGATACAGCACTAGAATGGTTTGAAAGTGAAGTCACAGATACCACAGATTGGAATACTTTAAAAGATGAATTTATAAAAAGATTCACAGACGGTAGAGACCAATTTAGATTTAGACTTGAGGTTGAGAACACATTCAGGCAGGAAGGAGAATTATTAAAGAACTATCTACATAGAATAAAAAGTGGTGTTGATAAAGGTTGGCCAGAAAAGATACCAACAAGTATTGAAGGTGATGACAATATAAGAAGGGAGAAAGAAATCCAACAAAGACAACGAAGTCAGAAATACATAGATTTTGCTATAAGAGGACTAAGACCACAAGGTTTAAAACGCAAAGCGCACGAGAAACTTATTGAAAATCCTTCAATAACTTGGACACAATTTGTTGATCACTTAGTCGTAAAAGACTTAACATTTTCTGTAACAACAGAGTCTAGTGGAGCTACAGGAATAGATAAACTTAAAACACTCGAGAGCAAAATTAACGATTTAACCAGTCTTTTCAAAAGCAACGAAGTGAATGCTATAGATACTTCTAGGCCAAGAGACCCTAATATAAAAGGCAGACCTAACAGTACTAGATTCTGTGATTATTGCAGAAGCAATGGTCATTCCATCTCTAGATGCACAAAGAAACAGATAGATGATAGCGTTAACAAATTGAGAAAGGAACTTGTTGAACCAAGAAGGCCAAATATAACATTCTCCAATGATTACAGAAAGAATAACCGAGGCAATACAAGATTCAATGGTCCTAGAAACCAAGGCTATCAACCAAGAGGTGGCTACTCAAACTATAATCCTAGGTTCAACAAGCCTAACTATCAACAACAAAATACATCTTTTAGCAGCTATGGCAATAGATTCACTCAACCATACGAACAAACCTTCCCTCAGCAAAACACCTATAGAAATAATGAACCAAATCTTGAACAACAATCACCATCACCACAACAACAGCAACAGCCACAACAAAGTGCTAGCTTCTATACACCAAGTAGAAATAACAATCTACAACAAAGACAATCAAAACCCAACAATATTCAGCAACAACCAAATCAAATAAGTTTCGTTGAAGGCGACGATGACTACGTAAATGCTATAACGGACTTCTTTCCTTTAAACTTTTGAAGTCTCCGAACGCTACTAAAGAAAGTAGTACTAAGTCAAGAATTTATCTCAACTTATGTCACTTTGCCACCGGAGACATTAAAAATAATAGTGGTTTAGAAGTAGAATTCATGATTGACCCAGGATCAGCCTGCACTATTATCAATCATCCTACATACCTTGCACTAGTAAACCTTGGACAAAATTTGCATTTACAAAATACAAATTGTGATTCAAAAACATATACTGGTTCATCAATCAGAATGCTTGGCTACACAACTATTCAATCTAGCTTCGAAACTGACGGTAAATATACAGTCCCCCATAAAGTATTCGTTACTAAAGAACAGAGACAGAACATAATAGGTATCGATTTTTGTCATTTGTTTTTAAAAGCACTTCACTTCGATATCCCCGCAGTAGAGTTAAAAACTGAGAGAAACCTAATTTGCTACGGCTCACTCAACAGTGAGAAAGATTACCCATACATAACTGAGATGACTGCTTTAAACATAGCTCAACCAATCTTTCTACAACAGAAAAGTACACAATTGCACAAGCAAAAGCACCCCAGTCAACCCTTATTTCCACCAGGAACATATTTCATGCCCCATATTAACGTTGCAAAAACTGACCTAGTCTTTGTGAACACACTTTGTCCACAACCTGAAGAATTTCTACCCATATTTATGGAGAATCAAAAGAATCACCCAATACAGATAAATAGAGGAATAATAGGTTATGCTATGTGCGATATAACTGACAAACCTATACAAAGATACAATATCAAAAACTGTGCCAAATTTACAAGTACAATACTAAATGAAAGTGAGGACTATAACAATTGCTTCATACTGAACACAGTAGTAAACAATTTACAAGAAGGACAGCAAATCCAAACTAATTCTTGCATTAGATATGTAGACTTTCGTACCCAATCTATATTTGACTCTAATATGCCTATAGCGCACACGATATCCTCAGATGCAGAAATGAAAAAAGGTTTTGCTAACACAATCTCCAAAAGAATACCCTTATTAAAGGACTACTGTAAAAGTAGAAACTGTGATATAGGTGACATAATAACTTTCAGAGCAGATAATAACTTAGTATATAATCTCATCACTAAGGCTAATCATTATGAAAAGCCAACAATTGACACAATCAAAACAACACTACTGGCCATGAGAGATCATGCACTAGGACTAAATTTACGCTGTATAGCGATGCCAAAAATAGCTTGTGGTTTAGACGGAATGGATTGGAGAGAGATATCTTCTCTAATTGAACAAATCTTTAAGAATTCAGGAATAACTATCTATGTGTATACAAGCAAGGATGATATTGATAAACTACAGAAAGTAGAGACTAATACACTAGAACAGGAAGAGGTGCTCGAAATTATTGAAAGTGAGTTAATAGAAAAATGCAAAGAAGATGAGAGAGAACTAGCCACAGACTTCTCTACCGAAGCAAAAGAGTTATGTAGACCTAAAGTCAACGAACAGTTTCCTAAGTTCAGAGATAAACTACAAAGCAACCGAATCATAAATAAAGCAGTGAGTGATTTTGTAATTAAGCAAAACAGAAATACAGTTCAAGACATAGAGTATCTAGAAAGGTTCTTAGATAACTTTGATTTCACGCAAAGTGATTTGACTGATGATGAATTGTTTGAGTTGATAGAAATAATACTTCAGGATAATGATGTCTATTCACATCATAAGTATGATATTGGCAGAACTAAACATAAGTTCCATTTACCCTTAAAAAAAGACGCAACCTTTAAAAAGCAACGACCAAGCAAAATACCCATTCATCTCAGAGATAAATTAGAAAGACTAATGGATGAATTAATTCAAGCAGGGATAATCAGAGAGCTCAATGAGAACGATGATATGAATAGTTGGTTTGTCAATCCCGTCATCATATTACCTAAGAAGGATTATGTAAAACTAGTCATTGATGCTAGATACCTAAACTCTATAACTGATACAAGTAATTCTAGTTGGCCACTCGAACCACTAAATGTTCCAATGACAAGAATAACTGGAACTATATTTACAAGTAGTGATTTATCATCGGCTTATAATCAAGTACCACTAACTGAAGATACACAGAAGGTTACAAGTTTTATTGTAGGAGGCAGACAGTACACCTATCAAGTAGGATTTTATGGTCTCAAGCCATTACCCAGTTTCTTTAGCAAACTAATGCGTTATGCATTTGGACCCCTTATAAAACGTAAACAAGCCATAACATATATAGACGATACTTTATTACAAGCTAAAGATAAACAAGAAAAGTTCACAATAGTAAAAGAGTATCACTCTTTGCTTCGAAAGGCAAACCTTAAAGCAGCCCCCGATAAAACAATGTTTTTCCTACGAAAAGTGAGATTTCTAGGACATGTTATATCTAAGAACGGACTATCGCCTATTGCTTCGCGCATAGATGATATTAGAAACCTAAAAACGCCAGAATCGAAAACAGAAGTTTTAAGAGTTTTAGGAATGATGATTTTCTATCATACCTATATTTTGAACTTTCAAATTGATGCAAAACCTCTATATGACTTAACTAAAGATACAACACTATTCAAGTGGTTACCAGAACACGAAAAGGTATTCACAGACCTTAAACAAAGATTCTGTCACGATATTTCTAACGCGTTTCCTTCTAATGACTATCCCTTTCATATACATGCTGATTCATCTAATTTAGGAACAGGTTGTGTTCTTATACAAGATTTTCCTGATAGAAAACGTATGATTTCAGCAAACTCGAGAGTATTTGACAAAGCTGAACAAAAGATGTCCCCTCAACATAGAGAGCTATGCGGAATAATATCTGCATTACAAACTTATGAATTTTATGTTATTGGATCCCCTTTTCCAATTTACCTATACTGTGATCACAGACCAATTCTATTTCTTTGGTCACGACGAGGACAAATGTCACATCGTTTCTTTAAGTATCAAGTTGTAATAACTAAGTTCCAAAACTTGCAAATTATATACACTGAAGGCAAAAACTTAGCGTTCCCTGACATTCTTAGCCGAAACGTTTCTTTAGCAGATGCTAAACTTTATCAACTAGAACACAAAGTGATACCTAAAGATATAAAGTTTCATATTAACGGAAAAGAAGTTAACTATTCTGTATTGCATCAAGACGATAAGGACGCAACCGCTAACGACTGTTATCCAATTATTGCTCAAGTCACAGGCGAAAGAAAGAAACTTATTAATATAAATGATGAAGGTGACTTTAGCGTAGATGATGCACCAGACTACATAAATGAACACTGTAATGCTATACACAGTTTCTCTGATTGTTTTCGCTACGGCACACAAATAAATCAAATAAAGAAATTAACTTCAGAACTAACTAGCGAGTATGATAATCACTACTATTCCGAGATAGAAGAAATAGCTGAAATAAGTGATGACCGAGAAGGTTATGATGACCAAGATTGGTTAGATCTAGTAGAAGGAAATATTGAAAATTCACTTATTGAACAATTAGAATCTGCTAAAGCCGACTATATCAGACGGACAAAATTTAAGAAACTTATTGAACCAGAAGCTTTTCAAAACATCTCAGAAAAGGATGTCCACACAGATACATTAGATTTAATAGCTAAAGTTACAGATTTTGCAAAAAACGCTAATCTTGACACCGATAATATTCTTGAAGAACAAGCAAACGACTCCGTGATAAATAAAGTTAGAGATTGGCTAAAAGTAGGCAAAGCTCCAGAAAAGGACTACATTATTAAACAATCTAAAGCACTACAGACCTATAGAAATAATTTCAACTTGTTGTTTTTAGAAAGTCAATATGATTTACTCTGTTATTCCGAACCTTGTGAGGACGGCTCTTTTGACGTTAGGATATGTGCACCACTTTCGCTATTTATAAAGATATTCGAAGTCGCACATACGCATGAACTTAGTGGTCATAGAGCAGAAAGCACAACTTACAATAGAGTTAAGCGATATTTCTATTGGCCCGGTATGTTTAAATGGATTGAAATGTTAATGTTAGATTTCTTAAGTTGCCAAACTAATAAGTCAGCACGCAAAGACTTGAACGAAGCACCCTTAGAACCATGGGGACAATTAGAAGCTATACCCCTACATACACTTCATATTGATCACAAAGGTCCACTACGACCACTTAGTAAAGGAAATAGATTTTGTCTTGTAATAGTAGACGCTTTCTCTAGATTTATACAAGTATACCCTAGCAAGGATGCTGATGCTCTCGAAACAGTAAATCAACTAGAGAAATTTATAACTTCTTTTGGTATACCGCAACAAATAGTACATGATAACGGCAAGGCTTTTATTAGTAATGATTTCGTTCACTACACAAATGAAATGGGAATTACACTATGCCCCCGAACTGCATATTCACCGTGGACTAACGGCAAAGTAGAAGTACAAAATAAACATTTGACTAATTACCTAAGACATTTTATTAGTAAAAGTGGATCTAATTGGTCCGAGTACACTAGTAAATTTGCATTCTCACACAATACTGCAGTAAATTACAGTACGGGATATACCCCTTATGAAATACTATTCGGAACGAAACCACAAATACCCTTATCACTAAAGTTAGGACTACTACGAGATAATCAAAAGAAATGCACATCAGAGTATTGTAATAATCTACCGCCACACTCACATAGTGAAGAAACTTGTAATAACAAAAAGATAGAGAAATTATTACAAAACAGATTATCTAACGAAATGTTAAAGCGAGAGAATACATTTAAAACTATATACTCGAATACCTATACTAAATGTAGACAAACTACGAATAAAGCGCACAAGTATAGAAATAGATTTAAACTCTGAAAGCCTATACCTGAAGGTAGAAAAGTACTACTAGAAAATCACTCTAAAGGACTACTAAAGTCTAAAAAGCTACAAGAGCTACGCTCAGGCCCTTACACCGTGAAACGAATGCTAACTAATACTACATATGAAATACAACATGATAAAACAAATGAGAAGAAAACCGTGCATAGAAATCATATAGTACCTTATTACCCGAAAGAAGAAAAAATACAAGAGTTAGTTGAGAACTATATAGTCCCAGATGATACGGATGATTATTATACTCAATATAATAAACATAATATATCCAAATCTAATGCTTATAGAGGCGCACAACATATTGCTATTTCGCAGTGGCCCTTAGTAGAAACACAACCTACTATAAATCCTAATACTACACTACAGCCACCTTATAATGTTGAGGCTACCCCAACAAAGGACTCAGGCTTAGAATCGCTACAAACACGAGCAGATAATACTACGCATATACAAGGCACAAGCTCTTCTAATTTTCTACCCCCACGCATTTCAACCCCCTACCCTATGCAAAATATGTATTCACCTAATAGCCCACAGCAAGAAAATTTTTCTACACCACCTGATAATACTAGTAAATTTAAAGCTACACGCAAATTATTCCCCCAAGCATCGCATAATAGCCCCACATCATCACCTCATAATTCTACAGCTACAGCTTCACCTAATGTTTCTAATTTACCAGACGCAAATGAAGTATTAAGCAGACCTCAACGTAATAGAAAAGCACCTACATTCTTTGGTGAACCTATTCCTTCTGACTTGATACAGAAACTCAAAAAGAAATAGAGACACAAAATCTCTTTCAAATAATACCTTTTATATTGAAAAGCGCCACCGCGCACAAAAAAACAATAAAAATAATAAAGTTAAAATATACAAAAATAATAAAGGCGCAAACCAATAGTAAATGCGCAGAAGTTAACAAAAATATTTTATTGAGCGATTTTTTGTTTCTCTCCCCTTTTCAATTGCTTAGATGCTGCATGATTACACCTCTCACGGTTCTGGCAACTAAGCTCTCCGTCTCAAAGACCAGACACTCCTTGTAATTGAGCTGTATCATTTTCAAATACAGCTCCTGTAGAGTGGGCCCTGTCTTTGGATCCCACCACGCATCCCTCAAGGTCCATAATTGGTTTTCCCATTTCTCGTGCTTGTCGCACCACTTTGTCATGTCTTCTTCCCCCCTCTTAGCATATAGTTTTTCACAAAACTAAAATAACAAATTTTTATTACTAAAAGAAAACTACTCAGTCATAATCTCCGGACCCCACTTTTATAGTTAAATTCTTGCAACCCCGATAAAGACCTAAATTAACTGCTAGTTAATTTGAGTAAAATTAACACTCACTTTTTTTCCGAAGAAGAACTCGATGACTTCTACAGTGTGCTTAGAGACACACTGAGTACACCTCATTTCCCATGGACTGTAGCTCCCACGTGCCCTCAGTATTCCCCACACCTCGTCGTCAGATAACACGAGAAACATATATTTATAACTTTGAGAAAAGAAATAAATAAATTCCACTGGCCCTAAACCAGAAGTATCTTCATAAATAAAATGAAGATACTGAGAGCGTCGAATTCGCTCTAGAGCTCCCGAAACAGGTTCCAACATCACTCCGCTCGAACTACATTTCCATCTGGCATTATCCAGATCCTCGCTGTTTTCAGCATTATCTCTAAGATAATTCTTAGTTTCCCAATTCATAGTTCTTGAGAACGAAGGAGTACAAATAGAATATATAAACGGAAATTGAAGAAGAAATGCAAAGTTTAAAATAAATTAAAGATTGAAAGTGAAATTAATGGTCAAGAACAAAATAAAAATCAAAGAATGAAATAAAGAAAGAAAATTAAGAAGAAACAAATTAAAGAAGGAACTAAGATTAAGAAAATAAAAGTTAAGGAAAGGCTGAAAGAACTAAAATTGAAATTAATGGTCAAGAACGAAATAAAGAAAGAGAGTTAAGAAGAAGTTAAAGGATTGAAATTTAATAGTCAAGAGAGATGAACTGTATAGTATGAACGTTTAAGGCAAAAAGCAAATAGCCCACTCAACACAAATCTTACATAAAGTACGCAATTAATCACCATTGCAAGCTGTTACACACACATAAACTTCTATACATGTTCAAAACTCATAAACTTTCACAATTTACGCATACCTTTTATTGCAAACTAACGCTGAAAACACATGTTACCCAAAACAAAACTAAGTACAAGTTATTCCCCCATGAGCAACTACCTTATCTAAGTTGAATACCTTAAGTACAGAAATTTGTCCCTTGCAAACTATTTTACCACACTGAATCGCATATTTGTCAGGAAACGCACAATTAAGCAACCCACATAGTCATCAAATAGAGCTAACTTTACTAGCTTAAGGACCCAAGGAATGTTTAAAATAAACATTAGAGCACTTATAAACAAACAGCTAACCGCAATTTTAAATTCTCAAAGTAGGAATTATGTCAACTATGTGCAGACCTTAAGCATCTGTTAGAAAGAGCTTGAGCTTGATAAACTTATCCGCTCAACAACCCATGCCACAACTGTTTAGAATGCATGCTTGAAGAATATAAGCTTGGAACGGATAAATATATTTATTTACGAATTTTACATTAAAAATACTACTTTTTCAGTTTCTAAGCGTTCTTGCAATCTCCACACGAAAACAATTATAAAAAAAAATTATTGTGTCTGAGTGCTACATCAATTTACTACCAGATATCCCAAAAACAATTTTGAATTTTGCTCTCCACACAAAGAGAATTAATCAGATTTAGTGAGAAAAATATGTCTAACAAAAATTAACACTTTTTGTTCTTCTAAGTGCGACCTTTTCTCAACAACATATTACAAGCGCGCAAAATTTTGTCCAAAGATAGACAAGAACCAAGTGTGTAAAATGGCGGAAACAGAATTCTAATATTGCCAATCAATAGTTTATTATGGTCCCTAAAACATCTCAGAGAGTTGAAAATACAATATAAATTCCGTTGGTCAAAAACTGATTTACACAGCCAAACTAGACACATCTATACCCAACATCATCGTGTAGCCAAGAGCCACACCAAGAGTCTTTTGATTCAACCTTTTTCGAATTTTTCACTTAATTCATAGTTTTTTTTGAAAAACCTTCCAATTTTGAGCTGATGAATAAGATTTTTAATTGTTTCTCCCAAGAATTTAGCTGGCTTTGTTCAGAAAAATTAGTTATCCCTGTCTGACTAATTACAAATTGTCTCAAATCCCATCAGAAATAATTCTGCTACTCAAAAAATTAGGGGAATGCAACGAAAAACACATTATATTCGCCCATATTCTAATATAGTTTGATATAATGATATAAATAGAAAACTTAACGTGACAATTTAGTTATATGATCAGTTTAATACTATGCTACATGGCACTAGTCAGAGCTAGTGATTAGCCAATCAGAATTGAGCACACAAATTTTGGTGACTTAACCCTGAGAATCACTATTTAAGAGTCCTACCAAAATTTAAAATCACTTTTCTCAGTTACCTTCTGAAATCAATTACTTCTTTCGCTTTCAAATTCAGTTCTAATTCATCTCTCTCTCTCTCTCTCTCTCTCTCTCTTTCTCTCTGTCCCAAATTCTATCTTCACATTTTGCCCCTTTCAAATAATAACTTAGAAAACTTAGAAAACTTTTCAAGCATCTCAATTTGTGACCTGCAAATACTTGTCACAAAACATCTCCGCAACACATATATCAGGTATCTCAGTTCAATATTAATTTAATTCTCAGTCAGCTACTATAGAAGGAGTACATAACCCTTCAGATCGAACATAGTACAAGACTGACAATTGAGAAAGTTTCTAAATTCTAACAAACACTACTCATATTGAACACATTCATCACCAGTAAACACATTGCATAACACAATTAAAACCCCCTTAAAGCTGATCAAGTCTAATTTATGACAGAAGTCTCATTCGACCAAAACGGTTTTCTTGTTTCTCTTTCTATCAACCCTGATACACTTGTGAAAGTTTCTATTAAGGCAAATCAAAGGTTGAAATTTAATAGTGAGTTTAACACCTTAACCAGTTGTCAAATTTCTAACGAAGTTAGAACTCTAGTTTTTTTTGCTACTAACTCTAACGAAGACCCTATTGCTGTCTTCTGGGGAAAATATAACCCTCAACAACTTAACAGTTAATTACTTCAAATTCATTCTTCAAGCCTAGTTGACTTAGACATTTTAAATGTCCCTTGTTTGGTTTTAGAACCACCAACTGATCAATGAATATTCCGCTAAACGATTATTGGGTTATAGCTTCAAGAACAACTTTCTCAACTTCTTACAGTCCTTATAACATCCCACATAAAATTCTGAAATATAATAACAAGTCAGCAAAAATTGATCGATCATATATTTCATATAAAGAAAACATTGTTATTTTCTTCGTTAAAGACCAGTTTGTAAACTTAGAAATAATTGTTTGTTGGACCCCTAACAAACCAGAACATATTGAACGCTTTCATTTCCAATTGAACAACAGAGACGAAATAGACCTTGATATCATCGAAGCTCCCTTTACTGTGGACCCTTAATCTATGTTACCACCTTCCCTTGAAACACAAGTTCTTACTGCCCTTGCATTCGACCCGCTATCGTACATTAGAATATTCCTCTTACAGAAAATATTGAAATTCGGAAATAAAACTGTAACACTTGACAAGTGTTTTGTTTCTAATCAACAGAGAACAGTTGCATTCTTCGTAACATCAGAAAATAACGCAAAATTTGTCATATTTTGGGTACCCTATAATTCCGCTCACGTTCACGAGCTAAAATATCAGATTACTTTCACGGATAATATTAACTTGAATTTGTTTGACTCACCTTATACTGTCTTCGTTTATTAAATGGAAGACGGCGAAATCAAGAAATCACCAGCGATAGACGAAGTAATAAACGTAAGTTACAAAATGCTTATTTTTACATCACTTTGCTTAACTCTGTTCCTACCTGTAGCAACTGATATTGAATCTGAAATTGCTCAGCGTATTGCAGAATTAAAATTCCTAGTTGAATATAACAATTCTCACCCACACTTCATAGAATGTGTCGTAAATAGAAATAATTGTCTACCTGAAGAAATTCCGTACCTTAAATTACTAGAGCCTCCTGAAAAGCTAATAATTTGGTCAAAACGCAACGTCCATATGCCACTATCACTGATTAAAGACCAGTTCTTTAAAGAAAAACTTACTGATAAGAAAGCGTTTCTTTCAAAAGTAGAATATTTTTTAACTTACATAGGAAACCAAATTCGTTCTGTTCAGTTTCTTAAGATTATTGCTATAATACCTCTCGCACTTCTCTGTGTTATAACTGCTTGCACTGCAAAATATTTGATCTTTGTTATATTTCTTGCATTATTACTCTTAACGTCTTTCACTGACGCCAGACCAATTGAAAAGATGAGTATCTATGAAAACACAGCTCCTAACCTTCATGTTAACCACTTTGATTGCTCAAAAATGATCTCAAACCAGATGTATTCTCTCAACAAAGTAGCACCCTGCGAAATTCGCGCCGATAAAATTAGCACTAATCAAGCACGAGTCACTCTCTACCAAAGAAATTATAAAGTTAAGCTAGAAGCAACTATGTGTAAAGCAACCCAACAGCAATTACGTTGGTTTTGCGATTCTTTTGACTCTAGCGGCATAGATGCCAGACATAATACTATTACTACTTCAGTTAAGCTTGATGCTCAGAAATGCAAACTTGCAAAGGAAAGAAAAAAGATAAAGCTTTCCCCTTCTTCTAATTCAGTAGAATTCGACTTTGACAAATCTTTATTCTCAAACTTTAACTCAGGCGATGTTGGAACTGGGAACAATGAATGTAACTCCCGAGGTTGGATTACACATTACACTTATGAAACATATATGCAAAATGTTAGCCTGAATGTAAACCTTAGAGATGGCACAGTTAATAACTGGCAAAATATACCTCTACCTTGTCCTTTATCAGCCGGAGGCTGCGATTCTACATCTACTGATCCATTTGCATACACTTGGGATGAACCCAATAATTGTCTTTTCACTATAATTCGCACTTTTGACGCTCAAATGATTAAAGCTAATGACAAATACTACATAGTAAAGGATCCTAAATTTACTTCAGCTCAGTCAGATTTCGACTTACAAAGCTTTATGTTCCAAGTTTATAATAAACCACAGTCTTTATGTAGTCATCCACGAATAGTATATCCTACGCCATATGACTCTCTATACATTAGTCTTCGTGACGGATTTGATATGAACACTGGAGAACCCATTCACAAATTTAAACCCGATACTGGTGCTATAATTATGAAAAATAAATTCTATTCCAGTGACAACAAAACAGTTGATACAACATATTCTCAAGTTTATGAAAATATTGATTTCGAAGCACATCTTGGAACAAAAATTGACTATTTGCACTTTAATAATCTTCGGCAACTTCAAACTTCTACTCTAGAGCTATTAAGAAATGACTGTGAATTAGAGCGCTCAACTATTCTTAACACTTTAATGATTTCTCATGAAAATCCGCGCTTAGCTGGATATACCTTAACAAGAAACAGATCTATGTTTCTCAAAACAAATGGCAATGCTGCCTGGCTATATAATTGTCCTGAATTTCATTCACCCATACAGATTCTTAATAAGTGCTATAATCGAATACCAATTCTTTATGAAGATGAAATTCATTTTGTTGATCCCATTTCTAGACAAACCTTCATTGAAGCCGAAGAACAATTGTGCTCTGATAAACATTCAAACTTATTTCAACTAGATGTTGACGATGACAATTCATGGGTTGAGCTAACCCCACAAATCACAAAAGTAAGAGGACCTGCACTTTTCAAACCACACATAGTTATTCAACAAATTGCGAATGCTATTACTGCAAGTATTTATGCTTCTATCTACACATATAAAGAAATGATGTCTTTCTGGAATTCAATAACTTTCAACTCCAATATGAAAGGAGTTCTCAAGCACTTTACTAAGTCATTAATAGATAGCAGAGAATCATTTTCAAATATTTCAGGCACAAATTATTATAACTCTAGAACTATTTATCTAGATTCATTCATTTCACCGGACATCTTTAATAATCAATTTGTTGAAACCTTTGGTAAAATACAATATATAATTGAGCGATGCGGAATATTCTTTGCCGCTTTCTTATTCATTAAGCTACTCATCGACATAGTCTTATGCTTAATTCGAGCAATGCAAATTAACAAAATTACAGATGCATCTATTCACTTTGGTAAGGCACTCTTTGCTGCCACATTTGACTTAATGTCAGTTCCAATTTTGACTTCTATCTATCAAGCAACTAATTCTGATAATAATAACACTGATGAAAATAGAGAACGGACAATGCAAGTTCCAAAAACCGAAAATATTAATATTAGAGAACGAGTTATTCAAACTCCACCTTATGCAGAGAATATAGGCTTACAAGCTTTAAGATTTGAGAATAAAAGTGGTTACCCAAACCTACATGATGAGAATAATAAAGACGAAAATAGAAACGATCACAACGTTCCTACGTCTCCAGTATAGGATTAATTCCTCTATTACTTTCATATCATCAAACTATATGATGATAATACAGACTGACTTCAAAATTACTACTGATTTACTTTGAAAGAGAATACCAAAAAAAAATAATAAGAAAAAGAGAATACTAGCAAAATAACTTCAAAAAATATACTCTTAGAATAGAATAAGAGTAGAGAATACTTGATATTTCAGGAACTTTCTTCAATCCCTAACGAACTGATACCAGTCTTTCAGAAGGAACCTTCAAGTGGTTGGCCCGAATACAATACACCATCAACTTCTAAACCTCAATCTGGAGTTAAACAACTCGACAGACTAGTACAACCCACAATTCACGTTACCCCATCTACAACCTTTCTTTCAGCTATCAAGATTTCAGCAGTACAAACTCAAACAACTAGTGCAAATTCATCAACGACGGTTACATCATCCAAGAAGAGAACTAAAACTGCAGATACAATTGCAAAGAAACAACCACGTAAACAATTCATTAGAGAGACATTCAACCCAGCGACACCGCTAGAAGTAAACATACCCAAGACAAACAGTACAGTACCCAACGTCTTAGCAAACACTACAACTACTCAATCGTCACGACCAAACTTTCTTAATCTTCATCATTACACAACTACCCCCTTGCAAGACCGCCTACAAAAACAACATCAAGCTGAGATACAAGCTAAAACCCCCGGTTTTAGTGGACACCCGAACTACGATACGAATTTAATCTACCAGTTGCAACCCAACATCAATAGATTCAATCTCATTGGCTATTTGTCAAACAAAAATTCTTATCTACTAACTAATCACAACCTTCAAGGACAAACAATACAAGTCCCGTTTGATAATATTACAGCAAACCTCACTCCTCAGCTTGATACCTTCACTTATCAGGTACAGCAAAACTTTCTAACAGAAAGACAACGCTCTCAACAGCTCGAACAACGGATTACTGAGCTCCAATTGGAGATCGCAAATCTGAAGCATCAACTCCACATCCTCCGCTCATCACGTTGAGCACTCACGGAATGGAATAGATAAATTTGTGGTTGTTGATGTTCAGTACTTCCTTCATTACTTCTTCTTCTTTCTCCCGCGGTGAGGAAAATTATTCGTTAGTTTAAACGCCTAATTATTAGCCATTTTGATTACCTTACTCTCCTTCATTACATTACTTACATCAAGTAAAGTAATCCGCATTTCTTCAATCTTCATTGAAACAATCTTCAATGATTACACTTAGCGCAATTTATGGTGAACAAGGAGTCCATTCTTATCTTTAGATTGCAGATTTGATTTGTTCTCGCTTCTCTAATAAAATTTATTCTTTACCGATTTATCTTGCTTATGACATCATTCGATTGTTCCATCGAATTCCATAATTTATTTGATGTCTTACAACCTTTCAATAGACGTTAAGTATTTCAAAACATATTGCGATCTCGCTGAATTTATTCAATCTCAAGTTATTAAAACTTCGAAAACATTCTTAGTTGGAAATAAATTCTATACACCATTGTCAGTTCATTGGACATTTGAGTTACAAGAGATTATCTTATTCTTACAAGATAACAATTCTAATGAAATTGTAGTTTATTTTCATCAAGTTCCTGAGTACGATTTATTTGAAATTCTAAAGCTTATTCATACAGAAGACATTCTTAACATCAATAATCTAAACTTTCGACCGCTCACTTATTTCAATTAAAATGTTAGTCTTCAATATTTTAGTGATCACGGATATAGAAATGTTACAACCTTTCGTTAACAGGTATGCATTCATCGCCATCCGCCATTTATAGTTTAAGTACTATTTGGATCTTCCTGTTAATTTCTTTCAAAGATTAAATGGTCTTCCATTCTCCCCATTGACACAAAAATTGAATTACTATTTTATTCAAAATGAACACATATTTTGAAGGAGGTGTTGATATCGAATGGTTTAAAGACTATTGTCAATTCTCTGATCATGTTGAATCCGCATGGGTTAACTTTTCTAAACAGATTATTTTTAACGATAAAGTTTTCAGAATCTCCGAATTATATTATTCTGAATTTCAATGCGAAGTTATTTTATTTCTTGAAGACTTTGAACAAAAAGAAATTGTTATTTATTTTGAACTAATGACAAAAAGCAAGATTAATTATTTCATGAAGCTAATTCATAATGATCAACCAAGCCTAAATATTAATTCCTTAAACTATAGCTACAAAGCTTACTTCAATTGATTTATTCTTCAACAAGACTCAAATAATGATGAATTACGAAACGGAATTCTTTATTTGGGGGTTATTTCAACAACACTGGCCCTTATGGTGTTGTGCGCAGTCATTTTAATTTCCCTATTCATTTACCTCGCTTGTCATTATAGACCATTAACTTAACCAGTATATTCCTCAACTTATATTATTCTATTATTCAACGTCAGATGTATTGACAGCACAATCTTATGGAAAAACTTCAAAAGGTCTAGTATAACGGCCACCCAAAAAAAAATTGGATCTATTATTTTGTAAAGCCTTTTATCTTAGGACATCGTCAACCCTTCTTCAAGAGAGAACTCAGAAACAAGAAGATACGATGAACTTTAGAACTTTAACCACGTAATCTACCTCACAAACTTTAAATGCTTAATTATTATAAAATTAAGCTAAACAATTTTTTCGATTATGTAAAATTTGATGTTTTGATTTAATACCTATGGACCGTGATGGGATGTACTGAAGTGTGCTACACTCAGTAACACTATTTGATAATCTTAGTGCTATTTTGAGAATTTACGTTATAGTGCGTGAAGCACAAACTTGAATTGGACAAAGTCCATTTTAACGTGTGAACAAATTACTAAGTAGTTTTGAATAAGCTACTATTTTAAGATCACTAACTAAAACTGAGAATACTATGACGTGATATTATCACGCCACACAGATAACACCAAGTTAACCTTGGTAACTCTGTCGACACTGTTATCTCTATCCAATAGGATACTAGAGAACCACGTGTCCGCAAGTATAAAAGGAGCTTGCACGCTCAACTACCAACACTTTTTGGTCCCTGATAACTTCTGAATAAAAATCAAACTCCCGTATTGCCCCCTTGCTCAATCTCAGCTTACTTGAGATACTTTTCTAACTTAGCATATTTTGTGACTTGTTCTTAACTAAGAACTCTCTAAGTCATAAAATATTAACTTAGCACAAATTTGGAAATCAGGTAAGTTCAACTTAACTACTCTAAGTTATAATTTAACATCTCTTAAACTCTATCTAAGTTAAAAGTTAACTTAGAATATTTCAACCTGTGCTAACTTGTACTTTCTCAGTCTTAATAACCTTAACTATTCTATCCCTTCATGCTCGGTTCATATTTGATGCTGTTTAACATAACTTATTAATTCATATTTGCATTTAACTTTCTTTAATACTTAACTATATACCAAGAGTAGAACTAGGGGTTGAACTCTCAAGTTATACATGTGGTCCCGCGATTAACCCCGTCGTTTAAGTATCTAATGTACGGACCAGCAGTATAGATGGTTCACCGATAGCTTATTAGGAAGCAATTGAACCAGTCACTAGTGAGACTATTTTACCTGTCATTAGCGAGAACAAGCCATAAGACTACAATATAGCAGCAAATACAGGCAAAGCTCAATAATTCTCCAACAGGGTACGAAAACAAAGCGTTGAAGCCATTAAACCCATATTTGAAATTGATATAGATTGTCAACAGGACCTCTTTCAAGCAACAAAAAGCATGGATTTAAACGGGTTATGCAAATGATCAACAAAAATATTTACAGATTACACGAACAGTATCAAAAAGGCCCGAAACTTGCTTTTTCGAAACTCATTGAATATCAAAATAAAGAAGTCAATTAATATGTGCGAGACAAAAATCACAGCGTTTAAAACCTTAAGATTATTAATAAAGATTTATGTTTGTCTAGATGGAAGGTTTTGCAATGCTAATGGTTCTAATTGTAAATGGGATGAAAGTGCAACATATGCGTCAAAAAATGCTTCAAAATCTGTCGTAACAAAGCCAGAAAACGATACTTTAAAATCATAAACTACAATATGTAAATCACAAACTATTCTGAAAAGTTGTTATTTGTAAATTTGGCTATAGTTGAACGTGAATGGCATCTCTCGTTATTTGAACATTTCTATGAAAATTGAGTAGTCTTTAACTGGCATGAAAAACAACAACTGCAAAAAGATTTTAAAACATCCCCAATACAATCCGAAGACTTTTGAATGTAAAATTTAACATTGAGAGGGCCATGGTTTAACTGTGCTTCTACTAAAAACTAGTAACTGCTTCAAATTTGGCTAGAGAATGCCTTAGTATATAAAAACAAAGTATCGTTTTTTTGACAACATTTTTTATTAATTTAGCCCCAATTTGGGCCAAATTTGAATCAAACAATTCCAGAAATTTTTTGAACAATAGCAACCGAAAGTGGCCAAATGTTCACAAAATTTTTAAATTTCAAAAACTCCTAGAGAAAAAAATCCAGAACAAATTTTCTGAATTGATCAATTGGACAAAATTGACCGAAAAACCAGCTGAGCATATAGCTCCTTCCCCTCTAAGGTGTTGTTTATTTTCGACGACTTAGCCCAACAACAGTTTTCTCAAGAAAATCAGTTTTCTTTTGGTCTTTTCACGTATACCCCTCCGGCTTACTGGTTAAATAGCGTTTAGTCCCCCGGAAGTTACCGTAAACATGCCATAATGGGTATAATAGGAACACCCGTGTTACTACTACTAATTCAAGTTGTTATAACTCATTCTAAATAAAGATCTAACATCCCTATAATCCCAAACTCATACCGAATTTGCAAACATCTGCAAAGTTTTCCAGATAATGCCAAGTTTTTAAATTTTTCCAGTTTTTTTCTTAACAAGTTCAAACTTACCAATATTTTAAAAATAATGTCAAATTTGAATATCAGCCGAGTTCAATTCGGCCGAGCTCGGATTGAATTAGCAACCGTGGCCATATTCCTAACCATGACTATACAGCTGGTTTTTTTCAATTTTTAAAAAAACAAGGCGGCTCGGTAATGTGCGATGGCACATAAGGTTCCGAACCCGCTCATCCACAATTTTGGCTTAATTGTCTACCAAATGAGGAACAGATAGAAAAACCCAAAAAATATTTTTTGCGAATCCCAAAAAAGTCCAAGTCTTTTTCAAAAAATTCTGTATGAACGATAAGATAGCCTCCAAAGCAAATAACTCAGTGGAGTAAAAATTGATGCATTAGATTGCTGTAATATGTCAATATTAAGAAAGCGAGTCAAAACGAATAGCAAAATCAAACAACAACAACAACAAACATTAATTAGATCAAAAAATTTATGTCCCTCTTAAAAACTAAATTTAATAAAAAAGTCAACATCAGATAAACCGTCAGATAAACCGTCAGATAAAAAGTCAACCGTCAGATAAACCTAAAACTAAAGAAAAATAACTTCTAAATCACCAGAAAACATATGCGACCAGTCCATAAAAAGGTTTTGTAACAATTATACAAAAAAGAACAAAAACAGTAAAGTAAAAAAATTAACTTATTTTTTTGAAACAGTTAACTACAAAGTAATAAATACCATTATGAGTCAATTAATATTACCACAAATTTGCGATAACCACTGATTCTATAGAAGGGCATTAGGACCTGTCCTTATTCATTTTTTAAAGCGGCTAAAAAGAACAACAAAAAAAAAACAAACAAAATTTCAAATGAAACTTGCCAGAAAAGGCTGTCATAACCGTCAAGCCATATTTTGGTCCTCAGAATATATTCGATTGCGCCTTCTTGAAACAGCGATAATGCATTACATGCCCATTCATTAGTAAGACTAAGTAACAAGTAGACAAAAAGCGAAGTGCTAAAGTAATACTTTTAATTTTTTTTGGGAAACAAAATTACATTCAATGTCATGAAAGGCATTAATTACAAAAAGAACTATTTAAATAGGGTCGTTTATTCATAAAAGAGAAGCCCTCGAGACCTGCAATTATCCAGAATATTTCTTGCTTCTACAAAAAGAACGTCAAATATGACAAAAATCAAATTAAATTACTTTTTTTTGTGAAAAACCGGTGTCGAAGCCAGTAAGGTCATAACAAATTCTTTAAAAAAAGATTTTGGGACACCAATCCCTTTTATTCCCTTGACACCCATAATGTCATATTTGACCTGTAATTAACTAACGAGATTAGCTAACAAAAAGAAACATAAAAAGAACAAAATTGCGAAATTGAAAAGTTTTTTTTTAAATTTTGGAAAACGATTGTTTTCAAAATCATGAAAGCCACCAGCTATCTACTAATATCAGAATATCGGTTCTTCTATTTTTCCATGAAAAGCCAATGAAAGCTATCACTATACAGGAAATTTCACACGACCGAAACGACAAAGTATAAATGACAGTTAGACAAAAATTAAAAAATTCAATTGGTTTCTTCAAGAAAGAGGCGTCGAAGCCGTTAAAACGATGATGTCTATCTTTTACGGTTTTAATATGTGCATTATTTTGAACGCTAATAATGTGACATGAGAACTGTGATAATGTGATAATGTGACAAAATATGTGACATGAGAACTGTGATAATGTGATAATGTGACAAAATTAGAAAACGTGAAAAACTGGCAGATATCAAAACAAACAAAAATCTAAAATCTTGTAGTATCAAAGCCAGAAAACAATAACTTCAGGCTTAAAACTGCAACCGAGAATAAATGTTAAATCAGTAGAAAGAAGATGCAATCTTTCTTTGCTGAAACTAAGCTGGAAGTTGAACAAATTAAGAAAAAAATAGAAGAAAAGTTAATTAAGCCATTATTTATTTAAAAGTCAATTATTTTTTTTTAAAAAAGAAACGACCATAAACTTTCAAGTAAAAAACTAAATGCAATAGCTTCGACGTGCTTAGTAAGCGAATTGGTTGGACCTATCACTCCTGAGCTTTGATTTGATATGTTTTGTTCTTTAATATTAAAAAAAAGGTCTTTTTTTTTTTAAAAAAAAGACCGACTGATTACAACCCGATTTTTTTTTGATTGTAACAGTCCACGAACGGCCCAAAACTATCCCTGCTAATGCTTATTTTACGTTAGGAACAACTGATTTTTCGAATGTTGTAGATAGAGATAATTTGTTAGTTGAAAACTCAAAATAAATTCTGCATTTTTGATAATCAACGAGTAAAGTTAGCAAAAAAGGCAAAGTTTTAACTACAGAGCACTGTCAGCGGACTCTGAAGTAAAAATAGCCCCCCTCTTAGTCTACAAAGACTGTATGAGTGTTGTTTGGGGATGTACTGTCGGCAAACTTAATCAAAGTGGACTAAAGTAGCTTATTTCGTGCTGTTTTTGATGAAAAAGGCTAAATTTTGAAATGTTTATCCGGATTTTTTGACCAAAAAAATTAAGTTAAAACAATCAACAATGCTTGTTCGTCTTCAAAAATAAAATAAACGACACTATTCTTAAAAATTATAGCAAATTTTAGCAAAATTGACAAAAATTTAGGCAAAATTCCGGAAAATGTGAATAAAAACAACGTGAATTCACTCTTCTTTTCTCAGAAGTTTAAACCTCGATAACTCCCTGTAGAAAACGAAAATTAAAAAATCTTTTTAATTCCATATTCTACGCTGGACGAGCTTTCTGATGATACCAGTCTCAACTCTCTACGATGAATATATCGATCGGCGAAAATTCACGGAACAAAAAAAACCCATTTGAGTATATAGTTCCTCCCCCCTCAAGAGGGTCGGAACAATTAAAAAGCCCTACTCTACAGATGTGTGCAATGGATTTCCCCCTACTGGACCTTACCGTTTAGCAGATATTTTTTCAAAAAAATAATACATTTTTTTACAAAACTTAAAAAATAATTGATAAATAATAGCAAATTAGGCATTAAGTTGAAACTATGTGATGAGGCATCATATATTAATCTTTTAATTCACTCAGTTAAAACTGAACTTTCGTACAGCGGCCTTAAAATCATTTTAGACATCCGACCTGCTGGATGTTCTATTGCTCAACCACCCAGTCCTGACAGCGAAGGACGAATGCCAGATATTGAATCTCTTGTCTTCTGGATTTCAAATGCAATTGAACCCTTTGGAAAAGCATGCCGAAAGCACAGGTAAAGATACCCATTGTCACCTTAGTGGAGAGATCGATTTTCGAAAAGACCCATGGTAGAGCGATATTGGGTATGGAAAGACCACGGTCGTCTGATATTAGATATGAACAGACTTTGTGACGACAATATTGGTCGGGGTAGACCATTTGTCGACGAATATTGGCCACGGCCGACCATGGGTGGAACGATTTTGGTCAATGTCGACCATGCTTTGACCGATGCGAGTCAGGGTCGTCCATGAGTCAACCGATATTTACCAGGGTTGACGGTGCCTCAGAAAATTTCTTGGGAATAGTTTGTTTATAGTTTCATATAGACAAACAAATTTTAGATCCAAATTATCAAAAGCAAGTTTTAAATTCAAAACACCTTGTTTATGGGTACTCTAAGATACTAAAAGTTTTTTTCTTTATCAGGACTAAGAAAGAAATAAACTTTTCATGCATTTAAGCAAAAAAGTTTCACAAACAAGGGTTTTTTATTGGACCAAATAGGCGATGAAATCAAACTAAACTTTAGGTCCTAAGAAAACTGAGTTCAGGAAGTCAAACCTCCAGAAGTTTTTTGTGTAGCTTGACTGGAAAAGATTTTTCTCATTTTTTTGTTGTATTTAGGCAATTAAAACTTCCAGAAGTAGTGGATTTTAATTAGTTGTTCAAATCAGACCTCGTTTTATTGGTTGTCTCAAATTTATTGGTCTTTTCATAAATGGTCGAACTCTCGATATAGCTGAACTCTTTGGTTCCACTTAGGTTCGGTCATACTTGATTTAGTCTGGGACCTCAACGTGAGTTACAAGCTTGCAGAAAATTAAAGCAAAGTTACAAGTAGAATGATTTTGCATGTCACAACTGTTTTTTAACTAGTAATCCCTGCTCTACAGATCTGAAAGGGTGCGATCTGAAAGGTTCGGTCATACTTGATTTAGTCTGGGACCTCAACGTGAGTTACAAGCTTGCAGAAAATTAAAGCAAAGTTACAAGTAGAATGATTTTGCATGTCACAACTGTTTTTTAACTAGTAATCCCTGCTCTTCAGATCTGAAAGGGTGCATTTTTAACCTAGGACGCCCCCCTCAATGTTAACGTTTGATCTGGACTTAATTGAATTCGTCTGGGACACCAGCTGAGTTCTCCTATCCAGAAATGGATTTCACAAAGCATTCTACATTTTTTAAATTTTAATACGCCTGCGAAAAGGCTATAATTTTTTAATGATATTATTTCCCCAGGTATAACTATTTTGATTTACCTTTTCAAAAGTGAGATAAAAATCAATCATATAGTATTGTAGAATTTAAAATTCAGCTAAGGTGGTTCGGGGCCTTAGCCTCTAAATTCCAACAAGTTTTGAAAATAATTCCTAAGTTTTGTTTTTCTCTAAGTTAGCCCTCTAGGCGATTTTAATTCTCTTAAAGACCTTCTGCCCAAACTAACTCATAAAGGAAAACGGGCACACTTCTATACTTAGCAAAAGTTAACTTACACCAATTAACTTCTAGTACTTATGCCTACTAAGAAAACTATAACAAAAACACGCCGAAATCTAGCTAAGAACTCTCTGTCTTACCAACAGAAAGGAGAGACTTCACTTACAAAATTAAATTCAAGAAGAAGCTCTAAGAAAGTACAAAAATCAAGCGGTATATGTACTCCGCAAAAGTAAATAAAAGAGATATAATCAAGTCCGATTTCTTTTTATAAATTAATCTCATGCGAAAAGTCCCAAAAAATCCCATGGTTAAAACAAGTTCATCCCCAATTTAGTAAGTAACCTCTAATTTGAGCTGAGAAATCTTAAGTTTCATCAAAGGTTATGAATCCGTTCAGTTCAGACAAAGTCAGAAAAGTCAGTACTTATCAAAATCAATATTTGTTGAATAAACCGCCTCTAAAGTCCTAACTTACTTAGCCATTATTCTTTCAATCTAATTTAATTCGAAACTTCTGAGAAATAACCCAATCTTAGTACTTTGCCATAATTTCTTAAGTTTTCTTAAATTTCTTAAGACAGCTTAAGTTAGAAATTTCATTTCTACAAGTATTCTTGAAAGGCTGCTTATAATGTATGACCTTGGTAATTACGTCACCCTGTACAAAATCTCCAGGAGTCAAGAAGCATTATCAGGTGTTGAGTACCTGATGTGATCAACAGCACCTTCGGTTGAAGTTTCTTTGAAATATTGCAAAGATTATATATGATTTAGCTTTGTTGATCTGAGTTAGCTTTGTTGATCAAAGATTATATATGAGTTAGCTCTGTTTTTAGAAAGATCCTAATGTGGAAGCAAAGAAATCTTTTATGATCTTTGTATAACTAATAAGAAGTTATAATCGTCATTTATGCAACTTAGTATGATTATTAGCAATCATACAGGACATAGTATGAAATCAAGGAAAGTTTTATCATGAGTGAGCCGAGATAATATCATGATTCCAGAAAACAATTTACGAGAATTTGAATCGGATTATGAATCCGATTTGAGTTGAACTCGGAGATTTTGAACCGAAATTTGAATCGCATTCGGAGATTTTGAATCGAAATTGGGATCGACTTCGGCGATTTTGAATCGAAATTTGGATCGGAGTCTAAGATTTTTAATCAAATTTTAAATCGGATTCGGAATTTTTGGATCAAATATTGAATGTGATTCAAAGACTTGGAGATCTTCAATCGATTTTTGAATATGACTCGGAGATTCAGAGGTCGAATTTTATGAGTCTGAGTTTTGACTCAATCTAGACAAATAAAATTTTCAGACTGCTGCACTTAAGTTAAGCTCATCCCCGTGCAGAATCGTCTATCCTTAGAGCCTATAGTATGCCAATTTGCAAAATTTTTGAGTGCCATTGTGCAAACAAAACACAAAAACTCAAATTGACTGCATTGTGCACTTTTGTGCTTTCGTACTCTTTGCTGAGCTTTAGTGTGTAAACTTTAATACGTTTATGCTCAGGATTTTGCATTTTTTCCGTGTTTCATTTGTTTGTGTATGCATTTCATTTTAAGCTCTAGCCTAAAATCTTTGTTCATTATGTAAAAAAGATAAAGTTTCAATTTTTCCGAAATTAATTTCAGCTTTTAAATTACACAAAGACCGGAACAAATAAAATATGAGAAAATTTTCTTCATATTACTTCGCCTTGGCAGCACCTAATTGCTGGAACACTTTCGAACGCATACACATCATTTGAACTTCCGATTTATTAAGTTGGCTCTCAAAATTTTCTGTGGTAGCTATTCTTTTGAACGATTGAAAGTTAGGGCCACTTAAGTTTTTTAGGTTAGGATGATAACATGCTTTATTTCAGCCCAGACAGGAGTAATAGAAAAAAAAAATGTAATCAAACTCACTCAATTTTAAAGCAAGAATCCAACCCATTGTTGAAATTTCTCTTCAAATATCTCATGGATTTACCGTAATTCAAAACATTTTTCAACTTATAAAGCATTTCAAAAGGTTACTTATTAAAGCAGCAAAAATGGCGGTTTTTTGCTAGGTAACTTTTTCTTTTGTATAAGCACGTCTTACGCGGGTGGGTATCTTTTCCAAATCGTAAACCAAATCATATTTTGAAGGCTGTCAAACTCAGCTCAAAAGGTTTAAAGCTAGGGCTACAAATCTTTTCTGCATTTTCCTGAACATCGATTGAGTTCAATCTTTTTTGTAGAAGGGAATTTTCCTCAAAAAACACAATAAAAAAATCAGGTCTGCTTGTTGTTTCTGCATTGATATGAGAACTGGCGCGATCGCTGTTCCAAACAGGTTACTGCTGTTTCCGATATCATAAACGCAACAAATCAACTTTTTCATTGGATTTTACAAAGCATTTTTAAAAAGATTCCATCTTTTTTAAATTCTAATACCATTGCGAAAAGGCTATATTTTTTTACTGATATAATTTTCTCGGGAATAGCAATTTTGATTTACCGGTTCAAAAACGAGATAAAAATTAATCATATAGTAGTCTTGAAAGGCTGCTTATAGCGTATGACCTTGGGAGATACGTCACCCTGTACAAAGTCTCCAGGAGTCAAGAAGCATTATCAGGCGTTGATTACCTGATGTGGTCAACAGCTTCTTCGGTTGAAGTTTCTTTGAAATATTGCAAAGATTATATATGATTTATATTTGTTCATACTTAATTTTTTAGAAAGATCCTATTGTGAAAGCAAAGAAATCATTGGTTATAACCGTCATATATACAACTTAGTATGATTATTAGCAATCATATATGACATAGTATGAAATCAAGGAAAGTTTTATGATGAGTGAGCCGAGATATTATCATCATTCTAGAAAAAAAATTATGAGAATTTATATCGGATTATGAATCGGATTTGAATTGAACTCGGAGATTTTGAATCGAAATTGGGATCGGATTCGGAGATTTTTAATAAAATTTTGAATTGGGTTCGGAAAGTTTCGATCAAATATTGAATGTGATTCGAAGATTTGGAGATTTTCAATCGATTTTTGAATATGACTCGGAGATTTAGAGGTCGAAATTTATGAGTCTGAGTTTTGACTCTAACAAGACTAATAAAATTTTCAGAATGCTGCACTTTCGTTTAGCTCATCCTCCTGCAGAATCGTCTATCCTTAGAGCTTATAGTATGAAAATTTGCAGAATTTTTGAGTGCCAATGTGGAACAAAACACAAACTCAAATTGACTGAATTGTCCACTTTTGTGCTTTCTTACTCTTTGCTGAGCATTAGTGTGTAAACTTCATGCGTTTATGCTCAGGCTTTTGCATTTTTTCCGTGTTTCATTTGTTCGTATTTGAATTTCATTCTAAGCTCTAGCCTAAAATCTTTGCTCATTATGTGAAAAAGATAAAGTTTCAATTTTTCCAAAATTAATTTCAGATTTTAAATTACACAAAGACCGGAACAAATAGAATATGAGAAAAATTTCATGTTAGTTCGCCGCGCCTAATTTCTGGAACACTTTCGAACGTTTGAACACTTTCGAACTATCATTTGAAGTTCCGATTCTTTAAGTTAGCACTCCAGATTTTCTGTGCAAGCTATTCTTTTGAACGATTGAAAGACAGGGCCACTTATGTTTTATAGGTCATGCTGATAACATGCTTTATTTCAGCCGAGACAGGAGTTATAGAAAAATGGTAATTAAACTCACCCAACTTTTAAGCAAGAAACCACCCAATTGTTGGAATTTCTCTACAAATATCTCATGGATTTACCGTAATTCAAAATTTTTTTTCTCCTTATTGTTAAGCTTACTATTAAAGCAGCAAAAATTTGTGGTTACTTTACTAGGTAACTTTTCCCATTGAATAAGAACGTCTTACGGGGGTTGATATCTTTTCCAAATCGTAAACCAAATAACTTTTTGAAGGCTGTCATACTCTGCTCAAGAGGTTTAAAACTAGGTCTACAAATCTTTTCTGCATTTTCCTGAACATCAATTGAGTTCAAAATTTTGTATAGAAGACAATTTTCCTCACAAAAAGTAATCAAAAAGACAGGTTTGCTTGTTGTTTCTGCATTGATATGAAAACTGGCGCGATAGCTGTTCCAAAGAGGTTACTGCTGTTTCCGATATTATAAACGCAACAGCTCAACTTTTTCATTGGGTTTCGCAGAATATTTTAAAAGTGATTCTACATTTTTTTTAAATTCTAATACGATTGCGAAAAGGCTACATTTTGTACTGATATAATTTCCTCAGGAATAACAATTTTGATTTAACTGTTCAAAAACGAGATAAAAATTAATTATATAGTGTTCTTGAAAAGCTGCTACTGAATACAATTTGCTACTGAAAAACCCTTTCCCCCATCTTTCTCATTCTACAGCAATTCCCTGGATCAGCATGCACTACGGTACCAAAGATTTTTTTGCAGCGCAGTAAATGCCACCTTTTAAGCTTCTATTTTGCTCATTGAGTGTGATTTGCGCTCAAACGTACAAAAAGGCTCGAAATTCTAAAGTTACAAACGAGATTTCATTCTCATGAAGAAACATTACACAAAAATTTGAGTTTGGAAAAGCAATCAAATATGTTTTGGGGTGCACTAAAAACAGATGATAGAAAAGGTTTGTTCGATGTCGAGACAAGCTGATCTAGTGTACCTGGAAATTTGGATAACAATTATATTTTCAGGAGCCTATTTTTTGACAAGATAAATCAAAATTGCCACTGGATAATATTCAAAGATCTTATATGAGGACTGGGAGGTACTGCAATGGCTGACATTTAGTCCCGATCTGAAACCAATTGAAAACTAAGGGCGATTTTGAAGCAATGGTTAGAAAAACAGAAAGTTTTTCCGGGAAAATTTAAAGCTAAAAAATTGTCCGAAGTTTGGATCGAAGTTAAAGCAAATGTTGTTACAACTTGCTGCAAGGCAATGTGGCTTTTCTTTAAAAATTATTCAGGTGTGCGTAGCTTTTTCATACCATAGAGAAAAAAATATTATTATTATTTTCTGCTACCAACATTTTTGGTAAGTAGAAGCAATAAAGCAACTAATGCAACCCTAACTCTGTTGAAATACATACAATAATTCACGCTACATGTTCACGGAAAACTAATTGTATATCTTATAGCAACTACTACTGCCTGGAATCGTACAGGACTCCAGCTGGAGACAGCAGCGTCAACCTGAACAGAAGTCTGTTGGCCGGGATGGCCCCAAGTGCAAACAAGGCTTGGTTTGGAATCTTGATCAGAGACAAATGGCAGATTATCAACATGATAGACCCTGTAGGACAAAGTTAGTAAAGAATACGGAAACTAGGTTTTGCCATTTTTTATCCATCTATTTCAGTTTTGCGCACATTTGTTGATTTCCACATTTGCTGCAGAAAATGTATTAAGTGCACTAAAAACAACAAAATAAAAGCAGCTAAAATAACTGAATTAGTTGAATTTGGGTAGATGCATACATTTCCTGTATTTACAGAATGATAAGCACAACAATAATCTGTAACCCATACATTTTTTGAATAGTTACAGATTATTTCCTGAAGAATTTCTCCACAAAGACATGGACATTAGACCTCATTTGTACATGGAGTCACAAAAGCACACGAACAAAACAGCGGTATGATTCAAGCAATTTTACGTTTAGGAGCCTGAAAAGAAGAACTTAAGAACTAAGAATCTTAAATTTTCTATTATATTAACAAAACGTGTTCTTGTGCTTATGATATTACAATATTTTCTATGCTCGTTAATAATATTTTTTTCTGAAATCTTCTTTCTGTTTTAATCAACTTGATCAATGCGGTCTTTGATCACTAATAATTTTTGCACTCGTTCCAAATTTTTCAATCAGTTCTTTAAAATATTAGAGAACCGAATTAAATCATAATCTGAAAGTGATACTTTATTCAGAATACAGCAGCTGGAATTACTTTGTTATCAAACTTGCTGCAAACCTTGACAGTTTTTGTCGCAAAACATATCTAGTTATCACATTTTTGCATGAATTTTATCAATCTAGATGACTCTGTAAGCGCAAGAGAGCTATTTCAACTCATTTCAGCTTTGTGTTGTGAGGCTCAATCGCAGAAGTACATACTCTACGGTCATATGCGAAAGAGGTGGAACCCTGAACAGTACATGGAAAAATTGATGGAATATTGGGACGAGGACAAAAACCTTAACCTCATAACTGTTAGTAGAGGAGTAATGTTTAGGAATGTCGAATGGTCTGGAACTTCGACAAATTTAAAAAAAAACACGAATTAAAGTGACGAAATTTGATTGGGATTTTTCAGAATTTTCAGATCTCGTTATTAATACACTATGGTACCAAAAAGCTACGGACAGTATGATTTCTGCGTTTAAAGCATGATTCGTGCTTCATAAGCATGATTTGCGCTAAGGAGTGAAAAAGGTGTGAAATTTAGAAGTTTCAAGAGAAATTTCATTACCATTTTCTCTGCTTACACAGAAAAGATGGTTAAACCACTTTGTTCTTTTACCGTTTGCCAAGTTTTTACGCTACGAGATGTCGGATTTTCATGGTATAAAATACAGAAGCATCTCAACTTGAAATCAAGATCCAGTGCACAGTATGCATACAAAGGTTACCTGAAAAACAACAGTTTTGAGGCCCAAAAGTCGAGCGGAATACGCCCGAATTGTCAAAAAAAATCAGAAAAAAAATTAATTAACGATGTTTTGAAAGATCCCAAAACCTCACTGGAGCGCACTCAAGTGGCTCATAACGCTTTCTTTTGCAACGATACAATTTCCAGAGGTACAGTTAGACGAATTTCCAAAAAATATGGCGTTTTTTTAACAAATGCTTTAAAAAAGTCAGTTTGAAGAAGAGAAGCAAATGTTTTCGTTCAAAATGGTGTATCAATATGCTCAAGAAGCCGTTTCATTTCCAGCCGAATGTTGTTTTTACTGATGAAACAAGGGTGAGCATCTCCAGCGACGGAATTGTTAGAGTTTTTCGAAGAAATGGAACGAGATTTCTTGCAAAAAACACAAAAAATTTGAGTTCGGACAAACGATCATTTATGTTTTGGGGTGCAATACAATCAAATGGAGGAGAATTGCTCGTTAAATGCCCAAACAAGCTAAATGCTGTCGGTTATTTGAAAACTTTGAAAATTTACGAAGAAAAATAGCATTTCCTGGAGAATATTTTTCAACAAGATAATGCTCCTGTGCATAAATCAAAGATCATCGGCATTTTTTTCCAAGAAAATGAATGGAAAGTTCTAGAATGGCCAGCATACAGTCCAGATCTGAATCCTATTGAAAATTTATGGGCAATTTTGAAGCAAAGAATACGAAAACAGACAGTTTTTTGGTAGAATTTAGAAGAAAAAGTGTATGAAATTTGGAATGAAATTGACGCAGACGTCGTGAGAAACATACATGAAAACTATGCGAACCGTATGGTAGACGTTAAAAAAGCAAAAAGAGTAATGACGCGTTATTAGAGAACAAATTTAATTTGAACTCAAAATGGTATACTATTTGATGTTTGTATTGCTTTTTTAAAAAATCTTTAGGTGTACGTAGCTTTTTGGTACCATAGTGTATCAATCGGTTAGTAGATAATTTTCTGAACAAATTAAACAATTTTTGCAAGACCCTCTCCACACTTCTGTATGATTGGGCATCAACATTGAAGACTGCGGAACTCTTCGAAAAACCTTTGCCTGCAGATAAACGTTCATATGACTGACTCATAGCATATCATTGACCCCGCAAGTCTCTTGTTTTAAAAATATCAACTTTGTTGAACTGATCAGAATAATAAGAAGTTTTCAGGTTCATTTTCTTGCGTTATTTATGTACGCTAAGTAAATTTTGAGTTTTTCAACCCGAACAAACTAAACGCTTTCCAAACACTCTATTTTACTAGTTCTGCGTTTTTATTTTCTCTGGCTCTTTTTTGTCAATCTCTGCTTTGCAAATTAATGATTGCTAGCTTAAACTGGTTAGATTTATTAGATTTTGCTTCTACTGATTATGTCTATTAAGAGAGGTTTTTTCTCTTTTTGCCCGCAATCTTATATAACGAGTTTGTGTGCAATCTCCAATCATGTGCTTTTTGGTCCATAGAGATCCGTTTTTTAGTCATAATATTTTGCCGGCACCGATAAGAAACTGCTGGTCAGATGTTTGTTTCTGGTTTTCAAACAAATTAGTGTCATAAAACTAATCTTATTAACGATACCCGTACTTTACCTTAAGAGCAGATCAGAACTGGAAAAGAGTAAATTCAGAGAAACTCTCAGAGCTAGATCAGAGCTTGATCAAGTCTTTTTTTACGCTTGACAGAGTAGCTCCAGAATAGAAGTATGTGGTTGCACTTGAGAGAAGAGCACCCACAGTAGCCCTATTCTGGGCTATCTTTGACAGAGCTGGGCACAGAGCAGGCCTACCCTGGGACAACTCTTGACAGAGCTGTCTCAGAGACGTTGCCTCTGCTAAGCAGCAACAAAAAAGCAACATTCCGATGAGAGGCACAACTAGAGTCTGATGGATTTGATCAGAACCAAAGAGGTCCAGCTGAAAGAAAATGCTGGCCCACTTAAGAGGAGAAATTGATTTACCTGACTATTATTATGGAAAGCTGTCTAAGTTCATCCATTTAGTCAGAAACATGCACTAACGGTATAAAATTTTTTTTTCACAGCGGTTGAGTTTTTTTTTCATCCGCAATACTTTTAGAATTGTCTTTTCTTTGGATAAAATTAATACTTCAAACATCATTATTTAAGAAATGGGTATATTATAGCAATATCTTTAGTTTTTTCTGTGATTAACTCTGTCAAGACTGACACCAGAGTAGACTTACTCTGTGAGCAACACTGGCAAAACAGACTCCAGAGTAGACCTATTCCGAGTTCTACTCTGTCAAGGCAAATTCTAAAATAGACTTACTCTGTGTTCTACTCTGATAAGACAAAACCCAGAGTGGAGATGTCTCGTACTCTGGGGGAGCTCTGATAGCGCACCTAACGCTGGAATTACCATGCTCCCGCTCTGATCTTTTCTAGAGGTTCGGCACGGGTGCGCCCAAAAATAGCAAGAGCACGGATTATTTTTTGCTAATATTATACGCAAACTTTAATGACCGTGTTTGTCTTAAGTTCAAAACTTCACTGAACCAATAGTTTGTGAATGCCACTTGTTCATTTGAAATTTATATGTTATGTGAAAATGTATGAAATGCAAACAAGATCCTATGACATGAATAATTGGGGGTGCGAATGGACATGTGCGGAAATAACAAATAGATACTTGTATGCTAGTAAATTGCCATCAATTGAAAGAGCTTGACCAGCACTTAATAGGCAACTGTTCCATATCGTGTACGGACATTAAAGTGTAAATCAAAACAACAAAATTTGAAGCAAAGTAAATCTATCCGAAAGTATAATCTAAACGTGCTAACAATCTGCGAGCTGTTTAAAATATGCATTATAAACTGTTTTCTTAAAATTCTTGTTTTGTTTAAACGTTTTTGTGTTTTTTTCTTAATTCTAAGGGTGTTTGAAGTTGTTTGTATTTTTATAAGAGACGGCAGGGAATCCAACTTCAATGCGCTCTGCTTGCATACTTCTTGGAATTTTTCTGAAAATTTTGATGTCGATTTTGAGATTTTTCTCTTAAGTTTTCCAAAGTTAATTTAGTCTTCAGTCTGTCGGTTTTTAAGTCAGTTGTTTTGAGTTATTGTTGTAGAAGGGTTGAAGTTTCGGGTTTTTTCCAATTTTTGTTTGGCTATGATTTGCTTCCCAATCAAAGTTCTCAGATTTAAAATATAAATCATATTTTAATTCATAAATGCAAAAAGTACTTGTCGTTTTTTTTTTGAAAAAAAAAACTGCTTTAAGACAACTGAGCAACCGCTGTGCTTTTTCTCCAATTTTTCTGCCTCACAAAGCAAAAATTAGCTTTTGTTTGCCAAGCAAGACATCTTCTCTTTGTTTTAACCAAATTGATGCAGTATTTGATCAATTTTCAAACTGAAATATGTGTCATCAGTCGGGGTTTTGATATATAATTATTCTACCGCTTCGATATATAGTGATTTTGAATCTTCAGGCAACCTACATACCAATGTTGTGCAAAAATATGATAGTCGAGATTGGCTTCGGACCAGGTCCCCTGCACCGGAACCCAAGAACAATTTCCCTGGGCGCTCCGTATGTCATCCTGGGACATGAATACTCTGACTACGGGATTCCAGGAGTCGAATCTGCAACTTTTGATTTCGAGAACCCTGGTCAAAATTTGACGTTCCACTGGTTCAAACATAACATTATGTGTAAAGAGCACCCCTGGATTTGTGGATATATTGCTGAAGAGCCTTCCAGAAATTACGAGGAAGGGGAGAGCAGTAGGCGCCGAGGAAGCAAAAAAAGTCAGAGGAAAACTTCGGCGAAGGGTGGAAAAGCTAAGAAAGGCTCAAGAACTTGAAGACCAAAATTCTCTTTTTTGTCTTTGTTTCATTCGATTATAGTTTGCATAATATATTGACAGCATTATTTTCAATATATTTTATAGATGGATTGAGACTAAAACTGTACTGTAAAAGGAGGCGCGAAAGGAGAAATCTCATTAACGAGTAACTAGTTCTTTTAGTGGTTCATTAGTTGGCAAAAAAGAAAGAAAAATGATCTGTCAAATTTATAATCGAGTCATAACCTCTCTTATGAATATTGATTCAGTTTTTAAGGAATAATTGAAACTGTCAACCTTCAGATTCAGCTCTGATATGGTAACTAAACACATGATCGATCTGCAGTTTCTTTCTCTCCGCCTTTTTCGATATTGTTGTTCTCCGCGTGCAGTTACAATAAAAACAACATAGCCGTAAAAGGTCGGATAGTCGCTTTAATTTTTTTGGTAAGTAGAAAACAACCGAAACAACAATAACACCAGAGGAATTTATAGCCTATCGAACAGTGCTACAACCAAAACCGAGAAGAGGTATTAATAAAGAAACACATTTGTTTCACAATCCCATTGATAAGATAGGCACACATATGAAACATCTTAATCTACGTAAAAAAAGATAGCGGAAAAAATGCGCAACATGTGAATGAGATTATACACCATTTTTTGAAGAAAGGTCTACGAAAAGAGAACGGAAAGCTCTCGACTGATACAAGCATACAAAACAACCGACAAAATCATATCGACTAACTGACTAACTTTTATTTTGCGTTAACACCTCGACTTTAAAGTTATTTCAAAAATTTCCAAGGTATGAATGACCATCCCATCGAATATAGAACCTCTCTAATACCTCTCTTTTCATTGAGAAAATAAATATAAGCTGAAAATATAACTCTCCTATCCAGGGTTTAATTTCTATAATTAACAAAATTAGTTGCCATAGCTATACCCAATGTATCTGATTCAACGTTGTTAGAAAATTAATGACAATTTTTCTGTAAGTGAGAACATTAGAGACTGTGAGACCCTGTTTGTCAGACAAGTTTCCATTGGGTATCTAGGATCAAACTATACGGCAAACATGCTAATAGGTAAATCATGGCATGTTTAATATATTATGACACCATCATAGGATTATTCAAATAAATTTATCACTGAAAAAACCTACTTGTTGCGACATTTATGTCTTCGTCACACCAGAATTCAGTTTTGATCTTCCCAGGCTCAGAATCCAGAGCATTTTAGCACTGAAGCAGTGTAAAATCTAGAAACTGTTAATAGACACTTTTTACAATTGTACATATTCTGTTCATAAAAAAATATACACTAAGCAGTCTCTTTTTCGGAATAAAAATTATCCTCTATTCCAATTTTATCCTGTTTTTTAATCTGTCCATAACTATGATCATGCCTAGAAAACATTCTGTTTTTAACCTATTTCAGCAGTGATTTTGCGTCACATGCCAGACAATTTCACACCATATATCACACCGCAGGCATGTTCACATCATATTAAATCACACGATAGGCCCTGAATACATCTGCTAAGTTACTCGGGAGATTGTGAATACACCTGCTAAGTGACCCGGGAGATCACGAAAACAACTTACAATTTACCGTGAGAAGGTCAAAAAGAACGCTTGCTCTAGTCATACAGTTATGCAAACACCCGCACCACGTTGCACCAGAAAGAGAACCCTCGCGCACCTCTTGCGCACCCCAAGAGCAATAGTTTCGCCCAAATCAGTATCCAGTGTCAGTATCACCAGCAGTTTGCTCTGAGCATGCAGATGTATGTTTCCATTTTAAGTGGTAACGTATCCATACAAAATGCATGCTTTTTACATGTTTCTCTGACATGCTCAAGAAGTTTCAACGTTTGCGAAAATTTCACAGATTGGTTTCAACTAGGGAGTTTCTTTGGAGAGTATCAATAATTGTTCTTTTTTTCTAGTCTTAATGCCCAATTTTTTTACGGTATAGGAGAACGTATTGTATTGAAGGTATTAAGAGAACACTATATCTGCTCTAATTATTGAAATAAACTCATGGGAACTCTCTTGAATGATAGTTTACACATGAAAATTTTCCAGATAGTCAAAATTACAAAAATGGGCGCGTTTCAAATGATGAGAATCCTCGTCTATACCAAACAAATTTTAAAAAGTTTTTCAATTACGTTTTGTTATCGACCTAACACTTCAGGTTTAACCACCTATACTTAAATGATAATTTTTCATCACTATTGTGTTTATATTTCACTAATAATTTCCTACCGTAACACATCAGTGGTTGTCTGTGGATACAGTGCTATTATAATGAGAGAGGAAAAGTCCTGGACTTAATTAAATCTTGTATATAGAAAAAATTGAATTCTTTTTTTGAAAAACAAAAATTACGCATAATAAGTGAGCTACCTAGTGAGGAAATTAAAATTTTTCAAGAAGAAAACCTCGATTGGGCAAAGTAAATAAAAATTACAACT
Organism: Convolutriloba macropyga; assembly: GCF_964194025.1. Classification (NCBI taxonomy): domain Eukaryota; kingdom Metazoa; phylum Xenacoelomorpha; order Acoela; family Convolutidae; genus Convolutriloba; species Convolutriloba macropyga. Next base: position 32,269,604 of record NC_134479.1, read on the forward strand.
TTTATTAGGAGAGTTGAGTCTAAGTTAGAGTATACTTTAATAAAGAATATTATCAAAGTTTTTAGGGAACATTGCTTTGTTCATTGTTTCAAAACCCTTCATTGATGACCAATTAACTGTTCAATAAAACAATATACATTTTTTGCAAACATATAAGCTATTGATTGTTTATATTTAAAACCCAAAAAATGTTGACAAATTTTCTACATTAATTTTTCATTAGTGTCAAGATGTGAGTTTTATGTGATAAAATACAGTTTGTTTTCCAACTCCAAAAGTCGCCTTCATGCATATATTAACAAAAAAGACAAAAAAATGTCTATAATTATCCCAGGGTTCTAGTATGTATCACGCTCAACAGTGACAGTCATGAATGAATATAATTGATACAAATGAGCGGTTTTTTTAAAAAAAATTTCTTCAAATTATCTCCAGCTCTAGCTTGATTTCGCATTTCAATGAAAAAAATAGTAATAAAAGAGTGTTACGAATTCTAATTATTGTTTTTGTTTCAAAAATGTTTCAATAAAAATAACGGTTCCTTTTTGTTGCCTAATATGTTTAATAGCAAGAAGCCAATTCACAAAAAATAATCTCTATTAAGTTCTTTTCAACATTCATTTTTAGAACAATGAAATAGCTGCATCTTTAAAAATGTTTCAAGCTTTATTGTGATGAAAATTTTGACCAAACTTGTCTTTTGTTTGCAAGTATGATCTTAGAATGGGACAATTGAAAAAAAGGGGCAAAGCAAATAAAACGTTTTGTCTTGAAAAACGTTAGACAACTGCGGGCATTTTTTGATAAAATAGAGTTCACCCTATTAGAAGCATAAGTTCAGATATTTTTCATTAAGTTTTCTTCAGAAAGCGTTTCCAAGTTTATGGATCAGGTTCTAGGTCACTAAGAAATAATTAAAAATTTATTTCAGCTTGATCTATTTACATCTAACAATTTCCAAAAAATTTTTTTACTGTGCCATATTTTTCCAGGTTTTCACGATAGTTTTTCGTCGCTTTTGGGGGAAAAACCTAAAACAACTGTATACAGGTAGTAAAAAACATGAGTAATCAGCTGTGTACGAGGACAGTTAGGGGCTCTTTCTGTGGAGTTTGCATCAGCTTTCCGCAACTTTTATAAATTTCACGAAGTAAAATTATGTTTTTTCGGAGCAAATGTTGAACATTACTAACCAAAGAAAGATAGTTAAAAGCTACCAGCAGTGCAAATTCCTGTGCGCTCCTTGCGCCGAGTTATTCAGAAATCGATAATTGTAGACTATTAAAGTCCTTAATGCTCAACCCTAGTCCAAACGCAATGTCAAAATTGCAAATATTTGCAACTTTTTCAGGATTAATGTCAAACTTGCAAATATTTGCAAACTTTCACTGCTGACGGTCAAATTTGCAAATTTTTGCAAACAAGGCGAAAATTAAAAATAATTGGAAATTCGTTAAAAAAATGATAGGAACCACCCGTTGCTGCACCCAGCGCTACTTCATGACACATACAATTAAAATTTCAGGCAATTTTAATTAATAACAACTTAACCAATCTCAATTGTTAAAGTTGATATGAAACATTCTGTTTAGGCCCGAGAAAAAATTGGTTTAAGGCGAAAGAAATTCGGGACCCCAGTTTTCAGTTTTTAGTGGTGTGTTAACCTCAGTAGGAGTGCTGTTTTGCTAGAGAACGCTTTTCAGATGGATTGGAAGGTTAACAAAATTGACACTTTACTATTTTCTAAATTTACACATTTAACCAACAAAAACGTATATTAAACGCTACGCAAAACGTAATGCCTGCTTTTCTGCCTCTCATACTTTTATATCCAGTTCAACGCACAACTGCTGAGTTGTTTTCAGGGTACTTGAACACTTTTCATCTTTCAAGTTCACTCGGGTCAGTGGAAAGTCTTATTTCAATAGACAAACATCGTAAAAAACATTACAAACACCAAGCTGTAAGTCTCTGGAGGCTTTAATACTACATCTTTTGGTGCCCACTAAATTAGTCACGCTTCGCATAGGCAAATGCGTGAAAAAACACTTGAAAAATTTTTCTGGAAACCGTTGTTTCAAATAAGTTAAAGTACATATGAAACTTTTTGTATAGGCCCGCGAAAAAAATTGGTTAAAGGCAAAATTTGGAACCCAAATTTTTAGTTTTTAGCTGTATGTTACCAACATTAGGAGTGCTGTTTTGCTATATCACGCTTTTTAGATGGATTGGAAGGCTAACAAAATTGACACTTTACCTTTTTCGAAATTTACACATTTAATAAGCAAAAGCGTTTATTTATTGCTACAAAAAACGTAAAGCCTACTTTTCTGCCTCCCTACCGTTTATATCCAATTGAACGCACTACTAGCAATTTTTTTCACGGTACTTGAACAATTTTTATCTTTCAATGTGACTCGGGTCAGTGAAAAGACTTATTTCAAGAGAGAAAAATCGTAAAAAAAATTATAAACACCAAGCTGTAAGTCTCTGGAGGCTTTAATATTACATCTTTTGGTGCCCATTCAACTAGTCACGCTCTGCATAGGCAACATAAACTAAAAAAACAACAATTGAATACTTTTTCTTGAAACCGGTGTTTCAAATAAGTTATCGCAGTTAAATTTTATTTGAAACTTTCTGTTTAGTCCCGCGAAAAAAATTGGTTTAAAACGAGAAAAATTTCGGCCCCATTTTTAAGTTTTAAGCTGCGTGTTACTCTCAGTAGAAGTGCTGTTTTGCTAGAGCACGCTTTTTAGATGGATTGGAAGGCTAACAAATTTGACACTTTACTAATTTCGAAATTAACACATTTAAAAAAAACGTATATTTATTGCTACGCAAAACGTAATGCCTACTTTTCTGCCTCCTTTACGTTTAAATCCATTTCAACGCACAATCGTCAATTTTTTTTTCAAGGTACTTGAACACTTTCCATCTATCAAGTTCACTCGGGTCAGTGGAAAGTCTTATTTCAATAGACAAACATCGTAAAAAACATTACAAACACCAAGCTGTAAGTCTCTGGAGGCTTTAATATTACATCTTTTGGTGCCCACTCAACTAGTCACGCTTCGCATAGGCAAATGCGTGAAAAAACACTTGAAAAATTTTTCTGGAAACCGTTGTTTCAAATAAGTTACCGCCGTTAAAGTACATATGAAACTTTCTGTATAGGCCCGCGAAAAAAATTGGTTAAAGGCAAAATTTGGAACCCAAATTTTTAGTTTTTAGCTGTATGTTACCAACATTAGGCGTGCTGTTTTGCTATAGCACGCTTTATAGATGGATTGGAAAACTAACAAAATTGACACTTTACTATTTTCTAAATTTACACATTTAACCAACAAAAACGTATATTAAACGCTACGCAAAACGTAATGCCTGCTTTTCTGCCTCTCATACTTTTATATCCAGTTCAACGCACAACTGCTGAGTTGTTTTCAGGGTACTTGAACACTTTTCATCTTTCAAGTTCACTCGGGTCAGTGGAAAGTCTTATTTCAATAGACAAACATCGTAAAAAACATTACAAACACCAAGCTGTAAGTCTCTGGAGGCTTTAATATTCTATCTGTTGGTGCCCACTAAATTAGTCACGCTTCGCATAGGCAAATGCGTGAAAAAACACTTGAAAAATTTTTCTGGAAACCGTTGTTTCAAATAAGTTACCGCCGTTAAAGTACATATGAAACTTTTTGTATAGGCCCGCGAAAAAAGTTGGTTCAAGGCAAAATTTGGAACCCAAATTTTTAGTTTTTGGCTGTATGTTAGCAACATTAGGAGTGCTGTTTTGCTATAGCACGCATTATAGATGGTTTGGAAGGCTAACAAAATTGACACTTTACTATTTTCTAAATTTACACATTTAACCAACAAAAACGTATTTTAATTGCTACGCAAAACGTAATGCCTGCTTTTTTGCCTCTCTTACTTTTATAACCAGTTCAACGCACTACTGCTGAGTTGTTTTCATGGTACTTGACAATTTTTTAATCTTTCCAGTTCACTCGGGTCAGTGGAAAGTCTAAAATCAAGAGAGAAACATCGTAAAAAAACATTATAAACACCAAGCTGTAAGTCTCTAGAGGCTTTAATATTACATCTTTTGGTGCCCACTCAACTAGTCACGCTCTGCATAGGCAACATAAACTAAAAAAACAACACTTGAATACTTTTTCTTGAAACCGTTGTTTCAAATAAGTTATCGCCGTTAATGTACATACGAAACTTTCTGTATAGGCCCGCGAAAAAAGTTGGTTTAAGGCAAAATTTGGGACCCCAATTTTTAGTTTCTAGCTGTGTGTTACCATCATTAGGAGTGCTGTTTAGCTATAGCACGCATTATAGATGGATTGGAAGGCTAACAAAATTAAACACTTTACTATTTTCTAAATTTACACATTTAACCAACAAAAACGTATATTAATTGCTACGCAAAACGTCTGCTTTTCTGCCTCTCATACTTTTATATCCAGTTCAACGCACAACTGCTGAGTGGTTTTCAGGATACTTGAACACTTTTCATCTTTCAAGCTCACTCGGGTCAGTGGAAAGTCTTATTTCAATAGACAAACATCGTAAAAAACATTACAAACACCAAGCTGTAAGTCTCTGGAGGCTTAAATATTACATCTTTTGGTGCCCACTAAATTAGTCACGCTTCGCATAGGCGAATGCGTGAAAAAACACTTGAAAAATTTTTCTGGAAACCGTTGTTTCAAATAAGTTACCGCCGTTAAAGTACATATGAAACTTTCTGTATAGGCCCGCGAAAAAAATTGTTTAAAGGCAAAATTTGGAACCCAAATTTTTAGTTTTTAGCTGTATGTTACCAACATTAGGAGTGCTGTTTTGCTATAGCACGCTTTATAGATGGATTGGAAAACTAACAAAATTGACACTTTACTATTTTCTAAATTTACACATTTAACCAACAAAAACGTATATTAATTGCTACGCAAAACGTAATGCCTGCTTTTCTGCCTCTCTTACTTTTATATCCAGTTCAACGCACAACTGCTGAGTTGTTTTCAGGGTACTTGAACATTTTTAATCTTTCAAGTTCACTCGGGTCAGTGGAAAGTCTAAAATCAAGAGCGAAACATCGTAAAAAAACATTATAAACACCAAGCTGTAGGTCTCTGGAGGCTTTAATATTACACCTTTTGGTGCCCACTCAACTAGTCAAGCTTTGCATAGGCAAATACGTTAAAAAACACTTGAAAAATTTTTCTGGAAACCGTTAACTCATTTAAGTTACCGCCGTTAAAGTACATATGAAACTTTCTGTATAGGCCCGCGAAAAACATTGGTTTAAGGCGAAATTTGGAACCCCAATTTTTAGTTTTCAACTGGGTGTTACCATTGTTAGGAGTGCTGTTTTGCTATAGCCGGCTTTATAGATGGATTGGAAGGCTAACAAAAGTGACACTTTACTAATTTCGAAATTTACACATTTAATAAAAAACGTATATTTATTGCTACGCAAAAGGTAATGCCTACTTTTCTGCCTCCTTTACGTTTATATCCAGTTCGACGCACAGCTATCAATCTTTTTTCAAGGTAATTTGATACTTTTCATCTTTCAAGTTCACTCGGGTCAGTGGAAAGTCTTATTTCAATAGAGAAACATCGTAAAAAGCATTAAAAACACCAAAATGTAAGTCTCTGGAGGCTTTAATATTACATCTTTTGGTGCCCACTCAACTAGTCAAGCTTAGCATAGGCAAATGCGTTAAAAGACACTTGAAAAGTTTTTCTAGAAACCGTTAAATCATATAAGTTATCGCCGTTAAAGTACATATGAAAATTTCTGTATAGGCCCGCGAAAAAAATTGGTTTAAGGCGAAATTTGGAACCCCAATTTTTAGGTTTTAGCTTTGTGTTACCATCTTTAGGAGCGCTGTTTTGCTATAGCACGCTTTATAGATGGATTGGAAGGCTAAAAAAACTGACACTTTACTATTTTTGAAATTCACACATTTAATCAACAAAAACGTATATTTATTGCTACGCAAAACGTAAAGCCTACTTTTTTCCTCCCTTACGATTATATCCGGCTCAACGCACACTTGTCAAATTGTTTTAATGGTAGTTGAACACTTTTAATCTTTCAAGTTCACTCGGGTCAGTGGAAAATCTTATTTCAAGAGAGAGACATCGTAAAAAACATTATAAACACCAAGCTGTAGGTCTCTGGAGGCTTTAATATTACATCTTTTGGTGCCCACTCAACTAGTCAAGCTTAGAATAGGCAAATGCGTTATGAAAAAATTAGTAATAAAAGAGTGTTACGAATTCGAATTACTGTTTTTGTTTCAAAAATGTTTCAATAAAAATAACGGTTCTTTTTTGTTGCCTAATATGTTTGATAGCGAGAAGCCAATTCACAAAAATAATCTCTATCAAGTTCTATTCAACATTCATTTTTAGAACAGTGAAATAGCTGCATCTTTAAAATGTTTCAAGCTTTATTGTGATGAAAATTTTGTCCAAACTTGTCTTTTGTTTGCAAGTATGATCTTAGAATGGGACAGTTGAAAGAAAAGGGGCAAAGCAAAGAAAGCGTTTTGTCTTGAAAAACGTTGGACAACCGCGGGAATTTTTTTGATAAAATAGAGTTCACACTATTAGAAGCATAAATTAAGATATTTTTCATTAAGTTTTCTTCAGAAAGGGTTTCCAAGTTTCTGGATCACGTTTTAGGTCAATAGGAAAAAATTAAAAATCTATTTCAGCTTGATCTATTTACATCTAACAATTTCAAAAAATTTTTACTGTGCCATTTTTCCAGGTTTTCACGATATCGTTTTGTGGCTCTTTGGGGAAAAACCTAAGAAAATTGTATACAGGTAGTAAAAAACATGAGTAATCAGCAGCGTACGAGGACTGTCAGGGGCTCTTTCTATGGAGTTTCCATCAGCTTTCCGCGATTTTAATAAATTTCACGAAGTAAAATTATGTTTTTATGAGCAAATGTTGAACATTACTAACCAAAGAAAGATAGTTAAAAGCTACCAGCTGTGCAAACTCCTGTGCCCTCCTAGCGCCGATTTATAAAGAAATCGATAATTGTATACTATTAAAGTCCTTACTGCTCAAAGCTAGTCCAAACGCAATGTCAAAATTGTAAATATTTGCAAATTTTTTGAGATTATTGTCAAATTTGCAAATATTTGCAAACTTTCACTGCTGAGGGACAAATTTGCAAATTTTTGCAAAACAAGGCGAAATTAAAAATAATTGGAAATTCGTAAAAAAAATGATATAAACAACCCGTTGCTGCACCCAGCGCTACTTCATGACACATAGCAATAAAATTTCAGGCAATTTTAAGTAATAACAACTTAACCCATCTCAATTGTTAAAGTTGATATGAAACATTCTGTTTAGGCCCGAGAAAAAATTGGTTTAAGGCGAAAGAAATTCGGGACCCCAGTTTTCAGTTTTTAGTGGTGTGTTACCCTCAGTAGGAGTGCTGTTTTGCTAGAGCACGCTTTTCAGATGGATTGGAAGGTTAACAAAAGTGACACTTTACTATTTTCGAAATTTACACATTTAGTCAACAAAAACGTATATTTATTGCTACGAAAAACGTAATGCCTACTTTTCTGCCTCCCTTACGTTTATATCCAGTTCAACGCACAACTGTCAATTTGTTTTCAAGGTAGTTGAACTTTTTTCATCTTTCAAGTTCACTCGGGTCAGTGGAATGTATTATTTCAAGAGAGAAACATCGTAAAAAACATTATAAACACCAAGCTGTAGGTCTCTGGAGGCTTTAATAATACATCTTTTGGTGCCCACTCAACTAGTCACGCTTAGCATAGGCAAATGCGTGAAAAAACACTTGAAAAAATTTTTTGGAAAGCGATTTTTCAAATAAGTTATCGCCGTTAAAATACATACGAAACTTTCTGTATTGGCCCGCGAAAAAATTGGTTTAAGGCAAAAATTGGAACCCAAAGTTTTAGTTTTTAGCTGTGTGCTACAATCATTAGGAGTGCTGTTTTGCGATAGCACGCTTTATAGATGGATTGGAAGGCCAACAAAAGTGACACTTTACTTTTTGGAAATTTACACATTCAGTCAACAAAAACGTTTATTTATTGCTACGAAAAACGTAAAGCCTACTTTTCTGCCTCCCTATCGTTTATATCCAATTGAACGCTTTACTAGCAATTTGTTTTCACGGTAATTGAACACTTTTCATCTTTCAATGTGACTTGGGTCAGTGAAAAGACTTATTTCAAGAGAGAAAATTCGTAAAAAAAACTTTACAAACGCCAAGTTGTAAGTCTCTGGAGGCTTTAAAATTACACCATTTGGTGCCCACTCAACTAGTCATGCTTGGCATAGGCAAATACGTTAAAAAACACTTGAAAAAAATTTCTGGAAAACGGTTTTTCAAATAAGTTATCGCCGTTAAAGTACATACGGAACTTTCTGTATAGGCCTGCGAAAAAAATTGGTTTAAGGCAAAATTTGGGACCCCAATTTCTAGTTTCTAGCTGTGTGTTACCATCATTAGGAGTGCTGTTTAGCTATAGCACGCATTATAGATGGATTGGAAGGCTAACAAAATTAAACACTTTACTATTTTCGAAATTTACACATTTAGTCAACAAAAACGTATATTTATTGCTACGAAAAACGTAATGCCTACTTTTCTGCCTCCCTTACGTTTATATCCAGTTCAACGCACAACTGTCAATTTGTTTACAAGGTAGTTGAACTTTTTTCATCTTTCAAGTTCACTCGGGTCAGTGGAATGTCTTATTTCAAGAGAGAAACATCGTAAAAAACATTATAAACACCAAGCTGTAGGTCTCTGGAGGCTTTAATAATACATCTTTTGGTGCCCACTCAACTAGTCACGCTTAGCAAGCAAATGCGTGAAAAAACACTTGAAAAAATTTTTTGGAAAGCGATTTTTCAAATAAGTTATCGCCGTTAAAGTACATACAAAACTTTCTGTATTGGCCCGCGAAAAAATTGGTTTAAGGCAAAATTTGGAACCCAAATTTTTAGTTTTTAGCTGTGTGCTACAATCATTAGGAGTGCTGTTTTGCGATAGCACGCTTTATAGATGGATTGGAAGGCCAACAAAAGTGACACTTTACTTTTTGGAAATTTAGTCAACAAAAACGTTTATTTATTGCTACGAAAAACGTTAAGCCTAGTTTTCTGCCTCCCTATTGTTTATATCCAATTGAACGCTTTACTAGCAATTTGTTTTCACGGTAATTGAACACTTTTCATCTTTCAATGTGACTTGGGTCAGTGAAAAGACTTATTTCAAGAGAGAAAATTGGTAAAAAAAACTTTACAAACGCCAAGCTGTAAGTCTCTAGAGGCTTTAATATTACACCATTTGGTGCCCACTCAAGTAGTCATGCTTGGCATAGGCAAATACGTTAAAAAACACTTAAAAAAATTTCTGGAAAACGATTTTTTAAATAAGTTATCGCCGTTAAAGTACATACGGAACTTTCTGTATAGGCCTGCGAAAAAGATTGGTTTAAGGCAAAATTTGGGACCCGAATTTCTAGTTTTTAGCTGTGTGTTACCATCATTAGGAGTGCTGTTTTGCTATAGCACGCTTTATAGATGGATTGGAAGGCTAACAAAAAAGACACTTTACTTTTTGGAAATTTACACATTTAGTCAACAAAAACGTATATTTATTGCTACGCAAAACGTAATGCCTACTCTTCTGCCTCCCTTACAATTATATCCAGTTCAACGCACACTTGTCAAATTGTTTTCATGGTAGATGAACACTTTTCATCTTTCAAGATCACTCGGATCGGTGGAAAATCTTATTTCAAGAGGGAAACATCGTAAAAAACAATATAAACACCATGCTGTAGGAGGCTTTAATATTACATCTTTTGGTGCCTACTCAACTAGTCATGCTTAGCATAGGCAAATGCGTTATGAAAAAATTTGTAATAAAAGAGTGTTACAAATCCGAATTACTGTTTTTGTTTCAAAAATATTTCAATAAAAATAACGGTTCTTTTTTGTTGCCTAATATGTTTGATAGCGAGAAGCAAATTCACAAAAATAATCTCTATTAAGTTCTGTTCAACATTCATTCTTAGAACAGTGCAATAGCTATAACTTTAAAAAAAATTCAAGTTTTATTGTGATGAAAATTTTGTCCAAATTTGTTTTCAAGTATAATCTTAGAATGGGACAGTTGAAAGAAAAGGGGCAAAGCAAATAAAACGTTTTGTCTTGAAAAACGTTGGACAACTGCCGGAATTTTTTTGATAAAATAGAGTTCACCCTATTAGAAGCAAAAATAAAATATTTTTCATTACGTTTTCTTCAGAAAGGGTTTCCAAGTTTATGGATCAGGTTCTAGGTCACTAGGAAATAATTAAAAATCTATTTCAGCTTGATCTATTTACATCTAACAATTTCAAAAAGCTTTTTAATGGGCCATTTTTTTTCAGGTTTTCACGATAGTTTTTTTGTCGCTCTTGGGGGAAAAACCTAAAAACATTGTATACAGGTAGTAAAAAACATGAGTAATCAGCAGCGTACGAGGACAGTCTGGGGCTGTTTCTATGGAGTTTCCATCAGCTTTCCGCAATTTTAATAAATTTCACGAAGTAATATTATTTTTTTTGGGCAAATGTTGAACATTACTAACCAAAGATATTTAAAAGCTACCAGGAGTGCGCTCCTTGCGCCGATTTATAAAGAAATCGATAATTGTAGACTATTAAAGTCCTTACATTATAAACACCAAGCTGTAGGTCTCTGTAGGCTTTAATATTACATCTTTTGGTCACCACTCAACTAGTCAGGCTTAGCATAGGCAAATGCGTTAAAAAACACCTGAGAAATTTTTCTGGAAACCGTTGTTTCAAATAAGTTGTCGCCGCTAAAGTACATATGAAATTTTCTGTATAGGCCCGCGAAAAAAATCGGTTTAAGGCGAATATTGGGACCCCAATTTTTAGTTTTTAGCTGTGTGCTACCATCATTAGGAGTGCTGTTTTGCTATAGCACGCTTTATAGATGGATTGGAAGACCAACAAAAGTGACACTTTACCTTTTTCGAAATTTACACTTTTAATCAACAAAAACGTTTATTTATTGCTACGAAAAACGTAAAGCCTACTTTTCTGCCTCCGTAACGTTTATATCCAATTCAACGCATTAGTAGCAATTTGTTTTCACGGTAATTGAACACTTTTCATCTTTCTATGTGACTTGGGTCAGTGAAAAGACTTAATTCAAGAGAGAAAAATCGTAAAAAAACTTTACAAACGCCAGCTGTAAGTGTCTGGAGGCTTTAATATTACATTTTTTGGTGCCCACTCAACTAGTCATGCTTGGCATAGGCAAATACGTTAAAAAACACTTGAAAAAGATATCTGGAAAACGGTTTTTCAAATAAGTTATCGCCGTTAAAGTACATACGAAACTTTCTGTACAGGCCTGCGAAAAAAATTGGTTTAATGCAAAATGTGGGACCCCAATTTTTAGTTTTTAGCTGTGTGCTACCATCATTAGGAGTGCTGTTTTGCTATAGCACGCTTTATAGATGGATTGGAAGGCTAACAAAAAAGACACTTTACTTTTTGGAAATTTACACAATTAATCAACAAAAACGTTTATTTATTGCTACAAGAAAAGTAAAGCCTACTTTTTTGCCTCCCTAACTTTTATATCCAATTGAACACACTACTAGCAATTTGTTTTCACGGTACTTGAACAATTTTCATCTCTCAATGTAACTCGGGTCAGTGAAAAGACCTATTTCAAGAGAGAAAAATCGTAAAAAAAGCTATTTGCACCAAGCTGTAAGTCTCTGGAGGCTTTAATATTACACCTTTTGGTGCCCACTCAACTAGTTATCCTTGGCATAGGCAAATACGTTGAAAACCACTTGAAAAAGTTTTTGGAAAGCGATTTTTCAAATAAGTTATCGCCGTTAAAGTACATACAAAACTTTCTGTATAGGCCAGCGAAAAAAATTGGTTTAGGGCGAAATTTGGGACCCCAATATTTAGTTTTTAGCTGTGTGCTACCATCATTAGGAGTGCTGTTTTGCTATAGCACGCTTTATAGATGGATTGGAAGGCTAACAAAAAAGACACTTCACTTTTTGGAAATTTACACAATTAATCAACAAAAACGTTTATTTACTGCTACATGAAAAGTAAAGCCTACTTTTTTGCCTCCCTAACGTTTATATCCAATTGAAAGCACTACTAGTAATTTGTTTTCACGGTACTTGAACAATTTTCATCTTTCAATGTAACTCGGGTCAGTGAAAAGACCTATTTCAAGAGAGAAAAATCGTAAAAAAAATTATAAACACCAAACTGTAAGTCTCTGGAGGCTTTAATTTTACACCTTTTGGTGCCCACTCAACTAGTCAAGCTTTGCATAGGCGACATAAATTAAAAAAAACAACATTTGAATAATTTTTCTGGAAACTCAACTCGTCAAGCTTGGCAGAGGCAAATACGTTAAAAAAACACTAGAAAAATTTTCTGGAAAGTGGTTTTTCAATTAAGTTATCGCCGTTAAAGTACATACGAAACTTTCTGTATAGGCCAGCAAAAGAAATTGGTATTAGGCGAAATTTGGGACCCCAATTTTTAGTTTTTAGCTGTGTGTTACCTTCATTAGGAGTGCTGTTTTGCTATAGCACGCTTTATATATGGAATGGAAGGCTAACAAAAAAGACACTTTACTTTTTGGAAATTTACACAGTTAATCAAAAAAAACGTTAAATTATTTCTACAAAAAACGTAAAGTCTACTTTTTTGCTTCCCTAACGTTTATATATTCAATTGAACGCACTACTAGCAATTTGTTTTCACGGTACTTGAACAATTTTCATCTTTCAATGTAACTCGGGTCAGTGAAAAGACCTATTTCAAGAGAGAAAAATCGTTAAAAAAGTTATAAACACTAAGCTGTAAGTCTCTGGAGGCTTTAATATTACACCTTTTGTTGCCCACTCAAATAGTCAAGCTTTGCATAAGCAAATGCGTTAAAAAACACTGGAAACGTATTGACAACTTTTTGCTTCCCTTGCGTGTATGTCAAGTTTAGCGCACTACAGTTAATTCTTTTTCGTTGTACTTGAACATTTTTCAGGAGAAAACTTTTTCAATTGTTTCTCATGAAAATTGTATCTTCTGACAGCAAGAAATTAAGGTTACAGTTTACTGTTTTAATGAAATCTGCTATAGGATCGAATCCAATTGCACGATCGAGGTAGCATCTTGTTCTCACTAATCTGTGTCCGCTAATTGGATTCGGTTTTTTTCTGTAAATTGGCCTGAGCAAATAAAAAGCAAGGTGTAGTTTAGAAAAAGTTATCCTTTTTTTTTAGTGTTTTCTTGAACTAATGAAGTTTTTATTGTAATGACATGTTGTTACATGCAAATTGTTTTATTTATACTTCACTCGGGTCCATGAAGCTTTCTGAGACAATAGTTTTTAGTAATTTAACAATTATTCTATTTTCGTGAAATCATGAACTTCTTGTTGTTTTTTTTTGTCGAATCACACAAAACACATTGACCTTTACTGCGAGTTGAGAAAACTTTACCCATTTCCCGGTAAAGGTCATCGGTGTCCTCATACTATACAATGGACTTCGAGTGCGTCCAGAATCACTTCCGAGTTGCAGCTTTTAGTTGTTGCGCAAGAATTTGCGAGAAGTTTGGGCGTCCTAATAGCACGAAAATAGGAGTACGGCTCACTTATTTCACTTATTTGATTATTTCTTGAAAACTACTCTATCAAACAGAACAATCGTTTTGTTGCTGCTAATCTCTTCATGCTTTCCGTAGTAAATGGTTGTTTGCAGCCGGGATAGTAAAAAGTTATTCAATGTCAAAATTAAAAAAAAGTCAAAATATTAGATTATGTTGGTATCACCCAAAATTCGGTACCCAAAATAACAAAGTAACCTTTATATATTGATTCCTTGGATTCTTCTAATAGTGTGTAGTGCCCAGATGTATCGTCATAAGTCTTCAAAAGTTTGCCGTCTTTTTTTGTTTTTGTAGTTGGAGTGTTAAAATTTCATTGATACGTCTTTCTCCCTTATTAATTCTACACCATATTCTTGTTCGTGAAGCCAGTAATATTGATGGTTATAGTTAACTCAACAATTTTTTTTATTTTTGACAATTCCAACAAGTTTTTGTGTGTTTGTGTTATTTTGTCAAATATTATTATTATTAATTTTTCAAAATTTTGTCGACGCACGAATTATGTGTACATTCATATTTTGCGACGCTTTCATTTTTTTTGAAGAGTGAGGTCTTATGCTTAGATTTAGGACGTTTTTTATTGATTTTTTGGGCCAATTTTAAAATGAAATAAAAGAGGTCCAATTTGTAAAAAAAGTTGCAAATTAATGTGAGAGTTGCAAATTGACGGCAAAGTTATAAAATTGTTTGCAAAATAATGTGAGAATTTGCAAAAAATTGCAAAATAATATCAAATTTGCAAAACCTGTTTGCAAATATTTGCAAATATAATACTTTATTTTACAAAATTTGTAATTCAATTTGCAAATTTTTGCAAACTTGACCTTGGGTTTGGACTAGGGAACCTTTTAATCAGGCCCAGGAGATGAGATGAACTGCGACCATTTGAGCCACACTGGTCGACAACACGTACGTTATCCCCGCATCAACTTAATAACTAATCTGTTTTGTTGTGTTAGGTCTCACTCTATTTACATAGGACACTGACTAAGATAAAGGCCACTCTACCCTCTACCATGTTTTGACTAAAAGTTCTTTCCGAAAAAATCTAGTCAAAATAAAGCATCCCTTGACTCATTTTAAAGCTTTTCTAAAGAATTATGTCCCATCTGACTTGTTCAATTGTTAGTCTTGCGGGAAACCTTTTTTCAGTGGTATTTTTTTTTCACGAAATGCTTTAGCTTCATTTTTATGAGCCACTTTTTCATCGTTTGAAAATAACTTCAGCAGAGCAATCTATCTTGGTTTGAGTTTGCAGTGCAAATCAATATTAGTGGTCGGGCATCAGTTGTCCACTGTATTGAAAGCTATAACTTGCCGTGATAATTTCTCCCACACACTAAATAAAGTTAAGGTATTATTCAGTTAAGGCAAAGTTAAGGGATTTTTTAAGGTAATTTTAAGGTAATTTTAAGAGAAGTTAGAGTAAAATTAAAAGTTTCTTTCAAGGTAGTGAGGCCTTAACTTTTCAGGTAAATTTCAGGTAAAGTTAGGGTTAGTTAAGTTGAGTTAAGGAAAGGCAAATCTACCTTAACAGTTAAGGTGAGTTAGAATTTTTTTTAGGTAGAATTACCTTAACTTTATTTAGTGTGCAAAACAGATCCCGACTATCCAGGCAATGTGTAGGAAAAATTTCCCCGGTAATAATGTCAAGAAATTATTAACAAATAGCAACAAATATATATTATTCCCGGTGGGATTACTGGCCGCACTGGTTATTCCTTTCTTTTTGAAAACTATTTAGCTTATTTTTTCCGTTTTATGGACCCTTTTAGACAACATTTCCGCTTTTCTGGCGTTCTTCGGGACTCATTGATAGATGGATCTAAACATAACACATTCTCGCTAAGACTAGATTGGAGTCCGCTAATTGGATTCAGTTTTTTTCTGTAAATTGGCCTGAGCAAATAAAAAGCAAGGTGTAGTTTAGAAAAAAGTTATCCTTTTGAGTGTTTTCTTGAACTAATGAAGTTTTTATTGTAATGACATGTTGTTACATGCAAATTGTTTTATTTATACTTCACTCGGGTCCATGAAGCTTTCTGAGACAATAGTTTTTAGTAATTTAACAATTATTCTATTTTCGTGAAATCATGAACTTCTTGTTGTTTTTTTTGTCGAATCACACAAAACACATTGACCTTTACTGCGAGTTGAGAAAACTTTACCCATTTCCCGGTAAAGGTCATCGGTGTCCTCATACTATACAATGGACTTCGAGTGCGTCCAGAATCACTTCCGAGTTGCAGCTTTTAGTTGTTGCGCAAGAATTTGCGAGAAGTTTGGGCGTCCTAATAGCACGAAAATAGGAGTACGGCTCACTTATTTCACTTATTTGATTATTTCTTGAAAACTACTCTATCAAACAGAACAATCGTTTTGTTGCTGCTAATCTCTTCATGCTTTCCGTAGTAAATGGTTGTTTGCAGCCGGGATAGTAAAAAGTTATTCAATGTCAAAATTAAAAAAAGTCAAAATATTAGATTATGTTGGTATCACCCAAAATTCGGTACCCAAAATAACAAAGTAACCTTTATATATTGATTCCTTGGATTCTTCTAATAGTGTGTAGTGCCCAGATATATCGTCATAATGAGTTGAGTGGGTCAATTTTTGCTCTGTACGCGCGGAACCTCGATTTTGGGCCTTATTCAGCTATTTCGTCATTGACCTAGAAAAGTTGAAATTTTTTGTGTCAACACTATAAATTATAGTGTTTAAGATTGTCCAGGATGGCGGGGAATATTTTTAAATAAATAGTGTACCACGTTTTTTACGCGTTTTGATGGTGTATTTTAGCGAAACGCGAAACTCGGGAGTGAATTTATTTCATTTGGTACCTTCTCTCAACCAATTGACTTCTCTCAAACTTTGGCTTTGCTCTAATCACCATCAGATTTTTGATTATACAAAACCTCTAAACAGATCCTTTAGGACATCTGGAAGCCTTTTTTCAAATAACTAAACACGCAGTCTTGCGTGGTTCTTAAGGAGAACTTCTTTGACGAAATAACAAAAGCAATGATATTTTTCAGAAATTGTCCTATTTCCCCATCAATTTTGCTTTAATTTTTGTGATCAACCACGCATTTTTTAAATTAGTTATTGGGCAAGCTCTTTTTTGACATCGGTTAATCTGCACTTGCTTCTTAGTGTGTTATCTTGATGCAAGTCTGCAAAAGTTTGCCGTCTTTTTTTGTTTTTGTAGTTGGAGTGTTAAAATTTCATTGATACGTCTTTCTCCCTTATTAATTCTACACCATATTCTTGTTCGTGAAGCCAGTAATATTGATGGTTATAGTTAACTCAACAATTTTTTTTATTTTTGACAATTCCAACAAGTTTTTGTGTGTTTGTGTTATTTTGTCAAATATTATTATTATTAATTTTTCAAAATTTTGTCGACGCACGAATTATGTGTACATTCATATTTTGCGACGCTTTCATTTTTTTTGAAGAGTGAGGTCTTATGCTTAGATTTAGGACGTTTTTTATTGATTTTTTGGCCAATTTTAAAATGAAATAAAAGAGGTCCAATTTGTAAAAAAAGTTGCAAATTAATGTGAGAGTTGCAAATTGACGGCAAAGTTATAAAATTGTTTGCAAAATAATGTGAGAATTTGCAAAAAATTGCAAAATAATATCAAATTTGCAAAACCTGTTTGCAAATATTTGCAAATATAATACTTTATTTTACAAAATTTGTAATTCAATTTGCAAATTTTTGCAAACTTGACCTTGGGTTTGGACTAGGGAACCTTTTAATCAGGCCCAGGAGATGAGATGAACTGCGACCATTTGAGCCACACTGGTCGACAACACGTACGTTATCCCCGCATCAACTTAATAACTAATCTGTTTTGTTGTGTTAGGTCTCACTCTATTTACATAGGACACTGACTAAGATACAGGCCACTCTACCCTCTACCATGTTTTGACTAAAAGTTCTTTCCGAAAAAATCTAGTCAAAATAAAGCATCCCTTGACTCATTTTAAAGCTTTTCTAAGGAATTATGTCCCATCTGACTTGTTCAATTGTTAGTCTTGCGGGAAACCTTTTTTCAGTGGTGTTTTTTTTTCACGAAATGCTTTAGCTTCATTTTTATGAGCCACTTTTTCATCGATTGAAAATAACTTCAGCAGAGCAATCTATCTTGGTTTGAGTTTGCAGTGCAAATCAATATTAGTGGTCGGGCATCAGTTGTCCACTGTATTGAAAGCTATAACTTGCCGTGATAATTTCTCCCACACACTAAATAAAGTTAAGGTATTATTCAGTTAAGGCAAAGTTAAGGGATTTTTTAAGGTAATTTTAAGGTAATTTTAAGAGAAGTTAGAGTAAAATTAAAAGTTTTTTCAAGGTAGTGAGGCCTTAACTTTTCAGGTAAATTTCAGGTAAAGTTAGGGTTAGTTAAGTTGAGTTAAGGAAAGGCAAATCTACCTTAACAGTTAAGGTGAGTTAGAATTTTTTTTAGGTAGAATTACCTTAACTTTATTTAGTGTGCAAAACAGATCCCGACTATCCGGGCAATGTGTAGGAAAAATTCCCCCGGTAATAATGTCAAGAAATTATTAACAAATAGCAACAAATATATATTATTCCCGGTGGGATTACTGGCCGCACTGGTTATTCCTTTCTTTTTGAAAACTATTTAGCTTATTTTTTCCGTTTTATGGACCCTTTTAGACAACATTTCCGCTTTTCTGGCGTTCTTCGGGACTCATTGATAGATGGATCTAAACATAACACATTCTCGCTAAGACTAGATTTGCCACACTCTGGTCAAAACTTTAAGGTAGACTTGAAAGTTTTGTACTCGGTCATCTTGGAATTAGACTTTCAACGCTTAGCCAATTGTTAGATTTCGACTATTAACTCTTGGCCAAGACGTGTTTGAGGCATTTGTTTGCTCATTCCGAGAGAGTTCAAGCGATGGAACCAAATTTAAATTTGCAAACCCGGTTTGTCCTCGTATGAGTTCTGAGTTTATTGAAACAAAACTATTTGTTTCTTCGTTTATAAACAAACATTAGAAGTGATGAATTGCATTGAAATGGATTGATTACTAATTCTAAACAACATCAACTCTAAATTAGATATGAAGAAATCCTCGTTTGGTTTGGTCTTTTTATCTGTTCTGACAACTTTGGATACAGGTACACCTAAATGTTCCAACAATTTCGCATAATTAGGAAAAATATTTCAGCTTGTTTTCTAGTCACAGGTCGAAACTTTTTAAGGCATTTTAGAAAAAAAGATACCATTTTAAAGCCCATAAGTCAATAAAACCAATGAATTTCAACCCCAAAAAAATTTAAACAATTTTGAGCATAGCACTCTTAATGGGTCTCTGTCTTTTTTTTACCGATCTGTTGTCATATATTTTAAAAATCTGCTCACATTTTCGGACTTCCGATCAAAACGTCCATCGCAAATTTTCCATCTTCCGAACTAAACGTCAGTTAAGATCAGTGACTTCAATCACTCTGAAGTAGTGAAACGTTCAAAAGAGCGAATAGTTTGAACTGGAAATGGAATTTTCTCAAAATGTTTACAACTTTTTTTTTACAAACGTTGTCGTATGAACAAATTTTTGGCCTATGAGAGAAGGAATTTTTTTCAGGTGTGGCAAATTGACGTCTCTTCTCACTGCACTGTTATATATCTGTTTTTTCCAAGTGTTGTTTTTAAAATCTGTTTTAAAGCAGGAGTATATGTGCTCTACCAGAGCATAGTTTCAGTTGATCCAACTCCTCAATGTGCAGCTAATAATTTTAATGGTTCTGAAAATGATTGTTTTGAAAAAAATGTTTACGATTTTTGATCTTTGCCCTTCCATTTTTGTGGTCCCATCAGATCGTCACAGACAATTCAAAAATCAGGTCTCATCGCTTTTCAGATGAGTCAAAACTATACTGATTATATCCGAACAATCTACTGGCAAATGGTTTTTGTGAATTCGATACTAAGTGTTTCCCGCCCGTACACTCTTGGGTTTTTTTAGTTTTGCCCGTATTTATTTTTCTAAGGTCTTAATTATTAGCTCCTCAGTTTACAACTGCAACCGGCTCTTTGATGACTTGTTTTTGGATATTTGCAATATGGTTTTGGTTTTTTTCTAAGGATTTGGTGACATTGAACTTGTTTCTTTTTCAAATATTTCATAGTACTTTGATTTTTTTGCTTAGTTTTTGATCTTTTGTTGACTTTTCACTTAGTCCCATGAACAAGTAACTGGCATTCTAATGAACAATAATCAAAATCGTAAAAAGCGTTAATTTTAAGTGAACGAGTTTTCTTACTTTGAGTCTATTTGCGCGCAAAACTTTGATTTCAGCCTGATTTATTGTTCTTTTATTTGCCCTCACAGTCACAGTCACAGCCAATTTGAAGATCAGTGCACCAGGTTTTATTTTAGACGAATAAATAACCGAGAAATTGATTTAGTATTAACCAATTAGCAAATAGATTTGATGATTTCTCCATTATTTATCGTCACAAACTTTTCCTGCGATTTGTTAAACTTACGACGTTTTTTAGGACCCTTTGTTGCTTTCCTGACAGTCAGATGAACGACAGCTTTAGCCATTAAATAATAAATATGAAATTTTATGGAATGTGATTGAGTGTTAGTAAATAGTTTGTAGATCCCATGGCATTTCAACACTTCGTTCAAAGTGAAACTCAAAATTGAGTTTTGCCTGTTTGTTTTCTACTTTGTTGTCTTCTAAGCAGCAACATAAATGGCAGCTAAAATCGGTCCGTTAAAGTGAAAAATCTCTTGAATGTTCTCAAATTTTGGTTAATGTTTCATGACTTTCATGCAATTTGACTTCAGAAAATTTTCAAAAATTTAAAGGTATTGCTGGTTTTTGTGTGTCTATTTTTGCTTTGCAGAAGTTAACAAACATGAAAACAGATAAAAATTTTAGCATTTCACTGAAATTTTTCTCTTTTTTCTTTACCAAAAACTGCTGATAAACTGTAAAATAATAGTGGCAATGAAACACCGATCAAATAGGCAGGTTGGGGCGTGAACACGATTTGTGATCAATTTCGAGATCATTTTGGCTTTCTGGTGCTTCCCTAAAACCACGAACACCTTTCTCCTTATCAACGCTGATAAAAATTTATAATGTTCTATTAGATCTGAACTCAAACAAGGTTTTCCTTAAAAAGTTCGTAAAAAAATCCTGAAATCATTCTTGTTCAATGTTTTTTATAATGGTGACGATCTATTGATATAATTTTCCAATTGATAAACATTAAACTTTTTGATTCATTTGTTTTTAGATGTAAACTGATTTCTTTTTTCCCTGTCTCTGATTGTTTGTCTTCTAACTTGATTTATGTTTTCTCTGTAAGCGTAGTTTCGGAATTAAGACTGCATTGTGTTACGGATTTTATTGATTTTGCCAAAAATAGGTTTCGAACTTGAGAAAATCTTCACTGTGCTGTTTGTTTGCTTCTGACTATAAACAGACAGTGCTGTAAAAAGACTGTTTATCAGTGCGTTATATTGCCTGTATTTGGATGGGCTCCGTAATTTTTCAGGAATTTTTTCTGTCATTTTTAGTTTCTTATCCATCAAGGTTCACGAGAAAGAAAGTCAAAAAGCAACATAATAATTATTCTTTTAACTCATATAATAACTTTATGAGTATGACATACTCATCTTAATGTTGAAAGTCTTTAGTTCGCGAGGACTTTTTATTTTGCTCCAAAATTTTTGGGCTCACTTACTCGATGAAATTTAAAACATAAACATTGCAAGAGTGTGATTAAAATTTGTCAATTTTCTAAAGTTTTCTTTAAAAATGAAACCACTGACTCAACGCTCGCTTTTTAGGAGTTGTTTATCAAAATCAAAAATCTGGAATGAATGCCGAATCTAAGACATCTTGCTTCTGACAGAGAACAATACACATAGTCAATCAAAAACGAAATGAAAACAAAATAAATGGGACCAAACATACTTTTTCTGGTTTTACTCTAATTTAATTAATAATACTTAATATAATTTGAATCAGATTAGAAAAGCAATTTCTTTAACTGAACAAATAATTTCATTCTCCCACAATGGAATGTAATTGAAAACGTTATCTTTCTTTTTTGACTGTTTTTTCTCAAAAGACTAAACAATTAGGAAGAATGGCTTGGCAGAGACACTGAAACAATTTTATGTTTTTTTTATTTAAAACGGAAACTTGAATAATACCACAAAATGATAAACTCCAAATTGAATTTATGCCAGTTATGACATTGAAAATTTTCACTTTTTTCATAAACCACTGAGAGCAGAGTCATCGGAAAAAAAAACGGAATATTCCCAATTGGTTTTAAGCCAGTTACGACATAGAAAATTTTCACAATTTTCGTACAACAGTGATAGCTGAGTCAACGGAAAAACAAGTCTATCTTTTCTCTGGGTGTTTTTTCTGATTTCGTTGGATACTACTTATGAATCATACGAGATTTAGGCGCTCAAGATTAGTGGCAATGAAACAAGGATCAGAAAT
This sequence comes from Convolutriloba macropyga, assembly GCF_964194025.1. Taxonomy (NCBI): domain Eukaryota; kingdom Metazoa; phylum Xenacoelomorpha; order Acoela; family Convolutidae; genus Convolutriloba; species Convolutriloba macropyga. The sequence goes on from NC_134479.1 coordinate 32,291,884, forward strand.
GTAAGTTAGTTGACTGACTGGACACGAATTAAAGTCAATTTCAAGTCCCTTTGGGCTAAATGGTACTTGGGTAAATCTTAAGGCAGGCCTGAAAAAATTATATAAAACTTTGATGATTTTGCCAAAAAAAGGTTTCGAACTTGAGGAAATCTTCACTGAGCTGTTTGTTTGTTTCTGACTGTAAAAAAACAGTGCTGTAAGAGCAATGATTATCAGTGCGCTATATTGCCTGCTTCTGGATGGACTCCATATTTTTTCAGGATTATTTTCGGTCTTCTTCAGCTTCATATTCATCATGTCTTAAGGAGAAAGAAAATCAAAAAGCAACAATATTTTTTTAAATCTCATAAAATAATTTTGTGTGTATGACATACTCATCTCAAAGTTGAAAGTCTTTATTTTGCGAGTTTGACAACGTTTTGTAGTTTTGCAAGTTTGTTTTTGCTCAAAACTTATGGGTTCACTTAATCAAGGAAATTAAAAACATAAACGTTTAAGAATGTGATTGAAATTTGTCAATTTTCTAATGTTTTCATTAAAATTAAAAAAACATTTTCTCAACGCTATTGTCTATCAAATTCAACAATCTGGAATGCAAGCTGTTTCTATGACTTCTTGCATCCGACTGAGAACAATCCACATAGTCAAAAATGAAAACAGAAAAAAAAGGACCATACATAAATTTTCCGGCTTTACTCTAATTTAATTACTTATAATTATTGTGTTTTAGATCAGAGTAGGAAAGCATTTTTTAACTGAATTACTATCTGCCTCCTCCCACAATGGAGTGTAATTGAGAATTTTATCTCTCTCTCTTTTTCGATAGTTTTTTCGCAAAAGAATAAACAATTAGGAAGATTGGCATGGCAGAGACACCGAAGCAATTTCATGTGTTCTTTTTTACTTAAAACAGAGACTTGAATTATACCACAAAATGCAAAATTCCCATTTGAAACCTGTTACGACATTGAAATTTTTCACTTTTTTCATACACCACTGAGAGAAGAGTAATTAGAAAACACAAAATGGAAAATTCCCAATTGGATTTAAGCCAGGTACGACATAGAAACTTTTTCACTCTTTTCGTACACCACTGAGAGCAGAGTCAACGATAAAACAACTCAATCTTTTCACTGGGGTCTTTCTGGTTTTGTTTGATTCTACTAGTAAACGCCACGAGGTTTAAGTCTCAAGATTAGTGGCAACGAAACAAGGATCAGAAAAGTAGGTTAGTTGACTGACTGGACACGAATTAAAGTCAATTGAGTCGAACTTGAGGAATTCTTCACTGTGGTGGTTTGTGTTTCTGACTATAAACAGTCAGTACTGTATAAACACTGATTTTTAGTGCGTTATGTTGGCTATTTTTGGATTGATTCTTCAGTTATTTTTTCTGTTGTCTTTAGCTTCTTATTCGTCATGTGTTCACGAGAAAGAAACTCAAAAAGCAACATTTTTATTTTTTCTTTTTAACTCACAAATTAAATTTTTGAGTATGACATACTCATCTCAATGTTGGAAGTCTTTAGTTCGTGAGTCCGACAACGTTTTGATTTTTTGCAATTTGTCTCGCTTACTCGATGAAAAAGAAAACAAAAACATTGTAAGAATGTGACTGATATCTGTCAATTTTCTAATGATTTCTTTGAAAATAAAAAACAATGTCTCAACGCTAATTAGGAGTTGTCTATCACATTCAACGGTCTGCAATGCATGTTGAAAATAAGAAATCTTGATTCAGACCGGGAACAATACACATAGTCAATCAAAAATGAAATGAAAGCAAAATTAAAGGGACCAAACATACATTTTCCGGCTTTATTCTAATTTAATTTCCTATACTTATCATAATTTGGATCAAATTGGAAAAGCAAATTTTTTAACTGAATTACTAATTTCGTTCTCCAACAATGTAATGTAATTGAAAAAAATTTTTCTCGCTTTTTGATAGTTTTTTGCAAAAGACTAAACATTTAGGAAGATTTGCATGTCAGAGACACTAAAACAACTTCATGTATTTTTATCCTTTAAAGCAGAAACTTGATTAATATGCGAAGTTCGAAATTGTATTTAAGCCAGTTAAGTCATAGAAAGTTCTCACTTGTTTCGTACAACACTGAGAGCAGAGTCGACGGAAAAACTCTATATATTCTTTGGGGTCTTTCTGGTTTCGTCGGATTCTACTAATAAACTGTACGAGGTTTAAGTGCTCAAGATTAGTGGCAACGAAACAAGGATCAGAAATGTAGGTTAGTTGACTGACTGGACACGAATTAAAGTCAATTCCAAGTCCCTTTGGGCTAACTGGTACTTGGGTAAATCTTTAAGCAGGCCTGAAAAAAATTTGTAAATCTTAAATGATTTTGCCAAAAATAGGTTTCGAAATTGAGGAAATCTTCACTGTGCTGTTTGTATGTTTCTGACTATAAACAATCAGTACTGTATAAACACTGACTATTAGTGCCTTATGTTGCCTATTTTTGGATTGACTCCGTAATTCTTCAGGAATTTTTTTCTGTCGATTTTAGCTTCTTATTCATCATGTGTTCACGGGAAAGAAAGTCAAAAAGCAACATCTTTATTTTTCTTTTTAACTCACAAAATAGTTTCGTGAGTATGACATACTCATCTAAATTTGGTAAGTCTTTAGTTTGTGCGTTTGGCAACGTTTTGAAGTTTTACAATTTGTTGTCTTGCTTACTCGATGAAATTGAAAACAAAAACGTTGTAAGAATGTGATTGAAATCTGTCAATTTTCTAATGATTTCTTTGAAAATAAAAACATTGTCTCAACGCTAATTAGGAGTTGTCTATTACATTCAACGGTCTTGAATGCATGCTGAAATTAAGACATCTAGATTCCGACTAAGAACAATACACATAGTCAGTCAAACATAAATTTTCCGGCTATACTCTAATTTAATTTCCTATACTTATTATAATCTGGATCAGATTGGAAAAGCAAATTTTAAAACTGTATTACTATTTTCATTCTCCAACAATGGAATGTAATTGAATTTTTTTCTCTCTTTTCGATAGTTTTTTCGCAAAAGACTAAACAATTAGGAAGATTTGCATGTCAGAGACACTAAAACAATTTCATGTGTTTTTTTTCCTTTAAAACAGAAATTTGAGTAGTACCACAAAATGCAAAATTCCCAATTGTATTTAAGCCAGTTAAGACATAGAAATTTCTCACTTGTTTGATACAACAGTGAGAGCAGAGTCAACGGAAAAAAACTCTACTAATAAACTATACGAGATCCAATTTCTCAAGATTAGCGGCAAAGAAACTAGGATAAGAAATGTAGGTTGGTTGACTGATTGAACAAGAAGTAAAATAATTTCCAAGTCCGTGTGGACAATTGGTACTTGGGTAAATAATCAAGCACACCTGAAAAGATTTTTAAAAGTTATAGGACCGAATTGAAGAATTCATAATCAACTTATTATTATTTCAAAAGGAATTCTTAGAAAAAACAACAAAAGTAGCAGAAAGACACAACAGTGCCGAGAAAATTTTAGAAAAATTAAAACATTTGAACAGTGGTGACTATAATGAACTTAGGAAAATAGCTGTGGTTTCCATGGAGACATAGAGTGTACAGCAAACATTTTCGCATCCAAGGCTCAAGCACTATTTGCCCGGGAAAGCAGCTTTCGAAGCTTTGAAAGAATTATATCCAAAAGAAAGCAGAGCTTAAGTACAAGAAAACATTACTCTATTTCTTTTCAGTTTTCTGAAGCTAAAGTTTTTTAACAGTTAAGGTCTTTCCGCTAGCATAGAACAGTAGAGGCCAATAAAAAAATTTTTGCTTTTATTGCAGGCAGTGCAAGGCAGTGCAAGCAATCCCAAGCTGCGATGAAAAAAATTACTAAGTTAATGAAAATTGTTTGCAGGGGAAGTTTCCCTAGCTTTACTTCTCAAGCGCTCTGCAGTGTTTCATTAACAGCATTGTTGATGAAAAACGGGAAATCTAACCAATAGCTGTATTGGAAATCTTAAGAAGGCTTCCGGCAAAAGATAGCTCACGGAAACCGGCAGCGATACAAGATTTCCTCGAAATCATACAACTTGGGGCCGCAGGCGGGATTAGCACAGATGTAATTAGCACAGCAAAATCAGTTTTATTAGTTGGTATTTTACAATTTTGAATTTACGTGGTAGATCATACTTTCTGCAGAATGACATTCAGAATGCTTTCAACTCTGTAAACTAATTTTTTGCAAGTTTTATTATAAGCGTGCCAGCTATGGCTGCATCACCAACGTTCTTAACAGACCTTTAATCTACGACAAATTTATTTGTTGAGCAAGTCAGTTGTTCAACAAGCAACTCACTATGTTCTCTGCTGTTTTCGCCTGCGCTCGGGCCAACCTAATGGTAAAAACAGGCGTTCAATTGTATTAGCATGTATGGAATCGTGTTGATAGGCTCATTGCAGGTTCTGAGCCTAGACTTTTTCTCCGATCGGTCGAATGCGGTGTTTTTTCACCCGAGGAGTTTAAAAGTGTCAACAAGTGTATAAAAGGAAAACCCGTGTCACGACTAGATGTGCTACGGGTAGCCAATAGGAGCTGTTGCAAAGAGTCTCATGAACGGAACGACAAAATTTTTCTTCTGTTCCATAAAAAGATTACCTCGGCAAACCAACTTCCTCTTTTGGAATTGCACCTCATGTCGACAGTAAGAAAGTTGGCGCCTTTTTTCAAGAACTTCGACAGAATAAAAAAAACTTCAAAAAAGTTTGACAATAGGCAACGGGAAGTTCATCAAAAACCTTCTGGGTATCGTTTTTATTGAAGACGTATGGCTCCAGGCAGCTCTATTTATCAGATCAGCAGTTTTACTTAGTTTGGCATTGTCAGGACCATTATGAAACTGCGGTTTTTCCATGTTTCGTCGGCTGCTACTAATAAATTGTACGAGACTTAAGTGCTCAAGAACAGTGGCAATGAAACAAGAATCAGAATTGTAGGTTGATTGACCGACTGGACACAAATTAAAATCAATTACAAGTCCATTTGGGCTATCTGGTACTTGGGTCAATCCTTAAGCACACCCAGAAAGATTTTTCAAAAGCTATAGGACCAAACTGAAAACTTCATAATAAACCTATTTTTATTTCAAAAGGAATTCTTAGATTAAACAACAAAGGTGGAAAGAAGACTGAACAATGACGGGAAAATTTACAAAAAATAAAACGTTTGAATAGTGGTAACTATATCGAACTTAGGAAAGCAGCTGCGTTACGGAAACAGACATGACTATCAACTAACAGCGACATTGAGACAATTTTGAATTGAGCCCAAGCTTTATGTTTCCAGGGAGACATAGAGTGTACAGCAAACGCTTTGGCGTCCAAGATTCAAGCACTAATTGCCCGGGAAAGCAGCTTTCGAAGCTTTGAAAGAATTATATCCAAAAGAAAGCAGAGCTTAGGTACAAGAAAACATTACTCTATTTCTTATCAGTTTTCTGAAGCCAAAGGTTTCTAACAGTTAAGGTCTTTCCGCTAGCATAGAACAGTAGAGGCCGATAAAAAATTTTTGCTTTTATTGCAGGCAGTGCAAGGCAGTGCAAGCAATCCCAAGCTGCGATGAAAAAAATTACTAAGTTAATGAAAATTGTTTGCAGGGGAAGTTTCCCTAGCTTTACTTCTCAAGCGCTCTGCAGTGTTTCATTAACAGCTTTGTTGATGAAAAACGGGAAATCTAACCAATAGCTGTATTGGAAATCTTAAGAAGGCTTCCGGCAAAAGAGAGCTCACGGAAACCGGCAGCGATACAAGATTTCCTCGAAATCATACAACTTGGGGCCGCAGGCGGGATTAGCACAGATGTAATTAGCACAGCAAAATCAGTTTTATTAGTTCGCATTTTACAATTTTGAATTTACGTGGTAGATCATACTTTCTGCAGAATGACATTCAGAATGCTTTCAACTCTGTAAACTAATTTTTTGCAAGTTTTATTATAAGCGTGCCAGTTCTTAACAGACCTTTAATCTACGACAAATTTATTTGTTGAGCAAGTCAGTTGTTCAACAAGCAACTCACTATGTTCTCTGCTGTTTTCGCCTGCGCTCTGGCCAGCAAATGGTAAGAACAGGCGTTCAATTGTATTAGCATTATGGTATCCTGCTGATAGGTTAATCGCAGGTTCCGAGCCTAGATTTTTTCTCCGATCGGTCGAATGCGGTGTTTGTTCACCCGAGGAGTTTAAAAGTGTCAACAAGTGTATAAAAGGAAAACCCGTGTCACGACTAGAGGTGCTACGGGTAGCCAATAGGAGCTGTTGCAAAGAGTCTCATGAACGGAACGACAAAATTTTTCTTCTGTTCCATAAAAAAGATTACCTCGAAAAACCAACTTCCTCTTTTGGAATTGCACGCCATGTCGAGAGTAAGAAAGTTGGCGCCTTTTTTTGAAGAATTTCGACAGACCAAAAAAATTTGACAATAGGCAATGGGAAGTTCATCAAAAACCTTCTGGGTATCGTTTTTATTGAAGACGTATGGCTCCAGGCAGCTCTATTTATAAGATCAGCAGTTTTACGTTGTTTGGCATTGTCAGGACCATTATGAAATTGCCTTTGTTGTCTGCATAAAGTAGGCTGATTAGCTATTCTTCCGTATCGCCGAGACCAGAAGAGGATAACAATTTTCATTAAAAGTTTACTAGACTCGCTTTTGTTAGAATTGACGGCGTTCTGTGAAAAAAACTCAAAAATGTCTTTGTAAAAACGTATGACGCAGACGTCTTTGGGTTCAAATGCTATACTTCGACCTTTGTCTCTAGGTTATTCGGAAGCATGGTCATCAGCACCAACAACACACGCTCTTGATCTTCATTTGACTGCATACAGATTTCGAGGAAGAGCAAAATGTAGATTTTGGGTACCTGCTTATAAGGCAGGGAGGAAAAGTCCGTACTCTAGAAATGGGACGTTTGACATTTAAGGCGAACACCCTGTTTCAACTCCTCATACCAGACAGAAACTCATGGCCAGGAGACATTTGTGTTCCATCTTGAGAAAAAGATATGCCGGCTGCCTTTGGTGTTACTACGGCTTCATTGTCACATCCCTACTCAAATCGCAAATGCTGCTTTGAAGGCATGCCGTGCTCTTGAAACAGTAGAATCATGCCAAAAAAGAAAGCACTTTTTTCGAAAAGGGGCAATCTTTCTAATCTACTTCCTATTGAAGTGCTCGGGGTTTCTTATAGAAATTCAAGTAGACATTGATGAGAAAAGGTAATCGTGCCGACGACAGAGGTTTTGTTTTTAAAGGGCCTTTTAAGAGTCCCTGTAATAGTACCATTGTACCCCCATTTTTTAAAATTAAAATCTACGGAAAAAAGGGTGAATTTCGGATCAAAATCTGGTCAACAATGAAACGAAAAAGCTATAAATATTTTCCTTACCTCGTGTTGTTATCCGTTGAAACTGAAATTACGTACAAAACTAAAAGATCAAGCTTATTACGAGAATTTTACTCTAACATGGAACCTTGATTTTGTGGTTTGCACTTTTAGTATATATGGCATATGGCAGTTCGCTCTGTTCATAATGTGAACTGTTGAAAAATTTGCGATTAACAAAGATCCAAAAAAGAGATTTCTGTTTGACGAGTTTATTTTTTTTCAATGTTCGAAGGAGTTGACGAGGAAAATTATCCCTAAATGTGTTTATGAGGTTAACTTAAAAAAATTTTTGCTGGGAGAAAAAATGAAGCAGTCAACCATATGAAATTCAGCTTTTTGAGAACGTGATTCTTCGACCAATGTCACGGTTTTCGTGTATTTGGCTTAATGATGTTGAACCAGGAGTATTTAGGAACGATAAAAATAAAAGAAATCAAAGTTTTTGTTAGGTTATAAAAAACTCTTATGGAATGCATTTACTTGAGATACAAGTTTTTCTAATTGGTACAATGGTACAAATATTGAGATTTTTCGTTGGTTTTAACATTTTTTTTGTGTTTCTGTTTTTTCAAATCAATAGATATTACCTAGATTTTTTTTCTGCAAACTTTTTTTCAGATTTTAGATTTTTTAGTCAAAAAACTTTGAGAAATATTCTGCAATTAAGTGTGGATTATAAATTGTTTATTTTTAATTAAATTTAATAGATTTGTCTTTTGAAGTTTTTTTCAACGTAATTACTATAATTTTTTTAACCCCCTCATTGTATATAAAAAATTCGTAAATTCAAAATGTTTAAAATTTTCTTTGCTGCAGGATGTTCAGCCACACCATCCAATATACCACCTGTAGGACGTGGGGGTGAACCGCCAAACCTAGATTCACTCGTGTTTTGGGTCTCAAACGGCCTCGAACCATATGGAATAGCATGTCGAAAATATAGGTAAAGTTGTTATGAATCTCATTTTTCAGCCTCATATTTTATAGACAAAAACCACTTCTTTATAAACTACAAAGATAAAGTTGATTTTTAGACTAACATAATTTTATTTAATTTGCACAATTAAATAAATATTAATACAATGTTCTCATTAAAAATATCAACACATGCAGTGTTGCAGAATTATTCAATAAAAGATAGAACCAATTTTTCTCAAGAAGGCAGAAATTTTTAAGCAGGCAGAAAGCAGGCAGTTTTCTTGTAACTAAAAGAGAGTTACGTTCTCAGAGAATAAACTAAAAATCGTGTGTATAATGTGAACACTATCCTCTTGATGACAGCGCAAACAGTCAAAGTTTGTAAAGTTGAAAAATTTCTCCCCAAATAATGTTCAAGTTGATACTAATTGTCCAACTTTTTCTATCCGACGACAAACTTACAAAATACACACTAAAAAAAGTTCAGGTAAAGTTACCTTAACGCAGTTAAGGTAAATCTCTGTTAAGGTAAAATTAAGGTAAAAGTTACCTTAACTTTACCTTAACTTGAGTTAAGGTAAAAAATTACCTGAACTGTGTTAAGGTAAAATTACCTTAACTTACCTTAACTTTTTAAATAATTTTCTGCAGTACAAAATTGTTTATTTTTAGTAAAATTAGCAAACCAAATGTTGACGTTTATTACAAGAGCTTTACAATGATCCTTATATGAAGCAATTTGAGCTAATATTTGTCGACCTACACTACAGCAAACCCCAAAATTACTTTCAGTGAGTGCTCAAAAAAATTCAAAAAGGCAGTAACGCATCAATTTTGCAAATTTTTTTTTTATTTTTCACGCGCCTCTGTTTATGAATTGGCTGCTCACAAATCTTTTCATCAAATATTTTTACCTTAAATTTTCAGGTAATTTTTGCGCGTTTTTCAGGTAAGTTTAGGTAATTTTACCTTAACTGTTCAGGTGTGTTTTTCAGGTAAATTTAAGGTATGTTCAGGTAAAAGTTCAGGTGGTGCCCCCTTAATTTTTCAGGTAATTTTCAGGTAAAGTTGAGGTAAGTTAAGGTAAGTTCAGGTAAGGCAAAACTAACTGAACGTTTCAGGTAAGTTAAGGTATTTTTTCAGGTAAATTTACCTGAACTTTATTTAGTGTGTATAGCAAACTCAATGTTATATTTTTTGTTCCGCGTGTTCGGCTGAACAATATTTTACAAAGAAACTATCCAAAAAGAGAACGTAACCGGAACAAAAAGTTTGTCATTGCACTTGCGAAAATCTCAAAATGCATCCTTGGACTAAAAAAATTTTGCAAACGGTTTTAACTCTTACTGGTTTGTAAAAATTCCCGCATCTAAAACCTCGCATCTACAATCATTACTGAACCATCGCTTTTTCATCGTGGCTTTTCCTCAGTCAGGTATTCTGTTCATGGCATAATATAGCCTGTTCATGATGTTATTTTCCCTATGCTTTTAAACTGTTCATCATGTAATCAAAGCTATTTTTTTTCTGTGCATGATGTTTTATTTTCGGCCCTTGTTCTGTACATCATGCTTTATCAACTGTTGTTCTGTGTACCTCTTGTTCTGTGAAGGATGCACGGCTTTATGAGTCATATGCGGTTTTATAATATACGCGTTAACTTTGCACACTCTATTTGCTATGCGCACTTTATTCTGCGAATAATTCTGCAAACATGGAGGTATTCTGTTTCAAGTGCGCGTCTTTTACGCTTAAAATGCGCGTCTTAAGGAACGAGAAAGATGCGATGCAAATAATGAATTCTCAAGTAATTAATTGCTCAATTAATTGCTTTTCTCCGCAAGTTGGGGCAAAACAACGAGTAAAGAAGATTACCAAAATGTAACAAAATGGTAACCAAATTGTAATAAATTTAGGGTGACGTTCAACTATGCCGACGCAATACTATGCCGATTATAAGAGTGTGAAAATTTATTCAAATTTCCACCCAATAAATTTCTAAACCAATCAAATCACTTTAACTGAAATGAGCGCAAAATTTCTGAACCAATCACAATGAAGTTGTGAGATTTTGGATTTTATTATTTATTAGGACAAGATAATTGGAGGGAGAAATATTTATAACAAACAATGATAATTGCGGACTACGGCCATTCCTCAGTGGCCCGTGGGACTTGATATGAATCTATCACAAGCGAATACTGACCAGCGTGCCCTAGTTGCTTTGAAACAACATTCGATTAGCATTTAATTGATAATTAATTGGTAATAGCAGTTTCGGCGCTTTTAGAATCAATTTCGGTTTCGGCACTCTTAAACGTCGGCATAGTTGTACGTAATCAAATTTAGAAATCAAGTGGCAGCAATAAACAGTTCGCCACTGTTACTGATAATGTGACGCAGCAATAAACAAAAACTATCACAAAAAAATACCGCAAATTAGCGATCATACTAAAACAATGAAGACATGAGCTCGGGCATTATGCCGTTTACGGTAAGAGGGGGTTGATGGCACAGAACTGGCACAGCTCGAAATGCTCTGGTTTGATTGATGCTTCGTGAACCCTTGCAATCTAACGCGCTATTATGTACTGTACGGTGGACGCTTGATCGCAATAGAAGCGCTTGAACAATTTGGATTATCGTTTACCACCTGCAATGACAGCAAGATACACCTTATGAGAGCCTCTTTTTCGTGACACCAAGCTGTTCAATAACGAGTCCCCTTTATGATGTTTCAACGTGCATGAGGGCTAGCATAAAGGGCTGATCGTTACACGGATTGATCACAGATTCCTCCACAGCCAATTCAATTCTAATTTCAGATGGCATGGTCACGATCAATACCCAATGATTGGAACAAACAACTTTCAGAAATCAACTTTCAATCAACTTCTGATATTTTCAACTTGTGAAGACCAAACCGAAGGCCGATGGCTATGAGTACTGGCCAGACGTAGCGCGGTATGTTTGCGCTCTTGGTAGTTTGAATTAAGACTTTATAATGGTTTTCTTGTGTGCACAAAAGCTCGTTGTGCAGATTAGTGTATTGCTAGGCTTAAGGCTGTAAAAGGCTAGCGCGATAAGAATTAACTCTCTCTTTACTTTGCTTAAGATCTCTCTTGACACCATGTGCGCTTCTCACTTGCGCTCCGTTTGGAGCGTACGAATGATGACTGGTACAACCAGTAAATGAACTAACAAAGCGTGCAACATATTTACAACTACAAACAGTTATAATATAGTAACATAAGGAGTCTTTTATACGAGTTCATATTAATACTTCTAGGTCTTGGTTGCAGTGTGAGTAGGTGTCTCACCACATTCCCCCCCTCTTGGAGAATCTAGAGTTGCAGTCAATAATTGGAGTTCTCGTTAGTACCACTGGTTGTGGCGTTCTGGGAGTTTATGTCCCGTTCGGATTCTGGTATGTCGGGGGTCCAGTCCATGGGCTCTGAGTGTTGTGCGTTTCGAGTAGGGGCAGAGTTGACGGAGGCGGTATGGAATGAGTCTTGTGGGTCTGAGGATAATATGACTATATCTTGTCCGAAAGTAGTGCAGTTCGGGTTAATGCTTAGTGCGTCTTGTGGGGGACTGTCCTCGGAGGTATCGAGAAGATCGATGACAGTAGTGTTCTTGTGTTTTAGGTCTTGTGTGGAGTCGTCCGTTGATGGGGATAATGAGATGTTGGCTATGGCTTTCTCTACGTTCAGCTTTTTGACTGTGGCTTCTGCCTTAGACTTTCGAATGTTTCGCATTGGAGGTGATTTCGCGATTGTTGACACGGTGCTCCGTTTGGGGGTGAGCATGAAGTCGGCTGCCGATGACGACGTGGCTATTATGAATGGTTTTGTGTGCCCTGGGGATCGTTCCTTGAACACGCGTGTCGTGGGTTTCTTGCTGAGTTCGTTGAAGTTGACTTGGTTCTGGCTTAGTTGGAAGACGTAGCTTTGTTTCAGGGCTGCGAGTTTAGCTTTCGTTAGTTTTGTGTTGGCCGTTCTCCTGGCTGCTGATACAGTTGCCTTCTTTCGTATGCATGATTGTCTACCCTTTTGTGCTTTCCCTGGGGATTTCTTGTTCAACTTTTTCTTTCCTCCTGTTGTTCTTGTGAGGATCGGGATACATTGAATGACGGGCTTGGCATTGAGTTCGATGGATGTTCATCGTCGATGGGCGTAGACGTCTCTTGTTGTTGTGTCTTTGCTGGGGAACTCGTTTCTTCATTGTTGACCTTTCGCTTGCGGAGTTGTTGAATGTTGGGTTGTGCGGTTAGCCTTGGGTTCTTTGAGTTTTCGCCCATTTGGGATGTCTTCGACAGCTGTGCTTTTTCCGCTAAACAGAATTTTTCTATTTTACGTTTGTTCCGGTTATATTCTCCAATTGTTTTGCAAGCTACGAAATTTATAAGGCGTAGTTTTGGTTCTTGTGGAACAGGGCGTGTTTCTGATGATATTGCTATGTCATTGTTACGTATCACGGTATTTTTGCGATTATGAGTGTCTATGGTTATGGTGTGAGGGGAGTAATCAACTATTGTGCCGTCTGGTATTATGGACCAGAGGGATTTTAGCATGCCTCGTGGTTCTGGGTTTTTTCTTCTTATAGTTTTTCGTGCTAGGTTGCGACGTGTTTGGTCAATAATTGTGGTCTTATCTCCTATTTGGAATATAAATTTAGACGGAATTATTGTACCCTTTTGGGGAGGCAACAGTGGTGCATTGTCCGACTCCGAAGTGTCGGACGACTGGGATACTTCCGATTGGGATTCCTGGTGGGTCGGCTCGTCCTGTCGGTACTGGATGTCCAGGTTAATTTCCGAGTTGGTGTCCCTGTCCCAGATCGCGGCCGGCGTCAGGCTTGGGTTCTGGAGTAGTCGTTTGTCTAAGTAAAACGATTTTATGTTGTTGTATGATAGGTTTTTTGTGTTGGGTGTTTTAAGGATGTTAGATAGTTCCGTGTTTTTCGGTCTGCCAAAATGTGCCTGGAAAGGGGCAATTTTAGTGATTCTTTTTGGTATTAGTCTAATGGATTCAATTATTTCTGTTATTTTTTCTGCTATGGTTGTGTTGTCTCATATGGGGTCAATGTTCATGGTTGCTAGTCTTCGTTTTAATGTTTGTATCAAACGTTCTATCATTCCTGAAGCGCGATGGTCGTGTGTAGGGGAGAATATTAGTTTAATGTTTTTATCTTTGCAGTATATTTCGAATGCTCTCGATTTGAATGCTTGCGCTTGGTCGCAGCGGATGCTGCGTGGGATTCCGTGGAACTTACAGTATTGGTCTAGAAATTGTATTGCCGTTTGTGTGTCACAACTTGTGTGAACTAGTGCGGATGGGTAACGTGAAAATCGGTCTACCGCGGCCAGTATATAATGTTCATTATTATTGTTTTTTATGTCTACAATGGGTCCAGCGTAGTCTAATTGTAGTTCTTCATTGGGTTCACTTAACTTAGGTAGTGTTCCTAATTTTGATTTACTTATTATGGGTTTTAGGTTCTTACCTTGGTCTAAGCATTGCTTGCAATTTTCTGCCCTGAGGGCTATTGTCCTGTGTATCTGGGGAAACCAGATCAAATTCGCCAATCTGATCATTCCCACTTGGCCCGGGTGGGTTTTGTGTACGGCGTTGATGACCAGATTTTGGAGTTGGTGGAGAATAACTAGCTTGCCGTCGTACAACAGGCATCCCGATCGGGCTACGGCTAGGTCATTTCGTAGGTTGTAATAATATCTGGAAACTAGCTTTAGTTGATCCCAATTGTGGTTTTTTACTAACCGAATAATGTTTTGTAAGTTTTTATCTTTGAGGGTAGCCTCCGCTAGGAATTCCTGGCCGAATACACGGGAGAGGTTGAGTCGATAATTCGGGGCCGTTTCGTTCTCAAACTCGAATAAAGGGGCATGTTTGTTTTCGTCTATTGGCTCTCGGCCTTGTCCTAGGTTCGAGGTTGGGGGTGTTTTGTCCGTTTGGGTTGCCACTGAGATTGGGGTGTTTTGAGTGGGGGGGGGGTTTGAGGTTATTGTGCGACATTGTTAATGTTTTTTGTCTTCTGGCTCGTTTTATGTTTTGTCTGTCGAATGTATTGAGATTCGGTCTATTTCTTGTGACCACGTTTATTTTAGGACTGGATTGTAAGCAGTAATTGTTGGGATTAAAGAATAATGGAGTTTTCTGTTTGTCTGGGAAGTTAGAAGAATTTGTGTTGGAGTAATTTTTGATGTTTTTGAGATCCTGGATTTTTTTGTGTGTAGAACTTTGAAATTTTGAATTGGAATGTGAATTTGAAATAACTAGCGAGAAAGAGTGTGACTGTTTATGGCAAAGAAATGGCAAAAAGCGTTCGCTTTATTTTGATCGCACTGAGCGTTGTTAATTGCGTCATGTAATTTGTGCGCTAGTCGGAATGTAGCGATCTGATTGGTTGAAATGTTGTGTTTACGTTCTTCGTTCAAAAGTGTGAAAGCAAATTCTCTAATTCTGTTTATTACGAATAGTCCATCATCTGGGCTTATTGGGGGAGGTTTTTGGTGTGGATTTCTGCTTAGGTAATCCGTGAAGCCCATGTCTTTCCCCGGTATATGTTGAATTGAAAAAGTATATGGGAGTAGTTTGTCTACCCAGCGAATCAGTCGACTTTGTCGTGATTTATTCGCCCGATTGGGTTTAAGTGCAGAAAGTAGTGCTGTGTGGTCTGTTATTAGTTCAAATTTTGATCCTAGTAAGTAATATTTGAAATGGTTGGTTGCCCAAACTACTGATAGTAGTTCTAGTTCGTTTGTACTATATTTCATTTCTGCCTCGTTTAGGAAACGGCTGGCCTAGGCTATGGGGAACCATCCCTCTGGGTATTGTTGTTCTAATACCGCTCCAAGTCCCGTGTGGCTCGCGTCACATTTCAGACGTGTTTTACGTTGTTTATCGAAGTGTTTTTTCTCTGTAATTTTCGAGATTTCTGCCTTTATTTTGTCTAAGGCTGTTGTATGTATTTCTTCCCAACGTATTTTGTTGTTTGTTATGTTTTCTTTTCTTAGCAGGGGTCTTATGGGGTTGAGTAGATTGGCTAGGTTGGGTATAAATTTTATGAGTCGGTGTATTGAGCCCATAAGGGAACGAAGTTGTTTTAGTGTGTTAGGAGGTTTTAGGTTCATTATGGAGTCTGTCTTTTTTACTGTAGTGGAGATTCCCGATTGGGTTATTTTGTAGCCTAACCAGGTTATTGAGGGTTTGGAAAATTCGCATTTTTCTAATTTGATGGCTAGGTTTTCCTTGTCAAGTCTGGATAAGACCTTATATATATCGTGTTCATGGTCAAGGGTGGAGCCTTTTGTTATGATTAGTATGTCGTCTAAAAAGTTGAATTTGTTGTCGATGTTTTCGAGCGTTTTGTCCAGCGTTTTTTGGAATGTGGCAGGCATATCACTTAGACCGTAGAATCCGTTTACGAACTGATATGTGCCAGTTGATTTGCCCCCGAGGATGTTGAAGTTGCAATGTTTTCTAATTTCGGGGTGTAGTGGGATTTGGCTGTATGCGTATTTTAGATCAACTTTCGAGAATAGGAAATTGCCTTGTTTACTCTAATTGTCTGAGATGTATTTGGCCACTGAGTCCTTTAGATTGTCGGTGGATTGCGTTTGATATTTATTTTTATCGATTGCATCATTCAGTAGTTTTGAGTCTAGTGCTAGTTTGATGGATTGGTCATGTTTCACTGTTATTACTACGGGGCTTAAAAAGACCTGGTCGGAGCATTTTTCTAGTTTTATTATTTGGTTTGTGTTAAGTAAATGTTGTATCTCCTTATCTCTTTTTTCCGTTAAGTGGAGTGGAACCCTTCGGCCTTTGTGTTGGTACGGTGAGATGTCTTGTTTTAGCGTTGATTTAGCAATGTGGTTTTTGGATTTTCCCAAACGGGAGCAGAGGTGTGGGAATTTCTTTATGATTTTTATTTCTAGTCTATCATCCAAATTAATGTTGTTAATATTTGTACCTTTATTTTGCGAGAGGGCAAATCCAAGTTTCCCCAATATATCTCGTCCCATCAAGTTCACAGTGTTGGCGTTGACCACTAGGATTTCGTTGTTTGTTGCTTCTCGGAGTCCCGATCGGAGGTTCATCTGCATTATTCCAGTTATAGGGATCTCTATGTTATTGAAGCATCTGTACTGGGTCTGGCTGTTGGTTGGTTTTTTCCACTTGGCTGATTTGCACATTTGTATTATCCTATCCGCTTCCGCTTTACAGATGAAGCTTCGAGGGCTGCCTGTGTCTGCGAGCCAATTTGTCTCGAACGTGTCTGTGGATGTTTTGATCCAGATTTCATCTGAGATGTTTGGGGATAGTTTTTGTGGGTGTGCGTTGACGAAGTTTATTTGGATGTACGAAGTTAACAGTATTCCAGCTGTCGAATACTTCCTGGATGTAGAACGTGTTTTCAAGATCTAATGTTTCGTCTGTGGCTTCCGTTCGGGTATCCTGGAGTTGTTGTTCTTCCTGTTGTTGTTCATGCGTGGGTCTAATGTTCCTGACTCGTCTAATTTGTGGGAATGTTTGTTGGGGTGAGGTTGTTTGTGGCTTTATTTGTTGTGTTTGCCACATGAATTTTGCTGATTTGCATACTTTACTATAGTGTCCTATTTTTTTGCATAGGTTGCACTGGACTTTTTTTGCTGGGCACACTTGCAAGTGCTCGAATGAGAACTGTATTCCGCAGCGTCGGCAGGGATTTGGGTTGATTGCGGGTCTTTGAGTCTGGGTGTTCCGTGTGAGTGGTCGTGATCTGGGTGTGAATGAGGTGTTCCTTGGGGTAAATGTAATGTTGGATATTTGTTCCGATGCATATGGGGAGTATCGACTGAGTTGGGAGTTTATTGCTTTTTGATTTTCTTGGCCTCTTTCGCGGTTGAGGGCGAATTCAAGGACTTGCTGTGCTGTTCGAGTTTCCATCAGGAGTTCTCTTTGTATGTCAGGGTTGGTCATGAAAGCTATAAAGATGTCTTTGATGAGGTCCTCTTCAGCAGATCCTAGGCGGCACTTTGCGCCTAGGGCTTTTAGGCGACAGTGGAAGCTTTCGAGTTTTTCGTTGGGCTTTTGTTTGCAAGTAAAAAGGAGGAAACGATTGTAGGTTATGTTGCGGGGTTGTGTGAAGGAGAGGGAGAGTTCATGTGCCAATTCGAATACTGTGATTCGTTCAATGTTTGAGTGGGGGAATCGTTGTTGATATATTCGTTGGGCTTCTGTTCCTAAACTTAAGTATATTAAGCTGCGCATTTTCAGGTCAGCTTCGTCCCACGGTATTCCATCGACTGTGGGGCCTCTGAATGCGATCTGTTTGCAATCGTTGTCCCAGTCCACCTTTCGCTTGTTGTTTCGTAGGTCTCTTTCTCTGTGTTGTGGCTGTGTTTCGTTTTCAGTTGGGGGTTCGTATGTCGGTTCTATTGGGTAAGTCAAGTCTTTCGTGTCTGGTTTGTGTTTTAGTAGTGAGTCCACGTTTATAGAGTTTTTGGCCATTATTGCCAACTTTAGTGTAGCTGCCCATATGGGCCATTCCACTGGGGGTTCATCTCCGGTTTCCCAGAAGAATGGGATACCCACTGGGGATCGTGCTATTGTTACAGCAGCTGCTGACTGCGCCATGTTGTGTGCACAAAAGCTCGTTGTGCAGATCAGTGTATTGCTAGGCTTAAGGCTGTAAAAGGCTAGCGCGATAAGAATTAACTCTCTCTTTACTTTGCTTAAGATCTCTCTTGACACCATGTGCGCTTCTCACTTGCGTTCCATTTGGAGCGTACGAATGATGACTGGTACAACCAGTAAATGAACTAACAAAGCGTGCAACATATTTACAACTACGAACAGTTATAATATAGTAACATAAGGAGTCTTTTATACGAGTTCATATTAATACTTGTAGGTCTTGGTTGCAGTGTGAGTAGGTGTCTCACCACAGGTTTTATAATGGTTCAGTAATGGTTGTTATTGATATTTTCTTCATCAGCGCTGAAACACTGTGGCACCCAACTCCGGGTTAACTTATTTTTAAGTCACGTCTGCTCAAATTGGATTTGCACTACTATCCTAGTTTATCTGTTTCCGTCAACGTAAATGGTTACCACTGTGAAAAACGTAATCACTGATTATTTTAATGACTGATATTTAGGTTTAGATTAGTTGTTATAATTGATTCGTTTGCTTGTCAGTCGAAAGCAAGCGGTTCAAATTTTTCTGACAAGTACAATTTCGTTAACTTACATTTGAGTGGACTGTTATATTGACTTATGTATATAATTTTTGCTCAGGCCGAGTTTGCAACATGAATCCACCCCTAATTAGCGGGGATGAGGTTGTAATGCGTATTCCACTCCTATTTATCGGGGAAAAGAGTGTAAAAGTGAAATTTTGAAAATTTATACTGTATTTACGCAATTTTCTCACTCTTTTCACTCTCTTTACAAAGAGTTTAGTTAGGTTGGATTGATAAAAAATTACATGCTTACACAATTACCATTATCAGCAAAATGAAACATAAAAGTATTGTATCAGTTGAAGCAAGGGTTAATTCACAAAGTGATCAAAAAATTTTCGACAGAGAAAAGATACAGGGGGTTCAATCCTCACTGCCTCCTTCCACCATTATTTTTCCAAATTACCCTTTTATAGTTACCCTATTCCACCCTTAATTAAACGGATTAATAGGGGTGTAATTTTTTTTAATTTTTACTTTTTCACTCTTTTCACCGTTATTTTTTGGAAAAACCCTTGGCCCGGGTTGTCAGATAGCTCAACTTGTGTAATTTTCTTGAAATTAATTAGGCAATCAAGTTTGATGCATGTGAAAAATGTCATTCGATAACTGTAAGGATTTTTGGTCTATAACTACTATGGCCATGGGATTTGGAAACGAATGCACATTTGACTTGATATTTCGTGACACCATACATGTGACATTACAAACTTTTTCAAATCAACAAATCAGGATTTTAATTGAAAGCAATTGACGTATCTCATTCCTTCGGGCGGAGGGGGGGGGGGGGTGGTTGAGGGGAATATTTTTGTATTTATGCTGATTCAAATAATTCCCGAATGAGCCATATAAGAGCATCAAAAATAACTTTCTGGGAGAATATCTCGAGAAATTCCGGGTCGGGACTGGATAGTTAACTTGTAAGAACTCGCATGATTCTTACACGTTCTTATAAGTTTATGCATAGCCATATAAAATTTTCTTGCAAATTGTTATAAGTTTACCAACGAACCTATAAGTTCTTACAAGTTTACTGACTAAACCTTACAAGTTCTGGCAAGTCAAACAGCCAACTTGTAAGTTCTTACAACTTTACTATATGATCTTATAAGGCTCTTGAACATTAATCTACACATACTTTTTGCACCGACACGCATTTTTGCATAAAAAGAGAAAACGTCAGAAAAATTTTAATCTAAAGCATCAAAAAAAAATCCTTCCAGCTTCAATCTTCTTTTTTTTTCGAAGAATTTCATTTTGATATTCATTTCTTCAAAATTTCGTGATTATTACTTGATCTTCAAAATTCTTGATTTTTTGGTTATTTCTTGTCGTTGTCAAGTTGAAGAGGGTTTCTTTGTTAGTTCCTTCGGGTCCATGTGGGTCCTTTTAGAGTTCCTTAAAATTTTTTTGTATTTACATCACACACACAAACGTTTTATGAATTAATAGTCGGATCTTTTCCGTTTGTGACCTCCCCCCGTACGATAGGCACCCTCATTACAGAGCACCTGTCACTGCACAAAAAATCATTAGTTAAAAATATGGCACGTGCGTCTGGGAGTGCAAATAATATGTGCCCACTAGGCTGGGGGCATAAACGGAAAAGATCCAAATTGTCATGTCTTCTTGATTTTTTATCACACAAATGACTGGCATAATAAGATTTGAAAATTTAAATGAAATAAAATAACTATTTCTACCCTCATGGCGAAGAAACTTACAAGGTAGCAATCAGACTTGTAAATTCTTATGAGTTAGAAATCTGACTTATAAGATCTTACAAGTTAACCATCCTTCGTAAGAAACTTGTAAATTCTTGTAAGTTAGCCTGCCTCGACCAGCGAAAAAGGAGAAAAAATTAAAATTTCGACGTTTTGCTTTGCTTAGCTATCTTAATGAAGGGTTACAGTTATTAGAACAAGATATATGCTCGAAAATATATATTCTATTACTAAAATATATAACTCAGGATAACCTATTTCCCCCTCGATTTATAATATATTATTAGATTACAAGTCTTGTTGATTACTGCAATTGTCATTATATGATGGATTGTATTATAGCCGAGTCTATTGTTTGGAGTCATACAGAACGCGAAAAGTGGGTTACAGCAGCGAACTGAACACGACTCTTCAAAATGGCATGGTTCCGAGTGCAACCAAGGCATGGTTCAGTGTCCTGATCAAAGAAAGATGGGACATCATCAACATGATAGACCCCACAGGACCAGGTTCGAGAAATTTTCCGAAAATTATGTAAGAAATGCGCTGAAATGCGCTCATTTTTCAAAAAGTTCAGCGCAAAAACCTTTAATAATAATGCGCTGAAATGTGCTGAAATGCAAAATCCTTACATAATAATGCGCTGAATTGTGCTGAAATGCGCTGAAATTTTGTAAGAATTGCGCTATATAGAAATCCGATTACAATTAGCCGTTTTGCAGTTGCCCATATCACCATTTACAAGAACAATTAGGTCTTTGAATTAAGTCTCCAACAATTACTGATAAATCTCGGGCAATAGAAGCTAATTATTTGCTTAGAATCGTTGAGATTGTTCACGTTCATCTGTAAAAACTAGTGATGTTATTCATGCCTTTTCCACAAAAATCACACTTACTTCCACTATTTGAGTAACAAGTTGTCATCGTTTAAAAAAGTTGACACAAAATTCAAAATGTTTTTGCTCGTTTCCACAAAACGCCGAATTTTTTGAAGAATGTATTTACGGACGTTTTCCACTTAACCAAAGTATATACGTTATAAATCTTCCTCATAGTAGATGACAAAAATTATGCACCAACAAGCAATTTGTCGTGTTAAAGTGGCGTTTGATAACTCTCGAAACAAATTTAGACTTCGTGAGTTTTGATGGAATTTTTTGCAGGCAATTTAGTGGATTTTCATTCGAAACTTCTGCGAAAATTGTCAAAGAGTCTTCAAAAAACAAAAAAACTAAGGTATTTTGAGCGACAGTGCATCTCATTTTGGATTTAAAAAAGAAAAACTAATATGAATCACACGAGAAATCCTAAATCCCAGTCCAAGTGATTCATGCTCTCTTTTCAAACATGAAAATCGCGCATAAAGAAGATTTAACGTGGGTCACTTCTTTTGCGAGATATTGTTTGTTTGTACAAGATTTTTGATGCAACCTCACAATTCACCAAGTATTAGTGTTTACAATTTTTTGATAGTTATGATAATCTTTTTTTTTAATAAAAAAATATTTGTCTGGTTTGCCTTTAACTGCTTTCTAATAGTTTCAAGAAAAATTAACAATTTCAACGCTTTTATTTCAATTTTTTAATGCAAATTTTTGTTTGATATTATGAATTCTTCTAAAGCTAACTGGAAAACTGTCAAATGTAAATTTATGTAAATCCAATGCATTTCAATTTATTAAAATCAAACTTTGAAATAAAAAGGACAGTTTTGTTGCATAAAAAAATTAATGACTTTCTATAATGGCAATGTTTATGAAATTGGTTATATCCCTTGTTGAAAATGAATGATTATCTTGCAAGATTTTGCCAGATAACCATTCGTTAGCAAGAATGTTGTATAATAACTGTTCGCAAAAAATCTCCTTACACTTAGAAAGACCTTAAACTTAAAAAGAAAACGCTAAAAAAGTCGCAATATTTAAATTTACACATATTTTGTACATCGGCAACAAAGCGAAAGACAAAATGATTGAAAAACAGCAGAAAAGTATTTTTCTGAGCATCAAGAAAACAATCCTTCTATCTTCGCTGATCTTCATTTTTTCAATTTTCCGCTTTTTCAATTGACTGCTTTTTCTTGATATTCTGATTTTATTACCGATATCTTAGGTTGAAGTTGGGCTGCAGATCAAATTGTTGTGTTGCAGTTGGGTTGAAGATGAGTTAAAGACGTGTCCATGATTTCTATGACAAAAAAAAAATTCCCATAAGCACACGCACACGTATACAATATTGTTTATGAAATTTCGGTTTTCTTTGCACACGCAAAATTACAAATTTAAAAGTAAAATAATAAAAGTATATACATTCCAAAGCTTCATTTTAATTGACATGAAATTAGGTACCAACAAGAAATTGTCGGGTAAAAGTAGCCTTGGATAATTCTGGAATATGGGTAAATTCTAAGGTAAAAAAACGATAAGGCTCCTTATTGTGCGTTCACACAAGATTTTCTGACCCGTGCTCATCTACATTTTTGACTTAATTGTCAAGCAGATGAAGAGAAAATCAAAAACAGATGTTTGATTTGAAAAAAAAAAATTGTTACGCACCCAAACCACCACTTAATTCCATGACTAATTACAGCGCACACGAGATCATCGGTGCTCACGAGATCATTGGCCATTAAGAATTCAGGGCAAAAACTCAATATCTAAAATTAAAAGCACCTAGTAACAAGGTCAAATTGCAAAAAAATAAAACCTTTTTTTACAAACTTACTTCTTCTTAACAGCACAGATAGGACTTTTCGTTAATGAGACTCGGTAACAAGTCGACAAAAATAAAAATAATGAGGCAAGGTTTGAGAATCAACCCACTATTTTTAAAACAAATATTTTCAAGCATCTTGAAAATCATTAGCTTTTAACGATATAAACCTCGATGAACTTACCAAAAAAGTCAATATGAAATCAATAAGACTTGTCTTAGTTTAGACTGCGCCATAGGAACAAACTAAAGATGAAGAAAAATCAAACAATTACAAACAATATGCGAAAAACATAAATTATTGAAACCATTGAAATCATTAGCTGTTTTCTGAAGAATATTGTTTTTTTTTCTTAAAAAATTTAGTTGTTATTTACAGTTATCCAGCTAAAATTATATTTAACGATTAAATAAGTTCATTTGAGCCTCCTTTGAAAATCATTGGGATCTGTTATTACGCAAATGTGCTAAGAGAAGAGAAAAAGAAACACAAATTTTGACCGATCGCAAAACTTTTATGAAAACTCATTTTGGCAGGCAAAAAAAAACAGTCACGGCCAAAAAATTAATAAGCAATCCATTTTTTGAATTACAAGGAAATGGATGGGACCTCTCAATGATGAGAACAAGTTACAAGTTGACGAAAAGATCAACAAAACGAAAAGAACAACATAATATAAAAAACTATAAGACTATTTGCTATAAATTGACTGTATTGAATCATGGCATTCAGTAAACCCTTATTTAGAAGTTTATGAGACCCGTCAGCGTTTTACCTTTGCACAGGGAATACATTAAAAACAGGCAAAAACAGCAAATTCAGAAAAAAATGAGAGAAAGTGCCGAAGCAAACTGAAAATCAATTTTTCAGTGAAAATTTTTCTACTTTCAGTTGATTAAAAAATTTTTGACATTAATTAATTAACAATGTGATATCAAAAAATCGACAAATATGAACCAATCTACTAAAAGCAAGGTTTTTTTAAAGAAAACCCGTAGTATCAACGCCTTGAAATTCAAAAGCTCTTAACGGAAGTCAAAAAATACGCTAACGCCTGGATGGGAAAAGTTCAGTAGAATTGTGCGAGAAGAAAGTGTCGAAGCCATTTAAACCAAAAGATCTTCTGCTTTTCTATTGTCGATTTAAAGCCCTAACAGAGCCAACGGTACCGATCTCTATCAGGCTAATGTGATTTCAAAAGGAACCAAACTTTTTCAGAAAAATCCGAAAATTACTTAAAAAATTGATGCAAACTCGTGGCATCGAAGTTATGAAACCATTAGTCCAAATGTTAGAAGATAAAGGCGCTAACCATAATAAGTTTGGTTGCATTAGAAAGGAAGGGGGCAATGTTTTTGCTGAGATTGACTGACATCTCACAAAAATGAGATTAAGGTTCGTTAATGTTCAAAAAAAATTTATCTGAAATTTTTTTAAAAGTCTTAACAACCACTAGCTGTCGACTCAAAGCACTAGATAGTTTCAGTTATTGCTCAGTAGTAAGTTTTTGCGGTTTTAGTGAGCTATTCGTTCCCATAGGTCTACAAAATTCATTAAAATCTCAAAGGAAATGCAGAATTTCATTATAAATTATGAAAACTCAGGGTCGAATGCAAAAAAAAACATGAACGATTCCTTGAAAACGATTTTTTTTGTTCATTATGCTTCATTGACCGTAAAGGAGATTTTCCAATTCTGAGGCCTTGACATGAAAAGTGACTAGCTTCTAAGTGTCTTAAATATACACAAATAAATTTGAAAAATTTTCTATATGAAAAAAAAACAGCTCGCAAAAAGAATTTAATTTTTCTTATAGTGAACTTCCCTATGAGAACAGAATTAGCTTTTTTCTATCGCGTTTCGTATATTATGATAACTGATCCCTTTTGTAGCGTGAAATGTATTTTTGAAGTAATATTTTATAGAAGAAGTCTTAATTTGGATAAAAATTGCGCTGAAAGTGAACAAAATCATGCCATATACCCCGTGTTCACTCAAAAGTTTAAACCTCGATAACTCCTCGAAAAAGAAAATTCGAAACAAATCTTCTTTATTTCAGAATCTACGCTTGACGAGATATTTAAAGATAGCACTCACATTTCTCTACGAGGAATATATCGATCGGCCAAAATTGTCTGAACGAAAAAACCCATTTGAGTATATAGTTCCTCCCCCCACAAGTGGGGTCGGAACAAGAATCCCTCCATTTAGTATTTGTGAGTTTTGATGTGATTTTTAGGTCTTCTTCTGGATTATAATAAAAATCTCTTGCGTAATGGTAAAGTGTGTCACAGAATCTTCGAAAGAACAAAAGAAACGAAGAAAGTTTTTTTTAATGACGAATCATTTTTTTAGTACGATACACACGAAAACTATGATAAATCACTTAAAAAATTGCAAATCCCAGCCCAAATGATGCTTGCATTTTTTTCAAAATTGAAGTTCAGGTATATAGCGGAGTGAACTTGAGGCTTTTCTGGTACGATATATTTCAATTTTGATCATGATTTTTGATGCAATCACACACCAGCAAGTATTCGAGTTTGTATTCTTTTGATATTTCTGATAATCTGTTTTTTATGAAGAGTTCATTTATCTCTTTCGCCATGAAGTTAATTTGATTAAGTTAAAAAAAATTAAACAACTTCACCATTTTGTTTTAATTTTTTATGTGGTATTTTCAAAATTTGTGGTATTTTGAGTTTTTCTATAGCTAAAAAGTCTTCACGCAAGTGTATATGTATTCAGGACTAAAGCATTGCAGAAATCAAACTTTGAACGGAAAGGTGCAGATTCATTTCTTTTAATGACATTTCTTGTAATTAACATTTTTAATGACAATATTTTTTAATTTGGTAAAAATGCTTTTAAATTTTTTGTTTTCGTTGCTCAAGAAAAATCCCGGGATAAAAAACTGCTTAGAAAAACATTCCACGTGCAAAATCGTCAGATCTGCTTATATTACAAAGGAAATTGTATAAATAACATTGTTGAACAACGTTTTGTTTCATATGCGACGTTTTAGAAGTATAGGGTTTTATTGTTTTTAATGTTCGAACTTGAAGGTTTTTTTTCAATATTTTTAAAAACACACGTTTTCCTAATTCTTTTGTCAATTTTCCCAAGAATATTCAACCTAATTTCAACTGAAAAATTCTAAGCATTAAATGAGATTTTGGTAGTCTCGTTTTCCGCATTTAATTTTTGAGATCATAGAAGGAAGAAAAATGGTAAGTCTTATTTGACATTGATTAATTGAGAGGAACAAAGAAAAAAGAAACTTAATTTTGTCTGCTCTGAGTAGGCGGAGCAATTTTTATTTATCAAGAGAAAATTTCAAATAGGCATATGGCCCTAATTCAAAGTCTTTGAACCACGCTAGGTTATCTGGTATACTATTATTTGCAAAGACTCATTTTAATTTTGTGTAAATTTCTCAAAATTTTTTTCACCTTTTTTGTCCTCTCGAGTTTATAGGCTACAAGTTTGTGCTTGAACAATGAGTTTTTCCCCATTCATACGTATGAAGGCCGTTTCTTCTCTATAACTTTACAATGTAAAAGTTGCGCTACTCATTAAAAACTTTAGTGATCAATTGATTGTCTGTTGGTTTTAACTGATGCTCCACAGATAAATTTTATGCTTCTTTCAATATTTGATTTTTAGTTTTTTTTACATGTGATCTTTTGTACTGGTAACAAGGGACCCATTTTATATAACAACGGACCCATCAGATTTTGTGACAACAATCCCTTTTGACACCTTCCCTTGACACATATAATGTCTTAAAGAGCTGCTTAGGAAGACAATTGGACCTATCAACAACGTGATTTCATTTTAAGTTCTGTTCTTTATTTAATAGAAAAAAGACCGGAATTTTTTTTAAAGACCGAATCATTACAGTACAAATTAATTTTGGATTGTATTAGTCCGAGAGGTGTTCAAAATTTGCCCTGTGGATGCTGTTCGTCCAATAGGAACATTTAACTTTTTGAATGTTATAGATAGAGATAATTTTTTAGTTAAAAAATCAAAATATTTGCTGCATTTTTGATAATCAACTAGTAAATTAGCAAAATTTTAGTTACAGTGCAGTATCAATGGAAGCGAAATTAAGACAGACCCTATTTTACAAAGATTTAGTTAGTGGTTTTCGTGTGTGTACTTCCAGCAAACTTCCAGCAAATTTAATCAAAGTGGTTTAAAGATGATTAGTTCGTGCAATTTTTGATGAAAAAGGCTGAATTTTGAAATATCTAGCCAAATTTTTTTGCCAAAAAAATTAAATCAAATTAAAGTCAACAATAGTTTTTCGTTCGTAAAAAATTCAACAACACTATTCTTAAATTTTTGAACAAATTTTAGAAAAAGTTATTAAATTTTAGGCACAAATTCCGGAAATGTGAAAAAATAACGGAAATCGGTTTAATATTCACAAAAATTTGAACGTCGATAACTCGCTATAGAAAACGAACGAAATTCAAGAAAATTTTTCTAATTCCATATTCTACGTTGGATGGGCTTTTTAATTATACCACTCACTACTCTGTACGATGAATATACCGATCGGCCAAAATTGTCTGAACAAAAAAAACCCTGTTGAGTATACAGTTCCTCCCCCTCAAGAGGGGCGGAACAATGATGTTAAAAAACGGACCAAATGAAAAGAAAGGAAGGTAATCGTTGGTGTAATCCGTATAAAAAAGGTTGCCGTTTTTTCTTAATACAGGAATCATAAAAACTTGAATTGTGAAAAACGCAATTACGTCATTTTAACATTGATTTGGATATGCTCGCAAGTCCTAATATAGTAAACGTTCAAATAATGTACATTAATTAATCTGTTGCGGCCCCATATGTCTTATTGACTCCCACATACCGGTTTTGTGTAGCTATATAGACGTTACCATGTAAAAAACAGCACCTGGTGGGGAGGGGGAGTTGTGAAATTTTACATGTCTTTTCATTAAGCGAGGGACTGAGTAGATCCGTTAAACATTATATAATTAATTTGTGTTTAGCTCTGTGTTGTGAGGAGCAATCTCAGAAGTATCTTCTCTATGGTTATCTGAGGGCAAGGATGGACCCTGAGCAGTACATGGATAAATTGACGGAATATTGGGATGAGGATAACAAACCACTCAACATACTATCGGTAGATCATCCCACGTACCTTCCATTCAGTCGGCATCAGAACTCAATCAGAACATTTTCAGAATAATAATACCTTTCAGTACTGATTCAGAAAGTTTTCAGAAGAGTTTCTGTATTGATTCTGAATCCTGCATTTTCCTGCTCTGTAAAGCACTTTTTCACATTTTTTAACAATGGGTAATAACAAATACCCGGGTCTCATAAACAATATTTGACGTCATGCCAATCATATACAGTTTTTTTTGTCATTAACTTGTGGTGCATTTTTGATAACCAGGGTCGTATGCGATGACGGAAAGGTATTTCATTGATCGCACATGAAACGATCAACTGGAAATCTAATAACCTATTACGCGCGCGCTATAAACTAAGTTCGCTGTAAACTAAGCTCGAGGTTTGGCTTCAACCAAAAATCCTTTCAAAAAACAAGTGTATACGCTCCTTATACACTATGACAAACTTTCACTGAAAGCAACATGTACTCCCGTATCTAACATACTTCAAGCCAAATGAGCGTCACGTTTCTGGTTGCTTAACCATCTCTAAAAAATGTGTGATGGTTACTGGTATTGATTTGGTAAGATAATTGGAGTTTTTGTATGTATGACAAGCAATCTGAGAAACAAGGGATATCCTGAATTTGAATCAGCTGACAGGATTACTTTTTATGAGCTTTCACTGATTTTGCACTTTTTCATCTCACATCATTTGTTTCACATAGCATTGCTTTTTAAAAGACAGTATCTTCATTACGTTGATTTGAAATTCTTAGCATGTAGAGTGTCTGAGAAAGCACTTAAATTTTGATCAGCAGTCACACGCAGAAAAACAATGTTTCCCAAACAATGTTTATTGAATTTAAAACGATGAAAACGAAAAAGCATTTTTGTGTTTGGAAATTGATTTCCAAAATAAAATGATAAAAAATAAAGTAAGTGCTCATCCCGAGCTACTTCCTGAAAACGCAAAAATCTCAAGTATCTCACAACGAAATATCCTGCTTCATTGCTTTCAAAATCAGGCAACAGAAATCTTAAAATGAAACTTATTAAAGTTTGTAGAATCAAAAATAATATTTAATAACCATTCAATTTGTAATTATTATAGAGATATTTAAAGCAAGCTGCAATTTTTTTTATATGGCAGTTGAAACACTTCAAAAAACATGAGAAACACTTCAAATTTTAATTTAACTTTTTGTTTAGAAATGAAAGTTTTCTTTTGCAAATGATGTCGAATTAATTGTGTAAATTATCTGCGCATCTTTCGAGTGCATATCACATACAGTTGCCTACAACTATCTTTTTCGAAAACTTTCTCGAAAACCAAACTCAAAAAATATTCAAAAACGCAAAAAACTGCTTCAAAAACTCAAAAAACTGCTTCATCTTTTTTGCTATTTAAAGATGAACATTATTTAGGCAGCCAGTATCAAGTAAAGTGAAAAAAAAATTAACCAAACTCTTCCCTATTTTCTCTTCAATTAAATTAAGTTTTCTTAAGCCTTCGTCAAGCTCATTTAATGCCTGAACTCGAAAAAATATGTAATAATAGGTTAGGCGAAATTTTTTCCCTTGGAATGTTCATCTTTGATTTCAGATCTTGAACATTTGTTGATACGAATTTTAAACAAAAATTGATTTTGTTTCGTCTGTAGATTATATTTCAATGTCACAAAAAAACAAGGAGATTTTCCCTATTTGCCTTATGTGTTGGCAACTGCGGTTAACAAAATAGGTAAACTTGAGTTTATGGTTACTCTAAGGAGAATTTTCATATTGTGTACAAAATGATTTATTTTTCTAAAATACTCTTTTCATTTTAATAAACATTTTTCCTGCATTTTCAAGAGACACACCTCTATAATTTGTGTCTTTTTTCAACATGATTGGAAACACTGCTGCAATAGGTGTGAAAAGATACTTTATACCTATAACCTATACAAAATACTTTATACCTATAATATTCTCTATTTTTCAATGTTATAAAGTTCATTTTTTTACATAGCGCGGCAAAGCCTGCACCCATTTTCGAATGCAATGATTTTGAAGCGTTCGAATAACTCTTCCTAAAACATTCCGTAATGAGCAAGACAAAACCAATAATTAATAATCCAAAAAAACTAATTGTATGTGGGCTTCATGTTTACACAAAACTGCTAAAAGTTTTTCAGGCTTTTGGTAAATAAGGGAAATAGTTTCTCTGGGTATATTCCATTAAATGTTGCGTACTTTTCTTAATTATTTTGTACTTTTTATTATATGCAATTAGTTACCACATGATAGAAATAAAATGAAACATCTGTATCGAAAGAACTGCAGAACAACGTTGATTTACAGAGGAGAAAATGTTACTTGTGATTATCGACCTCTAACAATTGCCTACGATTTGTCAAAACTTTACATAGGCAAAAATTCGCAGTATCTAATTTTTCCCATGTATTAAGAAATGGTTTGGATTTTACACAACAATTGAGGGCAAATCATGCCTCTGCAAATGAATTAGGCAGTAATTGAAATCCATTTCTTCTCAATTTTCTGCTCTGTTAAAGAAAATTAAAGTATTATTCTTGGGTTTCCAGGTTTTCCAAGAATACGTTTTGACCTAATTTGCTGATATTTTGAGATTAGTTTGTCAAGTGTTGGGTGCTATGTCGACAATAAAAACAGAATGGAATCCTTATTTTTATTATCCATATCATGTCAAGTTCCAATCGTTTTCACCTTCAAGATTCTGATTTACTTCACAATCATAGCAAACTAGTTGAGCTTATGTCATTATATGGTTTTTTATTTTAAACGAGGGTTGTGATATAACAAATTTACAACAAACGTTTCAACGTTGGATGCAAATTGCATGGCGTGTTTCAAATTGAACAGCATTCTGTTTCATGCTCATTTTAAATCACATGTGCTCTCTGTCGCCAAAATGAGTTATATACTGCTGATAATTTGAGCCAGTTATTCGTTTAATGTAAATTGATAAACAGGCTAAACATCCTTAACAAAATTTGCTCCGAACCGTGCTTAGAAGTAGGAGATAACTCAAAAATTGTATATTGTTAGCAATTAGTATCTATATTTAGTTTTTGAGTTAACTCCTACTTGTAAACATTGTTCTGAGCAATTTTGTCAGGTATGTGTAGCCTATTTATTAAATTACATTAGATGAATGGCTGGCTCAAATTATCAGCATTGTAATATTATCTTGTGGCAGAAGAGAGCATATGTGATTTAAAATGAGTCTATTAAGGAATGCTGTTTAATTTGAATGGCAATATTGATTTTTCACCAGGTATTATTTTCAGAAGGACTGCTATTCTGCTATTGAACGACGTTTTACAGGATGGAAAGGCAAACAAGAGTGGCCATTTACAATTTTCACCTTGAAAAAAAGTTCGGATTTTTGCATCAGGTTTTTTGAATAGTCTAGTTCATCTGTTTCTACGACTCGAAGATATTTTTGTTTTTTTTAAACAAGCCTAACTTTTTTTGGCAATTTTAGTGCATATTGTTACAAAAGTTTACAGTAATTTAAGGTAATTTTACTTTAACAAAGTTAAGCTAACGTTTTACCTATCTCAAGTTAATGTAAAGTTAAGATAAATTTTACCTTAACCTTACCTTAACAACGGTTTACCTTAATTCCGTAATGTGAACACATAAAAGGCGGCCTGAAATCTTTTAGTCTTTTAGTTGAGCGCATTTATCAAAATTGTAGTGAAACTTTCTGACACTCCAACTGGGGTGCGATTGCCCATAGAGTTGCGTCATTAGATAATCGCAAAGTTTGCCCAACTTTTGACATCATTTAGACACCTTTTTAAGAAAACAGTAATGTTAGGAATAGAAAAATTGAAATTTTATAAATTTCTATGAGGTGTAAAAGATCAGGAGTAAAATTTCAGGAACAGGCGTTTTTTTCAGGCGAGATACGTGCCAATGATATGTATGAATCTGGTCGTGGAGGTGGGCTTTGGTCCAGGTCAATTGTCCCGAAACATAATGGCAGTTGTAGTCGGTGCTCCTTACGTCATTTTGGGCCAGGAATATGCCGACTACGGGATTCCAGGAATAGAATCGGCAATTTTCGATTACATCAACCCGGGCCAGAATTTGACCTTTCACTGGTTCAAGCATAACATAATGTGCAAAGAACACCCCTGGATTTGCGGACATGTAGTACAACAACCTTCCCAAAATTACGAGGTGGGGGAGAGCAGTGGAACGGGGGGAAACAAAAAAAGTCAGAGGAAAAATTCTTCAAAGAAAGGAAAAGAGAAAATGGGATAGCTAAATTAATACCCAGAAGCAAGATTTTAAATACAAAACTGCCAGATCAGTGAATTGATACTTTAGACTTTCAATATCGTCAATGGGGTTAAATTGCAAAATTTTGCGGGTCAAAGTTTGCATGAGTGAATAGGGGTGAATAGATATAATGCTAGGGCTCAAACGAATTGCGTTGCAAAGAACTAGAACCATATATTAGCTGTCAAAAGTTTTTTTTACAAAATACAAAAATTTATTCAGCATGTAAAAACAAATCCACAAAATGAAATGAGCTCTTGTTTCCAAATTCATTTGCATAAAAACACAAAATAAGTTTAGTTTACAAAAAAATTTAATACATTTCTCATACTTATTCTCAGAAAAATACTCAGCTATAGATAATCATAACACGTGTCGACAAATTTCTAAAAAATATGTAAAAAAAGCGTTGAAATGCGCTGATTTTTCCAAGAACTGAGCGCAAAAACCTTACATAAAAATGCATTGAAATGTGCTGAAAGCCACTGTATAATAAAAAAATGTTAGCACCCTGCTCTGCAGAGCCGTAGCCATCAGTCAATCCACTGCGCCACTGATTCCTGAAATTCTTCCCATTTAATTTGATTTTATTTTAATGAACAGTCTACAAAGAAATGCACTGAAATTATGTAAGAAAAGCGCTAAACATTCAGCTCAATAAATACATATTTTCAGCGCATTTCTTAGAAAACGTTGATCGTTAATATAAGAGCAATTCAAATGGTTAAAAATTCAGGAATCGTTGCCAAAAAGTGGGTCAATATAAATAAATATAATTCGGAACAACAAGGAAATGCGCCTAAATTTGAATGCATTTCTCACAAAACTTCAGCACATTTCAGCGTAATATTAAGTAAAATTTTTGAACCGATTTTTTAAAAAAAATCAGCTCTTTTCAGTGTATTTCAGCTCGTTTCCTCCATAATTTTAGCACACTCAGCGAGTTTCTTGCAAAAAAGATGCACTAAAACGGCGCTAACATCTCGAATCAAGAAAGACAAAATTGGATTGCGACAAATAGCACATTTCTTGACCATTCTCAGCAAAGTTTCAAAAATTGAAAATTTTTTATCCAGTTTAAGCTGCATTTGTTATCGTTTTAATAAGCATCGTTTGTGCTTATGTTTTAGACTTTGAATAGTTTTTTTGAGCCCAATCAATGCATGCCCCACAGGAAGGGACTTTCAATTCGAAAAAATGTCAAAATCCAAGGCTTTTTGTGAACAGATAAATTTTTCCATAAATACTAGTGTATGCACTAAGTGTTTAAATGGTTTGGATCAAAATTTTATTGCATACTGCTGAAGAGTTAATACAATAAAATTTGGCTTATTAAAATCAAGAGAATAATTTAGACGAGATATTCTTTCAACCAAAGTTCACAAATCATCGCGTGCATCCTTTTTTCAATTGCCAATATTTTAACAATATGTGTGAAACACACATTTTTGGAGAACTAATAATATTAAATTATATTGTAATGGGTGAAACTGAAGCTAGACTAGGAAATGGTTGTGTTCCACTCCCATTAAAACCCTTCAATATGCAAAAAATGGGATTGAATTTCTGCTTTCTTGCTAACTCTTGCTAACGGAACTCTTTTTTGCGTCATGCTAACTCAAAATTGAGAAATTTTGCGTTAATTTTTTTAAAAAAGTTTAAACATACTTTTTTCGAGTGCTTATAATGAAAACGAAATCAACTATTATTTTAGTTTGCGTGTTGAGAAATAAAAGCTCAGTTTAATTTTCTTAACAGCATCAAATATTAAAATATAATTATAACTCAAAGCAATATTTTTAGCCTGATTTCGATACTGTATTTTAGCTAACAAATAGTAACTTTGGCTGTACAAAATGGTCAGTTTCCTTTGACCAGTTTGTGAAAATTAACTAAAACAACTAAAAAAATCTAATGGATTAAAAAGCAATTTTTTTCGAACAGGTCTTTAAGATGCAGATTATAATGGTTTCCTTCCCGCTATCAGTCCATATTCAACCACCTTTTCACGGCGTATTTTGATTTTGAACACTGGTCTTTAGTCTTATTAAATAAGCTAGTCCGATTTGGTGCCATAATGCAATAAAATATCCGCACAATGGTAATGAAAAAATGTTTATTGGGTGGGTAGGAAATTCCTATCAATAAGTCAATATTTTAGCTGCATTTTTTGCCATTAAGCTCGACAAAAAAGTAGTACATTACAATCACGGCAATCTTAAAATCATGTAACAATCTGGAATGAAAAACAAGGAAACACTAATTTTTCCGGTGTTTATTAGCTATTAACTGATATGATGCTTCAAATTGGGTTCTTCAAAGAATTAACAAGTACACAGAAAATGACCAATACAGGTTACGGTTGTGTAAAAACTTCAATATCTTGAGCACGTTTGCGGCATCAAATTATTACACGAACTTCAAAATTTTGTTCAAAACTTTTCCAAAAGTTTGACTTTTTCTGATCGGTCTAAAAACCAAAAATCCAACCTAAAAACCAGGTTTGGTAATAGAGGTGAGCGAAATTCTTACACGAAAATGCTTGGAGTTGACTATGGTGAGTATATGCGTGACTATAAACAAAGTCAATACAAGACGAATATCTTGTAAAATCTTGCTATAATTCTAATACTGCTACAATGATCTCTTGTTTTAGATCCGTTCATGATCAACTCCATCTGTTTGAACTAAATTGATTTCCTAGATTGAGTAAACACGTTCCTCAGAATATAACGCGCTCTGTGGTAACTCAATTTGTCAAACGGTCCTGCGATACAACAATAGTAATTCACTATCAGACTAGAAGCTTAACGCAAGTAATCAACGCCCCGATAGTGTTCTTTCTAGTGATTATGATGAAGCAACAGTTCATCAAAATTCTGACACGCATCCGCTTGCCCGATTTGTTGCCAAGGAGAGAGATCTACTATCTCTGTGTCAGTAGACTATCCCTTAGCAAAGCACTAGACCTGAAGCTTGGTTGCGTCCAGCTAAAAAAGATTGGTTAATAAGCATATATATGGTTATATGGTTAATAGGCATATACTTTCGTCAGATGGTTAGGAGAGGGAAAACATAGGTTGTGGCACAAAATTCTGATAGGTTGGGCGAATTTTTTCTAGCGGGTTGATTGCAGATTCGACTAAATCTCAGGTGGAGCTCATTTTTCTCACTCAGTTAAAACACAAAGCCTGTTTTTTTTTCCAACGACGACAGTACCAAGTGGAAAAAGAAATTGGTTAGTTCTCAAGAAGTCAGGACATCCACGCAGTCGCGGCGCCCAAAAGACTTAGCGGGATTACCACACGTGCTAGCATCTACGGGATTATTAAAAATATCGAAGTAATCTCACTGGTCAAACAATCCCGTACCTAGCTCAAAAGCAAATTCAGTACTGAATCAGAGTAAATTTCAGAAATTATCAGTACTGATTCAGACTCTGATTCAGGTCACATTTCGCTCTGAATTCCAGACTCCGAATCAGTCTCTGATTCAGACTCTGATTTTTGTCTGAATCAGACTCTGATTCAGACTCTGATTTTTCTCTGATTCAGTCTCTGATTCAGACTCTGAATCCGACTCTGATTCAGAATCTGATCTTCTCTGAATTGGGGAAAATTCATAACTATTTTCATGAGCCAAGCTTGGTTTTACCATTGCTTTCGCTCTCAGGTCCATAAAATATATAAATTCATACAATACCTGTAGAAATTGAAGAAATTTAAATTTCTTGTCGGAAATCTCCTCAAATCAAGTCAAAGACTGACTTTTTGAGATTTTCCAGTAGTTTGTGGTTTAAACCCTCCTCCTTTTTCATTCCGGGTTGGGGACCGGCAGTGGCGGAGTTACTGAACAAAACTCTAGATTGTTACTAACTGGTTTGCAATGAAGAATGGGCATTTAAAAATTGCGGTAACAATTGAAGTATAATGTTTTTGTATGTACACTTGAACACTTTGGGAACAGACACGATCACTGCTTGACAAATTTTTCTTTTTAGTAGGCAGCAAAGAGATTAGCTTGCAATTCAATCTTTTGTACACTCATTTTTTAAATTAAGTGCAACACAATCCTTGCCCGAAAGTCAGCTCTTTTTTATTGTCACCAGAAGTGGAGTTACCTCAGCCGTATGAACAGCATCAGCACTAAGTACCTCTTGAGAGCTATTCCCAAGCATCTGAAGCCTAAAATCTTAAAATGTTTAAATGACCCTTAATGGTAGCTTCTTGGTATATTAAATTTAGCTAAATTTGGCAGCTCAGAAAACCATGCAAGGAACCTATCAAATGAGTTTTTGGGTATAGCTTTTGTTCATCTCACGCTGTACATAAAAGGATATTTTATTAAACGAATGAAGTAACCGAATAACAGTGTTGAAGCATCAATTTACTCTGAAGGTGTAGACTTAATCAATTTTTTTTCGTGCAATTG
The DNA here is from genome assembly GCF_964194025.1 of Convolutriloba macropyga. Classification (NCBI taxonomy): domain Eukaryota; kingdom Metazoa; phylum Xenacoelomorpha; order Acoela; family Convolutidae; genus Convolutriloba; species Convolutriloba macropyga. The sequence continues at coordinate 32,328,810 of NC_134479.1, forward strand.
GAAATTTAAAAAATGGTATTTATACAGCTTGCATTAAGAGTTTTTTAAAGAATATAAGGCCAAACTCAAAAAATGGCTCAACAAATTGTGGTATTGAAATACCAAAAGGCATTTTCCGTCCGGGCAGCCTGAACACAGTTAATCGGGAACGGCCTAGAATTACTGGTGTCCACCTTGCACATGCCTCTGAATTATTTCATTGCATTTTTTTTCACCTTTTGCGTAATACAGATGAATATTTGTGATAGCATTGATAATTAATTCGGTACAAAACCATCCAACGGCCTAACACAGTGTAGTAGAACGGCCGATAGAGCTACAATGCATTGCAAAGAGTTTCATATAATGAACAATCAAGATCCGCTCAAAAAAGCTTAGGTACAAATGTTGTTTACACAAAGGGCGTTTAATTATAACACAATTTAAACAACAACATTCACTTCAATTGCTAGAATATTGTTGACTGATTGAACTGAAAAAGCAAACATTTTCTGTTAGTCCTTAATCAGTGAATCTGAGCACCATTTTCAATGATGTGGCATTCTTCAATTGCTCTTGCAACAGGTAATTGTTAGGATATATAACCCCTTCCACTGGATTACCCGAGTCGAATATCCTCCCGAACTTCCTCCCATTTCAATGTATGAATTAGGGGCTAATTTTTCTCAGGGGTTAGAGTGACGAGGTGCCAGGTGGTAGTTTTCCTCTCCTCTCCTCTCCTCCTCTCCTCTGACCAAAATACTGCTGCAAGAGTGTGCTGCAACGGGGGACTGACTCTTTAGGAAAATGCGCGAGTTATGGGGATAATAGGAAAATAAGTATTCCACTCATATCTTTTTGGGCTGTCAGGAGCGGCAAAAAGATATAGGAATTGGATCCTATAACAATTTCAATTGTGTAACATTAATTTTGTTTTACTAGTCGGTAATAATAAAAGTGTAAAACATCCTCTCTCAAGCTGGGGCCACTTTTTTGGTACGTTTTCCCCGCACCTGTTGAACCCTGCACGCACGCTGGTGAAGAGCTCATGGCAATTGTTCGCGTGACGCTGGGTTGTCGCTTCGATAATTAACAGAATCATAAAGCTACATATTTTAAAGCAACAGATCAAATTGTAAAAACGAACTACAGAAGAATATTTATAGAAAAAAGCAATCTTTGAAAGTTTCTTTTGAGCAAAAAATAGTTTTTTTTAGATACTGTTTTATTTCTAATGCGAATGATTGCGATATCTTTCCCACAACATAAATTTCCCACCTCTTTGTAGATAATCTTTTTTTTGCAACAAGTAAATTAAAATAATTATAACCATACGGTTAAATATACCTGAAACAAAAAATATTTCAAATCATTCAAACAATAATAATATAATAAACATCAACAAATTTCTTAAAGAATCACATTATAAACTTTCCTTTCGATTGTTTTCTTACTAAAAATAGAAATAATTTTTAAAAGCTCCTAAGTTACTATTCAAAGGAATTTTTCATGTTGTGAGAGCAAAAAATCATTCAACGTTTTCTTAAAAACGTTTTCATTTTTTGCCAACCGAAGCCAATGTGGTAACTTATTCCATTTTTGTACGCATTGACGAACAATCGAATTCATTTCAAAGCTGGTTTTGGCTTAAAATGGGCATCTCGACTTGTAACATCGTGAATTATTGTTAAGACCACCGTCGTCCTTGTTTGAGCCGGGATATCACAGGAAGCTCAACAAGCATGGAGTAGTCGCAGGACACCGAATCTCCCATTCGCTATCTTCTGAGACAGCATCTGAGTTGTCCACCAATTATGTTTATGAGTTCTCACTGTCTCAAAAAGTTGTTACGCGGAGTATTTGAAGGCTCTAATATCTCTTTGTCATTAGCTTTTGCGACTCTCGACTGTTAGCTTTTAGAAATAAAAAAAATCATTGGAAAAGTTCTGATTTTTTACAAGGAAATTTGTCACCTTTGAGGTCCACGTGGGGCCATTTTGAAGACCGCGCTTTTTAGGTCAAATTGTAAAACAAAAATGGTGCATGGCAAAACGGTGCGAGTCAGGCCAAAAGAGACCATCTACTAATTATCAAATCTACTAAACAACAACTTGTCAAATCTACTAACTGATTTTGCTTCTACATAAAAATTTACTCTGAACTATTTATTTTGTTTTCAAATCTGTTTCCGCTTTTGATTGGTTTTTACTGAACAAAATGCATAAGAATGATTTTCCAGATTGAACAAATAGATATCAAAGCGCTCAGGTTATTTCCAATAGAATCTGTCGCCATCTAAATTACAGACCAGATAATTGACTCAAAGTATTTTTACAGATTCGAAAGCGTTTGCTTTTAGCTCAAGAAAAGTGGTTGTCAATCAAATGTAGTTTTTGGATCATAACCTATTTTTCAAAGAAACTAGCAACCATATTAATTGGACTAGGTTGGGTTTTATGTTGAGACCTTGGATTTGTGGAGGTTTCCTCAAGTCTCATTTAAGTTTTATTCAATCTTCGAGATTAATCAATCAGTGCTGCGGTACTTTGCTTAAATAAACCATTAAATTAGCAGTATTTAGCAATGGTAAACTGCACTCGCTTGAATAGAAATTTGCTGTTTTTCAAACTCAATTGGATAATCTTTTATTGGCAGCTCAGGATTTGCCGTATTTTCCAAGCAACAATTGATCAGCAACCTGGCAACTTTTTTTCTGGAACATATCTGTTCTTGGTTTTTCCTCAGTGCGATATTTCGTTCAATGCAAAACTTCATAAAAAATGGAAAAAATTCTTAGGCCTTATGAAAAATTGATACAGGGAGTCATTTTTGACTATATAAAGTAAGAATTAAACCTGATTAATGATGATATAAGTAGCTTCGAGAAATTCTAAAATTTCATTCACTAAAACCGATTCAAGAAGAATGGCAATGTAACCGTTTCTTTTATTTCAATACACAGCTTTTTTTGTCTGCACGAAAATAAAAAAAATAAAAGTTGCTTGGAGATAATATTGCATCGATTATCATCTTAGACATTGGCGAAGGACTGCTTGTCTAAATTTCAAAAGCATCAATATCATGTTTACTCCGGTTGTCTAGGGTGATTTGGAAAACAAGTGATTGCAAAAATTTTAACAACTGTTAATAATTGTTTTTGAAAACAGTTACTTTTTTATGGATGAATCATTTGAATAGAAGAGGATAAGTTTTGAACTTGTTTTTGAGTAAGATCGGTGTAATTACAACACTGCGTCTCGTATTTCATGAGATGCGGTACTTAAAGCCACAAAACAAAAATAAAATACGTTTTGTTGTATATCGATATGTAATTCTTCATTGAACGAGCCAAAAATGCCCATTTGTTTTGTGGAGCAAAATCCAGGTAAAGCACTAGGTAGATAAAAGTAAAGGAAACAAATTTCCACAAGCAAACAACCCCTCAAAAAGCAGTTTTCAAGAAAAATAAATAGTGCATTGAAATTTTCAAAAAATGCATGCAGGTGAGCAATTTTCGTGAGCATTGTTCAGATAAATTTTACCAGCACATGGAGTTACATCCACAGTTTTCAGATAAATTTACCTATACCTTAATTAGAGTGAGTCAGAGATCCAGATATGTTATGTATGGATATGAAATTGAGGAGATCTCAGGTTGAGGTCCAGACCCGAATTAAACAATGATAAGATCCACTAGAACGCACACCCATGTGTTTCCAGGCCCAGATTACAGGGTTTGGGCAGCGGTTCAACCGCACAATAATCTTGGCCTTGGTCTGTTTTAGGACTGATCAGAGGTCGTTTCGGTCTGAAACGTCTGATCAGAGGTCACTTCGGTCTGGACGATCTTTTAAGAGGCAGATTCGAGTTAATTGGAGACTGATCAGAGGCTATTTCGAGCGCACTTGAATGCATTTTTTTGCATTTTTATCTAATGGGTAGGTGATAATGGTTCTCTGCCACGAGCCAAAAAATATCTGATCTGGTCAGAGATTCCCTACGAATCACTTTTTTTATTAAAACAAATAGGACAATAGAGTACAACCTCTAATTGAGCAGTCGGTCTCTTTATAAATTGGAGCAGCACTTGTAGATTCAAACTTCTCTCATAAATAATTGTCAAACTTCATCTACCGTGCGGGCGAACTTAAGCAATGACATGCAAAGTTTTCAATTTAAGAATTTTCACAAAACTTTGAGTTCACAAAAAACACTTTTGATTTTCTATTCACTTCTTTGAATTGTCCGCAGGAGACATTAATTTTAATGAAATGTATTTATTATAAGGATACTTAAAGTCTCGTACGTGTCTAAGTATAGACACTGAGCAGAGGTCACTTCGGTTTGGAACTTCTGTTCAGAGGTCAGTTTGCTCTGAAAGGTCTGATGATAGACTGACTGTTCATAGACTGGACAATGGTTTGAATTTGAGTTTGATCATAGTCTGGACCATAGTCTGGGTACGGTCTGATCAAAGTCATCTAGGTCTGGAAAGTCTGATCAGAGGTAATTTCGGTCTGGACAGTCTGATCAAAGGTCATTTCACTCTGGATAGTCTGATCATAGCTCAATTTGGGTCTGGACCTCAACCTGGTATTGTTTATTTTGCGCCTCACCCACTTTCTGGCAGATACCAACGCGACAAAATTTCAAAATGTGGAAGAATAGGTCGTTGTTTTCAATTCAACTTCGAATTAAAAGCCGTTTTGCTAAATTTGTTTCATATAGTTGCTTATTGAGATATATTAACAGCTGATAAATTTAGCTGCACAGCTCTTAGCAGGCTAAAAAATATTAGCATCCATCACATAAAACTTAAATTAACTGCGTCTATATATCGCAGGATTATATTGTAACATAGAAAAGGGGGGTATCTACTAATTAGTACACAGGGGATGACTGCTCAATTCCATCCGTTTTCGACTCGGGTGCTGTATTGGCGAAGATATTAATTAATTCACCTGCAACCATTATTCTGTGTGAGTAAGGGTCGACAATGTTTCAATGAATCTAATCATGATTCTTATACAATTTATACAGATATAGTCAATTAAATGATATCTGTAGTGGATTATATGCAGTATCTTTTCTAACAGCTTGTTCTATTGATTGTTTTTTTTATATGTTTGTTTCATCAGCATTACTTTTCAATTTATTTTTGCTACCTTATATTCCTGACATCGCTTCAATATTGGCAGCCTTTCATTCTCGTAATATAAAGGCAACAACGAAGAGTAGCCATCTAGGCAGAAACAGCCAAGATTTTTCCATCCGTTCGAGTGATTGGTCGACATGTTTGCGGAATCTGTGCCAAAAAGGGGTCCCAATTGTACACATTTTTGATTACTGATGATGACTCTACAGCAACCATGCAAAGATTGAATGAAGAAATGAAATAAAATATGTAAGACACCAAATTGGATATTTGTTTTTAAGGAGTGGAAACCTGGAATATTCGGTTGTTTACTTTTTCAGTGATGATTGTGTGCAGCGCCATGCATCATTATCGGAGTGGAAGGAGCACCAAGGATTTGGCAAATATGGAGTCCCTGGTGTTCTGGGTCTCAAATGGGCTCGAAACGTTTGGGAAAAAATGTCGGCGTTACAGGTAAAAACAGAATTGGAACTCCCTTGTAATTACAAAATATGAACCGATGTTCTATCAATATATTCATTGTCAAAATCAAAGCCGACAATAGTATCTTTTGTTCATAGAAATTTTGCGAATGAATAATCATTTTAGTATGGTTTTATTTTCCGTCAAATAAATCGCTACCCGGTGAAACGAAACTTGATAGCCATGATAAGAACCATGATAAAACATGGTAAATCTTGCCAAGATCTTGCAAAGGTGATCCAAGAAATTTTTCCCTATCAAAATTTTGGCAAGATGCTGCAAGTTTTGCAAGAATTATCAAGATCTTGCATGACATGGTAAGGTGTATCAAGTTTCGTTCCACTGGGTACTTAAATTAACAAAAAGACAGATTTTTGCTCAGAATTTTAAGAATTAAATCGCTAAGACGCTCAAAAACGATCATTGCTCTCAAATTTCCGAAAAATAGAATGTGTGCGCCCTAAGTTGGTAAAGGAATCAAACCCTGGGTTGTGCTGGTTCCCTTGATTTCAAACAATGATCATATATGATTTCATACCACCTAATTTCTTAGTTTGATCCCAGTGTGAAACCAAAGAAATTTATACATGTTCACTATATGATTACAAGAAAATAAATCATCCTTGTATGATTATCAGGAAATCTTATACGATCCTAGTATACTTACCAGGAATCTTACATATTTTTTGCTTCCAATTCTGTTCAAATTTTTTTTTCGATGAGGACCTACTTTAGTGATTCTCCGGCATCACTATGCGATCGACCAGAAAATCCTAGAATGTATGGAATATTTAGATAGTCAAAATGTGTGATTAAAAGAACTCTAATTTTAGCAAATACTACTGCCTGGATTCGTACCGAACTCCTGCAGCTGAGGACGAGGACACGAATACCAGATCACCTGGGGGAATGGACCCGAGGGCCACAATGGCCTGGTTTGGTGTTCTCATCAGAGACAAATGGCAGATCATCAACATGATTGAACCCGATGAGCCAAGTTAGCAAAGATTTAGTTGAGACCTCCCCCATGGAAGTTAAAAATGCTCCCTCGAAACCTATAAAATTTTTACAGGAATGACGTTTTCGCCGTAAAAAATACACAAACTCCTGTATATTCGTTGGGTTGATCCAGGCAAAAATTAGGCGATGATTAGACGAAAATATAGACAAAAATTAGGCAATGGTTTGAATTAATGCTAATTATTGTGAAATAATTTGAGAAATTTTGTTCACGTTTTGGTTCTGCGGGACCATGAGTAAATTCGCGACAATGATTCAAAAGTGACACGATTATGTGCGACTATAATCAAACAAAAAAAAACAACCGGGGCATCTGCAATTAAAAATACCGAGAACAAGGATGAAATTTTGCAAATTTCAGAGCATTCATGCGCGGAGCATATACCTTTTCTTAGGTTCCAGTGTAAATACTAATCAAAAAAAGAAACAAAAATTCTATTTGTATCCATATTTCCCAGGTTTTGGTCCAGACCCAAATTGAGCTATGATCAGACCCAATCGAGCGCACACCCCTGTGTTCCCAGACCAAAATTACAGGGTCTGGAAAGCGGTTCGAGCGCACAATAGTCTGGACCATGGTCTGATTTCGGTCTGATCAGAGGTCAATTCGGTCTGGACGGTCTGATCATAGTCTGGACTATGGTCTGGGTTCGGTCTGATCAGTGGTCAATTCGGTCTGGAAGGTCTGATCACAGTCTTTGTAGTCTGGACCATGGTCTGGGTTCGGTCTGATCAGAAGTCAATTCGGTCTGGAAGGTCTGACTTCGAGTGCATTATTTTTTCTCTTTTTTTGTTTTTTTTTATTGAGTGATGTTGCCTCTGCCAAGAGGCAACAATAAAGCAGCGTTCCAATCAGAGACTCATCTAAAGTCCGATGACTCTGATCAGAAACAAGGAGTCCAGCTGATAGCAAATGCCGGTCCCCTCAAGAGGAAATTTTGATTACCTGAAGACCACGACGTTTCTTGTGGAAAGCTGTCTAAGTTCATCCATTGAGTCGGAAATATGAACTGCGGTGTATTGTAAATAAAACTTTTTTCTCAACAGTTAGGTTTCATTTTCATTAGCAATATTTTCAGAATAGGGTTTTCCTTAGCTGATTTTAATACTGCACACACCAGTTTTTATGAAATGAATATATTATAGCAAAATTAAGAGATTTGTTCATATTTAAAATCTTTCTCTGATCAGACTATATTGAGCGCACTTGAGTCTGATCATAGTCTGATTAAGGTCTGGGCAATGGTGTGCAATTGAGTCTGGATCATGGTCTGAAGATGGTCTGATCATAGTCTGTTTATAGTCTGGACAATGGTCTGAATTTGGGTCTGATCATAAGCGCACTATAGTCTGGACAGTGGTCTGGGTTCGGTCTGATCAGAGGACATTTTGGTCTGGAAAGTCTGATCAGAGATCATTTTGATCTGGATGGTCTGATCAGAGCTAACTTCGGTCTGGAAAGTCTGATCATAGCTCAATTTGGGTCTGGACCTAAACCTGGGTTTAAGTGATAAATGGAAACAACTTCCCATGCTCGTCAATATCGGCCGAAGTATTTGTGAATTTCACGGTCCTGCAAATATTTTTATAGGTAATAATAGAACCTACAAGTTTTGATACCAATTAGAATTTTAGCCACTAAGGTTTTGTCGCCATCTGCATTTTGATAATGTCTCCTTCCTATGCACGATATGTGCAAACGACCATTTTGGATTCATAAGCATGGATTCTTTGTTTCTTTATTTTCAGATCCAGGAAAGTTAGTCTAGTATTTGAATCAAATCTTTTATTTTGATCTTTTAAGGCTTTTATTTTACTTTCTTCGTATAAAAAAAAACTTCTAAAAATTAATCACTGCTAATTTAAAGTCACAAGTAAAAAGTGAGGCTTCAGTTTTAAAATGTATGCTAAGACATAACTGGGTAAACACAGAAAGGGGCTATTGAAAGGTTTATCCGCTGTCAAAATTCTTGTATAATGAGAAATCTTAGCTCTGAAACTGGAAATGATGAGGCGCTAACTAAGTTCTGAGAGCCGAACTCAAGAATACTTACCAAAAGGCGGACGAAAAGGTTAAGAAAATTGCTCATTTAAATGTTGAAAAAAGAAAAAATGTAAAAAAAGGCATGACAAAATTTTTTTTGTAATTTTCGTGTTTTTACGCACCCGGACTTTCCTTGCAGACAACATCAGTAATGAATCAGAAGCTTTTCATTCGGTAGTTTTTTCTGTCAAGTACTCTGATCATGTCACTTTTTGGACTGATCATGGTAAATTCATAGCCTCTTCCTGCATGAATTCTTCACAGTATGAAAAAGCTCTAAGAAATTTCTCTGAGCGGAATGAAAATTTTATGATTGACACTATGAATTTTCTCTCTATTAACAGTATAAAATCATACTAAACAGAAAAAAGTCATTGAAACATTTAATTCTGAATTTTGTCTGGGCATAATGATAAGTAACTTTACCCTTAGCTTACTATGAGTCAGAACTGATTTAACATTTTACCATTGGATTCTAATGAATCAATACTGAAAAGCTCTGACATGAGGGTTCGGGTGTTTCACTTCAGAGATGTAAGCATTAAATCGTATTCTAAGTTTGAAATTTTTATTTTCAATGTTAGCTAAAAACATATGTTAGAGTAAAAATTAGGCGATTTTTAGTACACATGAGGAGAAATTATTTCCTCTCGAATTTATAATGCTACCTAAACTTTTTTTCACTATTTTACGGCTCCATCAAACTTTTTTTGGGCAGCGAAGAAACCGAATTAGTAGCTAGTGAATTCATCTTTCAAAAAAGATTCCTACAAGTGTGCGTAATAAGGGCAATAAATGATAGTTTTCTGAGTTTTTCGGTAAGCCTGTACAGTGACAGCTAAGTTATTCTTTTTAGCTTTAATTTTTTTTAATAAAATCTTTGACTTGTCAGGAGACTCCGACCAATAACTGCGACTTCAGATATTTGAATGAATGCGCCGTAACGTCAGCGTGCAGTTGATTTGCAAAATGCTGAAAAAATTTATCAGGCGTTTTTAGTGCTGCCAATTCGCTTCATATCAACTATTCTAAAGAAAGATCACAAAAATGTTTGACACCAGTTTCTTTGAATAAAAAAAATTTAGATGACGAAAAAGCAAACATGTCAGCAGAAATAGTTTTTTTTAACACTTCGTTTCGCAATCGTTGTAAAATCTAAATCTGATTGACTCAATCAAATTTTTTACACAAATTTTATGTTCTTCTAGTGCATGAGTAGGGGGGTAATTATCCCCTTTGGAAGCCCTAATCTTACATTGTTTCAGCCCCTTTACTTGAAGACTGACAGTCTTGAACTCGCAACCTCTGTACTCTCAGCTGGTTCTCCTTAGCCTCTAAACTATCAATGCGTGCCCAATTCCTGACGGTGGATCTATATGAATCTACTCCGCATCTAGAAATCTAAAAATTCCCCACATTACTCCCATTACCCCTAATCTTACATCGTTTTACCCCCCCCCCCCCAATAGACAATAATTATCCTTAGTCTTACATCAGTTTTTTTGGTGGGGTAATCAGGGGGTGGGGTAATTTTGACACGGGTACGGGTTACAGCAACTCTGAAGTAGAAGTCTCAGCAGTTTTATATTGATTTGTCATCTGATCATCGGTACACAGAGGTCGTTCATAGTCATATGGCTTCAGAGTCATTGCTTTAGGTTGAAAACAAAAGTGGATTCGAAATGCTCGCTTCCTTGTATAGGGATTGCAAAGCGGGTTACACTAAATAATGGACGTAAGGGTCTCAATATATATATATATATATATATATATATATATATATATTTAAATAATGGACGTAAGGGTCTTAATATATATATATATATATATATATATATATATATATATATATATATTGCCAATATATGTTTTTACTATTGCTGAGTTTTAGCAATTATCCACATAAGTGAAATGCGAATTTAGTTCTTGTGTATTAAGAATGCAGGGTACTCCAAATTGTGTTGAAATTAAGGCAACATTGAAGTTATTTAAAACCTTTTTTGTCTGTGGTAAAACCCAATATCCCTATAAACAGTGTCACGGACAAAAAACCCAAGGTGACAAACTAACAAGCATACACCCAATACTTTACCCAAGTTTTAAATTTATCCATTGAATATTATTTGGCTTAAAAAACAATTGACAGAAAATTCATAATGCAATTAACCTTTATATACTAAAATTTCAATATGAATTTGATCCACTTGTCAATACTTTGCACATTAAATTTTCATTGTGAATCTGCCAATATTTCACTCGTCATGGCCATACCCCGGAATGAGGGATTTGGAACAATCACAATCGAACACTTGGTTGCTTAAGCAAGATAAAAATTTTGTTAAAATCAATTGCTAATTGGTAATAGGAATACTGAATGAAAATATCATTAAGCTTATATTGGCTATTATGGCATTATCGATATTTTGTTGTCATATTGAATATATTTTCATTGGGTATATTTAAATCATTAAATATGCCAATTAGCCCCTCTAACGTTGCATAATTGCATTTCCCCAAGGTTGAGATCCCATCCAGCCAAGTCTCAGACCAAGTCCAACGCACTCGGTGTGTTCTCAGAACAAAATAACAGTTTCTGGAATTTGGTTCTGGCGCACAATAGTATGATCAGATGTCACTTCCGTATGGGGATGGTATGATCAGAGGTCATTTCCGTCTGGGTTGGTCTGATCAGAGGCGGATTCAAACGCACATTAGTCTGATCCGAGAAGATTTTGAGCGCAATATTATCTGATCAGAGACCATTTCGAGGGGAATTTTTTCCTTTGATTTTTTGTTGTTTTTTAAACGAGAGATGTTGGCTCTGCCAAGACGCAACAAAAATCAGCATTCTGATCACATACACATCTAGAGTCTGATGGCTTTGATCAGAACCAAATGGGGTCCAGATGATAGAAAATGCCATCCCCTTTAAAAGGAAACTTTAGTTAACAGTTGAACACAACGTTTTATATAGATAGCAGTCAAAATTCATCAATTGAGTTCGAAATATGCACTAATGGTATACTAAATAATTTTTCTCAGCAGTTGGATTTTCTCTTTAGCAAAACTTTTAGAATGGTATTTTCTTCAGATGAATATAATAATTCAAAAATAATTTTTTATGAAATGAAAGTTTTATAACAAAATTATGGAAATTCGTTCACAGTGAAAATCATTAACTAATCAGACTATTTCCAGCGCAACTGAGATTGATCAGAGGTGATTTCAAGCGCACAATAGTCTGATCACGAGTGACATTTGAGCGTACAATAGTCTGATCAGAAAGACGATGGTCTGGTTTTCGTCTGGGCCATGGTCGCACAATTGTCCGGACAATGGTCTGATTTCGGTCTAATCGTAGGTCATTTCCGTCTGGAAAGGTCTGATCAGATATAGTTTCGAGCGCACTTCGAGCGTACACGGTGTTTCGAGCGCAATTTAGTTTGATCAGAGGATACTTTGGTCTGGGATGGTCTGATTAGAGGTCATTTCCGGATGGTACCTCAACCTGGGTAGCATGTAGCTATGCACGAAATGTTACACTAGTTGCATGCCCCTTTTCTGAGTAAGAAGGGGATTATTGAGCTGATAAAGTTTTGCAACGCAAACCTTTGAGTTCATATAACTTTAGCACAGTTTTCCAAACATTTATTTTGAAACCACTTTTTTGAACACCCTGCATGTTTTTTCATAACGTATTTATACAGAGAGAGAGAGAGAGCCTTTATCTGCATAAATTTGTTATTGGGATACATAGCTTAAGGTTCCATGTAGGCGATGAAAAAGGAGAAAAATAGGGAACCATTGATTGGGTTAAATCTTCATAACAATGCATTGATAACCAGCCCATTCTCAATCAATGAGTGGAAGTTAACTCTTTAGATGCCAGTGGCTCAATTAATCGATATATACTTTCTAAACATCTGTTTTCCAGATTATTGAATAATTTTGAATCTGTATTTTAGGTGGGAGGTTTAGAGCTAAAACTTTGTTGCCCTTAAATCATTTCAGATTTCTGTTGCGAGGGACAGTCAATGAAGTATCTATTCTTCGGTCAGTTGCGAAAAAAGTGGAGCCCCGAGCAATACATGGAAAAGTTGATGGATTATTCGGACGAAGATAAACCCCTGAATTTTCTTACGGTATTTCTTTTTTTATTTGTTTGTGAAATATAAATATTGCTGATCTGTTAAGTGTGTACTTTTTCATGCAGGCTACGGCAGTGATAATATTGCAAGATTCAAGTAGAACTTCAAAAGACGATGCATTCATTCAAAAATTCCGAAATCTGGAAAAAAATTTTTTTCATATGATCTTAGCCTTTTTGTTCACCTTCAGCACACGATATGCACTTATACCGAGAGGGGAAAACGCACCACAAGGGGAAAAAAGTCAGAGGCACCCATATAGCTACAGCAAAAACTACAGCTTAAAAACTTTTAAATTATTTTTATAAATCAGAGGAACTTATGCCCAAATAACTGAAGACAGTAAACGGTTTAATTTTTGGTTTTTTAGATTTGATAAAAATGAAGTAAAATTCGTATCTGGAGGTTGGTGACAGAGCAAATCAGCGCTGAATCAGTCGAAAAACATTTTGTTTTCGTGGATGGCCAGTACTCTGTTCATATCACAATTTACACTAGCTAGTCTTGATTTTTGAGTAAAAATTTACTGCATGAAAAAATGTATTCAGCCTAACTCTCTTTAACAATGTTCGCTTTATATGTGATTTTACTTTCCGCGTGGGTACTTGTATCATTTAATTTGAGTAACGAGTCGTAAGCACTGAGTTAAGTGGTAATTACCTAAAACCTAGCTAAAGAATAAAGTTGATACTAGTAGAGTAATTACCAGTTCTAAGCAATAAAAGTATGACTTTATGCTGCTAAAACTTAACTTCGGCGCATGAGTAATTTTCACACTATACAAAATAAATTTAGCATGGGAGAACGCCATGACCTCAATATAATCATAATGAAGAAAAACTGTACATAAAAACTTAAGATATACTCGAGATGCAATGTTTCAGAACTGAATAAAATTTTTACTCTTGAATTGTACTGTTGCCGCGCTGAATTGCTTCGAAACTGAAGTCCGGGTACTTTCATAAAATATAAGATGGAAAGGAAGCCAAAATTGGGAAAAATAATATAATTACGACAGAACGAACGTCAATTGATCCTAAAATGAGCCTATAATCTTGCAAAGATATGCAAACTAGGCATCTAGAACTTTACTTCACAGTTGACTTTTTAATGAAAATTTTTGTCTCGCCTAATTGATCACAAAAATTTCTCAGTGGAGCGCTTTTTATAAGTTCTACACTAGGTTAGTTGCAAACTTGGTTTTATTTTATAGACAACACCGCAACTTAACTGCAGTTTTATTGCCAAATTAATGAAATAATCTTTGTTCTTCAGAATTGCTTCAGATTAATTGTGATTTAGAATGAGTTTCCAATACAGCTAAGATTTCGCTGTATGTTCTGAAGAGACTTGATAATCTTACAGTAAACTGAAAAAATAACATGTCTGTTATACGGTTAAATTAAAGCGTCAAGAAGGCTCATATCATCTGCAGTTTGTTGACAGTTTTGGACAATGTCACTCACTACGACAAATTATTAGCATGTCAATCAAATTTTGAAAAGTCGAAAATTCCCATTTCTTTCTTTTCCTGATTCTTTTTTTGGGAATCTCTTAACTAGCTAAGAAATACAGTGAATGGACTTAAAGATATACTGTACTGTAATCATAAGATTTGAATACAAGATCTACTCTTAAACTTATGTAGGACATATATTTTTGACTTCAACATAAATTTTCAAAAGAAAAATTAACGAATATGAGTTATGCTTAAAAAAGCTTCCGAAATATTGTCAAATTCAAAAAGAGCAAAATTATTGAACAAGAAATAAATCTACAAAGAAAAATGGGTGCGTTTTGGAGTATTGTAAGGATTTTTTCTTACCATTTAAATAATGAATTTCTCTGAGATCACACAAAGGCGCTATTTTTGGCAAAAATGATAAATGATGTTCTGAAATATCCGATCAAATTCTTACCAGTGGTTTGACCAAAATGATTTTTTTCATGTTTATATTTAATTGTTATTTTACTACAACCCTCTGTGAGTCAACTCTCCCGCAGAAATTTTAATTGTCTCATGTGTTTGAAGTGACCTCAATTTCCCGGAGTTGTTTTCTGATATAAATTAACTTTTTGGATCTGATTTGAAATGCATGAACTGATCATTCAAATCTTTGTTATAGTTACGATGTTTTTCGTTAAACAGAATTTGTTCGCAATTAAGATTTTTCTCTCTTTGGATTGTTCAGTTAATTTTCATACTATTATCTGGTGGAAAAAGTTGTTGATGGACGGAAAAATGGCAGCTACAAAAAAATTCTGTATTTTTGCTTGATTAATGTTTTTCGCAAACGTTCATGGTTTAATAAATATGTTTTTCTCTGATAATTTTGAAAAAGTAAGTCTTTTGGAAGTAACTGCGGGAACAGCATATAAAACTGGACAAATTTTTTACATGGTTTGCAAGACTGGACAGCATAGGCTTATGTTATTAGATAGTGGACCTCAAATGAACTTATAGGAAAATTAATGCACAATTGGGACAAAATTATTTAACTAAATCAAATCAAAAGAGTGGAACTATTTTACCGTCAGCTTGAAAACGCCTCATTTTATTCTGCAAGATTTTCGGCACTACTAACGATGTTCCAGTTCTATTAGATTCGAGCTATAAAAAACAAATTACAAAAGGTTTGAATTCAGCTTTTCAATTGCGTGAATTGGACATCAGTTTGAATTAATTTTGACACTTATAAAAAAGCTATCTTTTTTCTCAAGTTAGTTTTTCGAATAAGATTAATTTACATCTTTGGTCTTTAGACCCAATTCCTGCAACCATTTGCAGCAAAAATTGTTTCAAGCAAAAAAGCAAGCCGGAATAGCAACTAAAATTTTTTTTAAGTTTCCCAGAATATTTCAGTTTTTTTCTAATCGCTATTTTTGCCATCAATCATTCTTCACATATTGACCTATTTGTTTCTGCAGGAATCAACGGAATATAGTACAAAACTGGGCCATTTCTTTTAGTGCCCGACCGCAATGACGTTTCCAGCATCTTTTAAATTTTCTTAGATCTCACACGATCTTGCAAGCCATTCATTTTCTGAATGATTCGGCCCCTCAAAGAAAGTTTATTGCTGTCTAGTTAAATTTTAAAACAATTTGTTATGACCAGAGTGAGAAAAATCTTGGAAAAATTGGGAGAAATTATAACTTTTTAAAGTTTAGATTCCAGTACCCTGATGTATCTCTCAAAGTGCGGTGTTCCCTTTAAGCACTAGATATGGCGTCAAGTGTTTCTTTTCAAAGAAATTTAGGTACGTTTGATTTTCTTGTTTACCTACAGAAGAAGTGAATTTTGAAAAAAAAAATTTTATCGCATTTTCCAAACGTCAGAACGGTATCTACCCTTGTTTAACACTTTAGTTTTGAAAGCAAATACAAGTTTGCCGTCAAAATTTCCAAATTGTCCAATTTTTTAAAAATTATTTGTTAATTCTAGCTTCAAAAAATTAAATTTTGTTTGTACAATCTATCGCCGCATTCTTTTGGATTCACTTCGTTTCTCTGATCACAAAGAAGCACATTACAACTTGGGATTTCGAAAAGTTTTTACAGAACCTTTGCTTTTCTGGTTAGAATTAGAAATAAAAAATCCAATTTGATGCCTCTATGAGTTTTTTTGTTGACTGATATAAAAAAATGCTTTTTAAACTTTTTTTTCTATTTTCGAAATTTCAACCCACTTTTCGTTTCAGAAACGGTCAAGGCTATATAAAAATTGACAGTTAATTCAACTCAATTTTTCTAGGCAACGTTTGAAGCACGGTTAAATCTCAATTTTTGTTTAATGCTAAAATTTTTTTTGAGCAGATAAGATGAGGTATGATTATATTTTAAGCGTCTTTTCTTTTGGCTCGGCACAGTTCTCGTACGCATTTTTTTCTCAAAAATTTTTGACCTGCAAATGGTGTTTTTTTTGGATTAACAATGACATTTTGTTTTTCGGCAAAAACTGAAGATGTAAAAATAAAAAAATGCAATATTAAAGATTTATTGAATATTTTTTTCAATTGATTTTTTTTCCTAGCTGTAAATTTGCTGTTTTTACTCGTCCTACTTCATATAGTTTGTGCATGCGGAGCATTCTATTTAAGATAGGTTTGAAGCATTTTGTTATGGGATCTAAAAGGAGAAATTTTTTCGCACTTGATGGACAAAAAACGACATTCAGGCGGACCTTTTCGATTAAAAAATTAAAAGTTAAGTGCAAATTAGTTACAACTCTTCTTCAGAGAAGTAAACAATATTTATTTGGACAAAACGTCAACCTTATTGAATAGCATCATAACAATTCTCATTCAATTTTTGACCCGTTGGAACAAAAAGTGTTAACTCACATTACCATTCCGTCTCGTTATCTCTTACTATTTTTCTTCACAGTATTCATTTCATTCAAATCAATTCTGAGAAGAAAAAATCAGGTCTTTAGATTTACAGCCGTGAATTCCGTTGACTCTTTGACCCACGCTTCATTGCCCAAAAAAATGCCAGTTTATTCAAATTGCAAAAAATGTGTTCTTTGTTTTTCCAGGCTGTCTATCTGGAGATTGCGTGCAAAAATCTGATAATCGAACTCGGTTTCGGACCTGGAAATTTTACTCGGAATCAGAACTCAATCGTACATGGAGCTCCTTTCATAATCATGGGTGGTGAAGAATTCCCCGAATATGGAATCCCTGGTCTCAGTACAGCAACGTTTCCTTTTGAGAACCCTGGACAAAATTTGACTTTCCACTGGTTCAAGCATAACATAATGTGTAAAGAGCATCCTTGGATTTGCGGTCATATTCCGGAGATTTCGTCCAGAAGGGATAAAAAGTTAGAGAAATCCAGCAAAAAGGAGGGAGGGAGCAAAAAAAGCAGAAGGAAGAAAGGTTCATCGCAAGCCTCAAAGTCCAGAAGATGAAGTTCCGTTTCATCTTGTTAAGAAATTTTAATTTGCATGTGCGTGCTATTGGACACGCCATAGTGTTCACTAATAATGTATATTTGAACTAATGGACATTATGATTTTTATTTAAAATTTCAGTGATGTTGTGATGATCAAAATATATCAGAAGAAGCTGAGGTTATTCGCACCAAAATTTGATTTGTCTAGACCAACATGAACCAAATGGAAGGCATCGTGCGTTAAAGACGGCCTGGAAACATGAATAAAAACTAGAAAGGTCTGAACTAGGCAACTTTGAATGCACGAAAGTCTGGACATAGGCGACATTGAATGCACAAAAGTCTGGACATAGGAATGTTTGATTACACGAAATTCTGGACATAGGCAACATTGAAAGCACAAAAGTCTGGACATAGGCATGTTTGAACACACGAAAATCTGAACATAGGCAAATGTGAATGCACAAAAGTCTGGACATAGGCAACTTTAAACGCACGAAATTCTGGACATAGGCAACATTGAACACACAAAAGTCTGGACATAGGCAACTTTGAACGCACGAAATTCTGGACATAGGCAACATTGAATGCACAAAAGTCTGGACATAGGCATGTTTGAACACACGAAAATCTGAACATAGGCAAATTTGAATGCACAAAAGTCTGGACATAGGCAAATATGAACGCACGAAATTCTGGACATAGGCAACATTGAACGCACAAAAGTCTGGACATAGGCCCTTGCGCACAAAAACTTCTGAAATGAGAAAGCGCCAAAAGCAGTTGACTACAGCGTTGATTCAGCGCTCCTATTGAAGTGCTTACTCAAAAGAAAGTTTTCTACATAGCAGCTTAAAAGAAAGCTTTCGCACTTAAAGCGTCGAACGCCCAAAGTTGCGTTCAACATTTTCGCTTTTATTGGAAATTTTTACTTCAGAAATTGTTGAACACTGCTGAGGCTGCAAAAAAACACCTAATTCTACGTACATATGAATAAAAGTGCCGGGCAAAATTTTATCAGCACTATGTCAGAGGTGGCCGCTCTTCGTTCTCAGTCGGCATTAAATGGTTAAATCTAATATTTTGTACGAAGCCGGCAACAACCGTGATAATCTGATAGATTTTTTGTTAAAATTTTCTTTACTTTTTGACTATATCTCAGTGACCGTTTCCTGAACACATTTTTTGCATTTTTTGAAAAATAATTTGTCAGGGAAACTAATCTATTTTTATGTTTTCAATTCTTTCAGATTAATTATCTTGTACGAAACTTCAAAAAAATTATCCGTCAAGATTGAGGAAGTAAAGAAAAACAAAATGAACAGGTCATACAAGATCACCGTTATCGTCTGGAGGTGTTTCATCAACAGCAGCTCAAAATATTAAAACATCATGTATGACCTAGTATCTTTAATAAAAACTATACAAGACCTATTATGCTTACAAAAAATCAATCTCTTTTAACTTGATTATTGGGCAAAAGTTAATTTTAGCTTAGTCACGGGCCCATAAAACCAAAAAGAATTTTTGCAATTAACTTGCCAGCTTTTTGTTTTTTTTAAATATTGTCAACTGGGAACTCATGCTAATTATATATGAAATAGCATCATTACCAAGAAAAAACAAAACATTCTGGATTACTTTTGGCTTTTAAAGCTCCGAGTGTTTATTTTTCCGTGACAATGGAAGATATTTAATTTTTGCTTAATCCTTGTATATTTACTCAGAGTTCCTACAAACCATTTACGACCCTGTATGAAGTCAAATAACATTGAAGGATACGTGACCCGGGAGCACGTCAACACTTCCCTCAAAGTGGAATTTTAAAGTTTGGTGCTAAATAGAAAAGCAATAAAAAATTTTTTAGATTCTTTTTGTATTTATCCATTATGGAAGACCAGCAGCTGAGTTGGTAAAATCTCATATTTCAGGAAATTTTATCCCCAGAAGGGGCGAATCGATAAAACAACATATCAAATAGAGTTTAATTAATTATGTTATAATGGAACAAAATTTTTATGTGTTGTCAATGTTTATTTTTGCTGAAAATCTAAATTTTCACTTACATAGACACAATTTACTCCTAAGACTTTGTACTGACGAAACGTAGTGAGCTTAAAGACAAACATAAGCCATAAAAAGCAATGCAGAAAATTGTTGATAGGTGCCCTTGTCATGCCTCTAACTCGTTGTAGGACCTAACCTGGAAATAACGAACTGGTTACTGCAGCGAAATCAGATTGCGCGGAAAATGTGCCCATTCTATTGTCACAATGAACTAAACTATCAGCGTAGAATAAGATCTTGCACGTAATAATTTTATTTGATGCACAATTTTAGTTTCTTTTTCCATTTGAAAAAAGAACTTGTTGAAACGTCTTCTATCACATATCATTTTTCATTTTTTGTAAATGTTTGCTTTATTTTTTTGGTATAAATCAGTGAATTTTTCCATGAACACATTTTTTGCACTGTATGAAAAAATTTGTGAGCAGAACTGATTTATACTTTATTTTTTAATTCTTTCAGATTACTTTATCTTGTAAGAATATAAAAAAGCTAGTCGTCCTGAATGAGGAAGTAAACAAATACTGAAACTTGTTCCAAAACTTGTCAATTTGACAAAAGAAGAAGAAAAATTTCTTTCAAAATCAGAGGGTTGAAAGTTATGCATTACTGCTGCATCCAATTGCGCTATGCACATTCAATTAGTTCATCTACATTCAAAATGATTCCAAAAAACTTTTCTTTCATGTTGATCAATTTTGAAAATTTGTGTGAAACCAGATGAAAAACATGTTAATCACAATAAGTATTTAAGTGGCAAAAACCAGAAACTTTTGATGACCACAATTTTTTGCGCAGAGAAACATCCATGACAAACTGGCACGTTAAGGCCTCCATAGATTCTAACAGTTTTCGGCCGCTCAATTTTGAAGCAAATTTATTAGACATAGTTATTTTGAAATTGAATCATTTTGCAATTTTATCAAATTTTTAAACGACCTCCTTTTTTTCAGCATTTCGAAAGCTTTGAACAGCATCCTAAAGCACATGACATCGAATCTCAGAGCGTTGTTTTGTTTTCGCTTCTCGAAGTACAGATAGAAATTAATGCCTGGTTTTGAAATTTGTCAAAAGAGTTCAGCAACTGAGAAACTCTTAGTTTGGGAAATTTTGCAACTAATGGCATCGTGTTAACTAAAAAAATTTTAAAATTTTCCGTAGAAAGTTGATTTTATGCCAGGCGTTTTTGCATGTCCTTTTCAACTAAAACCTTCTAGCCAGGATTGTAACAGTTTTCAACATGGCTTTAACTGAGGTTCGGTTATGGCAAACAAGTTTGCAAGAACTGTCGACAAATCGATTTTCACTTCTTGTAATCAAATTGTTGAATATAGGAAATAAATTGAGTCTATTTTTCTAATCAAAATTCATAGTAAAGATCCTACCGTTGTCCGCAAGGTCTGTGTACACAAAAAATTGAAGTGAAAAGAAATTGAAGAAAGTGCAAAAAAAATGAAAGCAGGAATTGATTATTAGAGTAGAGTCGGCAACGTAGATAAAGTTTTTTTACTTATTCAATGGTTTGGTTCTTTATTTTAGGCTTATATTGGACCGGCTTTCTAACATTCCAATGAGAAAATTTTCGGAAAAAATGCAGACTTTTGAGATCACTTGATGGTTTTGTTTTTGAGACTATTCTGCGTCTGAGGTCATATTCATCCGTGGTCATTAGCTCAAATCTGTCCACTTCACTGCATTTCATTGGACAACCAAACTGGTTAACTCGCTAATGCGCTTTTAAATTGCCTCCATTTTAGTTAGTCTTTTTTGTGCCCCGGAAGGCGTCTTCTGACCTCAACGGTGATCAAAATTGCGAAATCTGCATTTAGGCCATATGAGAACCATTTCTCCTCACTCTTCTACAAATATTTAAGAAAATTTCTCTTCCTTCAGCTATATAGAAATTTATAGAAACAAATAACAGGCAGCTCGGCAACAGCGGTTTTTCACTGTTTTTCAGAACTTTTGATACCGGGCAAATCTAAGTCAAAATCTTACAAATCTGCAAAGTCTTAGCCAAGACTTGGATAACACTTGGAATTAGATTCCCAAGTCAAAACCAACTTTTCAAAAAAATTCGAGTGAAAATTTCGAGTTCCAAAAACATTTGTAACGTGTCATGATTTCGAGGTTAATTTGAGGGCGGGGATGTTTCTATTCCATTGGTAATCACCCCCACTCTATTATTCCAGATCTTGTGATTATGTCTGGAATTTCCATTAGAGCAAAAATTGTAAAGAAGACCACTTCAAATGTACCCATGCTGTCCCGGGGCTCCATAATCCAAAATCTTGCAAATATGGATCAAATTGCAGTTTACAACCGGAATGAGTCCCGGAATGAGTCACGAGTAGCTGTTAAGCAAAACGATCAAAATGGGCATAACACAGCAATGGTGGCGCCGCACTATCAACTGTCACCAGAACCCATTCTGACATTCTGAACTCTCAGTTTTATTTCATCCCTGCTGTGGTTTCAACCCATTTCGCCCAGGCATATCGGGTACATGAAATGTGTCAAGAAACTCATTGCTTGCTCGATGATATTTCATTAACTACCAATCCAAATACAAGGTGTTATAAACCATTTTGAAGCTTAGATAGTACGATTATTTTTCGGCTAATTTCGGTGTTTTTTGGACCTATTTTTCGACTCGCCAAGTCTTGGTCAGGACTTGGATTTAGACTTGCGAAGTGTTTAATCATAATTGGACTTAGAATTGCCAACAAGTCTTAGATCAGACTTGGATTTACACTTGCCAAGTCTCAGCCCAGACTTGGATTAGGACTGCCAAGTGCATAAAATGACTTGGTAATAGCTCTGAATCAGTAATGAAGTGAGACTTGTAATTAGACTTGTCCGGTACTTGGCGTTAGGTCCGGGAATGTACCACTGTGTTTGTTCAATGTTTGCTCGTCTGACTTTTTCATGGTGGGCAGTTTTGGCAATTTGTTCAGCTAGTTTTGTTGCTAGATTTTTTGAACTTTTAGTCAGTCCCATTAAGTTGCAACGCTATCGAACGTTTCAAAGGTCAACGTTCAAATTTAAAACATGGAGATATCTAGCAAAACACTGCCCATTTGCATGCCCCGAGTTTTTCGAACGTTCGCTTGCGTTGCAACTTTATGGGACTTACTATACAATCCTGCTTTCATAATTTGTACGCTTAAGAGGACATAGCTAATGTTCATTTCGACAACAGATGTTATTTCCAATCAATCTCATCCGAATAATTCCACAACATCCCGAAGAATCTCATATCAAAACATAGTGTAACTGATGTCCATGGGTAGTGTCTATGGGTTTCCTTGACATCAGCTGTCCTCGGTTAAAATTGCAGATTCTGGCCGTTTTTTAAGGTTTTTTGGTTCCATTGTTGAGCTGAGACTCCAGAATACTTAAAACCGGAGTATTTTTTGCACTTCCGTACCAGCTGAAATGAGTTCTTGAGAAGTAATTTGGATAAAGAGCAGTTTGCTGTTTTTTTTTTCAATCCCGTGCCTGTTCTTGAAGAAAACTTCAATATTTATGACGCATAAATCAGATTTGGAAATTTAGAAAAATTTGCTAAAAAAACGAAATGTTTGAAAACAAAAATATCAACAGAATAAATCAATGTTATTGCAATCGAAGAGACCCGAAGGTTTAGCGATGGTAGAATTCCAGCCGCTTTCAGCCATCAAGTGGAAAAGAGAAATTGACTTTGCTATTGGGGATAAAAATTGATATTGATTCGCAATTGTTCAGATTTAGATGAATTTTCTGATTTCTGATATTATATAGGTCCCTATCCTTAGTTGTTTGAAATGATTATATCTGGGTGATACACTGTCTCTCGGTTAAAATTTTGCGTTTCTGGTAAAAGTGAAATAAAATACTTTTAATCTTTACTTTTGAATTTTTCCATGTTTCGTACGAAAATTGCATTTCCAAAAACTACTACCATGCCAACTTTCATATATCCTACAACTTTGGGCTTCATCATCTTAGCTGATGTTCGCCTAATTTTGGCTCCTTTTTGTCCCCAATTTAAGCCGAATCGTTTTTTTTAAATTGTTCTGGTAGGCTCTGAAGTTAGAACAGGTACATGAGTTCTTCTCTTCAATTTTTTTTTATTTGTCTGATGTAAGTTTTTTTGTGGAGACGGAGATGTTGGTAGCCAAGATCGGCAGAATGTTGTTTTTTCTCTTCACTGTATTATCAAGAGAGTGTAGCTTGGAAAGAAAGTTAGGAAATGCGTGTTTTTTGGTAAAGTGAGTTAGAAATTGAACTGTCCTTTTTGGCTGTTGTTTGCATTTTAGTTCACAAGTATACGTTCATCATTTTTGCAGATTCATTTATTTTTTCGTTTCAAATTATTTTTTTCAGATTTTCAAGACATTTGGGAGTCTTATTTTGTTAAAGTGACAATACAAATATTTTTTATCTTAATTCAAGCTAACCTACCGCGAGTTGCTTTTGAATTTGAATGGCGTTAAACATAAAGAATTAGCTTCTTAAAGCAGCATTTTCCTTTGAGTTTAGAATAAGTATTTTGTGTTTAGAATTTTTCAAGAGAGTTCATATTAACAATAAGAAAAATGTGTCGAAAGGTGAACACATTCGGGATCAGTGTTTCTGTAACTGTTCAATTTATTAGAAAAAGAAATGAGCGTTACTTACTCTGAAATTAATGTTATCTGATTACTTTGACTTATAGTTTCGTTTTGTCTGCGCAAATTTTGAAACAAATAACATATTTGATTAGCTCCCGTATCAAAAATCAACAAGGTCCTTTTAAAAATTACGATGACGATGCTGACTTGCTCAGCAAGGCGGTTAAGCATATTTGTTCATTAGTTTTGAACTTGCATTTTCAATGAATGTAATTAATAATCGTGTAGTCAAAGTCAGTTGTTTTAAATCTAATAATTTTTCCTTATCGCCAACATCCTGTTTCGGCCATCCAAGAGCAAAAAGATTATGCATTAATCCATGGTAATCTTTTTATTCTTTCTTTAATTTTATCTTACTGTCACAAACGAAAAAAGTATACATTTATTGGTCAGTCAGTCTAGCAGTCAAAGAAAGGAAGGAAACGTAAGATTTTCGCAAATTAATTTTTCTCGATAAAGAGTATTTTGTTCCATATCTGCATTCAATTTTCAAATTAGTCAAATGACGTCCAAAATTGGCACCTGAAAATTTTTTTAATGGACTAAGAGTTCACTGGAGAGATCTATTTCTTTACTTAACGCGTGGGGGTTTTGTATTTTAGTACTAGATTTTAAGTCCGCTGCGTAATTTTTATTCCGCAAGCATATTTATTGGCAAGAGATCTTTATTTTCCATTGGCAGCGCAATGCTGACAGCCAAAGCGTGCTGGATACCTGCTGTTGAGACTGCTGTTTTTTTAACCTCTTTCCGCAGAAAAATTCTTAGCAATAGAAAACTAACAAACAAGTTCAAATTCCAAATAAAAATTGTTATTGAACTTCATTTGAGCTCCTGTTGACGTTACGACTGAGTAACCTGATTTCACTGTAAACTTCAGTAGCCGATGTTGGTAATTAATTTTGAAAGCCGAATGCTTATTCATCTCCATGAAACCCAACCTTCAAACCCAAAAAACCCCACCAGAACATTGGGATGCAAAAATTAACCCCTATTGCTTTTTTGAAAGAAACTGTCGAATAAACATTAGATATCATATGTCTCTTATTTTCTTCAAGGAATTCCACATTTTTTTTGTCTTCCTCTGCTATTTAATTGAGAGTTCAACTTTTTTGTTTTTTGTTTAAACTTTTTATCTTTATAATGCCGATTTATTATGCTAGACTATCTGCGCTCATTAGTTCTCAAAAAAGTGTCTCTGAGTTGTTGTTGAAAAAAATGATTTCCATTTGAAGTTGGATTCGATGAGCTCAATGTAATCGGAAGTAAATTCCAATTAAAAAAACATAAAAGCAAACCAGTTGTGCAATAGTCTTGTAATTCATCAGGAACAATAAATTGTTAACCATGAAAATCGAAACTGCACATAGTATCAGAGTGCATAATATATTCCAATGCACCAATGAAACCAAAAGAAACAGAGTTACGTCAATTTTCAGACATCTATTGGATAAAAGCCTCAGAAGTTTGCTGTCCATAGCTGTTCATAGCTGTCCATGCCTTCCATCCGCTGTTGGTTGTAATCCGGAAACTGACAACTTAGGGTTCAATTATTCAACTTTCACTTCAGCATTAAATTTATTTTTTGGTTGTAATAATTTTTTCATAATTGTTGTCAAGGGTTTTTTGTTAATGAGTTTAACAACAGAATAAGAGAATAATGTTGTTATATGAAAACAAAATTTTTTCTTTGCGTTTAAATAATCAATTTTTGCTAAAAAGTGAAGCAAAACAAATGAAGCACAATTTTTTCACGATGACACTAACCTTTTTGTAACAATTATCTGGTCTTTCATTTGAAACAGTTAGTTACATTTTTTAGATTGGGAAAATTCATAAGTAAGTATCTGATGATAAATTCTTCCTTCAAACCACCTCACCTGCACTGTGGTCAGAAAAATTTACAAACTAACTAGTACATTAATTTGAGTGAAATATAAAATTTGTTTAGGATACACTAGAATTAGATTTCGTCTCGAAAGCTTTCGTCTGGCAGAAGTCTCGGCCAAGATTTGGATTTAGACTTGAAAGTCTCAGAGAAAACGTACACGACACTGAAAACTGCAAAAAGTGACCTCATCAGAGTTCTGAATCAGTAATGAGATAAGACGTGTAATAAGACTTGCCCAGTACTGAAATTGAATTGCCGTTAGGTCCGGGCGAGAATCGGACCTTGATGTAAATTGACAAGACATAAAAGATTAGCTGAAGGACTGACTTAAACCTTGGACATCCAACATCTTGATGAGCCAAGTAACTTTCTGAAAGCTTACTATACGAATGATGAATTGACCAGCATGAGTAAAACCAATTTTTGCGACTATTCTCTATTTCAAGTTGACAGTCTACGGATGACATCTGCTAGTTTTTCTTCATTTACGACATCTCTATTTTACACATTCTCTATTTTTACACCGCAAACTTGATATAGGTTGTTCGAACACGAAAGTTACTGTTCTTCTGTTGACATTTAATAATATAAGTTCTACATCTGAGCTAATTTGTTTTGCTCTTTGGAATAATGTCATTGCTACAGATTTCATTTTCTATATCGATTGATCTTTCTAAGTTCGTTTGTTGAGATGAAAATGACAATGGTGGAACAAAATTCAGAAAAATTGCTACTCTCAACGATGGTTCTTTTCACAGGTAAAAATTTTAAATTCTATTTCCTAGCTTTGAAGTTGAGCAATTAGTAATTGTCAATGATCAAGGTGGAATTTTCATTGAATTCTGATAAAAGTTATTTTCAAATTATGACCTGTGATAAGACGCGGAATACCTAATAAACAAATCGTACGAAATCCAATAAAAAGCTCAGAAATATTTGTTCATGGCTAGTGCGCTAAAAAGTATAAGAACCCTGTGGTTGATCGATTCTAAGACTGGATATGCACTCAGAAAATTAACAGCCATTGAAAAGGTTATTTGAAGTTTTAGCGACATAAACGTCCGGTCGAAGTTTTAAAAGGGAGTTTTTTCTATGCAAAAAATTTTTTGTTGGATCTTCTCAACAATCTCCATATCGCAAACCATTTTAAGCTTGAATTTTATTGGCCATCAAAACAAAGAATCGGAATAACTAAGTAAAATATATTCATTCAAGGCATGACAGCTAGCCACACGGAAACAAACAGCAAAAAATTTGTTTCTGTCTTGCCCGTCGAAGGCGTCTGCGCAGCTAACACCACCCACATTTTTCGGATTACATCACTAATGAGAGGCGTGGTCGTCAGCAGCGGTCCGCTTTCCATTTTATAAAACTAGTAGATTATCTGAACTCTCAGTTTACAACGAGAGTTCTATATTGAGTGTAAAAGAGAGGAGGGTTGTTAAAGGATCGTTTTTACTAATATGAATTATAATCAACGGATTTTAATCAACTTCTTCGTTTTCTACGAGTTTTTGGACGCACTGCATTCCAAAAAAATGCCCAACTGTTTCCCTGTTAGAGTTATTTTGCTTGCATGCCAAAAAACCCAATGCCACAATATTGAATGTGCCAAGGTACCCAATGTCATTATAACCAACTTATTCTATTTGATCTTTTCTTTCATTAGTCCCATTACAAATTAGCACTTGGTACTACCAGCACATTTTCTCATAATTAAGCTGATAGCTCAGTCACATGTTCGGTTGGGATAGTTTCATATCAAATTGCACGGGCCGCTGAGTCATGACCACTGCCTGCAAGGCATGACCGAAACAGTAGCTAAATATTAGTCCAAATCATCGTTCTGGTAGTTTCAATATTGTGATAAAATGTTGTGTATATTTCGGGTGTTTTGTCACATGGGATATTTTGGCATTTGGTTTTTTGTCCCGACATCGTTAAAATCATATGCACCTATATTTATCAAAACATTAAAAAAAATAATTTTGTATTATTTTTTGGCATTTTAGTCTTACCAGTGTTACTTAAACGAAAAATCTTGTTGTCAATACACAGCACGGTCAAGTTTAGCTCAAAATATTTTGCATCAAGTTAGAAGGCTAGAAATTATTAGCTGTAAAAATCTAGATTGATTTTAAACTCTGCAGCCGCACTCAATGTTTTTGTTTCATAATTGCCTATTGATTAAGTTTTCCTAAGGAGGAGTAAAACCAAGCACGCCCGCAGTCAGAGAAATCAATCAACCATCTAAAACATTTTCCTCGTTCGATTAACAGTTATTCGAAATCTTAATACAACTAAAATTGCTGAATTTTGAGAGCAGGCAAGCTATTTTGGTATCAAACGCCTGGAAACGGCTTTCAATAAGCTGAAATCCGTTTCAGACTAGCTTAAGCTACAATATTTGAGTTGAATTGTTCACGCGATTTCTTTATTTTTGTTCCCAATGAAAAATATTTCAGAAATAAGGTATTATGTTATTTTTTGGAAGGATTTCGATTGATGGAAATATGACAATAAAAATTATCCAATATCTTAAAATTATAGCTCGTCAAAAGACAATAGTTGAGACCAGTTGAAAAATGCATATCTGGTAAGATTTTGCAAGAAAATGTTATCGTGTAAGATCTTGTACTCCAATGGCTATCTTGTAAAATCTTGCAATGTGAACGGTCGTCCTGCAAGATTCGAAAATGTTTGTTTCGGTCGAACTCTGCTCTCATTGGCTACTGCAGTTGCACTGTATTTCATTCCGCTCAGAAATTGTCCGAGATAGAGTTGTGTGTGCTTTTTAGAGATAATATGAAGCATGATTACTTCAGCTAATTGTATTTTGCTATTGAACATTCTATATGCAGACAGCTAAGCAAAAAATTTGCTGTTCTTTTGAGCACCACAAACACAAATAAATAGATTTTGATAAACTTCTGGATTCCTAGTTCCCTAAACATTGAGGGATCTCCATGATTACACTTTTTCTTTAAACAATTTTAAAACATCTATAAAGAATTTTTTTCATTTATAATAATAGTAATTGTTACCATAATTTGCCTAAGCCATTTGGCTATTTTTTGCTAACAGACATTGTTTCTTTTGAATCGTTGTTTTTTTATTCATACTGAAAACTCAAAATTGATGCTGTGCTGATGTTTATTTTTATATACTATAAAGAAAAATATATTGAGAAGAAAATTACTCCTCTGATGATAATATTTATCCAAACTTAATGCATGGCCCAATTATTTGCTTGTTTGAGAGAAGAATGGCTATCTTGCAAGATTTTTGCATGATTTTAGAAGAAAATCATGCAAGACGAGGTATCGTCCTGCAAGATTCTGTCAATCCAAGTCGACTAGCGCAGCCATGCATCTTTAATAAATATGCTCTTATTACGCAAATAGGCACTTAAGTTTTCTTGAGTCTATGAATGATACTTAAAATTAAAATATATTCAGAACCTAATCTAAGCCTTTCGGTATACCGATTCCCAAATAGCATGCATGCCATTTTAGTTATTTCGAGATCTTGGAGTACTGAAATAGAATATAACCCAGGCGGTACCAGCGCTGCAAATATACCCGATGTTGAGTCCCTCGTTTTCTGGGTTTCCAATGGAATCGAGATCTTTGGACAAAGTTGTCGGAAGCACAGGTATATACAGTGCATTGGAATGAGAGCAACAAGCCAAAGCTGAAATGAGATAGATTTTTTGACCACTCTCGATTAAAATAGAACTTTTACTCCAGAAAGTTTTCTCACGACATTTTTTTGTTCACTTTATCTGTCTTGAAAACAATCAAAAGAATATCATTTTAAGAAAACCTGCTTACCGATATCTCGATAAAGTTTTGTAACTTTTGTCTGCGTCACTTCGTTCATAGAGCAAGCGGATATAAGCAATTCACGCACGTTTTCAGCTATAATTTTGTCCTACATTAACCGAAGGGTTTCCTTGACCATTTGATAATAAGTGCTTCGTATAACAAAACTTAAGTTTTGTATTGGAACTTTGCTTTAGTTTGAATTATGAATGAACTCTCTGATTGTTTTCCAAAGCTACAATGAGGAGAAATTCAATTCGAGACTTGATGAAACGAATCTAAAACTCAGAAAGTGACCGAGCATTTATGCAGACGTTTGGTACAAATTTCCATGAGTGTGCACAATAATAAGACATCCATGGTCAAGTTTTTAAGAAACGAAGTCGGAGTGACAAAAATCACTTATATCGAGAACTTAATGTCTCTTAGCGGAGATCTTTATATACTAACCAATTAAAAATATTTGCAATGAATGAGATGGTATTATTCGAATTTAATGTTTATCGAAAAGTCATTTCATTGAAAGATCAAGGTCAGATAAAGCAGGATCTCATCAATGAAATAAATTATACGAAAAAAACCAGGGGGGGGGGCAATTTTCAAAGTGAAATTATTACAGACAAATAATAAAAAGAGAGAACTATTCAACATTAATTTCAGCAGTTTAGGTAATTTTACACCTCCCAATGAATCAAAATTTGATGCATCATGCCAAGACATGCAAGATCATGACAGTTTTGCAAAACGTGGATTATCTTACCAAGATCTTGGTAGGACAAATATTCTTGGTACATCTTGATAAGATCTTGCAATGATCTTATCAAAGTGTATCAAAAAAATGTCTTGGTTAAACTTGCCAAGATCATTCCCGGGTCGAGGTTTGGCGGTGAATTTTCGTAAGAAATGCGGTGAAATGCGGTGACAAAGATAATTTTCACCGCGTATTTCTTACATCTTTTTGCGGTGAATGCGGTGAATCGCGGTGAATTATTTTTTTTTCACCGCGTTCTCGGTGGCGGTGAATTATTTTTTTTCACCGCTTAATGCGATGAATTATGTTTTTTCACCGCATCTAGCGGTGAAAAAAAATAATTCACCGCTTTCTCTCAAGCGGTGAATTATTTTTTTTCACCGCTAGATGCGGTTTTAGTTAGGTAGTTTTCACTACTTTTGTTTGCTTTCAAATCTTTCCAGTTTCACTTGCATGCAACTGATTTTTTTGAAAGTTTGCAATAATAATTTGAAAGTAGATTACTACAAAAGTTCGAAAGCCTAGGTTGGGGGGTCGATAATTTGCTCCATCATATAGAAAAAATGGTTTAAAAATAAAAATTTTTGATATTGTCACTACTTTAGTCTGTCTTCAACACTTTCCAGTTTCAATTGCATACAACTATTTTTTTTGAAAATTTCCAATAATAATTTGAAAGTAGATTACAGCAAGAGTTCAAAAAAACTTAGGTTGGGGGGGGTCGATAATTTGCTCCATCATATAGAAAAAATGGTTTAAAAATAAAAATTTTTGATATTCTCACTACTTTTGTCTGCTTTCAACACTTTCCAGTTTCATCTGCATCCAACTGATTTTATTGAAAACAATATGCATACTTCAGCCCACAACAAAATCTCACATAATTTAACGCTTTTTAGCGTTGACACCTAGACCTGGGCTCGAATAGCGGTGAATTATATCTTTTCACCGCATTCACCGCAATCACTGCATTTCTTACGAAAATTCACCGCATTCACCGCTTTTCTTACGAAAATTTACCCAAAAACTTCGACCCGGGTTGTAAAACATGGCAAAAAAATTTTCACTGAATTTGAGAGGCATAATAAGTAATCAGAATGTAGTGATTGCTCTTTTCCTCAACATTATATTTTTTAACTTGCTCTAATCGATACTTTGCATTTCTCATGTTAGTTGCTCTACAAGTATGGTGTACCTGAAATGGAGCGCTTGAAATTATTTTTTTACTTTGCTACTATTTGTTTTTGTCTTAAGTCTCTCCTTGCCTTTTGATAACACAAAGCTCTCGAGCCTTTTATAATAAACAAATTTTTTCCGAATAACGCTGTTAAAATAACCCAGCATTTTGGTTTCAATGTACGTTATCGAGATAAGAAAAGGTTTTTGCTACACGTCAGTGTACTAACGGTACTCCAGGCCTCACGAAATGAGAAGTTGATAATTAATGGATAGACCCGGTGATTACTCCAACTTTGTTATTTCGCTATTAAAAAAGTGTTACTCAACTGATGTCTTGCTGATAAAACTCTGCTTTTATTTTCTATAACAGAAATCATTGAGAAGTGTGGCAGTTTTGTAACTACTCACCATATGAAAATAATCGTCAACTAATTTGAATTCGTTTTCCTTCTCCGTAGTTTTCAAAAATGTCAAGGAATGGTGGAAATGAGAAATTTATATACCTGACTTAAAAACACAAATTACAGGCTGTAGGAAAAAATTATCAAATGTAAGTAAATAGGAAACAAGTTTGACTGAAGAAGCATTGAACTGAAAAAACATTTTCGACTTGCTAAGTGAATGAAAATTTTGACATCAGTAAAGTCATCCTACGGATGAGATGATAATTTCACTCAACTTTTTGTGAAGAATGTAGGAAATCAAAAATTTTTGGAGGTAAAAAAAGACACAGATAACTTTGAACCTGATTCTTTTACTGGGAAACATTTCAGGTTCATTTTGTAACCTAATTGTAGCCACGGATAGATTTTGTTTGAAATAATATCAGTTGTTGGTTTGAAACTACGAGAGTGATGTCTTTATTAAAATTTATATAAAATTTTTATATATTGTAAAATTCTTATACCGGTTTTCTATACTAGCCATTATTTCAAACTTAGCAGACCTGAGGAATGATGAATCATTGTGCTCTTTCTCTTGATCTGTAGTAGGTTAATTTTTTATTTTGGTTTTGAAACTTTAAGCATATTATTAATAAGACTTACGCTGATCTCACAAGGCTTCGTATCATTAACAGCCTTACATTCAGTTATCTTCCTGAAAAAAGAGACTCGCGACCCTAATGCAGCAGACGGAAATTTAATCAGTGAGTTGAATCTAATCAAATTGAGACTTAGAATTTTCTTTTCAGTAATAATTATCTAATACTCATTGATATTCTCTCAATCTCAGTTAGATAGTCGTAACTTACGTACGTGTATGTCCCCAGAGTATTGTTTCAGTGTCATTGCAACTAAGTTTACACACACTCTCTTGTATATCTCTAAGTGTTTAAAAAAACCGCTTTTAGTGCACATTTAAACACGTGTTTGGTCGAATTGTTGGATATGAGTTTAAGCAAAATGATCGCGTTTGAGTTTTGTATTTACTGGTTTCTTTTATATTATATGCAAATAGACCAGCGGTTCCTGGCAGTGTGAGAAAAAAGATGTATGCCTTGGAGTATGTTTAGGCCCAAGTCGAGACATGAAATTTAGTATACTCAGGACCAAATTCACTCTCAATTTAACCCCCAAATCAAGACAGACACAAAATTTTATGAGAAACTTCTTTGATGGCACTTAATTCTCTAATTCTAAATTATAGGACTCCTTTTCCCATTTTTAAGATGTGTAGATTCCAATCTTGATTCCCCAATTCGGCGTATAAGGTGATTTCACAGCTTTTCCTTGTATGATTAAACGTAGAAATATTATGAGAGATACCGGTCAAAAGTTAAATTGATTTGTGTGTTTCTATAGAAAGATTTCATTATGAACGATTTCACTATTCTCAATCACTATTTGAGCTCAAAAGCTTTCCAATACTCAAAAAACCGGCTACTTTTTCAAGTCGCAGGACCCCTGTTTGGCCTTGTCTTCAATCATAAACAACTATAGGTAAAAGACTGAAAATTTATAATTGACTTACATTATTTGCTTATAAAAATTTGAAACTTTTAATTATTTTCATATACAAGAGACCATATATATATATATATATATATATATATATATATATATATATATATATATATAATACCAGTACACAGAGTTATACAGATGGATGCAACAAAAATAAGAGCGCGAAGGATTACAGCTGTCTAGAAACTCTTCAACTATCACAATCTCACAACGCGATAAAATCCAAAGTGGACTCAAAAGGAGGGGAGTTGAGAACCCGGGTTGCCCACCATAAACCTTTCCTGGTAATCATATTGAAGCCATATATGGAGTTTATGGTAACTTGGTAACCATATAGCTGACCATGGAAAGAAAATCAACATTGCTTAAAAAGCTCTTAAAGCGTCCATGCTTTGCACTCTGAGTCGAGAGAACTTATCAAGACACCCGAAAAAAATTGAATTTCATAGTATTTTGGGAACCATATCTAAGACCATTAATATTCATGGCACCATGCACGACCAAAAAAGTCAATACCATGCATTCATTAAGAAAGAAACATTGAGCAACTATATATGAACCGTATAAGAACCAGGTAAGATCCATATATCGACGATATAAGAACCATGTAAGTACCATATATGGTACCTCAATGCCATAAGTTGTGTAAAGCAATTAAAGAACGCAAAAATATGAATACCGGATTCTTGGATACCATATAAGAATCATATATGGAGATCTCGGCGACCATAGTAAGATCATATAAGAAATTTTTGTATGGCTAATTATGGTTCTTAGATATGATTCCCAAAAAAGGTCAACCGGAACCCGGGGACACGCTGGTTGAGGGGGAGGGGGGGAAGGGGGGAGCTCGATCAAAAACACAAGTGAGTTTGTTGAGAGCGAGATCAGAAGAGGATCTGAAGTCTGAATAGAAGAACTGTGCAAAGCGAACCAAAATGGCGAAAACCTTCTAGAATTGTTACTTCACATCCACTTTAGTGCTTATGAAATTTTATTGAAGAGAAGGTAAAATTCTAAAGGTAACGGTCAACAAAATGAGTTGAGTTAAGAA
>NC_134479.1:32364096-32406525 GCF_964194025.1 Convolutriloba macropyga
TATACTTGACTTAAAAACACAAATTACAGGCTGCGGGAAAAAATTATCAAATATAAGTAAATAGGAAACAAGTTTGACTGAAGAAGCATTGAACTGAAAAAACATTTTCGACTTGCAAAGTGAATGAAAATTTTGACATCAATAAAGTCATCCTACGGATGAGATGATAATTTCACCCAACTTTTTGTGAAGAATGTAGGAAATCAAAACTTTTTGGAGGTAAAAAAAGACACAGATAATTTTGAACCTGTTTCTTTTGCTGGGAAACTTTTGAGGTTCATTTAGTAACCTAAATATAGCCACGGATAGATTTTGTTTGAAATAATATCAGTTGTTGGTTTGAAACTACGAGAGTGATGTTTTTATTAAAATATTCTGTTTATACCGGTTTATCTATGCTAGCCATTATTTCAAACTTAGCCAGACCTGAGGAATGATGAATCCTTTGTGTTCATTCTCTTGACCTGTAGTAGGTCAATGACTTTTTTTGGTTTTGAAACTTTAAGCATAATATTAATAAGGCTTACGCTGATCTCACAAGGCTTCGTATCATTAACAGCCTTACATTCAGTTATCTTCTTGAAAAAAAAGACTCGCGACCCTAATGCAGCAGACGGAAATTTAATCAGTAATTTAAACCTGATCAAATTGAGACCTAGAATTTTCTTTTCGGTAAAAAAAATCTATGATTAAACGCAGAGGTATTATCAGAGATACCGGTCAAGAAGAAAAATTGATTTGTATGTTTCTATAAAAAGATTTCATTATGAACGACTTCATTATTTTCAATCACTATTGGAGCATCAGAGTTTTTCAATACTCAAAAGCCGGCTACTTTTTCAAGTGTCACGACCCCTGTTTGGTTTTGTCTTCTATTGTAAGATTAAAAAAGTATGCTCATTTATAATTCAAGATTACATTATTTGCTTATAAATATTTGAAACTTATTATTCTTTCATATACAGGAGACCATATATATATAATATATATATATATATAACACCAGTACACAGAGTTATACAGACGGATGCAACAAAACTAAGAGCGCGAAGAGTTACAGCTGTCTAGACACTCTTGAACTATCACAATCTCACCACGCGATAAAATCCAAAGTAGACTGACTCAAAAGGAGGGGAGTTGAGAACCCGGGTTGCCCACCAAAAACTTTTCCTGGCAATCATATTGAAGCGATATATGGAGTTTATGGTAAGTTGGCAACTATATAGCTGACCATGGAAAAAATCAACGTTGCTTTAAAAGCTCTTAAAACGCCCATTCTTTGCACTCTGAGTGGAGAAAACTTATCAAGACACTTGAAAAAAATTGAATTTCTTAGTATTTTGGGAACCATATCTAAGACCATTAATATTCATGGCACCATGCACGACCATAAAAGTCAATACCATGCATTGATTAAGAAATAAACATTTAACAACCATATATTAACCGTATAAGAACCAGGTAAGATCCATATATGGACGATATAAGAACCATATAAGCTCGGTCAAAAACACAAGTGAGTTTGTTGAGGGCGAGATCAGAAGAGGATCTGAAGTCTGAATAGAAGAAATGTGCAAAACGAACCAAAATGACGAAAACCTTCTAGAAATGTTACTTCACATTCACTTTAGTGCTTTATAAAATTTTATTGAAGAGAAGATAAACTTCAAACAGTCAACAAATTGAGTTCATTCAAGAATTGTAGAAAGTCCTCTTCTGATAATACGACACAACGAATTAAAAGGCATTCAACTCTAGTTTGCCAGGGTCAGCGAAAAGCAAATTTAAAGATCTTCATTTACAATGCCAACTTTACAAACTTTATGATCACAAAAACTTAGAGAAACGGAAAACGATCCAACCAATAATTTTTTTTAGCATGTATTACTGTTTGGAGTCATACAGAACCCCTTCGATTGAGTACGAAGATGACATTGTGAGCATTTTTGGTGGTTTAGACGCAACTGCAACCATGGCTTGGTTCAATGTCCTCATCAGAGACAAATGGCAGATCATCAACATGGTTGACTTCGAAGATGAAAGTTAGCTCAGCCTTAGTTCAACGCATTTGCTAAAAGAACATTATTTTCTGTAACAAAAGAAAACAAAATTTATTTCAAACGAATTTCCACTGATGCAAGATTTTTTTTTGCTTATTGGCAGCGATAGTCTTGTCTATTGTTTGCATTTTAAATAAAGCGTTTTCCGTTTTCCAATTTCTTTCAAGAAGTTTTTGTATCACTTCCAAGGCGTGCTAACTAAATATCATTGGCTAAAATTATTTTGCCTAATTAATACAAATTTATTTGAAATAAAGAAAATTTTATTAAAGCCGCGTCCTCAATTCCAGGCTGCTATTATAGCGCTCCTACTTTTTTTACAATTCAAAGAATTTGAATTGTATTGGGCCGCTGTCTTTTTTTTAAGATCTGTTCACACATTTTCATGATTTTTGAAGTCAAATTTGAGTAGTGATTTTGGTCACTCCGAAACAGGAAGTGGAGCGAAAAAAAGCGAGTGGTTTTGCGGCGTGAAATTTTTTTGCTCCAAATTTAACGTGAGAAAAAGGTGTTTGAACAAAGATTCGCGTTCTCTCTAGTGGTTTTTTGTTCACATGTGGCAATTTCACTTTGATTTTTACTGTTTTTTCGATTTTTCGGATCGGTTTTTTTTCTAAATTGTTTTCCAAATCCATTCATAGTCCGTTCTAGGTCTAGTTTTCTGTTTAGTCAATGAAAATTCGTTGAATTATACGTCAGTACTTTTTCTGCTATGTTTTTACAATTCAAAGAATTTGAATTGTATTGGGGCGCTGTTTTTTTAAGATGTCTTGACACATTTTTCAATGACTTTGATCTTTCAAAACGGGATAAATAGGTAAAGCCCTGCGGTCATTAAGTTTCATTGGAGGCCCAAAGTGGGCTTTGGTAGTCCTTCAAGTGCTTAGAGTGATGCAGCTGCTGGGATGGCCTTAATTTAAGGTTAAAAGGTCATTTTTAGGAGTTTTTGGGCTAAAAATGTTTCAATTTTTCATGTTTTTTTTCTGATTTTTTAGAGTTTTTAATTGATTAGGGAATCTCCTTTAACGTTTGATAGTAGGGCACTGCATAGTTTTTAGTAGCAATGGACTGGTTTTCAACGTTTTAATGTCTCGAATTTTTGGCATTTTTTGGACACAATCTTCAATTTTTTAAGCTTTCCTAAAGTTTTTGTCGATTTCTGATATTTGTCCATTCGCAAGTACCAGAAAACTTTTTCCACCCTTTCAAAAAAAATTTCTGCATGGTTGTTATTTTCAATGGATTTGGTTTCATCACTTTAACCTTTCGGATTACAGAAAATTTTTGTTAAAAATTGCAATTTTTTTCAAGTTTTTTCATAATATTTGTCTTTTATTCAGTTTTTCATACCTCAGTAGCCAAGAAACCTCATCCAGGCTTTGATAGTAGTTAAGTAAATAGTTGCTATGGGGAAATCGAATGGTGTCCACCATTTAAATGGAAAGAATTTCTATTTTTTTCAAATTTGAAATTTTTTCTAAAACTTATTGTCTATCGATCTTTGAGCCAATGAATTTTTTAAGGCTTGGAATTGGGTTACTGGATACAGAAATGATTTTGAACAGAAATGATTTTGAACACATTAATATCACGATATTTCATTTTCAGCAGCATTTCATTAAATTTTGCAATTGATTTCATTTCTTTTTAATTTTTGCGGTCAATTTTGAGTTAATCGATCTTCAAGGGCCAATGAATTTTTTTTCAGGTCTTGCAGATGTAATGCTGACCTATTTCAGAAACAAGAAGTGTTTTTTTTGTTGCATATTTTCGAAATAGGTATATTTAAAGGGATCAAATTTTGCCTTAGGGGTAAAAGCTTCAAGAGTTTTAGCAATGAGTATATTTTTGTTTAGTTTGTTTGATTGTTTTAATTTCTCATGTTTTTGGGATGATTTTGTTTGTGTTTTGGCTGTCATTGTTCAATTGACCTTATGGTCAGGTGGAGCACTTCTAATTTTTTCACTCAATTCTTTGAATTGTATTTCAGGACTTGTCCTGCTATGTTTTTTTACTTCGTCTAACAGATTTTTGTTTCGTCTTACCCTGAATTCTTGGAATTGACTTTTTCAATGACTTACCTCACTCAAAAAATGAGTTTTTAACTCACTTATGGAACTTTTAATTTTATGAACATTTACTTATTAAAGGTCAATAGTGTGCATCTAAGTAGTGCCAAACATATATACCCCAATTCTTGATTATTAGAGTCTTGAGTTTTTGGTTTCGAATATTAATTTTGGGATCTTCTCCGTTTGTGCCCCCCGTACGTTATGCGCCCCCAGTTACAGAGCTCGTGCCATTACATTTTAAGTCATTATGTAAAAAATGTTGCACGTGCATCTGAGGGATGCAAATAAAATGCGCCCACTAAGCTCAGGGGGCACAAACGTCAAAAGGGACCTATTAGGGCTTTCTCCTTATAGAGCTTATGTGTCTCATAAAAATGACAGTCCAAAACTAACCCAAAAAGTGTAGTTGTCTATTAAAGGACTGATGGTCAATCTGCCTATCTTGTTTCTTTAGTTGTTTCAATTCATGGAAGGCCCCAAGCGTCTATCGCGGCTGTTTTCCGGCAAATCTGCCGGCTATGTTTTCTGGCCTGGCACTAAATTGACCCAACAGTAGTCCGTCACTATTTGAGGTCTTAAGTGCAGGAACAAGAAATCGGAAATAGGGCTTTATTTTTGTGAACAATTAGTGGCGTGTTTATGACGACGCGTGGCAAAGAGTGGCAAAGATTTTGTTACGAAAGTCAAAACTAATGAAATTATTACCATTAAAAAATTTACAAAAGAGCCGAAGTGTCAAAGAGTTTGATCAACTGTTTTTCAAGGGCGCGACAAATTGTTTTGACTCATGATATTTTTTCGAATTGAGAGCCGAGGTTGAATTTAAGTTCATGCTTTCTTTGCAAATACGGAATATTGGTCTTTTTTGTGCTTTACATGCAACGCGCAACGGCGTCCGGATCTTTCCCATTATTGGCCCCCAGCTTAGTGGTCAGACAACCTATAGCCCACCCAATCATAGGACTTATACCATAATGGGGGGGGGGGGGGCTATAACTTCATGGGAGGAGGGGGGGCTGTAACGGGAAAGACCCCAGCGTTCGACATAATTTGTGGATGCATTTGAAACGACAGTGAGGCAACTTGCTTGCACTGCCAATCTGAATAAAGAAAGTTATAAACATGTGGATGTTTATCTCTTTTATCAGGAAGTCTCAAGCTTTGAATATAAATTTCGAGGTGTAAAATGCAAACCTTTAGTCTGTCCAAACTTTTTTAAAATTTCTTTTTCTATCAAATTCCAAAATTCAAGGCTCTTATCTCAATACTTTTCTGCCCACACCGAGAAAATCAGTAACAATGCAATCCTGGTAAATCTATCTTGAATGTGACTATGTTTTTAACATAAGAGTTGTCTGGTCTTGCAACGTTTCAAAGGTCGCATTTTGCGTTGCATGAAATCTTGAATGAGATATATGGCAAAAGATAGGCAAAAATAGACATCACTCAGTGTGGAGAGTCGAAAATTGTCATGAATCACACCTACTTGTTTAATCACATTTCAAAAGTTTGTAATCTGCGGAATTTGTTGCGCCTGCTTGCCAAAATTTTTTCTATTGTGACTATCATCGCATCCAACCAGTGTCGAGGTTTGACGGTGAGTTTTCGTAAAAAATGCGGTGAAATGCGGTGAAAAAAAATGTAATTTTCATTGCGTATTTCTACATCTTTTCGTGTTGAATGCGGTGAATCGCGGTGAATTATTTATTTTGACCGCGTTCTCAGTAATCCTACATTAAAGGAGCTTCCTTACACGATTTCGAATCTGATACCTCCTGCATGCCTTCATCTTCTTAGTCCACAGCGCCAATTGTCACTTGTTTCTCTGATTTTTCTTGTGAAATTAAATCAGATTCAGTAAACGTTGAAAAGCCAATGTGGAGAATTTTTGTAAGAAATGCAGTGAAATGTGGTGAATTGTTTTTTTTCAATGCATTCACCGCTTTTACTACTGCATTCACCGCTTTTTCTACTGCATTTCTTACAATAATTTACCACAAAAGTTGATGCGGTGCTTTTTGTAAGAAATTCGGTGAATTTCGCGGTGAAGTTTTGTAAGAAATGGGGTGAAAAGTGGTGAAATAGTTTTTTCTCAGCAATCACCGCATTTCGTACAAACATTCACCACATTCACCGCATTTCTTACAAAAATTCTCTCAGAAACCTTGACCCAGGAACTAAAAGATATATTTTAAACGAGCTCGGATCATCTACTTTCACCTTGGCATCCCACTTTGTTTCCCTGATGTTTTTTTAAAAGATGTGGAAATAAGCGTTGATATCTTTTTGTTCTCACTCCCCACTACCACGTTGTGTCGAAGAAATAATGTAAAAATTATAGTGAATAGCGGAGAAAAACAATTTTCACCGCAAAGTGCCGGCATCTTTTAGCAGTGAATGTGGTGAAAGCGGTGAAATTTTGTAAGATTTACGGCTATTTAGCGGTGAATTTTTTTCACCGCATTCACCGGAATTCTTACAGAAACGAAACTTCCATTCTCGGCTTTGAAATTCTCAACTCCTGCATGCCATGAACTTCTTATTCCACTGCCCCATCTGCCAATTACTTCAATGATATTTTTTGCGGATTTTAATTAGATTCAATAAATAAATGGAAAACATATGCGTTGAAAATTTGTAAGATTAGCGATTTTTAGCGGTGATTTTTGTTCACCACTTATCTGCTGTAAAAAAATTCACCGCCAACAACATGAAGCGGTGAAAACAATTTTTTTTTCGAACAAACAAACAAACAACATGAAGCGGTGAAAAACAAAACCGCGAATCTCAAGAAAGTTCACCGAAGAAGAAACAATAAGTAATATCGATAAACTGGCGTAAGTTATGTGATTTTTAGATATAAACAATATTTCAGCGAATAAAAACAGTTT
Source organism: Convolutriloba macropyga (assembly GCF_964194025.1). Taxonomy (NCBI): domain Eukaryota; kingdom Metazoa; phylum Xenacoelomorpha; order Acoela; family Convolutidae; genus Convolutriloba; species Convolutriloba macropyga. The sequence continues at coordinate 32,371,120 of NC_134479.1, forward strand.
TGTCCTAAAACAATTTCACCAAGACTTCGAGATATGGTCTCTACATATGGTCTCTCCGACTATGAGTTTGAACTTGTTTGAGTTTTCATCTCACTCAATGCCGAGTTTTTTACCACATACATATCAGTGAATATTAAACAATGTTATACTGAAAAATTTCAAATAACATTTAAAAGTTGTCAATCTGTCTACTGGTTTCTACAGTAATTTCTAATAAAATTTAAAACAGAATAAAAAACTTTTAATAAAAAACAAAAAAAAATTTGCAGCTATGTGCGCGTTTCTGTGATTTTATCTTTAAGAAAAATTTTTTTGAAGCTTTTAACATATTCATCTCAAATCTTGCATAGTCTCTTTAAAAATTTGATTCGATAGAATTTTGCGCTAACTTAGCGCTGAAACTTTGTAGGCTTTGTGTTTTTCGGCGGTGAACTTTGTTTTCGCCGCTCTCAACGCATTGACCGCTATAATTAAATCTTCTATTTGCGAAATCTTCTGAATGTATTTGGTAAAATTTGTGGTGATGCTTTATACGAATTGCGATTCTTAGCGGCCAAGTTTTTTTTACCGGTCTCAACGATTTTTTCGTTATTTTCTAATCTTTAATTTGCAATACTTTTAGTGGTAAAGCCATTTAATAAAATTAGCGGTGATTTTTTTTCGATTCTTAGCGGTGAATTCTTTTTTTTGCCGCAATAACCGCATTCAACGCTAAAAATCGCAATTTCTACATGTTTTCAACGCATTCACGTTAAAACTTACAATTTTTGGCAATTTTTTGCATTACACGGGTCTTGACAAACTTAGCCTTTTCTGTAGCATTAGAACAATTCGATTTGTAATTGATTAGTTTGATGATTTGTGGTGTCCAGATTTATGCTGTGACGGACAAACAAACAAATATCTTCTCTATGGACATTTGAGGAAAAAATGGAATCCTGAACAGTATATGGATAAGTTGATGGAGTACTGGGATGAGGATAACAAACCACTCAATCTTCTCACCATTAGTTTCAAATGCTAGAAAATCCATATCTATTGGCCAAATAGTTTTGGAGCAAAGGGTTTCCGATTCAGGCTTTTTCAACGTTTGTTTCAAATTTTTCACAATGTGGCTCGAAAATTTGATTGTTACTTGCCAGTTAATTTTCATCGGTCAATTAATTAACTTTGACGGTTTGGTCAGATGAGAAAGAAAACCATTTTTGGAACGACTCGTCCAAAATTGTATGATTTGAACTGTTTCTTATATATTGACTCTGTAGTTACGAAGTTTTGATAAAAACTCGAGAATCGGGGCACTAGAAAGTCAGTTTCCTTATAGTTTTTCTTCAATTCTGCATAATTTTTACAACTTTTTTGCTAGAGGATACATCAGATGACTCCAATAATAGAAAAAATTATTTCAATTATTTTTTTACAGGCAGTCTATATTCCCATAGTTTGTTCTAACCTTATTGTCGAAGTGGGCTTTGGACCTGGAAATTTGACCCGAAACTTTGACTCGATCGAACCAAGAGCACCCTTCATGATTCTTGGAAGCGAGTTCAAGGAGTTTGGAATCCCAGGTCTCCGTGAATCGCCGAAGTTCGATTTTGACAATCCTGGTCGCAACTTGACATTTCATTGGTTTAAGCATAACATAATGTGCTTAGAGCATCCCTGGATTTGCGGAAACGTCGAGGAAAATGTGTCCAAACCTGGTAGAAAAGGCAAAGGAAAGAAAGGAAGCAAAAAAAGTAGAAGGAAGAAAAATCAGTCTGATACGATAGGATTAGACAAACTCAGTATAGGAAGCTAAAACTGCTAAGCGAAGTGATCAGAATTTAAAAAGAGTTTCCGAATTTTTCGTATAAATTTATAAATGTGGTGGCAAAAACTGACTGATCAGATCTAAGCATAGCTGAAACACACCAAGGCTGATGTGTCCGCTCGAAATCGCCCTGGTCCAGACCATTTCGAGAGCACACATGACCTTTGTGCGCTCGGAGTTACAGGGTCTGGAAGGCGGAATGAGCGCACTTGAGTTTGATCATAGCTAGGTGGATTCGAGCGAACTTAATCAATTTTGTGTTGTCCTACAAAACAATTCCGTTTTGATTGGTATATTGGGGTAATGTCAAATTATAAATAAAAAACTGAAACAATTTTGTCAAAATTAAAAAAAATAGATTTAATTTAAGGTACCATATCAAGGTAATTGTTATGTTTAATAGATTCATAATTAAAGGAAAAAACCAAAAATGTCCAAAAAGAGTTTGTTAAGAGAAAACTTAACTTCAAAGCACGCTATCGTGAAACGGAAGAAATCATAATATTAATGAACGATAGTTAGCTGAAGATCTCAAAGTTGATATGCCCGGACCTTGCTCGCAGTGCGTTTCATTGCTGAACCATTGACTTTCAATAGTAACCATTACTGAACCAGCAAGATACAAGTGTAAATGCTTCTGCCAGTCTGCCCAGAGTCTATTAAGAAGGATCCCACTCTGTCCCTTTTCTTCGCAGCCTAATTTACATCATTGGTGTACACTGCACAGAACGTTTCACATCATCAGACTGTACATACATCGAACATAGCAAGTTTTGAAAATTTCGAATAGCTGATATCATGCTTGAAACTTTTAAAATGGCGATACCCTCAAAAGCTATTCTAGCTCCAACTATACCACATATTGGCGCATCTGTGCGGTGGAAGTGGAGTTCGGAGGTGGAGGCGGGAGTAGGAGGTGGAGGCGGGGGTCGGAGGCAGAGGTGGAAGCGGAGTTCGGAGGTGGAACCGGAGTTCGGAGCTGGAGGCGGAGACGGAGTTTGATGTGCGAGTCAGAATTAGTTGTGTATTAGTTGTGGTAGTAGTAGTAGTAGTAGTAGTAGTAGTAGTAGTAGTAGTAGTAGTAGTAGTAGTAGTAGTAGTAGTAGTAGTAGTAGTAGTAGTAGTAGTAGTAGTAGTAGTAGTAGTAGTAGTAGTAGTAGTAGTAGTAGTAGTAGTAGTAGTAGTAGTAGTAGTAGTAGTAGTAGTAGTAGTAGTAGTAGTAGTAGTAGTAGTAGTAGTAGTAGTAGTAGTAGTAGTAGTAGTAGTAGTAGTAGTAGTAGTAGTAGTAGTAGTAGTAGTAGTAGTAGTAGTAGTAGTAGTAGTAGTAGTAGTAGTAGTAGTAGTAGTAGTAGTAGTAGTAGTAGTAGTAGTAGTAGTAGTAGTAGTAGTAGTAGTAGTAGTAGTAGTAGTAGTAGTAGTAGTAGTAGTAGTAGTAGTAGTAGTAGTAGTAGTAGTAGTAGTAGTAGTAGTAGTAGTAGTAGTAGTAGTAGTAGTAGTAGTAGTAGTAGTAGTAGTAGTAGTAGTAGTAGTAGTAGTAGTAGTAGTAGTAGTAGTAGTAGTAGTAGTAGTAGTAGTAGTAGTAGTAGTAGTAGTAGTAGTAGTAGTAGTAGTAGTAGTAGTAGTAGTAGTAGTAGTAGTAGTAGTAGTAGTAGTAGTAGTAGTAGTAGTAGTAGTAGTAGTAGTAGTAGTAGTAGTAGTAGTAGTAGTAGTAGTAGTAGTAGTAGTACAAGCTTCGGGCTTCGCCCGTGGGGTGTCAATCCCAGTGATTGTTTATCAGTCTATTTCAGTTTATCTTTCTCCAGTGTCTGAATAAAAGACTCAACGCTCAATCACCCTCCCCCATCACTCACTTTCTTTCTTTCTTCAATTTAACACCCCCCCCCACCCCTCCTCCTAACCACCCGACTCAGCGCAACCTACGTAAGAACCTCCCATTTAATTTTGCTATAATATTTGGGTCTCCCATCATACCCCCCCCATTATGATGCTGGGCTAGTTTATCTGACAACTAAATTGGGGGGGGGGGACTATAGGTTATTTGAACACTAAGCTGGGGGGGGGGGGCGAAAAAACCGAATATTTATCCAATATTATATATATATATAAGATATTTTCATTGAATTTAGTCTGCGGAGATGGAGACGGAGGTGGAGGCGGCGACGGAGGTGGAGGCGGAGACGGAGGTTGAGGCGGAGACGGAGGTGGAGGCGGAGACGGAGGTGGAGGCGGAGACGGAGTAGATCGGAGGCGGAGGGAATCAATTCGGGAAATCAACTGAAAGGGATAGGGCGAAGCATCGAGTTCAAAGAGCGCACAATACCAATTTCATTTAAACTCAAACATTTAAACTCTGTGAATCTGTTCATTTCCCGTTTTAGTAAGCTGCATGTTTTTGGCATATTCATTTCTTAATTCATTTGTCAATTCAAAACCGCCTTTTGAGTAGAGCATAATTATAGCATTGAGTGAGCATAGCATTGAGTAGAGCATAGAATTGAGTAGAGCATAGCATTGAGTAGCGCGTATAAATAGATTTACATGTATCTGTCTATGCCTGAGTCATATGCAGAAAGCTGCAAACGCGCATCCTGAGCATATAATTACCCGCTTAAATATCATAATGCGCAGATAATTCGCCGTACAATAATCATGCTGGGCATAAGAATAACCGAGAAAAGATTTTATTTGTCCTGTAATTTACAATGAAATGTCTAATATGTGCCATGAACAGTTAACGTGGAAGAGTAAAAAACATGATGGAGTTAAAAAGATTCAGTACTGATTTACACTTGAAGCTAGGTCCGGGTGACAAGATGGTACTTTTAGATTAAAAAAAAACCGTGGATGCCACGACTGTAAACCGTGTTTTTAGAGAATATGGTTATTTCATTTTTTCGGAAAATTTCAATAAAGAGAATGTTAATGACTACTATTTATTTAGTCAATTTAACGAAGCATTTTTAGAGTAACGAAGTGTTTTTTTACGATCACCAACCACCAGTAGAAATTTCGAATGCAAATATCCCTGTTGGATGAAATATAGAAAAAAGACCCCAACTTAGCTTTGAAATATTTTTTATATTAACTTAAAGTAAAAAAAGGACCAAAAACAATTGTTGCCTATTTTTGGTGCAAACATGCTGTCATTTTAATTTGAAATTTTTTCTCGAGAGTTGTAAAAATTTATGAAGTTTCGTTAGAGTCATTCAATTGTTGGCTTGGTTTTATATAGTACATGATGTCCCCACGACTCATTATAAATATTTCTGATGTCTGATTTCCTTTTACCAATCAAATCATACTTGGGGGCATTTGGAAAAGAGCAATGACACTACAGAAAATCTACCTTGTTCCATTCATCCATAATGAAGATTTCATTCGAGATCGTAAGTTTTTATATTAGCGCAAATATTAATGTACGCTGTTTCTCGGAAATATGCAATTTTTTAAGCCACTGCCCTCTGTTGTGTTAGAACTGGAAGGAGATTAACCGAGTGCTGTTTTAAAATGTTTTAGCCTTTTTGTTCGTGAAACGAACCCCACTTCATCTAGAGTATGAAGAAAAAAAACATACTTATATTCGATCGGAGCCTGAAAAAAAGCGTTAAATTTGCTCAATTGTACTACAAATCTCCAAGCATGGGTGTCCTTATAAAAATGCTACAAAAGCTGTTAGCGGTAAGTTTCAGCGCTGATCGTTCATAATTTCAGCGCTTTCAAAACAATTACCTCAAAATTTTGCCAGAATATTGTGGCTAATATTTTGTTAGTCAACGCATCTTAACACAGTATTTAGATAGTTTTAGCGCTGGAAACACGTCAAATCAAAGTCGTGTTGAAAAAATTGGGTTGGTCTTTCTAAATTTTCAAATCTCATTACTGCTGATCTTGCATATGTTCAGCCCTTAGCTGGTTCCTTGGGACGCAAGCTAACTTCTCCATGCTTTTCTTTATGAATCAGATTTTGATGATGTATGATACATTGCTGCGAAGTCTTTGAATGCGTTAAATTTTGTCTAACTTCAAATATTAGATTCAAGAATTGTAGCCAAAAATTATTTGTCACTAATTCCCTCGCGCACAACCAACAACACTAAATGTAGGAAACCTTTACCAGTGTTTGTTTACTCAAAGGACCAACGCAAATCTTATTGCAGATCACGGAAAACATTATCAGGTTTGCAATTGTCCATATCACGGCTCATCAGAGTTATTAACTCTGTGCATTGAGTCTCAAATATGTACGCATTAATATTCGAGCAATAAGGTATAGCTATGTAAATGGTTTTGTGAAAAATCAAACGCTCAAAAAATCAGAAATTGGTTACATTATCCGCAGATAGCAGTCATTAAATTAGTGTTTTTTTGTCACTCTTGTCTGCAGTTAAAATAAAAATTTTAAATGTACATTGTGTTGGCGATGCTTGAACAGTCCTCAGAGGTTTACACATTTGCACGAACTAAACTTGCACAAAAATGGTTACAATTTTGTGAACTAATTTTATCATTAAAAATAGTCAATGTGTATATTAAAAATGTGATCTGTTCCATTGGTACCTCACCCATTACGCAACATGTACTCAGTAAGCTGAGAGCACAAACTGAAATGAAACTCATAAATGATCTCAACCAGACAAATCATTGCGTAGTCTTAAATGTAATTGTATCTGTTAATTAAAAAATTCGCATTGTTATCCGAAAAAACCGTCAGCTGTTCATTCTTATTACTGTAATGGGGGGGATTGGCTGGCTTCTACGTACTGACAAAGCTATACGGTTCGAGATAGGTTCCAAAAAAGCCTGTCTCAAAAGTATCTCAAAACCACTGAATGACATTCTGATCAGCTAATGCAGACTCAGGTGGGACCCTGACCCCGATTTCAGCAGTCGTTGACATTATTAAGAAAATTGTCGGTGTCCTGCTTTAGATAGTCAGAAACGACAAAAGCCCTTACGTTTTGGCTCGTTATTGTCGGTATGTTCTGTTTTAAGTTAAAAAGAAACGTTGTTATGCTTGGTTTTAAACGTAAGAAAATGCCGATATTTTGGTTTCTTACGTTTGGTATTTTCCATTTTCAACGTAAGCAGACATCGATATGACGGTTTTGAAACTACTTAAATCACGAGAAATGACTCATGTTCTTGATTTCTTATGATCATATCAGGACTCAGTTACTCTGATTTAATGAGCTGAGTCCCCATCAATGCTCAATAAGTCCGTTAAATTGTTTACTAAAAACCAAACAAAGCATTCATATTTGTGCATTATCTTTATGAGCAGAGGAAAGAAATTCTCTCAGTTTTTATTTTTTTTTCAAAGAAATTATTTCGAAAAAGTGCGTTTGCAAGACTCACAAGTTGTATTGAACAAACCGACAATTTCTTAAGTTATAAACCAAACATCGAATCTAAGACACCGAACATACTGAACCTTAGTGAGTGAACATTTTGACTTTTTTGCGTTTGTAACCAAACCCCCTCCTTGTCAGTCCCTTCTTCTTACACTGCGCCACTTCTCACTAACTTCTAGTATTTTTGTTTTGAATTTTAATCAGATTAATTTTACTTTCTGTAAAACATGAGCGTTGATTTTTTGTAAGATTTGCGATATTTAGTGATGAAATTACATAATTTAGCTGTGAAACGTGGTGATTTTTTGTACGTTCACCGCTTGCTCTAGTGGTGAAATTACATAAATTCACCGCTTAGAAAAAAATGTCAAAGAGATGTAAGATGGGGGGGTCATTTTAGTGGGGTTAAATCTAACACTTTCTTCCTTACTCCCCATTGCCACCTTAACTTACCTTGTTTTACCCCCCCCCCCCTAAAATTGCCCCTATAATCTTTTTGTTTCTGACACTTTTTCTATGAGGTGAATCTATGTAAATTCACCAATAAGTTAAGGTTAAGCGGTAGATTTATGTAATTTCATCGCATTCGTCTCTTATCTTACATAATTTGGACACTTTTTTCAGAGCAGTGAATTTATGTAATTTCACCGCTAAATTCAGTGGTGAAAATATGCAATTTCACAGCTATCAGGCGATACATTTTTTATCAACGCATTCACCGCCTGATTTATGTAATTTCACTGCATTCACCGCTCATCTTAAATATATTTGCATTGAAAGGCGGTGACACTTCGAACCGGGTAGTAAAGATGTAGACTAATGGGTGATCAGTAATGAAAAAGAGAAACTGCAGACTTTTTCATGTGTGGACTGATATTTCTCAAGTTTGGCGGTGGGTTGACGTTATTTGTTAGGGTGGACGGTGGTTAGAACTATCTTTGCCCGCGTACACCATTTGTCGACCAATTTCGGTCTCAGGCTCAACGCGTCTCAGGTAAATGTCGGCGTCGACCCACAATGGGAGAGGCAGAAATGTTCTTGATTAATGATGTTTTCCAATCTCCTCGAAGTGTTGTTCAAATCAAACAAAATTTGGTATTTGTAAAATTGAACTGATCACATTGAAGACCATCATGTTGTTGATGACAAAAACAATTGGCAAATTGGCTTGGCAGACATAAACACCAATACCCACCATAATCGTATACTGTTGCAATAATAAATAGTATTATGGATAAAGCGAATTTTTCAACGAAAAATGCCAGTGAATTGGGTCAAAGTGATGAAAACTGTTGTAAAATACAAGGAGAGGCAATTAGTGGAGAAGGAGTGGAAAAGGAAGGTTCGGACGTTGGCATTTGAAATGCGGATTTTGGTTAGCATGCAGCAAATGTCCCGTGGTAAATGGGTGTTTGCAGCCAAAGTAGCAGTTGGGATTGGTTTAAAAGATGACACATTGAAGGAAATGCGGGAGAGGGAGACGTAGAGAAACTAAGACTAAGACTTCTAATCATCATAATCCTACTCGTCATCATTATCATCATTTTTCTTAGCTTGTTTTGTATATTGTAATTTAATTTCTTGTGAGTTTGGCTCCACTTTCCGGACCAAATTAACATGGCCCATCCATTTTCGTCTACGGAAAAAGCTAGATATATCACCAGAGCCTATGGGGCAGCATGCGTGACCGCATGAATTTCCCAGTGACGCGATTTTACGGGAAGCTGACACACACATAAAAATTAGCAAAAGAGCGTGGTGCATCATTCGGAAGTCGTCGAGCTATGTTCGGTGATATCTTTGGTCGATTCATTAGAACCTACCCCGTCGGGAAGAAAATAAAAAGTAGTGACTCGGTCCAGATTTTCGAAGGGTTTTACCCAGATTTTGATAATCCCCCAAGAATTTAGGTCGCCTCAACGTAACATCAATTAGGCCGAACAAACGAAGGTATAAGTTTGGTGATCTGTGCGTAATGTTTTAACATGAAACTGGATAAAATCTAGGGAATCAGAGCTGAAATTAATAAGGGAAATAAGTATTGTAAAAAAGCACGTGAAATTAAAATCTGATTAGGATAGAACACGATACCAACTTTTGTAGAACAGGAGAGAGCGGACTCGTGCCATCCGAAGGTAAACCCAATTGCTTTCATAGCTGTTTTGTGCACTGTTTGGTTAAATGAAAAATAGACCATGTTTTACTGATAGCGGATAGTTTTACGAACGAAGGCCCTGAGCCAAAGCCTGATTAGGCCGGATACCACCCGCTCCCCAAAACCGTCCTATCTAAACAAAACCCCGGAAAAGCATTTTATTAGGTTAACTATTATTTTGCCAAAGCATTTTGGCCACTTTGACCATTACCTAGTAGGTATTCGCATTCAACACTCCACGTTGTTACGGCATTAGTATTCTTGGCATATTCCAAAAAAGGATTAGAGAGAGCTGAAATATTTGTGTCGTGAGGACGGTTAATTTGATTGAGCTAACTCTTTCTTTGCTCGGCTCAGTATAAAAGTATCTTACACTATCAGCACAGCGCACAAAGTGCTAATCGTTTGCGAATTAATAACTAATTGTTGGGCAGAGTTGGTTGATAATGAAGAGCGAGAGGCTCTTGTAATAGTTTTTAGCGTCGCTGTTTTACTTTTGAGCGAAGGATAGAAAACGAAGCACTAAATGACAGCTGCGATTTGAAATAAGTGTATTTGGCAGAGCTTTATTGTAATATTGAGTGGAAAGCTCTGATATTTATGAAGTGAAGTTAAAATCACTAGGCGGTTAGATGGTGAAAAAGCGAATGCTCGGGTAATTTCTGCGGGTTCAAGGAAGTTATACCATTTAGATAATTGTCCGAGAGTTATGTATTCTTTAGGTGTTTTTAGATTTTGTTGTTGTTCGCGTTTTACTATTCTCGTTGGACTTCATTTAATTACTTTTTCTATTTATTACATTGGCTTCTTATTTAGTTGGTTTTTTACTTTGATAGTTGCCTTAACTGATTTTGTTGGAGCTGAACGATCAAATAAATGGGGTTCTAAACAAAAACAAATAAATCACCAAACAAAACAGTTTGATAAGTTAGTTCTGGGCACTACTTTCTGTTCTAGCCCGCCTAATTAAGTTCAAAATCTTGCAAAATGAACTTTTACAATGTAACTGGGGACTACAAGAACAACTCTTTCTTGTCTCAATTGTATAGAAAAACATAAAAAATGTTGTTTTTTATTCATGGTTTTTCAGAAGACGCTTCATTTAAATCAATTGGAGATTTGACTCCTTTTCAGATGTGGAGAGGACTTTAAGGATCTAAAATGAAGAGCAATTTGAAACTTCGGTCTAGATTTCCTGGGATAAAATTTATTAACCTTCAGTGTATTTTGTTTGTAAATAAAACTTTGCAATATGGTGGTAAATAATAGTTTGTAAATAATACTTTGTAATATGGTGTAAATAATATCTTCAAGTCAAACTAGTTTTTGATTTTTTTTCCTTTTTGTTGAAAGAAAGAAGATCTTCACACTGATTTTTGCTTATAAGCATGGTCAAAATTTCACTAATACCAAAACTTAGTTCAAATTGCCAGCATTACGTCGTCAATCGCTCAAATTCTGTGGATTTCGCTTTTGTGAACACTAGTGAGAGCATTTTGTCACCTCGTCTTGCGTGGGATAAAATTGGTTGTCAACAGTGACAAAAAAGCTGTGGTAGAGCGTTACAAAATTCCTGTAACTGATTTCAAAAACTCACGTTTTTATGTCACAAATGTCCGCAATTTGTGAGCAGGAGAATTTTCATCAAGATCTGTAGCTTTGAGCAAGATTATTCTATGCCGCGCTCTAAACAAAATTTTATGCTGCACTCTAATTTTGGTTTGCGGTCATTGATTAATTTATAAATTACAGGGTCAATGACAGAAACTCGTCAGCTTTGTCCACAATTTTCACACTTATATCAAAGTGTAAAACGAATAAACTACAATTATGACAAAGCTATATTTATTTTGTTTTAGATAATCCGACAGTGAATTGCACTCTCTGGCAATCAGTTTATTTAAAGCATCAAAAACTATATTTTATCAAAATCGGCATCATATTATTCTATTACCAATGACTCAGTTCCATTTTTCTTTGTAAAAAAGTAGCCTTTGGATTATTTCAAATGATCATCATTGTTGTTTTTCCTATAGATAAGATTAGCCTTTGATTGTGTTAATAAAAACCCGGGAGTGTTGTTTTTCTCTTCGTGTAAAGCTTGTCTTGTGATTATTGTGATAAGAGTACCTCAGTGCTGTTTCACTTTATAGATGAAATTGGTCATTTGATTAAAATAATATAATCCCTCAGTGCTATTTTCTTTTCACCAGCTGACTCGTGGGTCAGGAAACAGATTTTGGAGAGATTGTTAAATTTTGACGAAAAATAAAACCTGACTGGAATCATTAAATTTCTTATTCATACTTCTGTTCATATGTTATTGATTCCTTTCTTTTTTTGATTACGTTCCTTGTTAAATTTGTATCTTTCAGTTTTCACTCATTTACTAAACTTCAGTTTTAATCCAATCATCAATTAAATTGATCAAAATCCATCACCTGTATATAATGCGCCATCCATGAACATCATGACTAACGTGCTTTTCTTATTTAGACTGATTTCTCAGATGATAAATATATATATAATATTACAGTTGTTATTGATTTAAAATAATATATTGCTTAGGTGCATTTACACGAAAATTTCAACCTAGTTCATCAGCCATTGTTCATCACTTCATGTTCATGCCTTCTTTATAGTAGTTATTGCAATGTTAGTGTTCTTTCATCTATCAAATTTTGCGTTAAGAATATATCCCGAATCTTTAGGAACGATAGTTTTGTTCTTTCTGAAACAAAATTCGAGGCAAATATAAGCAGTTGAAACCATTAAGCTATTTTCTAAATACGAGCCGCCTATTATTGTCACGTTAATTACGAATAATAAAGACACGGATATTAGTGACATTGATGTTGGCGATTATAAAGTAACGGATATTTTTGACTTTAACTGCGAATATAATGGTCATTAGAGTTGCGGACAATTGCAATCCGGACAATAATGACAGGGAGACCAAAAACTGCGGAAGTTATTGACGTTCAAACCGCTGAAAGTAGTTACCTCAGCGCGGTTATTAGAGACGTAATTTTGCAGACAATCGCAGCAAAAACACATTGACATTTCTTGAGCGCCATCAAACTCCGCAGTTGCGGACATCTGTGACGAAATCCTTCAATTTTGAGCAAAGTTGCACTACTTTCATTTTCTGTGACTGTTGTTCACGAAAACCTTTTTAACCCTATCTTAAAACATGGGAGAGTGGACAATGCTGACTTCAGCAATCAAATTTGCTTGCTCAAGACGTAATGAGGAAACGCAAGATTGTGACCTGCAAGACCATCAACATACTCACACGGATTTTTGCTTATCAACATGATCAAAATTTGATCAGGGTAAACTGATCATCCTGAAACTGAAATGTTTTTTATTGTTCTAGTTAGGTTTGTAGAACATTGTTTCCAGGTTCCACGTCTATGTTATTTTTGATAAGTTGGTCAGGCTTAGGCGTTACAATTTACCACTGTTTAATATGCTATATACCCTTTGATTTTATAAGTTTAGCTCTAAGTTCAATTACGTCTCTCGCTGGAAATTTACCGACTCAAGAAATTTGAACGCTCAAGTTCATTGTTGATCTGTTTAAATTTGTTTACTGTGTTCAAAATCGACAATGAAACAGCTTTCGGGAAAGTTACTTATTTCTTTTATGCTCATCACAGGTATTTATTCGATTTCATTTTTACATTATTTTTAGTATTGCCATCAAACGTTTTTAAAATTCCAATTGAGCGCTTTAACGTTATGTTTTGCAATCGAGCGTTCTGAAAAGCGGTTGGCAAAAAACATGAAACAATTTTAATAATCTTATATCAAAGAGTTTCTCTTACATCAAATTAATTCCATTCTACGCGCAAAACTCAGAACAAGAGTCGTATTTAAAAAGCAAAAACTTAAAAAGTGAATTTTAGCAATTTGAGTGCTTAATTTTTCTGCGAAAGAAAATTGAAATCTGTAAAAGAGATGGATTTCGAATATATTACTAACGAAGTGACAATGATCGTGCAATATTCAAAACTATCAACTTTGTTGAAATCAGAGCATTATGTTGATTTTAATGTACAAATTAAACTTCGGAAAAACTTTGTTTGAAGCTATTTTGGATCAGATAAAAAATTGAGCAGTTACACTATGATAAACTGAGAAAGATCTCGATATTGGTTATCAAATTTTCATATAATTGATTCAGAATTTTAAACTTTTTCTTGTATATGCCATAGAATCGTTTTAGCAACGCAAACATGCTTTTGTCTAAATAGAACAAGAAATTCGCGATTATTTATTCTAAGATATTTGTTACTACCTGGTTTCCTTAGAAAATAGAACAATTGAAGTTATATGAGCTCAGCTGTAGGATAGTACAGACAAAAATAAAAAAAATTTTTCTCCAACGTTCTTCACTAATCACAAACAGATCTCTATTCAGTTTAATAGATAATTACACCATTGACTCCAGTGCTGTATACTAGTATCGCCGTTATAATAGAGAGTATCCTCAGTGTTTTACAGAGTCGGTTAGTCAGAGCGAATTTATTAATTGTACTTCACGCGCAGAGATAGAAGGCTCTAACTCTATGCGAAAAAAAGCTTTAAAAAGAACTAAACTAGGGTCTGCTTTAACTGGTGCGACCAGTGAGTTTTAAAATTAGAACCATGAAAAGAACTCGCCAGAAAACATTTTAACTCTCTTTCAGAGCATAGATCTTCTATCTCTTTTCAACTTTCAAATAACTAGGTTTAGTCACAACCCAAAAAAATTGGTTCACAGTAACGACAAAAGTGTCATTAGCTATCTCCATTGGAATCTCGAAATGACTGTCAACTATGAAGAGACACTATTCTCATCATATATGATCCAAGAAAAGTATTCTTGATATAGCAAGAAATTGAATGCTTAAAGCAGGATATAACCAATTCAATTAGTAAATTTACGCCACGCCGATGAAGTCACCCATACGATAAACACTGCTTTACAGCTTAACGCTCACGACTTTAACGTACAACAATAACACTTTCAACGATAGCAAATATAATCTCTCAAATTGCTGGAACAGCATTTTCAACTTATATTTTATAAAGTTGTGACCATCAACTAACAAAATGTACAATCCTAGTGTTCCATTATCCGATAACTAATTGAAACGCTCCTGTTATCTAAGATACTTTACTCTGACCACTAACAGAAAGTATTGCAAGAAAGTCAGAGTGAAAACCATACAGCTCAGCAAAATTGAAATATAAAAAAAATCATTTGAATTCCTTAAACCAATAGCTGCCATACTGAACATAGATAATAAACATGCACGCGCTGAAAAAGAGAAGCAAGAAATAGAGAGACAAATTCAAATAGTCAAATTATTTAAAAGTATAGTCACAGAGACTGAAATATCAGAACCTGAGACAATGGACGTACTCCTACTATTCACGTGGTTTACATACAGTTGTTGGCGAAATCAGGCGGGCCGCATTTTGAAGCCACAAAATCAATGGCAAAAACTTTACCACAATTAATACAAAAAAACCCAAATAATTTCAATACATTTAAGGTCTCACGAGGTTTCCAGAAAATTATATCTGTATAACAAAAGTACCACGAAACTTATACAAAAACTGCGAATTAACAAATTTGCAATTTCATTGAAAAACTACAATGGAGATGACCACCCCTTACAAGGGAGTGTTTCACAAAAACATATAATTGTCTAAACATATCACGAACAAAAACGATGATCTAAACAAAAATTGCACATTCACAAACAATGGATACAAATCCAGGCAACACAACGGAAACATATTTTGATTGTTAGAAAATGGAACAGTGCTTTTATCACACACTATCGAAACATTAGCACTCGGCGAGTCGCCAAATAGTAATAAAAAACTAATAACAATAAGAAAAATAATAATAATAATAATAAAAATAATAATAATAACATTAATAATAAAAATAATAATAATAATAAAAACAAAAAAAATTAAAAAAATAATAATAGTAAAGACAATATTAAAAGTAAAAATAATAATAATACTATTAATCATAGTAATAATATTAATAATAAAAATTTTATTAATAAAATTAAAAAAAAATAATGATAACAATATAACAACAACAAAAATAATATGAATCAATTACAAAAAATTAACTCAAGAGAACTATCACAAAGTTCAAACCAAGAAGCAAATACTACTTTATCAATTTCAACTGACATTGGCACACCGCTACCAAACTCACGAAAACAAAACTCGGATAAACTCAACACTCAACCAACAAAACTTTAATCGACAAATTAACAATCTATTGACAGCACAACAATTAGTAAATCTACTGAGACAACTAATACACAAAATAATCAGGCAACAACTAACGCGCCAGCACGATACTATTTACAGTTTGCTTCAGTTTAACCACTTTTTGTCACAATGAGTAGAATTGCACAAACTATGTACTCCTAGTTAGGAGGCTCAGTTCCTATGCCACAATCTCCAAGACCACTTGACGGCACATACCAGACAGACACTAAAGAAGATTTTTTCTAATCGCTATCACAGAAAATATGTCCAGCCCGCGACTAGGAACCCTTCGAATTACTTCTCGATCCACAGAACCGTAATGAGGACTTTGACTTCTTGTAACTCTAGGGGGCCACAGTCGCCAACACTCTGAGACATTATTCTCATCCCTGGAAAACTGGACATGACCGGCTTCTCAGTGTCTATTCATCTTTTTTTTTCAAACATTCATTGTCCTTGCCATAAAATATTCCTTCGCTCTGATTGAAGAATTAGGAGCATTTTCTCTTTTTCTGTTTTCTGGTCGCAACTTACTCAAATGGAATTGAAGTAACATTTATGAATCAGATCGAACAAAATCGTAATAAAACGAGAGGAATTGAAATCTCCTTGTACCAACAATAGAGACGCACTGACTACAGCTGTCAGCCCAATTGCGATCAAATTCTCACAACATGACAGTGAGAATCAACTGGAAACTTACCAACGTAACAGACTTCACTGGTCAGAATACCCTGTCACTGGCACCTCAACTCGCTCCACATTCGGCAGGATGTTCACAGTTACTGACTGACCTCACTAGTCACCTACTTCACTTGACAGCGATTAACAATTTCAACAAATTTCCAGCTGAAGTCTGCTTTCGGCCAAAACAATTAAACTCAGATGGATACAGTAGACTATAATACAGAATGTGTATTCTCCAACATTCGCCACCAATCACAGACTGACAAAACTTTAATCTCTATTTAATAGCGCATGCTCACTCAAATCTAATGAGCCTTATAGATAGTTGCACTAGAAGTATTCCTTTGAATCCAGTGCTGTATAATATTACCATGGTTATAATTAAAATTTCTCTTCAGTGTTTTACCGAGTCGTTAGTCAAAAAAAAACTGGGTAAGTCTATTTGGAGTGCAGAAAAGATTAATCCTGACTCTATACCCTTTAAAGCTGAAAAATGGTGCAATTAGGGTCTGCCTTAATAGTAGTGAATTGAGTTTCATCGCAAGGCTTTCATAATTTTGTGCTTTTTGATTTATTGTCCCGGCATAATCAATGACCTCAAAGCAAAGCATTGCCTCATAAATCATTATGGCAATATCGATTTTTTTTGTAATCGAGGATAATTTCGAGGAGGATCTTAACTGTGCTATACTATTCTAGCCATATTTATTGCAAAATTTGTCATTCCCTCAAAATGTTTTTTCCTATCTTCCTAGTGTGAATTTTTCCTACCTAGATAAAATACGACAGTTATCTTCCCAAAGTTTGCACCAAACTAGTAAAATTGTTGCAGCATAGGTTTCACTTAGCAATGCCAGAATCCAGAAATATTTTTACGAGATCTTTCAAAAAACAGTCGTTTTGGACAATTCTTTGAAAAATTTAGTAAATCAGTTTGAGAGATAATAGATGATTTAAAACATATTGACGCAATAGTTTGAGCCATATCACCAGCGAACAGAAAAAAAAACAATTTTAACAAAGTGCAAATAATAGAATTAAACAGTAGATGAGAACTAATTGTTTTCGCAAACAAAACAGCAAGCATGCTGAAATTACAATTTTCCTTTTTTGTCAGGAAAAGTAACGAAAGAGTGCAGCTTTATAAGCTCGTCATTAGCGTGCGTGCATGTGCTCAAAACATCTTTATTCGCATCACACGACCAAAGAAAGTTGTCAAATTCAATCACATAGATGATTAAATTCATTCTGATGCTCAAAGTTTCACAGCCTGGGTCGAGAAAAAGTCGGAAAAATATGTAAGATAAGCGGTGAAAAGTTGGTTTTTTTACCGAAAAATTTCTTCCATAATTTTGCGATGAAATGCGGTTAAATTATGTAAGTTCACCGCTAGAGTAAGCGGTGAAATTACAAAAATTCACCACTTTTGACATACTACTAAAAGTTATCGTCATTGCAGGGATTCGAACCTTTTACCTCCTGAATGTCGTCCACTTCTTCTTCCACTGTACAAATTCTCCCTAAAATCGTTCATATTTGTTTTGAATTTAAATCAAATTCTTTCTACTTTTTGTAAAAATTCGCGTTGAACTTTTGCAAGATTAGCGGTGAAATTACAAATTTTAGCGGCGAAATGCGGTGAAATTTAGTGATTTTTTTTCGAAGTTTACCGCTTACTCTAGTGGGGAAATTACATAAAGTCACCGCTTGAAAAAGTTTTAAAAAGATGTATGATCCTTTGTGGGTAAATTTACCGTGCGTCTTTTAATAAATGTATCTTAACTTTGTTGAACAAAAGACAATTCGATGCGTTTTCTAGGCGGTGAATTCATGTCATTTTGCTACTATGTTAAGCGGTGAATTTGTGCAATTTCATCGCATTCACTGCTGCTCTCACACAATGTTAACACTTTTTTCTAGGCGGTGAGTTCGTGTAAGTTCACCACTAAGTTGAACGGTGAATTTATGTAATTTCACCGCATTCACTGCTATTCTCACACAATTTTAACACTTTTTTCTAAGCTGTGAATATATGTAAGTTCACCACTAAGTTAGGTGGTGAATTTATGTTATTTCATCGCATTCACCGCTTATCTTACATAATTTGGACACTTTTTCCAAAGCAGTGAATTTATGTAATTTCAGCGCTAAGTTCAGCGGTGAAATTATGTAATTTTACCGCTACCAGGTGATAAAGTTTTTTTCACCGCACTCACCGCCTGATTTATGTAATTTCACCGCATTCACCGCTTATCTTACAAAATTTTCCGCACTCACCGCTTTATCTTACATAATTTTGCGTTGAATGGTGGTGACACCTCAACCGGGGAGGATTGGTAAATTCAGCGCAAACTAAAATGTTAATTAACATTTATAATCAGTGCCATAACATTAACAATTATAATTCTAACCCTGAAATTTTGTTCATCAAATGTCAACTTCTGACCCCATTTAGTGATTCGGTGTTCGTCCAGTACAGAAACAGAGTATTATGGCGACGACAGTTACAATAATGGTGCTGATCTACCCTATCTAGAATCTCTCGTATTCTGGGTGTCAAATGGAGTTGAACGAATAGGGCAAACATGTCGCAAGTTCAGGTAAATGCATTCAACCAAAACCAGGTTGGAACAAACTTAGTTACCAATGACAGTTTTTTTGTTCGCTAGAACGGGCTTAAAATATATATCTTTATATCTTTTTATATCTTTTTTTTAAAAAATTTTTATTGGTTTTCGGAAAGTCAGATACAGAAGAGTAGTATTTCGACCAAAGATATTTGTAACTTCAAATTTGCTTTTTGTGCCAGTTTCAGGCAACGGCAGAAAAATATTCCATGATCCCTATAGTGTCAGTACCCGGGTCGAGGTGTCACCGCCATTCAATGCAAAATTATGTAAGATAAGCGGTTAATGCGGAAATTTTTTTAAGATAAGCGGTGAATGCGGTGAAATTACATAAATCAGGCGGTGAATGCGGTGAAAAAAAACTTTATCGCCTGGTAGCGCTGAAATTACTTAATTTAACCGCTGAATTTAGCGGTGAAATTAAATAAATTCACTGTTTCGAAAAAAGTGCCCAAATTTTGTAAGATAAGCGGTGAATGCGGTGAATTTACATAAATTCACCGCTTAGAAAAAATTGTTAAAGATGTTTGAGATCAACAAAGAATGCGGTGAAATTAATGGTGAGTGTGAGAGGAATTGTTAGATTTGCCTTCCCACTAAAACTACCCCTTAATCTTACATCTTTTTGACACTTTTTCTAAGCGGTGAATTTATGTAATTTCACCACTAGAGTAAGCGGTGAACTTACAAAAGTTCACCACATTTCACCGCTAAAATATGTAATTTCACCGCTAAAAATTGCAAATCTTACAAAAATTCACCGCGCGTGTTTTGCAGAAAGTAGAGTGAATTCGATTTATATTCAAACAAAAAATGATAGACTTTAGTGAGAGATGGCGCAGTGGAAGAAGAAGTGGATGACATGCAGGAGGTGAGAGGTTCGTACCCTTGTAAAGGCGGTGAATTTACATATTTTAGCGGTGAATTGTGGTGAATTTTTGTAAGATCACCGCTTAGTCTAGCAGTGAACTTGCATAATTTCACCGCATTCACCGCATTTCACCGCAAAATTATGTACAAAATTTGCGGTGAAAAAACTAAATTTTCACCGCTTATCTTACATTTTTTTGCATTTTTTTCTCGACCCGGGTAGGTAAAAGCCATATTTTGAAAAAAAAACGGTAGACAAGTTTTTTAATGCGATAAAAACAGGCCTGGTTTGGCAAAAATTAGACCCGTGTCAAAATACGGAGACATAGAACTACTTGTTATGGTACTAACACTAGTCGAATCAGAACGGTTGTCTTGTAAGATCTTGTAAGAATCTTGTAAAATCTTGCAAGATCTTACCAGTAACCGTACAAGATCCTTGCAAGATCTACGTTCGTCTAGTAATAATCTCTAAAGATAAACTTTTCCTTGCAAAATTTTATAAAAGAAAAACCACCAAGAAAGATCCCTAATTTTTGCGCAAAAAACGGTCCTACATCCTAACGCCCTAGTCTCAGACTGAAAACTCTTTAAAGGTCGCAACTGTTGAATGTGCACAAATTCTGGGCACCAATAAAAATTATAGAAAAAAACATCAGAATATTATCCAATGGCGTCAAGAAAAGGGTCTTTCCAACTTCGAACTTCGTTTTTTCTCGAAATTTTTTCTCAATTTTTTTTATTTATCTGTTGATTTTTTTACCTCATTTTTTCTTGTTTATTGTTTCCTGATTTTTGTTTCCTATCGCTTAGATGTTGAAGTCCAAGTTTTCTTCTTTCCTTTGGCTATATCAATACAATACTAAAAAACAGAGACATCATCACACATACACATAAAATGGCACACACACATACATACACACACAGACACACACACACACACACACAGACATACACACAATTACGAACACACATACACACACACTTAAATACAGACACAGACACAAAGGCAATTACACTCACTCACTCATACACACACATGCACAAACACACACACATACAAACTCACACACATACACAAGAAAACAATTTGTTGAAGCACACGAAAAACAATCTACTTTGAAGGGATCCGCTTTCAAAAAATTATGTTCCATCAAATCAGCGTCTCCTCGACAATGTTGGTTTTTTCTATAGATTTTGCTTTATATTAGAGCGCTTCTCTATTTATCAACAAATTAAATCAAAATTTTCCCACAACACGTTTTATATAAAATCAAAAAACGTAGGTCGAACGAAGAAAACAGTTACACAAAAATTTTTAAGAATGCGCAATAAATTTCTATTTCAGAGCCTTTTTGCATTTCGAAAAATCTTCCGCTAATCGAAAAAGTCGTCAACAAAGCAAAAGCATACAAATTTTTAAAAAAAATGTAAAGCGCCGGAGAGTTGGGAAATGAGCATACGAAGGTCTGAAGAAGGTCTCCATGTATAAGCACTTCAAAGGAACGGCGTGAACATAGACACAGTCAGTCTAGACATACTTGATTTTTGTCTGGAACCTTGCACTATCTGAACAACTTTCAATAATTACAATAAGTCAGGGGATTAAATGTAGTGAAAACTTTTTTACAGATCTGAAGAACGGTTGTAAATGTGATTAGTTTATGTTCATAGAAGTGCATTGAGCGTGGCAAAATCTGGTGAAGTTATTTGCCCAATTTCATGACTTAAATCATCTGAAACTTTTACATCTGTCACCTCAAATAATTTGGGGCTCAAAATTTGGCGAAACCTAAACACAACTTGTTTCGGCACGGATTGTGCATAATTTCAATTTAATGAACACCCAGGCTACTAATTCATTGCTTCGCCATTTAGCGTGAGTTTTTCGATCTGTTTCAGAGGAATAAAAGGCGATTAACTACATATATAAAAAAGTATCGCAATGGCATATCCAGGATTTTTCATGAACACAAGGGGCACCACGTTATATCGGATATTGTTTTACAGATTTGGTTTCAAGTATTATCCTCACAGAATATACGCCAATTTAACTCAACACTTACAAAATCAGTAATGCTGTGAGTAACTTCGGAAAAATATAAACAAACGAAAGAAGAATGTTCAAAACTACTCATTTGTACTCTTCAAGCGTAGCAAAACAAAGTGGAACGAGTATTATTGTATACATGGTGCTGTTTTTTAGTTAATAAAACAATTTTTTTTTATTTTGTTCAACTATGAAGAAACATTTTTTCGGTCAGTGTTTAAGGAAGTGGATAAACGTCAGTTGTGTCAATCGCCGATTTTTTTCGCCTTTGACTCTTCCGTCAATTTGCCTGCAAGTCTTTTTTTAAAGCATTTGCAAGCCAATTCTTGAAAAAGAAAACAAAAAACTATAGAATTGCCGTCCTCGTTTGGCCGGGGGATCTCAGTAGAAAAAAATGAATTTAGTTCAACTGGTGCACCAAAGGGCAAGAATTTTCCAATATTTCTTGGGCATTGATTTCCAATAATGAGAATATAGAATTTGCTTTCAACAGCATAGTTCTGACTTCTCTTTTTTTTCAAAACGTAAAACAATATTATCCTGAAAAAATGGTGAAACTTGACTGTGTTAATTACTAGTAGTTGATTACTGGGAGCACTAGAATTAAACTGATTGAGCTAGTTTTCTTCAGCTTGTACTACTGTTTGGAATCATACCGAACTCCTTCGATTGAGTACGATGAGACAATTGACAGACATCATGGTGGGCTGGATCCAACTGCAACAAGTGCCTGGTTCAATGTCCTCATCAGGGACAAATGGCAGATTATCAACATGATTGACCCCGAGGATCCAAGTTAGCTTTTCTTTGATGTAGTTTTATGCTAATCATGCCAAAGGTGAAGTGTGAGACAACCCGTAAATGATGCTCTTTTTGCAAAATGCGGTTTTTACTGCAACATTGTTTTTGGTGATTGACAACTATATACTAACAATTGCTACCCAGTTATACAGTTACTCATATAATGATGGTGTCCAGTCTACTCATAGCTGTCATTTATCGTGCATTTGTTTTTAGATTTTAAGAAATGATAGGATCTTGACTGAGAAGAGTTATTTATTTTGAAGCATATTGCGAGTTCTCGGAATTAATACACTATTGGTTGCACCTTAGATCCATATTGAAGAGATAAGCGCTTCCAAAAATTAATAAAAGTATACTAAAAAATTGCGTCTTTCGGAAATCTATTGTTAACATGTTGAACTCAATTAATGTTAATTAAACGATTCCAAAACTTTCACTTCCAATTTCATACAAAATTAATAATTAAATATACTGTCTGCAGAAGTTACTAAAATTGCAATCTCGAAAAAAAATTCAGACAAAAGATGTCTTTTAGAAGCAATATAATAAACACTATAAATGCAGATATTCCCGGGTCGAGAAAATATTGGAAAAATATGTAAGATAAGCGTTGGAAAGTTGTTTTTTTTTCACCGCAAATTTCATAAATAATTTTGAAATGCGGCGAAACTATGTAATTTCACGGCTATAGTAAGCTCCCTAACACCGCCCTAACACAGGTTTGAACTTCTCACCTCCTGAGTTTCATACCCCTCTTCTTCCACTGCGCCACCTATCACTTAATTATAGTATTTTCTTTCCAATATAAATCAAATTCACTCAACTTTCTTTCTGTAAATTTTTCTAAGATTTGCGATTTTTAGCGTTCAAATTACATATTTTAGCGGTGAAATGTGATGGTTTTCTGTAAGTTCACCGATACTCTAGAAGTGAAATTACACAAATTCAACGCTTAGAAAACGGTATCAAAAAGATGCAAGATTAAGGGGTAAATTAAGGGGGGTTAAATCTAACATTTCCTCCCTAACTCCCCATTAGTTTCACCGCATTCACTGCTGATCTCACATAATTTTAACACTTTTTTCTAAGCGGTGAATTTATGTAAGTTCACCACTAAGTTAAACGGTGAATTTATGTAATTTCAACGCAGTCAACGCTTATCTCACATATTTTGGACACTTTTTTTTCAAAGCGGTGAATTTTTTAAATTTCACCGCTAAATTCAGCGGTGAAATTATGTAATTTCATCGCTACCAGGCGATAAAGTTTTTTTCTCCGCATTCATCGCTTGATTTATGTAGTTTCAACGCATTCACCGCTTATCTTACATAATTTTGCAATGAATGGCGGTGACACCTCGACCCGGGTGAAAAAATTCTTAGCAATTTTATTTTTTTCGCTCACTAGTTCTATTCGCACAGGTTCTTGCAAAAAAAATAAGTTTTAAGTTTTTTTTTGAACGTTTTTAAGATTTTTCAAAACTTTTACGGCAGATCACGTTGAAAAAAATCAGCCAATATGATATTGAGTGGAACTGAGTTGATTGTCAACCAATGGTTTGAGAAAAACCTAGAAAACTCAGCTAAAAAGTGGTTTCTGCACAATAAAGGAAGTCGTGATTTATCCTTTGTGAAATCAGAATGGTTTGCAACACTTTGTGTCATCACTTGCGCTTTTGTTGATCGAATGTTTAAAGTGAAATATGTAGAAAGGATTGAAACTATATAAATGTGGTTGTACAATTATAGAGTTAGCGCGTCGTTTGATCCAACAAATCAGGTCGACTTTGAAAAACCAGTGGGATAGGTATAATTAGGAAAGTTCAAATATGGATTTTTTGGCTCAGTCAATTTGGCCGATCCATATATTCACAGTAGAAAGTTGAGAATGATATCATTACAAAGCCAGACCAGGTTAGAGTATGAAATTAAAAAGATTTTTTTATTTTCGATTTCACAGGGAGTTATCGGGGCATAAATTTTGTGAATAGTAGTCGGAATTACGTTGTTCGTATTCATGTTTTCTCAAATTTTAACATAATTTATTTCAATTTTGCTATATGTTTTTGGTTTTACTTTTCAGAGGAGGCTTGTTGATTGTTTTTGTAAGAGTCTTTGGGTTAATTTTTTTGCTAAATGTTTTGAATTTCAGACAGTTTAATCAAAAATAAGAGTTTATACCGTTTTTTTAATATGTCTGAAGCACAGCGAAATGAGGGCTAGCTTGGGGCACCTCTTTGATTCTTAAATCCAAAAATGCTTGGATTATACAGGGGCGCGGGCTCTTTCAAAATATTTCCTCCTTTTTATTCTTTTGATGTTGATTACTCACGAGAATAATATCAACTCAAGGCCCAATTAAAGACGGATCTTCTTTCCAACTAAATGAGGCCAGAAGAATATATATTATTTCTAAAAAGATAAGCTTGTATTTCTTATGGCTTTTACGATATGATTTTGTGAAGTTTAGTTCATTTCTTCTGTTTTGACTTCTTTTGTCATTATTTTTGCAGCCTCAATACTCCGTTTCATAGATTGAATTGGTTTCTTTTAAAGCTACAGGCGGACCTATGCAATACTTTCAAATGTTATCTAATACCTCTTAGGAACTTGAACATATTTATTTTGAAGAAATTCTCAGTGAAGTTTCGAAGTTTGCCTTTTTTTAAATCTTATTTCTGTCCACATGCAGCTTAGTCTCAAAACATACAAGAAATAAAATATATATTTAAAGAAATGGGAAAATTACTCTATATAAAAGTTTTTCTTTATAATCAAAGTTTCTTGGTTTTCTTACTACAAATTTTCATAAAGTTTTTGCATTTTGGCCCATATTTGGAGTTTTAAGTGGTGCCTTTTCAAATAATCACCTCAAGGTTGTATCAAAATGACATTGAACAAAGTCGCAAAAGAAGAGACAGAAGAAAATTTCAAAAATTTTGTTGAATGCCTTACAGTTTTAACGCCTTCGAAACCGTTATCTCGCAGAATTTCATAGATTTTTTTCTTTTTGGCCCTAGTTGTTCTGGTGTCCTTTTTTGTTGTTGTTGGTTTGTTCTTGAATAAATCTGTTTACTGATATCAAATTACAGCTATCAGTTTAAGTGACTTTCAATTAATTTTCTTTTCTAAAGAATTCTTTTTGTACTTCCGAACTTTTGTTTTCATGGTCGTCAACAAGTAATTTAGTCTCCATTTTGATAGATCTCGTAAACTTTCTGTTAGTTCAATTATTTTTTGATCTGTTGGTTACGTTTTGACTGGCATCTTTACCGCTAAGAAATGTATTTTCATAAGAAATTCTTGAGTGTTCGATACTGGTCAATTTTTACGGTTCTTTTTCTTGTTTTTTTATAAACCCGTTTTAAGGAGGACATTAAAAAAAAGATACATGCGGAAATTTTATTTTTTTTTCAATTTGAGTTTTTTATTGGCTTTCAATGTCCTATAGTTTTATTGATTCATTACTTGTGAAAGTTTGAGTTCTGTCCGTATTCCGTATTTGATGTTTTAAAAAAAGGTTTCTGAGCAGTTGCATGCTAACCTTTAGTGTTTTAAGTTTAGAGCTTACGGTTTGTTTCATTTTTGATAATATATGTGTGAAATAATTGAAAATATTGTGAAAAATAGTGGATTGTTGAGCTTTGTCAATTTTATATTTTTTCTGTTAATTTTGTAGCTTGGTCTTTGTGACGACAGTTTGCATCCACTAGTGAAACAAGATCCAATCTTTATAATAATTTTGTTTTCAACAAATGGTTTCTCCGGGTGGCTTTTCTGCTAAGCATTGCCAGAAGAGAAGTGTGATTGTTGGATATTTGATAGTTTTTGTGCTTTTTCAATTTCTTGCCAGACTGTGGAGTAGCCCAATTGACGTTGGAAAAATGTGCAATTGCAGATTTTAAAGGTTTTTTCTGAATAGCTTATGTTTTTAAACGGTTGCGACATCGCTTTCTTGTTTAATTTCTTTGATTTTTTTTTCGATCTCTCTTTGTTGTCGTCTGACAAATTATGAATAATGACAGGAAAGACTTGCTTCCTATGGGGTATAAACTAATTTGTTAAAGAGTTAAGATGATACCTAATGGCTTATTTGATACTGATTGTTTAAAAAAATGTATTTTTGAAATTCGCGCTTTCTGCTCTTCTTTGCCAACTTTTTACCGGGTCTCATTATTGACAGGTCTCATATCTTACCTTATGATGTAAAGATTAATTTGTTTCGTTCAGGTTTTATCTGGTTCCATATTTTATTAACTGTTTTTCTAAATATAGACCTAGAGAGTTTTGGTCATAGTTAAAATTTGCTTTCATAAATGGCAAGTCTCACCGGCCCTCTAAAAAAGCATTTTTTCTATTTCTGTGTTTTTTTCAACTACACGAAAATGTTGGTAACGTTTTTTATCTCTTCTTCATTTGGTAGACAATTAAATCAACGCCTGGATGAGCGGGGTCGGAACAGTATGTGCGAACGCACATTACCGAGCCTCATTGAATAAATTTTAGAGTAACTTGAGTTGAGTTCGGACATACTTGGACTTCTATCTTGCAGTTTTAGTCAGAAACGATCTGAATTGATGCATTTTGAAGTTTATCAAGTGATTCTATTAATTGCTATGTGTTTGATGTTTCCCAGTTTGAGGTGCGCGACCCAAGCCGACCCTGATCAGACCGACTTGGGTCGCGCACGGGGGATAAACCGCGACCACTCCAAAGTCTGGCAGCGCTACCTACGGTCTGGATAGTCTGATCAAAGCCCTGCCCAGAGTCTCGATAGTCTCATCATAGCGTGTTCTAGGGTTTGGATAGTTTTGTGGTATGATCTGGATGGTCTGGGTAGAGCTCTTTCCAGTTGTACGGTCTGATCTGAACCAAGAGGTCCAACCGAAAAAATGGCCAGTCCCCCGAAAAAGGAAGATTAAATTAATCCCCGAAGAGACTCCTTATGAAGAATACCTCCCAATTTCACTTGACGAACATCAAAGATCACGCTAAAGACTAAATTCTGGTAATTGTTGTTGAGCTGAAAATTTTCTTTATTTGGAAAGATTATATTTTACTGAAGAACCCGAAATACTGATGAACCCATATACATAAAATTACGTCTATTTTTCTGAAAACAATAAATTACACCATTTCAACAGTTAAAAGTGTCAGTCTGGGTGCGCGACCGAATTGGGTCGGGCACCCCCGTGCGCGGCTCAGGTCGATCTGACACCCCGGTTCGCACCTCAAGTGGGTCTGTCACCCCTAGTGCGCAATTCAAGTCGAACTGGCACCCCAGTGCGCGACTCAAGTCTGTATGATCAGAGCCGATTTTGTTCTGGATGGTCTGATCAGAGCTGGCTTGGGTCGCACACATCATTCCGGGTTGTTCTCTATTTTAACAATCATTCTACTCAGTTTATTTTTCCAGCTAATTTTTTAATGAAATGGTGTCAGTTTTAGAGAAGTATAGAAATTGCAGCCAAAAATGTGATAAATGTGAGCAATCAATTTTAGTATAATGACACTTTTTGCTCTTTTGAGAAAATTGATAAAGTGTCTGATGTTAACAGATTTCCCACCTGGTGCTGTTCTAATTTCCAATATCCTGTAAAGTTCAGTAGATGAACGATCATCTAAAAAATTGCTGCGTTGATTTAAGCTGATTTTCTTGCCTTATCTTTTGCATGGAGATATGCAATGGTGCTGTCTGATGACTTTCTTAAGATGAATTTTACCAAATTCTTTCTATACTCTGAAATTGATGTATTTATTCATTTGGATTCTCTGCATGTTTTGGAATTGAAAGATTGTGTTATCTGCTATAATGATTTTGCGTTGACGCCACTTTTTTTTCAAAACTATTGCCGCCTTAGGGGGATTAACGTTATGAGCGAAATAGGTCATATTTAGATTCTGAATGACACCTTAAAAATTTAAATAAGAAACGCAGAGAAAATAGAACCTGCACGAGAAAAAAATTATCGAGTACTTAAGAATAAGGTAAAATATATTATCAGCATGATCAAGGTGCATAGTCACATTTTTGAAAAAATTTTCCAAAATTTTTAAATCTTCATTTATTTTGAAAGAATAATATTAGGTTAAAAAGAGATATTAGGAAAGTCTCCCTAAAATTAACTTCTGATGCTTATTTGCACGCCGGGATTGAACGAAGCGAAATTGCGATTCTTTGATCAAGACTGTATCAGTGTCTGATCATGTCACTTTTCAGACACGGTGCGTCTTAAATCATGTCTCAAGTCTTGGCAAGTCTTGAGTCCAATCTTGGCAAACCCGCTTTTTCTCGGTCTTCTTCTTTCACTTTGAAGAGTTCTATAAGGCAAGCCACTATAAATGGCGGCATTTATCTTCCGTTACGAAACAAAACAAATCAACGATAAAATCTCTGCTAAGAGTTTAACCCAAATCTTCTTAAGTCTTAGCCAAGACTTGGGCATGACTTGACAAGTCTTGAGCAAGGCTTGGCCTGGACTTGACAAGTCTTGTCCAAGTCTTGGCTATAACTTGAAGAGCTTTGGGTTAGATTTTAGCAGAGTTTTTTTGTGGGTGTGCTTCGATTCGTAACCAAAATGAAATTCGCAATGGCTTGCCTATAGAACTCATCAAAATGAAAAAAGAAGCACAAGAAAACGAAAGCACTTCCACGAAGTTCACCTGATAGAGAATGAAAATCATTCCAATACCGCCCAAAGATACCACTCATGGCCAATCTTTTCTGTCCATGTTTTTACCTCATGTTGATTTAAAATAATCACAATAAAAATTGTAGCACCTTAGTCCAGAACACATCTACAAAACGAAGCAAACGAGGTTGAGGTTTTTGGGTAAATTTTTGTAAGAAATGCGGTGAATGCGGTGAATTTTTGTAAGAAATACGGTGATTGCGGTGAATGCGGTGAAAATAAATATTTCACCGCATTTCACCGCATTTTTTACAAAAATTCACCGCATTTCTTAGAAAAATTCACCGCATCGACTTTGACTTTTGTGGCAAAATAATGTAAGAAATGCGCTGAAAGCGATGAATGTGGTGAAAAGAAATCATCACATTTCACCGCATTTCTTACAAAAATGCGAAGATGTAAGTGACAGTTGGCGCAGTGAACTAAGCAGTTAACGTCATGCAGGGCGGCAGAGGTTCGAACCCGTGTTGGGACGATTCTTTTTTGTAAGAATACTGAGAAGGCGGTGAAAATAAATAATTCACCGCGATTCACCGCATTCACTGCAAAAAGATGTAAGAAATACGCGGTGAAAATTTTTTATCAACGCATTTCACCGCATTTCTTACGAAAACTCACCGCCAAACCTCGACCCGGGAAGAGCTGCTCGGCAAGTTTGTTTTGCCACGTAAAAAACTGTCAGCATTATCGGTTTGTTCGATATATTTGGCTCCAAGCGTAAAAAATAGGTAAGTGCGACCTCTCCGGAGCAATCAGGTGATTCGATTTTTTTTTCAATAAATATGAACCAAATTGAACTAAACATTCAATTCCATGATTGACAGTAAAAGTGCCTAGATTTCTGCTGCAGTGGACAGACGACAAAGTATCTCATGTACGGGCATTTAAGGAAAAAGTGGGATCCTCAACAGTACATGGATAAGTTGATGGAATACTGGGATGAGGATAACAAACCACTCAATTATCTCATTGTTAGTTTAAAATCATGCAAAAATTCAGGTCTCTGGTTAGTTATTTTAAACTTGTGAAATCGAAGAGAAAAATTTGTCAGTTTTATATAGTTTTTATTAAACTTCAAAAATATTCTTTATTGCGAGGCAAAGATAAATTGTTACCGAAACAATAAATATGTTTTCTGTACTCAACAAAAATTACACGCAAGCAGCAGTCATCTACAAATAATACTGCAAGGAGTTCAAAGAGTTCTCTTTCAGGCCTGGAATTCGATTGCATATATCTCAGGTGAAAAAATAAATAACTTTGTCTTGTTTTTTAGGCAGTCTACATTCCAATTGTCTGTTGTAACCTAATAGTCGAAGTTGGCTTTGGACCTGGAAATTTGACTCGAAACTTCAATTCAATTGATCCAGGAGCACCTTTTGTCATACTGGGAAGCGAGTTCGATGAGTTTGGAATCCCCGGTCTCCGTGAATCGCCGAAATTCGATTTTTACAATCCCGGTCGGAACTTGACCTTTCATTGGTTTAAGCATAATATAATGTGCTTAGAGCATCCCTGGATTTGTGGAAATGTAGGAGACTCGTCCAAACCTGGCAGAAAAGGCAAGGGAAAGAAAGGGAGCAAAAAAAGTAGAAGGAAGAATAATCAGTCGGATTCACTGGGGTTAGAAAAACTCAGTATAAGAAATTAAAAATTATTATTGGAGATAACTAAAATTTCATAAATTCAAAATTTTTTGTTTGAATTCACATTTATCATGCGGCAGCAAGTGACAAAAAGAGATTAATGGTTAAAATGTCGGATGTTTATAATTTAATTGAAAGCTGGGCCCTAGTAAAAAAAATATTTTTCATGATTCTACAGGAGTTTTGCCACAAAAGGCATTGTTTCGCGAGATGTTTTTCTTTCATTATCTTTTAAGGTCCACCAGGATAATTTTATTTTCTCTAGATATTGCAAAAACACCACAGTTGAAGGTTCTAGTAGAAAACTATTGTGGCGATTGCACGTGATCGGGCTACAATATAAATATTGTGTCAAAACATCTTTTTTGAACAATGAAAATCTGGCACTCAAAAATGTGCCAAAATAAAAAAAAGCATCATTTTGGCAATAATGATATTTTACAAAATAATCTCAACCGGGCTCCTGAAAATTTGCAATAGCGCATAATATTCGGCACTAAGTGGATCTCGTTAACCAAAACTCTCGACACCCAATATTGAGTACATTGGACGACAAGAAAAAAAATGCCTGCAAATCTCAGTATCTGGCAGAAATTCAATCTTAGTTGACAAGCTGATGAGGGCGTTCCTTGCGCTTCGCGAGTTGACCGCAATACCGGACCCTTGTTTTCGGATCATATATCTCAGCGCGTGAGAGTCATGGCCATGGATAACTGTTGGCCGCCATTTTAAACAATTTTTTGCTTTTGATGGTTAGATGAAATAAAAATTGATAATTTTGGCTACATTATGAGTATGACAGTCATAAGATCAATTACTTTTTGAGGGTTAGAAATAGGAGTGAAACTAATTGTTGCCGAATTCAAAAAAAAATATTGCCCTCAATTTTATCTCAGAGGAAAGGTTTTTTAATAGGGCAGAT
Source organism: Convolutriloba macropyga (assembly GCF_964194025.1). Taxonomy (NCBI): domain Eukaryota; kingdom Metazoa; phylum Xenacoelomorpha; order Acoela; family Convolutidae; genus Convolutriloba; species Convolutriloba macropyga. The sequence goes on from NC_134479.1 coordinate 32,403,027, forward strand.
TTTTGTCTCGGCTCTCATTGAATTTCATAATTAAAGCACCACTTTAAAAAACTTTGCTGCTAAAACATTGTTGTGTAAAATTGTTATAAAAATTGCGTAATTTCTATTTTATTGACATTTTATCCTCTTTTCCGCATCTGCTACAAATATTTTGAAGGATAACAATTTTAAATCAACTGACCGAATTAGCTCAAATTTTGATAACAAATACCACCTCTTGTCCAGGAAATGAGAAGAGAAGCCAAAATCCAAACTTACATGGTTTAACCCTAGAAAAGTTGTGTTTTTTAATGATTCGAGTTATATGCTACTAGAATAATGATAAAATTTCAAATTTCTTTCGTAGGTATGGTTCTTCCTAAATCAAGACGGCTCGCGCGAAACTGCGAGTAGCACAGAATGTCCCGCCATACGTTTTAAGTTTTTCAAAAGCTTCCCCTTGTTCATGGACAATAAGCTCTTTTGACTATCAATGCTTTGTAGCTCCCACTGAAGCCTTTGTTCCGCAACAAACTTGGGTGCGACTTATGCATTCTTTAAAAAAGAATAATTCGGAACTCTCGTGTTGATATAATTATGTCAAATAAAAGAACAAACTGAGCAATCGATTCTCTTACAACATTATGCAGGTTTTTCCAGAAACTTGAAATTTATAGCAGCACCAGTAGTTGAAAATCTTAAGTTAACCAATCAATTGAAATCAAAAATAAGAGTCAATCAGAATGTCAACTTTTGTCATTTTGGCTAGAAGTCAGATGCAACTTTTTAAAGATTTCAACTGTCCTTCATTAACTTGGTTTTGATTTTTGCACAAATGAAAGCAAACCAAACAACGATTTTTCTTTCTTTTTTCAATGTTTAACTGAAAAAGTTTTGGAGAATTATGTTCCTCATTAAAAACATCAGTTGAGAAGAGCCGAGCAGTAAAAAAAGTAACCCTTTTCGTTTTTTTTTCTCACAATGTTATTTGATATCATACATTTTTCCCAAAGATAATCAGTTCAGCTAATAGCTCAACTAGGCCCTTAAAAACGTGGAAGTCTTTTTTGGAAACAGCATATTTGTAAAAGGGAGCCAGGAAACTTTCTACTTCACAAAATAAATAGTTTTTAATAGCAGCGCAGCGATAGCAGGGGCTATTATTGGCCTTCTCTTGGTTTTTTTTTACAATTCAAAGAATTTGAATTGTATTTGGGCGTTGTCTTTTTTTTAAGATCTCTTCACATATTTTCATGGTTTTTGAAGTCAAATTAGAGTAGTGATTTTGGTCACGCCGAAGCAGGAAATTGAGCGAAAAAGCGAGTGGTTTTGCTGCGTTAAACTTTCGCTCCAGTTTTGAAGTAGAGTGCGAAAAAGGGCTTTGAACAAAAATTCGCTTTCTCGCTAGTGGTTTTTGTTCACATGCGGCAATTTCACTTTGATTTTTACTGTTTTTTTTATTTTTTGGATCGAAAAATTTTCTAAATGTGTTTCTCAATCCATTCACCTATCATTCTAGGCCTAGTTTTTTTTGTTTGAACCAGTTTTCCATTTTTTGCTAGTGTTTTTTTGTTCACATGCAGCATTTTGACATTGATTTTCTGTTTTTTTCTTAAATTTTTTGTTCTGATTTTTATAAAAAATGGTTTTCCCAATTGACTCTAGTGTTTCTGTTTACCCAATGAAAATTTTTTGAATTGTACGTCAGGAATTGTCCTGATATGTTTTTTATTTCGTCGTAAAGATTAAAGATTTTTGTTCCAACTATATGACGTCACAACCACTTCAAATCTGCCTTTTGTTCATTTGTTCATGCAATTTGAACTGAATTGCGTGCGTGACGTCAATTTTCACTCGTAAAGGAGCGAGTTTTTTTGTTCATGTCCAGACTTTCCGTGCGTTCACCAGACTTTCGTGCCTTCATGTCCAGACTTTCGTGCGTTCACCAGACTTTCGTGCGTTCAACCAATTTTTGTGCGTACATGTCCAGGACTTTCGTGCGTTCATGTCCAGATTTTCGTGCGTTCAACCAACTTTCGTGCGTTTAACCAATTTTCGTGCGTTCATGTCCAGACTTTCGTGCGTTCACCTGCAGGTTTGTTTGCTTTCACCAGGTTTTAGTGCGTTCATGTCCAGATTTTTGAGCCTTCGACAGTCTTTTGTGCGTTTATGTTCATACTTTCGTGCGTTCACCAGATTTAGTTTCGTTCACCGGATTTTTGTGCTTTCATGTCCACACTTTTGTGCGTCAATCAAACTAGGATGCGATGATCCATTTTTTGTCCCCTCAAGTTCAGAAAAGAAACATTTATTCCCTTAACTATAGTTCCCTTTTCCTTGGTCCTTGCAAATATTCATACACACACACACATATATATTATATATATATATATATATATATATATATATATATATACAAAATTTTATATATATATATATATATATATATATATATATATAAATGTATGTATAAATATATATATATATATATATATATATATATATATATTTAAAACATGTATATAAATTTATATATATGTAGCAATTAGAAGCAGCAATAATTTTGACAGATTCTTAATCGAAATGTAACATCTGCGCATTTAATAAAAAAATTCTTGGTCTGTTTCATACTATTTTTTGAGAGTATTGTTTTAGGTCTTTAAAGGGTACAAAAATTTTAGAGAAAAAAACTTTTTGGTTCCTTCAAGTGATTTCTTTCTGTTCTATTTTCGTATTTTCTCATGATCCTTATAGAACGGTTTTGCAAATTTTAATGTCGAAAAAAGCGCTACGAGAAGGAAGTTGATTTACAAGGTATAGCGAGAGTTTGCACAAAACAAGCAAGATAAAGTTATGAAGCTTTGTTTTTTTTTCTTTGCAAAGCTTCTCTTCGTTTTTTTTCTCAGATTTTCTCATTTTTCTGATGTGCTACCACAATCCCAATTGTGATCAAATCACGAAACAGTCGAATTTAGCACTTATTTAAATGGAAACACATAATATTGCAATTCACTTAGCTCTAAGAAGGAGCAAAACATTTTTCTCTTCACTAAAATTATGTTTTTGTTATTATTTAAAATATTACAATTATTGACTTCTACAGACCTTCCGCTAAATTGAACATGGGACCAAGTGAATGCTTATCATGTTTAGATCAACTCAACAATGTAAGCTATGAATTAAATTTAAACATATTCTAACAAAATATGAAAGAAATCAAAGAAACACACACACACACACACACACACACACACACACACACACACACACACACACATATATATATATATATATATATATATATATATATATATATATATATACATACATACATATATATATATATATATGTAGCAATTAGAAGCAGCAATAATTTTGACAGATTCTTAATCGAAATGTAACATCTGCGCATTTAATAAAAAAAATTCTTGGTCTGTTTCATACTATTTTTTGAGAGTATTGTTTTTAGGTCTTTAAAGGGTACAAAAATTTAGAGAAAAAACTTTTTGGTTCCTTCAAG